>NC_142353.1:23468750-24120000 GCF_059441175.1 Urocampus carinirostris | reverse complement strand
AATGAATACGTTTTTATCTTCATTAGTAAGCATGTTAAAAATTACTTTATTTTTTACTTAAATAAAAAAGCAATAGTTAACATTATCTGCCAATAAAATGTAGTACATTATCCATATTATTAAAAATCAGTTCGAATTTATTTTTGATAAAATTGTACTGTAAATCAACATATTTTTGTAGATAAATACAAAATAAATCCTTAAAATGAGCAAACAACCAATGAACAACATTGTTTTTGCAGCATACGTAAGTAAGCAAAGCACAGTATTTCTTTAAGGTTACCATCCAACATATCTATACATAATATTTTGAGTTGTATTATATCTAAGTTTGAAGCCTGACACATGTGAATATGGCAAAAATTCCTTGGGGTCCAATACTTATGCCAAGCATTATATAATTTGTGTAGTCTGAAGTACCACCCCATCAACTTTTCAACCATTTGCAAGACTTTAAACATGTTTTGTTTTGTTTTTTGCCAAGAATCAACCAGTTGGGACACAATTTTCAGATGAACAGAACATACTGTATATTTGATACATTTTCTAACCAAACTTGCTTTCATTTTGGGGTTGGTCAAGAAGTAAGAAATATTCTGAGGGTATTCTTTGTGTTGTTTATTAGGTAAATAAAATTAACTTGTTTACAAAAATAACCTTTGTTTATATCCATTCGAGAAGTAGTATGTCTTGCTGCAAGTAAACAAGTGTCGCTTTGTCTTTTAAGGTTTGCTATCGCTTATTAAGGGAAATTGCAATCATTAAAAAGGGGAGCCATTTGCTGAGGTTGGTAGGAATGCAACAAAGACGGATATAAATCTCAACAAAAGCAAAAGTTTTGACCATTTAACAGATTGCGGTTTTCCATTCCAATTTTGAAGGGTGTCAAAATTGTGTGTCAAACAGGGTTGGGTAGGGTTACTTTAACTGGATTACTTTCAATTACTTTTGGATTACTCCAATACCAAATATGCTAATAAAAGACAAAAGAAACTAAATATGAATAAAATTATGACTCACAACACGTGGTAAGCTTTCTCTCCTGGCTTTGATCTATTTGATCTCCGGCAAAACTAACATAAAATGCGACAGAAACAAAATAAAAATAAATCCAAACAGCTTGCCAACATCATTTTTGCCGTTCCATGTATTCCGTTACTCCCCAAGCCTGCACAAAATTTAGTCATTTTATTCATATTTAGTTTCTTTTGTCTTTTATTAGCATATTTGGTATTGGAGTAATCCAAAAGAAACTGAAAGTAATCCAGTTAAAGTAACCCTACCCAACCCTGGTGTCAAATTAAGCATTTCATTTTTGCAGTGCATGGACTCTCGAACGAAAGATACAGAATGTTTATGACCCGGCAAAGTTAACATTTTAAATAAGTTTCATAACTTAAATGTTAATGAAGTCTTTGAACGTCACTATTATACACTTTGCGACACGTGATGACGTCACACTATCCGAGGTGCTGAATGCATTGCGTCGCACTCCGGCCGAGCGTCGCCTTTTCCTTCCCCCGGTATTGTTGCATGCTAACGGTGCTAGCAGCTAGCGGAGGGTCCTCCATCAGAGCACGGCGGCGGAGAAGACCGCAAGGCGGCAGAGAGGGGGACCGAAAAGCGACGGATCAAACACTTCGAGGCGACCTGGGACGTTGTAAAACACAGTAACGAGTCCTCTGAAAGGCTGTAAAATGTCCGACTTTGACAGCAATCCCTTCGCAGATCCGGACTTCAACAATCCATTTCAGGTAAACTAACTATTCTGTAGCTGGCGTCTGCTAACTGGTCAAGACTAACGCCACGGATGCATCTCCTGGTACGGAGCTACGTAGTAAGACTAGTTTCTAAGTTAATTTAGCTTAATTGAGAATACACTCGCTTCATAACTAGCGGCAATGGTGAACGAATCGTATTTTGTTAGCATAGGTAGCTATAGCATTTCTCTAGTCGGTACAGATGTAGGTAGCGTAATCGGCTATCTAGTAAGCATTGGGAATATTTTTTTGAAGGCTTTGAGTGGAAGACAGAATGTTTATATGTGGATGTTTAGTCATATCAACAATATTAAACTGAAATAACGACGTGTACTTAAAATGCGTGCCTTCCAAAAGTATTAAGTATTATAATTCCAATTTTAGTCCATACCTGTCAATCTCCACGGCTCCATGCCCTTACTAACTGTCGTATTTTCCCTTACAAAATACAAAATAATCTTACACTATATGTTTTTCAAACGTGTTTATTTATGTAGTTTAACATGTTATATTGTACATGTGTTTCGTTATATCATATATATTGTTAATGAACATTTTGTTGTGATACACTGAGTTGCTCGACATGAACTAGGTTTATTATAAAAAAAGTTCAAAAATGAAGTAGCTTGGAAGTTCACTGTGGAAGGAAAAAACACATGCAAATATAATTAAATAGAATAATACATTTTCTTATTCAAATTATTAATTCATTTTCTGCATTAAATTATTGTTGGTAATATACCGATTAAACGGATAAATACAAACCTGTCTTTTTTAATTTTCTCCTTTTATACACCTTTTTCTTCTTAACTTCATTATACAACATAATAATTTGTAATATAGTGCATCAAAGCAAGTGAGCCGTTTGACAGCCGGTTTTCTGTAATGAGTTAAGCCGAAAAGCCGCTTCTCTAAAAAGAGGCGGACTTACTTTCATTTAATCAAACCCCTCGCTTCGTTTGCAACGAAAAAAACGATACCGAGATAGAGGCTTCCGCGGCGAACTCGTTCGACTTGATTGATTTGCCGTTTCCTGATAGTCGGTGTATATCGGATGGTACTCATAATTGACAAATTTGCGTTTTTCCATACAGATTTTCTCGTATGTCGTACACGTCTTGAAATGCATAATAAACGTACTTGTACGGCAAAACCGTACAGGTTGACAGGTATATATGTTAGTCTCGTTCTCATTTTATAACGTTGTGATTTCTAGCACTATCTACCTCCACGATACCGATAGACAAACAATATACTGATGTCATTTGCTATGTATTCTCATGCTTGTCAACCTCAGCCGATTGCTCTCCTTATTAATGAATGCAATTCCCTTTATCAAGCCATGATAAACTACAAACTCAACTGGGCACCAATCTATTCACAACAAGACACACTTTGTAGAATGAAAACAAAGGTAACTTGTGTACTAAATGACACACTATTTTCTCAGCATCTTTCTTATAGTTGTTTCCCCGCTGTTACAAGGGTTCCCGCGGATCTTTGAAAAGTCTTAAAAGGCATTGAATTCATGATTATAAAGATAAAGCCTCAATAGGCATTAAAATGTCTGGAATTCAGTTTTCGAAAGTCTTAAAGTTGTGCACACATCAATAAGATTTATATTCCTTTTGAACTATTAAGATTTCGTAATAGAGTCCTTTTTCATGCAAAATGCTTCATCAGAAGAGTTCTATGGAATTGAAGGAAAGAAACATTTTTTCAAACAAATGCTAAAACATAACAAATTATCAGGTCAAAAAACAAAACAATGTTAACAAAACATTTACGAAAAGAAATAGAAAGAAGCGTAAGCTTAATCCTACTCCTTCGACTTTCTCAATAATTGTCACTTGCAGTTTGATCTCTTGTGTATCCATAAAACACCTCACGAATATACATATTTACACGGGTTCATATTACCGTATTTTCCGCACTATAAGGCGCACCTAAAAGTCTTGTTTTTTTTCAAAAGCTGACCATGCGCCTTATAACACAGTGCGCCTTATATATGGCTCAATATTAAATTCGCAAGGTCTCGCAACTACGAGAAACAGCCGCCGACTCCATTTTTCGCGCTGTGCATACTGGGAAATATTAAACGATTGGTAGTTGCCGGGGCTCGTGTTGTATTTGTTTACTAAGTGGCAAAATGGCTACCCCATTAAACTGCTTAATTCATATTCAACAAATACAGTATTTGTCTGAATCCAGGGTTATGACTGGTGAAGATGTAAAGCACAATTTACCTTAAACAAACGCAGAATTATTCAGAATGTCACGTTTGAGAGAGAGAGATTCTCTTTCATACGTGCATTTGTATAAGAAAATGGCTCCTGTTAAGAGACACGTGTACAACGCCGAGTTTAAACTCAAAGCGATCAGTCACGCAGCACAACACGGCAATAGAGCGGCAGCGAGAGAGTTAAACTTAAATGAATCGATGGTACGGAAGTGGAGAAAGGATGAAGATAAGCTCCGCCAAGTAAGGAAAACTCAACAAAGTTTCCGTGGCAATAAAGCAAGATGGCCAGAGTTAGAGGAGACACTTGAACAGTGGGTTGTTCAACAAAGAGCGGCAAGCAGAAGTGTCAGTACGATAACTATACGTATGAAGGCAACAGCGCTGGCACAAAAACACCGGACGTGTTGGATGGCCCATTCACTGAGATATGGTCAATTCGAACACAGCAGAAGAAGAATTCGAGGGATTCGTCGATGAGGAGCTTATAGAGTGATCTTTGTTTTTCTTTTGTGTGTTTACGTTTTACATTTTACAGTTATTATGTTATTGCTTTGCACTCGTTGTTTTTGCACATTACGAGTGTCACTTTATTGCGATTGCACTAACGTTTCATTTAAAATAACAGTATCAGACGTTTTTTTCTTTGCGTGTTGACTAAATGGACAAAAAATAAAATGATATGTCGATGTTGTTCAAAGATGTCAAAGATGTGTCAGGAAAATGCTTTACCTCAGAGAAAATAATAAAACGGCTGTTTATTTATTTTGGGAGTGAATGGAGTTGTGGAAAGCTTGTTTGTTAATAAAGTTTGACCTTTTTGAATATTTTGTTGACATTCCCTTGAGCGTGGCAACATCTAGAGGTTGCATGAAGTAACTACATTCTCTACTGTAGTCAAGTCGTCACATTTATTTACCGTAAATAGCCCTTAATCCCAAAAATGTCTCGAAGGACTGCACAGGATTACAATTACAAAATTGCACAATTACCTGATCTTAAACCAGCATGCACTTATAGCGCCTTATAATGGGGTGCGTCTTATGTATGGCATAAGTTTTAAAATATATCATTCATTGAAGGTGCGCCTTATAACATGGTGCGCCATATAGTGCGGAAAATACGGTACAAAAAATAGGGAAATAATAATGAAGACATTAATAAACCACTTGAATTAGTAGTTATCTGCCGGTTTTGACTGAGAAACATTCACTTTATTTTTTGTTTTCCATGTCTAAAGCTTTGGAGAGTGCTGTTTCTTCAGATAGAAACATTTTAACTGGACCCAAATGTGATTTGAAAAAAAAATAATAAATAATCAAGTGTTTAAAATTGCCTCCAATCCATGTGATATTTTTCTTTTGTTTCAATTGTGGTCAGCTTGTTCTTGTTTTCAAAAGGCATTAAAAAAAAGTATTAAAGTCTTGAATTTAACTTAGCTTAAGCTGTAGGAAGCCTGTGTTACTAAGACTATCCCAATTAAAGCGAAACTGGCAAGACAAGATTGGTTTGGGGAAAAAAAAAAGTTTTTTTTTTTTAATTTCTACCGTACAAGAATTGTACTGTGATTGGCTGGCAACCAGTTTAGGGTGTCCACTGCCCGCTGATTACTGGAATGGGCTCCAGCACCCCAGCGGCCCTACTGAGGATAAGCTGTGCAGCTAATGAGATGGGATGAGACAAAAATTGTAACCAAAAAATGTAAAAAAATATCGGGAAAATGTTTACAGGTATGTTTTGCTTGCGATGTGTATTAACTCATTCAGCACAAGCTGCATGCCTCAGCTGGTTTCTACCAAGTTAACTGTTTACTTGAAGCCTGAAAAATTAAGTTAAAATATATTTTTTGTAGCTATACCAGCATGAACCCCCCCAAATGAAATGTTTAACCTTATTTCACCCCCCCAAATCCCACATTTACCTCTAACTACTCTTAAGTAAATTCTACTTGGCAGGTTTTATGTAATGTTTTATGCCAATTCAGATTCTGATCTCAAATATCCAAACATATTATTTTTGAATACATCAAGAAAAACAGCACCCCCAAAGGGTACTTTGATGGCAAAATAACCGTTATAGTGATCCCTCGTTTTTTTTTTGTTCGATGCATTTTAAAGTATTTTATTGCACAATAATTGTAAACAAAAACTTCACGGATTTTGCCCAACATGGCTTATTTTGTAACCCAACCGCTGCAATAAACAAGGGATCACTGTACAGATGCTGCCCTACTTACGAACGATCGTTTGTAAGTTGAATTTGTCCGTACGTTGCTTCAGTTCAATATTTTGTATGTTTAAGGTTTGTATAAGTAACCTGTACAGTATTGTTTTGTACTAAAAATTAAACGTTTAATAAAATTATATGTTTTATAAAGATAAATCAATTTGAGTTTAACTTACTTTTGGAGGATGAGCTTCAACAGTTAAGCGACTTCCTCCTCCATGGTAGAAAGTGGCCGAAAAATAATCCAACCATTTTCTCAACGGCATCATGCTACTATGTTCCACTTTCATTTCAAATGAAACGGCTCGCCTTTTCTTTACACTATACATTGACCATATTCAATGGCTTCACGAGATATTAAACAATAAAAATGTAGAAGTTCTTAGCGTGCTGGAGATACAGTATAGAATGTTTACACACAAGCTACGGAGAAGAAGCGGATTTCTTCTTGGTGATGGATGTTGGGTGACCTCTCACAGTGCCACACGCCGGTAGCAGCGGAAAGAAGCACTACAGTAATGCCCTGTATTCGGAAAAAAAGTGCACACAAAACAAAATCTAACTTACAGCAATGTCCAGATATTTTTCGACATCCCTAAAAAAATGTTCGTATCTACCAATTACGTAAGTCGAATGGTCGTAAGTAGGGGCGCGTCTATACTTCAAAGAAGTAACCATCACTGATGGGTACACTTTCTATACACTTTTTCTTGATTGTCGATGAACGTTTTTTCTATGATTATTCATGTTTCTGCACTCTGATCAGGAGACATAATCAAATATTTTAACAAATAGCAGGGTTCATGATTTGGGATCTTCCACAATAATATTGATGTTGTTGGTATTTTGCATGGTAAAAATTGCACCTGGCTGACCCATCAGCAATAAATTAGCTAGCAGCTAATAGGTTTGACAAAGAGTCACGTCTTTATAGACTTCTTTCTTGTTAGGGGGAAGCCGATTATTCAGATTTTTGTCAAACTACGTAAAATAAAAATGTGATCTTAATAACGTCATTTGGACCTAAGTCATCTCATAATGTCATTCAACATTGTTGTTGACGTCTCGGATCATGCACCAAAAGTAACAATTCACATGTAAGCTCTTAGGATATTTCTTTCTTTAGGTAGTACTTTAAAGCAGTTAACTAGCCTGGGACACATTTGATTATTTTTCTCTGAATCAAATGTGTCAACTCTGGGGCTAAATGTGGCCCGACACATATTTTATGTGCTTCGCGAGAGCCTAAAATATCTGAGCGTCTAAAAATGAAAGGGTCAAGAGTGCATGAACAAAAAATATATTTGGCACAATGCCTTTCGACCACAATACCCCCAAATTGACAGCCACTACATGCCATCAATCCTATATCAATGCCAATGGGTGGAATTGAGAAATAAATTATTGTTAAAATGTCCAAGAATATTTTTTTTAATCTCTTATATTTAATTTATATAGTTCATACATGTGAAGTGAGATTTTTTTCTCTTCAATGCAACAGTAATGTTTTTGACCCGAATAAATATTACATTTGCATTAAGGAGTTGCATTTATTTTACATACCATTCATTTACATTCAGTTACATCTAGAAGCTACGGCCTTTTATGCTCACGTGGCCCTTGGTGAGTTTGACACCCCTGCTCTAAATGATTGTTTTTCTACACTTTCAACAACCCCTTCAACAATTTGCTAAACTGTACACAACTGCCAATGTTACCTTGATGGCAAACAGCTTGGTTTTATACTTTTTATTATCGTATAGTGCTTAATGTTTCTTTTTCTTTTTTTCCTCATCTGTTCCTTTTTTTCCCCCCCAGGATCCGTCAGTGACGCAGGTGACCCGTTCTACTCCTCCTGGCGGTCTAGAAGAATATAACCCCTTCACTGATGCCAGAACGGTCAGCTGAGCTTCTTTTTTTTATTTTTTGTAACAATGCATTTTACTATTTGTGTTATATGCTCCAATCTCATCTTTCTCAGAATTATCAGTCCCAGACTGAACGGTTCAAAGAAGGACCCAACTAAAATTAAAGTTGTTTTACAGGACAACATAATGAACATTGTTTAAAACGAGATTAGAAGTGGCACTCCAGGATAACCATTTATTAAAAGGCTTAAAAAAGAATGTTAGGATAAATAGGCAAAACATTTCAAGGTAGTGCTTGTAGACTGGCCTAAAATGATCGTGTTTCATGTTTTATTACAACAGGATGTACAATTATTGTTCTACATTGAACGTACATAATTATGTTAACGCAAAGTAATTGTTTCTGTTCGTTTTACAGGCTGCCCCTGGAAATGCCCCCAAGGCTGCTCCAGCTCCCTCACAGAACACACAACCTGCCATCATGAAGCCTACAGAAGAGCCCCCGGCCTACTCGCAGCAACAAACGCAGGTCCTACAGTATTTTCTGTCCTATTTTGTGTTTGTTTGGCTTTTTTATTTGGGCACAGCACAAAAAAACAGCATAAACTGCTAATTAACAAAAGGAAATAACAAAATATTTGCACACAATGATATAATATATAAACATGTGACCAAAGGGAGTAGGCTAAAGCTAAAGCTTCAAAAACTGCCTGTCTTTATTCGATCTTTTCTTTCAGAAAGAACAAATTCAAATCAAAACAAGACAACAGAACACAAAAGTGAAATTTGAAAAGAAAAGACATTTCAGACCTGCAATCATACAGCTAGCAACTCCTATAACATATAATGCCTAAAAAAGCTCTTGATTTTAATCCTCCTCGGCACATTTATCGACAATACACATAGTACTGTATATCATTAAAGTCATTATCCAAATTATTCTACAAATGAATTCATTTCCAGGTGGCACAAAGCTTTCTCAATGTTGTCTGAGAATATTGAACCTAGAAGTTAAAGTTACAGTGTAAATAACACAAATATTCCATCCTCTAGTTTTTTTTTTTTTTGTACCTTTGTCTTTGGTTTCTTTGACACAAAATTGCTATGTATTTTGACTTTCTCTTTTGGCACATAATACCTCCCACATGGATTCCATTTGTAGTACAGACGCTGCCCTACCGGGTGGAAACATATGCTAGCCTGGAGAGGGAAGGGCGCTACAAGGCTGTACTTACCCAAGACACACCCCAGGAAAGGGTGCCCCTATGACTCTAGTGGTGAAAGGATCCAACCAACCAACCATGTCTATATTATCATTAGGCCGGGCTGTGGGGAATTTTGTCAGAGATTAATCCGGTCCATGGTATAGAAAAGGTTGGGAACCACTGAAATACAATATTGTATTCCCAACTTGCAAAGTCTTAACGCAGCGCATGACATTCTGAACTGAATGAGGAGAAAGGCATTGAGGGAAGTAATTCGGTATTCCTGAAATATATAAATAAGATCATGGCCTCACATATTCAGCATTGTTTGTCAGTTGCTTAGTTTGAGTTAAGAAAAGTGAAACAAAATGTTATACTTATTTTAAATGACTTTGTTTTCTCATTTCTCTAAAATTTAAAAAATAGTGTGGTTAAGAGATTAGACCTATTGCCGTGTCCTAGTCATCTATGTCCCTAGTGGTCTGGTGGTTAGCATTTGTCGCTCTTACATTCGCTTTTTGAGTTTGACCCTAGTTGTCACAACTGCTATGCAAATATGGTCAGTGACCAATTTTGACTGATCAATACTTGCAATAATGTAATAAAGCACCTGTGTTTCCAATTTATTCAGGACAAGGATTATAAGGCGCATATTCAAAATTCTGACAATCTTGGCGCCTCTTTTAGCACTGAAAACACGGTATAAGAGGGACGCCTTTTTCAGTTGTTGTCCAGAACAAAAGCTTACCTTATTGCAAGTCGGACTCATTTATCTGGCTAAATGTGTGCGTTTGTCGCAGGACCAGGCACGTGCTCAGGCGGATTTGCTGAGAAGGCAAGAGGAGCTGGAGAGGAAAGCGGCCGAGCTGGACCGAAGGGAAAGGGAGCTGCAGTCTCACGGAGGAGTGGGTCAGTAAGTCCATCAGTGCTCTGCCACAAAAACCTTTTTAGTTTGATTAGATTGTCCTATTTCCTTATTTATTTGCTTGTTTTTGCCTTTAGAATATTGATACAGTCAGTGTTGGGACTAACCTGTTGCATAGGAACGCAATTACTTTTCTCTGTAACTATTTCAACGCATTATTAATGAAGTCTTTTGTAACGTTACAGCATTATTTTTGCTTCTTATTTAATGTAGATTATGATTTACAGTGCCCTCGTATTTCAGAATACTTCTGTATTACTTACGAAGTAATACACATCTGTGCAGCACTATGTAACACTTAATACATTTAACGTGGTACCGTGTCAAGCACAGAGTACGAGCGCGCTGAATTTTTCCTCATGGAGATATTTTCCTACCGTACATACTCACATCTAAACCCAATTTACATCTAAAAAATTAAACACTGAAATCAAGTTGGTCAGTTTATATGTGCATATTTGGTGGTGTGTCACCAGTAATGGTCGGTAGTGCGGAGGGTGGTACCGGGGGTGTTTTATACTGGAAAAACAATCCAACAGGGCAAATTTGAGCACAGAATTTGAAGCAATAGTCTGATGTATGTTGTTTTTTTTTTTTTATAAAATCATTTTTGCAACACACCATACCTTGAGATAAAAAGAAAATATATCTCCTACACTGCTGACTTCAAGCTAAAGGTTCTAAAGGCGGCCTAAAAAACAATCAACCGTATAGCAGCAATAAAGTTTGGTTTAGATCAAAAATTGTCAAACCATGGAAAAAGGATAAATCACTGAAAATTGCACCCAAGGCTGAACATGCTTACAAGCGGTATAAGCATGGACAGTACCCAGAAATGGAGAAGGAGATTTTCGAGTGGTTTGAGGCCCAGAGACAAAATGGATATGGAGTGTCTTGGCTAATGTTGGTTTGAAAGCTCTTAAGATTGCATAAGCCAAAAAATATGGAGTGTTCAGTGCCTCCACACGTTGGCGTACAACAGAGGTCTCAAACTAAACTTGGGATGGGAGCTAGGTTCTGGGTGAGGGGGTCCATATCGGGTTTACCACAAGAAAAGCTGTGATAAAAACATTCCACTGTTCTCAAATATATTTTAGAACAATTGATACACCAAATTAAATCTAAAATTAAAAACATTAAGAATTGAATTGAAAGAAATCAATAATAAATATTCCATCTTTTGCATGGGCTTTTTTGGTGGGGTACCTTTAGCAACAAGGTGGCTGTGTTTATTATTTGACTTCTAAATATAGCTGTATGTTGTGCAGAAGTCTTCAATCTTTTTCAAGCTGAGAGCTACTTTTTGTTACTAATTAGCATAAAAAGTAACCCTGTTTTCTAAAATAAAAACTAATGTTATTACTATGTTGTTACTATGTTATTACCAGGTTAGTTATTAGAATTAAGTTTAAACAAACTAACAAAAATACCACCAACAAAAATAATTTTACATGAAAATTTCAATGACCCAGCACTGGTGAGCTATTTTCAGAACAGGTTTGCAGGCAACTTGGCTGTCCTTGAGGAGCATTACGTTGGAGACCACAGGTGTGTAGTGCAACCAAAAACGAGTGCTATAAAGCACATGGAAGAATACAAGCAACGAAACTCCATGTGACTAAACTGCACCATTATTCTTCTCATTTTTCTGTTCAGCCTATCACAATGTTTTTGTTTTTTTCTGTTTATTTAGCAGCAAGAGCGTGGACAATCGGCTCATGTTATGTAAAATAAATGCAAATTTCTCAACTTATGAGTAGTTTATATCATATTTCAAATATTTTAGCTTGTTTTTAAAATATTTGGGGATATTTTTTTTGGTAAATGTTTTTTTTCTACCACTAGGAAGCACAAAACAATACACACTGTCCCTGTCCCTTTAAACATTTATATGAAGGCAGGGGGCTCAAACTATCGTACTGTGGGCTGCAATTGGCCCTGGTGTACTCATTTTCTTCTATTTATTTTAGTATGTAGCTATTTTAAAGCAATCTTTGGGGGTCGGCTTCTATGTGAATACATACGATAATTTGTGACAGGATAGTTACTTTCAGAGTAACGTGCTACTTTTTGGTGTCATAAATTTAGGGGTAGATGAATATTTTTAAATGATGTAACTAATAACTGTAATTACTAATGTTCTGTAACGCGCCCAACACTGAATACAGCCAATGACTGATGATGCTTTTGCCGCTCAGGCTACAACTATTTAAACAAAACATCTCGGCAGGTCGTAAGAACAACTGGCCCCCCATGCCGGAGAAGTTCCCGGTGGGTCCCTGTTTTTACCACGACATCGCAGTGGATATTCCCATCGAGTTCCAGAAGACGGTGAAGATTATGTACAACCTGTGGATGTGTAAGTCAGGTTCTTTTTTTTATGTCATCCTCTGAGTGATTTTTACTGGTTATGTCATTTACCGTGCTTTTCTACCAGTCCACGCCGGCACGCTGTTTGTCAACATGTTTGGTTGCTTGGCCTGGTTCTGTGTGGACCAGACCCATGGCGTGGACTTTGGACTGGCCATGCTGTGGTTTCTGCTTTTTACGCCTTGCTCCTTTGTCTGCTGGTACAGACCGCTGTATGGAGCTTTCAGGTGAGCGAAACTTACACAACTGTATGTAGAAGTATGGTGATCTTACAAGATTACATTGAGAGAGTACAAAGGGATCACGATTTACAAAGCTGTCAACCTAAAATAATTTTCCTCAGTTGCTGTCTTGTATTTAAGGCAGGCGTGTTACTCTTTTTAGCTCGGGGGGCACATGGTAAAAAAAAACACTATCACGAGGGCCACACTAGTAAATTATAGGCATAATAAGTGTGCCTAAGCTTGTAGGGTTGGGGAATTTTCAGAGGCTCACAATTGAATTACGATTAAGATTCAGGGGGGTAAGATTTGTTTTGTTTTTCTTTTTTTTTTTTTTTCCTTTAAGATTCAATCTCTTGTAGTGGTTTATCAAAACAAAACAAAAAAACAACAACTATTGAATTCATTTCTGCTACAGAAGGGGTTGGAAACAAATGAACCGCACCATCTTACTTTTGCCTAGCCTTTTGCAACTTTTTTGTTTTTGGGGGTACTTTAGCAGCAAGGTGGCCGACAATTGTGTCAGGTCCCTCTCGGTGGCCACCTGTAAAATAGATGCAAATTTATCAATCTGCGATTTGTTCTCAGCTCAGGGATGCTGCTGGAAATGTGAATTTCCCTTCGGGGATGAACAAAGTATCTATCTATCTATCTATCTATCTATCTATCTATCTATCTATCTATCTATCTATCTATCTATTATTTAAGAAAATGCATGTGATCGATATGTGATCGTTTGCTTATTATTTAAATCAATTTTGATTTTTTTTTCTTTTCTTTTTTTTTATATCTTTGGGATGCGCTAGACATCCCAGCTTTCTTCAAACGCTTGAAATTAAAATGTGTTCTGTCTAACATGAAATTTTGACAAATGCGCAATTTGGCCCAAAATTATTTTTTTTAAATAAAAAAAAATGATAAAACCATTAATACAATTGTTTTAAAGACATTTGCCATATTACAAAGATTTTTCTTGCTGACAGTTATCTCCATTGTCCATGTATCCCAACATTATTTGATATTACATTTATCCCTTTTAAGTCTTTTATTAAATGTTTATCCTGGAGTGCCACCTATAATCGCTGTGTAAACAGTGTTCAGTTTGTTGTTATAAATAAAATAAAGACAATTCTAAACTGTGGAATTTTCCAAAACTGCAAAAATAACAATACCAGCTCAATTTCCTTGCATTCATTTTAAAGAAAAGAATTGTCTTTGTAATTGATAACAACGTAGCGCCAATTGTTTGCAAAGAGTTCAGACGTGGTACTCGAGCATATATATACATATGTAATAAAAGAGTTAAAGAGAAAAATAAGATTGAAAAAATGTAAGGATCTATTGGCAAAAATATTTTCAAGGTAGTGTAAGTTGTAATAATAGTGCAATGAAAAAAAGTGCATCATCCTAATGGCGCAGTGAAAAGTAGTGCAATAACATTGAGCATCAACAATTTTCCCAAATAAGTAGGTAAGATAAGGTATGAATACCCATTCTTTGATCCAACTGGCAAAATAAATACATTTCACAGTTTTTCACGCTTGTTTAGGGTGGTGATGGCCCTGGTGAAGAACTGTCTCTGATACTTTTAGTTCTTATTTTTAACAATTCTGGAGCGCCTCCTTGTGGGCAGCTGGTTAAAGTGGTGGCTAGATTGAGAGGAATCCTGTTAATGTTGTTAGCCAGATAAATACTGTTGTATAACCGTTAATTGCCTGCTTTCACTCCATGACAATACAAAGGAAATTATTATTATTATTATTATTATTAGTGTGCTTTGCCTCTCCACTACAGGAGCGACAGTTCTTTTCGCTTCTTTGTCTTCTTCTTCGTCTACATTTGCCAGTTCGGAGTTCACGTGCTACAAACCATCGGCATCACCGGCTGGGGCACTTGGTGAGCGAGTTTCAAAGTCACACTCCCGGTCAGGTCAAAATCTTTGCTGGTGATTTGTTTAAAGATTAGTAGACACTCAAAATAAGGAGAACGAACCTAAATTGATTTTGAACTTGCAAGGACAACAGGGAGAGAGGCCAAGCCTCAAATGAGAGATTCCAACTTGTTACAAAGACCCTATAAGCGTAGATTTAGAGATCAAATCTCAGAGAGCAAAGCATTCCACAGCATCGGGGCCCGAATGGATAACGCTCTCGAACCTGAGGATCTCTTCTTGGCTCTTGGGATCACTAATAGACCAGAATTACATAGATAATTGAATATATAAAGGTTTCTGCTTTGCCAGTTTTGACTATCGTGAGGCATTTCTGGAACACAACCCCGGCGAAAAACAGGGGATTTCTGTATCCAAACACATTTATTTTATGATTATATTGAATTAGATAAATGATGGAAAATACTCTATACTGATTAGTAGTGAAAATAACAATCTGGCATCCCATGCATTCTCCTTTGCTGTCGTCCACTATTAAAAATAGAATTAACTTATGATTTGAGTTTTGTCTTGCAGTGGCTGGATCACGGCTCTCATGGGCCTGAACACAAGCATCCCAGTGGGCATCATCATGTTACTCATCGCGGCACTCTTTACAACACTGTCTGTGGGTTCCCTCATCATGTTTAAAAAGGTACAATACTCGTGTTGGCTTATTTAAAGAAGATCTAGTTTCGATTTGCTTTTTGGGGTTTTGGGGTGGGCGATACTTGGAATTTTAGTATCCAAGTATATGCGGATAGTTTTGATCTGTATCAAAGTTTTTATTTGGAAATGTCATGATCGTTGAACAATTGACATCCCCTACCTTCCTTCTTTGAGTAAGTCTATGATTACAATAATTACAGATAAAAGAGCTTAGTCCCTACAATGTTTTATTTTTTATTCATTGACTACATTACAAACTTTAACGGTATAAAAAGTAAATATACTGATTTAATTACAACTGTTTTAGAACAAAAGTCAAGAGACACTAACCCCAAAAATCAGCAATGTATCGAAAATACAAAAATAACAATGTCAACATAATAAATGGAATATTTTCAATTGCACAATATATTGAAAATAATGAATGTGGTATTTAATGTGTCATTTGATTGTAATGTACAACAAAATTTGGAGTGCTTCTCTTAGTGCAAGAAGTCAAGTCATGTTAATCTGAATAGCCCTTAATCACAATGAGTCTCAAAGGGCCGCACAGACCACAGATTAATGCAAACTACAGACTATTATTACAATATCCCCTGATCTAAAACCTATACGAGGGCAAGGAAAAACTCAAAAACCTCAACATGAGGAAAATGAAGAAACCTTGGGAATTCTTGAAATGAGCCAGGACTCCTTTATGATAAAATAGCAAATGTAGTGGTTTCCCACAAGTTGTAGCTCCTGATCATCCGTTTTAGGGGTAATGGATCTGACGTTGGTAAGATACAGCTATGGCAGGGGTGGCTTGCAAGACTTGTTACATAGCCACAGCCTCCGTCTCTTCCTGGGCCAAATAGCAATCCACGAAGCACCCGGTGGTCTGCCTATTCGTCGGGATCTTGTATCAATGTCGGCAGCCCATGTCCACAACCTCTTGTCGGATGTAGAGGTGTAACGCCGATGTATTCGTGGATACAGTCCAAAGACAAACATTGAGTAGATACACAGAAAAGCACTGGATGGGTGAGCCAAGAGCCGCTGCACTCGTGTTGGCCCCCCATATCAGATATAAAAAGCAAAAAAGTGCAAATAATGTTAACAAGACGATGTAAAAAAAAAAAAAAGAAAAACCATTAACACTATAAAAATAAACCTAGCGTGGAATGCAATTACTGTATAACAAGGCAACTAAAATACTTTCCATCACACAATATTGTGAAAATAAAGTCAGTATTGCAAATAAAGTTTAAACACATTTGGATCCAATTCAACAGTATGTATAATTCTAAACCCCGCTAACAACAATTATAGTGATTGTTACAATGAGAAGACGATAGATCCCAGGACAATAGTATCGATCCAATCCAAGCACTTCCTCAGCATCAATAATGACAATATTTGAACTGATCTGCACACCCCTCCATTGGGGGAATCATAGGAAATTGGTGGAGGAGCGAAGTATCGATGCGATCCAAATATCGATCTGCCCACTCCTTCCCTGGTGACATTATAGACATTACAGTTTATTGTCTGAAAAAAAAAAAAGATTTGCTAAGTACATCATCTGTGCAGGTCCACGCACTGTATCGGACCACCGGTGCCAGTTTCGAGAAGGCTCAGCAGGAATTTGCCACCGGTGTCATGTCCAACAAGACGGTCCAGACGGCAGCAGCCAACGCTGCGGCCAACGCCGCATCAAACGCTGCTCGCGGGGCCTTCAAGCCTCATCCATAAACACCCACAGTTGCACAAATGTGTCCTTCCTGAAATCACTCCCTTGTTTTGCTCTTCAAAAGAATGCTTTCAACTTCATCTTGAACCTCATAACCAGTCTGCTGGTGTGCTTCCCGGGCCCATACGAGTCACACTACCTGCCAGTCGTCTCCATTAGCGGGATTTACGAGCCCACAGCTAAAAATAACCCTTTATTGGAGCGGACGCGTTTGTTACTGACTAGTTTAGAGTTCAGTAAATACTTTCTAGAGGTAAGATCGGCCCTAAAAATGTGAACCGACCCGCGGGTATTAAAGCCCGAATCACCCTAAGCCCGACAAATTAACTTGACTTCATGAATCGAGCCCAGAGCAAACCCGAATTTCCATATTTAGTTTGAGAGGACTTGGGAAGAAGAGGAGTGTGAGGAGAGCGAGAAAGAATAAATTGCGCGAATCCAGATAAAAAGAAACAAAAAACAATGACCGGTGGATAATTTAAATAAAAAATCAGCGAGAGAGAAACATGAACTTGAACATTATGATTGACATTTCTGCACTGGCACAAATTCCGGGCTGGCATCAGGCTTAAGATCTTACCGCTAACAGACTTAAAATAAGGAGAGAAGACATCAATGGATTTTGAACTTGCAAGGACAGAACAGGGAGAGAAGCCAAACCTCAGATAAGAGATTCGAACATGATCTCAAGGCCCTCCCACTGAGCCCTTTCTCTTTATGAAATCTCGTAGGTTACAAAAACAGATCAGCCTTCAAGGCTGTGAGAATCAAAGAACAGCATTGTGATGGGCTGATAATGATTTAAACAGTGCATAATAGTCAAAATCACGAACTGGCATCCGGTGTCAATTATCAAAACAAACTCACTCACCCCACGGGAAAAAAAGGACAGTTTGATGTGTGCAGGTCGAAGTACATACAACGAGCTTGTTAATTTGTTAACATCCCATGCCCTTAGATGTGAATCGCATGTCCCTCGGTTGTTTGACACACACCTGGTAAACAGGAAGACGAATGAAAATATGTGTATTTTTAGTTTGGCATAATTGTTGTGGTCGCTCGTCAGATGTCGAACAAATTTGTAGCTGCTATCGATCCGGACTTGACTCTTTGCAATGTATGGGTTCTTTCTACAGACGCTGCCCTACTTACGAACAAGATAGGTTCCGGAGGAATGTTCGTAAGTTGAATTGGTTCAGTATTTTGTTTTGTATTTATAAGGTTTATGTATGTTTAAGGCTTGTATAAGTTACCTGTATCGTTTTGTACTACAAAATACACATTTCATAAAATAATGTGCTCTAGAAAGATACGTTAAGTTTAACTTACTTTTGGAAGATGAGCTTCAAGAGTTAGGAGACTTGAAAGTGGACGAAAAAAAAAGCTATCCAACCATTTTCTCAACCGCATCAAGCTTTCTTATTCCACTTTCATTTCAAAAGAAACGGCTCGCCTCTTCCTTACACTTTACACCGACCATATTGAATGGATGCACAAGATATCAAACAATAAAAAAAAGTTCTTAGCCTGCCAGACATACAGTACAGTATGTTTACACACGAACTAGAAAGAGAAAGCGGATTTCTTCTTCGGGGTGGATGCTGGGTGAGCTCTCACAGCGCCACCACTCGCCAGTAGCAGCGGAAAGAAGCACTACAATAATGTCCTGTTCTCGTGAAAAAGGTGCACAATACAAAATCTAACTTACAGCAATGTCCGGATATTTTTCGACATCCCAAAAAAAGGTTGTATCTGCCGTTTTTCGTAATTCGAATGGTTGTAGGTAGGGGAGCGTCTGTCCTCCATAAACAAGCCGACCTAAAAGTGGGTGGAGCTAGGCTAGGTTTATGGTTATGACTGAGAAATGGTGTAAATGTAATTTTGTGTTTTAATTTTGGCACCTGACTGAATGCTACGCAGTACTCCACATACTGTACATTATTGTTTTCAGCTAAGGCACATGATTGATTTTTAACTTATGACACGACCCAACAATTTACACAGTATGTACTAAAATGCAAGTAGACAGCAAATTGTTTTGAAATCTGGAATACAAAGCTAGGCGTAAGTATCGCAACAAGTGGCCGCAAACTTCAGCTGAACTTGGTACCACCAGAGGCAGAACAACAAAAATCGAATTAATGTCACTTAATAAATTATCAATCCATTGATATCAGTTGCTAGTTTAATTCAAAGCTGCACAGACTTTTCCAGGGGTGGGCACATTTTGAGTCACAGGCTCCATTGGGTTTAAAATCTGGCACAAGGTCCGGAAGGAAAAATACTAGAAATTATATTTCTAATTTGGGGCATTTTTTTAAATTTATTTTTACTTTTTTCGCACATTTGGGCAAAAATATACTGACAAAGGAGATGAGTTTTTCTAAAATTGCAGCAAAGATGCATTTATGAATAAACAAGCATGCATACATGTACAAGTACATGTTATGTTTATTATTTTTAATAAAACATTTAATCACTTTGGTTTCAAGGCACTCATAATTAAAGCAAAGTAATAAATGATGTCCCATTTTCAAGCACTAAATTTGATAAATATGCATTGAAAAGTTCAACATTTTCGACAGCCTCCTCAGAAGCTTTGACTTTTGATTACATTTGAGAAATATCTTGATAAAGAAATTAAATACATGATTAAAATAGCAGGTAAATGTTGAATGTTAGGGTACAATGGTGGCACTAAATCTACAATAGTACTTTGTTAAAGTATTTAATACACACGTCTCAAGCAAACAGCCCAGAAGCCAATTTCCGGCCCTTATAATAGTTTAAGCCCCCCCCCGTCCCCGCCTTAGTATAA
The DNA here is from genome assembly GCF_059441175.1 of Urocampus carinirostris. Lineage (NCBI taxonomy): Eukaryota > Metazoa > Chordata > Actinopteri > Syngnathiformes > Syngnathidae > Urocampus > Urocampus carinirostris. Next base: position 24,100,037 of record NC_142353.1, on the reverse strand, counting down.
AAGTTAAAGGGACAGTGTGTACTATTTGACCCACTAGGTTTTGTGTTATTCTGTCATGCAACTGGAAACAAGTGCTAAAAATCATAAGAGACTCAAAGTGTTCAAGAAGCACAATTTTTTTTCCTACTTTTTTCTTTTTGCCCGGCCTTTCACCAGGTTTTTGATTTTTCGGATGCCCTTAGCGACAAGATTGGCGTCAAGTATTACATCTCCCTAAGTGAAGCTCGTGTTATATAATAAATTAAAATTTCCCTACAAGATTTTTTTTAATGCCAGTTTGTACGATAGTTTGTGTTTTTTTTTGCCGATTATTTTGATCAATACGCTTTTTTAAATGAATTGCATTGTATTAATACTAGGAGGCACTGAATAATACACACTGTCACTTTAAGTGCAGCCCTTGCTTAATATGGATTCATTTATTCATGATTGATTGAATTCATTTGAATGGGTGTTCTTAATCTTTTTCTTTTTTTTTTTTTTTTGACCTTATTTTTTGTTGGCAACTGTCAAAAACTGGAACTCGTTGGAACTCTGCTGTGGAAAACACCCAGAATCCCCCGATTAAATGCGTACAATTAGTTTTAACATTTTTGTTTGGCGGGCCAGATGAAAAAGCCTCACGGGAATGTGGCCCACGGGCCGTAGTTTTCTCTCCCGGGCTATTGGAACTGTTGTATTTTCACAATTACTTTGGGGTGGGGGATGCGTGCCATACGGCGAATTGCTGCAAAAGAACTGGATCTCGGCCATTGTGTTGTGGCTCGTGTGTTGAAAGTCATTAATAGGTGGACATTAACCCCAGTATTGCTCATTTTTACTGTAATAGTTTTATTTTTTAGTTCTTATTTATGAAATAATTTATAATTGTGGTTTTATCAATGATTCAAGTGTTACAAACATCAAACGGTGCGCTAGTGTTCAAGTGACGGCCGATTCAGAGAAGTGTTGTACTACTGTATGTCCTCAGAAGCTGTGAGAATTCTACCAAATGTCCATTTTTTTTAATTCATAGTTTGCTGGCGGATATTTTGGCATTTCTTTCATTTCAACAAACATGAATCGTGCAAGCCGGTCTACACTTGAAAAATGTCAAGAAAATGAGAAAAAAAAAACAAGATGTTTACCGTGTTACTTCACTAAATCGAGTGCAAACTAATACCGTATTTGTACATTCTGTAAAGAGCATTCGATGCCCCGATAGGAGTCGCGTGCATAAAAGACATTGAATGCACTCTCGCCTGGCCTTTGTCGCATGTGAAATAGTTTTCAGTTTTGTATATTTATGGTATTAACATGGAATAAAGATTTCAGAGACAATCCTTGTACTCGCTTATCTGGGGGTCATTGCACAAAACGACGATAAGGGATTAAGCTGGGATATGTTTGTTATTTTGCCTGAATTGAGCCTCAAATTGGTTGCATGTAAACTGGTCAAATTAAGCTCGGCTCAGTGACGATGGTGATTCATTCCGTACGGAAGGCTTTGCCAACCTTTTCGAAGTGCTACTTTTTTTGTTACTGAAGGATACTAGTTTGATATGCGTTTCTAAAATAACATGTTATTACTATGTTGTTACCAAGTTGTCATTGTTAGAGGTTAAAAAGGGACACAGATTAGAGGTAAGATCGGGCCAAAAAAAAGCACCCGAGCCCGACGCAGGCCCGAGGGGTATTAAACCCGACCCGGACCGAGCCCGACTAATTAACTGGATTTGCTGGCCCGGCCCGAAAGGGGCCCGAAATTACATATTTTATTTATAAGGAGGGGTGATTTATGATAACAAATTAAACTCTGCCTTTTGTTACAACATCTAGGCCTAAGTTAAATAAAACTGTACAAACATTTACATATTTTATATTTCTGTGTCTGCACTGCAGATGTTACATTAAGCGACAATCTGTCATTGACGGGTTTTTTTTTTTGAGGTAGCGAAAACATTTAAGGGCGTCCGTCATTTTGACGACTTGATCATTGGGCCATAATCCACAGCAGCAGTAGTAGTACGTCCTTAAGATTTTAGCGCAGCACTTTCATTGAGGGGGTGTTGACGTGTTGTGCCCTTTTCCGACTCCCATGCAAATTCCCCCCCCCCCCCCCCCCCCCCCTGATCGTATTCTATATAAAACGCTTATTAAAACAATAAAGCGAGCTAATTATAACAATTGGGAGATCCTAGTCTATATAACGCGTTTATTTAAACAATAAAGCGCGATCGTATTCTACAAATTGCGTTTTTTAACGCGGATGAAAATGTCACCAACGTCAATGTACGCTTCCGACAAAAGCGATCGTATTCTATATAATACGCTTTAAAACAAAATAAAGCGAGCTAATTATAATAATTGGGAGATTCTAGTCTATATAACGCGTTTATTTAAACAATAAAGCGCAATCGTATTTTACAAAATGCGTTTGTTAATGCGGATGGAAAAGTCACCAACGTCACTACGCTATGATTTCCGCAATCACAACTAATTGTACACAAATAATATTTGATTTACTATAATATCCATACATAGTTTAAGTATATATTTTTAATGAACATATATTTATAATTATTAATTAATTAAAAAAAAAAAAAAAAAAAAAGCAGGACCGAACCCGACCCGACCGTATGACTGACATTTCAGGCCCGACCCGGCCCGAAATTGCCTCGGGTTCGGGCTCGGGCCATAAATCTTAGGTCTAACACAGATGTCAAATTTTCTTAAATCGGCTACATGGTGCCCGTGGGCACCATGGTGGAGACCCAGTTCTACAGCTAGCCTTCTCTAGACCAGGCTAATAACTAGGCTATGATTATTCCCAGGGCAGCATGGCGGCGCAGTGGTTAGCGCGTGTGCGGTACAGATCTGATATAATATAATAATAATAATAATTTCCTTGTATTGTCATTCTGTGTAACAATGTACACAGAACGAAATGTCGATTGCACCTGACCGTTGTAGCGAGCCGATGCAGCCGCAGCCAACAGAGGGCGCCGCCGACCACTTTTTAAGTCTTAGGAATGACTCGGCCGGGGCGCGAACCACCGACCTCCCAGTCTCAAAGCGGGCGCCTTACCATCTAGGCTACTGAGCTGGTTGTCATGAGATCAAACCTCCTGTGTGGAGTTTGCATGTTCTCCCCGTGCTTGCTTGGGTTTTCTCCAGGCACCCCGGTTTCCTCCCACATTCCAAAAACACGCAGTGTCCCCTGCCCACTGCTCGAGGATGGCTGGGATGGGCTCCAGCACCCCCGTGACCCTACTGAGGATAAGCGATGCAGATATTGGATGGATGATTATTCCCAAAGATACATCCAGCCCTTCTGTCAATTGTGTAAAAAATGAATATGTTTTATAGCATTTTCCGTGGATTTACTCGTGTTATTTTAACTCTCCTACATTAGAACTTCTACATTTTATAGTGGTAAAATGTATTGCTGTCAGGGCATTTGTTTAATCGATTGTCCAATGGCCATCAAAGCTGAGATGAATATGTATATCATTTCCTTTTTCGAGGTTCTAAAAAGGGAAGCAAAAACTTGCAATGATGCTGTGTAATATTTGACCTCTAGATGTTACTGTATTAAGTAGTACAACTGAAAACGAGTGCTACACACAAGCAAGAATACAAACTACAGAGAATCAAAGTGACCAAACCGTCCCTTTTTTCTTCTGCTAATTGTTAAAGGGACGGAATTTCCATCACTATCAGGTAGGGCTCAACTTGCAGTAGAAAACAACAAATCACGTGAGTGAAATTGCGTTTTTGTTAATCTGCTTTTGAGTTGGTATAATTTACAATGGTATACATTGCGATTGTATGTCATCAATAAAAGCAATAAAAACATAAGAATATTAACAAAAGATGTTTCCGCCCGGTCTCGAACCGGGGACCTTTCGCGTGTTAGGCGAACGTGATAACCACTACACTACGGAAACCTGGCGACTGTTGAAGGCGGTGCCGATTCAAAATGCAGGGTGCGCATGCGCTCAATGTTCAGCGTTAAATCTGTGTTTTCAGGCACCGAAATGCTGTTTAAAAATGCTGCATAAAACCATAAATGTACGATAAGATAACAATTGTACAGGGGGAAGCAACAACAAAACAAGACCTCATTATCTCCCTTTAATATTAGAATGTATCGCTTCCAGCACACGTTATTTACGCTTGAAATAAGACATAATTCCAATGAATATATTCCCCTATTTACACCGACATTCTTCGTTTTAATCCTAATTTAGTTTTAACTGGTGTATTACATGTCTATCATTCAAATCAAGTCGTGTTTTTTTCTACAGCCCTTAATTACAAGGAGTCTCAAAAGGTCTCAGACTTATAACAATTGTAATCTTATTAGTTTATGCCCAGCAGGGGGCACAAGTATGTAGTTTATAAAGGAATGCAATCTAATCAGTGAAACGTAATATGTCAATAAAAAGAGTGTTTCCGCCCGGTTTCGAACCGGGGACCTTTCGCGTGTGAGGCGAACGTGATAACCACTACACTACGGAAACTTATGCTCTGTTACTACTCTGCACTCGTCCAGGAGGAAATGGTGCCCCTATGATCCGAGAGTTAAAGGGATCAACAAACCATTTTCAATATGTTGTGTATGAAAACCTACCATTTTTATACCTCATCTCATTAGCTGCACCGCTTATCCTCAGTAGGGTTGTGGGGGTGCTGGAGCCCATCCCAGCAATCATCGGGTAGTGGGCAGGGGACACCCTGAACTGGTTGCCAGCCAATTGCAGGGCACGCAGGGACAGACAACTCGCACGCTCATTCACACCTAGGGACAATTTGGACCAGCCAATCCACCTGAAATGCATGTCTTTGGAATGTGGGAGGAAACCGGAGTGCTCGGAGGAAACCCACGCAAGCACGGGGAGAACATACAAACTCCGCACAGTAAGTCCGACCTTAGAACTGTGCCGCACACGCGCTAACCACTGCGCCGCCGTGCTGCCCACCTTTTTTATATATAATAGTATATTTCTTTGTAGATCTGTAAATATCTTGTCCCCCAAAATAGTACAATACTGAATATAAAATTGAGTGCTTAAAACGGAACATTATTTGGGTTTAATTCTGAAAAGGTAAAAAAAAAAAAATAGAAATACTACAAAAATACTATTAGGGCAATACAATGACACCAAAATACTACATAGTGAAGGATTTTTTATTTGATTTAATTGACTATAAGGGATTTAATATAATACAAATTAAATTTGTTGAATGCAGTGGGGATTTTTCATAGAAGGCTGAAGTGTAGAGTGTTTTGGCTGGGGAATTTTGATAGTCGGGCGCCTACGAGGGAATTAGGCCTTGTTTTGATAAACGCTTGGCATTGCTTTGAGCTGATAAGCTTTCTTGTTTTGAGCCCTCCAGAAATGGCGGCGTCTTGTCTTTCGGCGAGGAGGTGGCGACTGGGTGGAGGCCACGTGAGAAGCCTTCCGGTGAGGAGGAGGTGACATTGGCAGCCCCAGGGGAGGAGTCAGCATGATCCATAGGAGGGGCCGATGCCCCGACGTGTCAAAAAAAACGGAACACGGAAGAGACAAGACAGACATACAAGATCGGAGAACGAGAGATGAGAGGCTCGACAAGACTAATTAGACTCATTCGATAGTAATTGGGCAAAATTCGATGGAATTCACTTAATAATAAATTAAGAAAATAAATCTGCCCCCGCGTGGAAAAGCCTCTCTTGTCAATGTTTCCCTAATTTAAGAAAAGAGCATGCATTTGTTAGGAGAATAAAGTTTGTGTTTGGTTAATGGAGTCAGATAACTAATCCGAACAATTTGGTAAACGCTATATTTATATTACCGGTATAGTTTTTTCCCCTAACAATTGTAATATTAAACCACAAAAAATGCAACTTCAGTAATATTACTAAAATACTAAAGAAATACCTCTCTCTATTATAGATACGACAAAATATTAATATGGAAATACTTAAAAATACTAAAAAAAACTACATTAATACTATAACACAAAAATACTATTTCAGGCATAAACACCACAGAAAAACAACTATGGTAATACTGCAAAATACTACATATATAAGACAAAAATTATACTACAAAAAAATTCAGTACCACAAAAAATACGGTTGTGAAAATAATTAAAAAATATATACTACTGCAAAAATACTACTTATATGCTGCAAATATAAAACGACAGTGAGTTATATTACAAATACACTACGGAAATACTACAAAAATCTAACTGCAGTAATACTACAAAACTAAATGTCAAATTTAGTAATTTAAACATGGACTTCATATATTATTTATTCTTTTAACTGTTAGTTTCATGACATTGGGTTTCAAACTAATCTATTTAAAAACAAGTATAAAGAAATACAATATGTACATGTCTGCATGTATAGTCATTCATAAATAGAAAAATTGTTTAAGTCTCCAGGATCTGCCCCTTGGCCAAATATTGGAACCCAATGTGCCCCACGACTCCAAATTGTTGCCCATCCCTACACTGCAGTCACAAAAAGGCCGTTTTCTTTACGTCTTGTCCCATGAGAATAAGTATGAAAAACGTTTACAAAAAGGTCAGTTACTATTTCCCCCTTAAACTGTTTCTTAAAACCCCAAATCACATTCCAACCACTGCAGTTTGATAAAAATACGTTTTTATTCATATAAAGTGTATTTCTCCACACTAACATCAGCAAATTCTCCATGGCCAAAAACATGAATATTCTTGTTGACCACCGGATGTCGCCGTAGTGTGTAGTGCATCCAAAAAACAAGTGCTATAAAACAGAAGTGAAAATACAAACTTTAGAGACTCAAAGTGACCAAACCTCACAACTTTTCCTCACATTTTGTTACCCAGCCTTTCATGGGATTTTTGGTTTTGGGGGGGTATGTCTAGCAGCAAGATGGCGGACAATTATATACGCTCTCCCTAGTTGAGCATCATGTTATGTACAATTAAATTCAAATTCCTCGATCCACAAGTATATTTAAAAAATGCACTCTGATAAGCTAGACATTTTAAGTATACATTATTTTACCTACTGTATGTGGCCTAGGTGCCAAACTAAGTTTGACAATTCTGCTCTAGGTGATTCTGATATTATGTAAAATAAATGGAAATTTCTCAAACAAAAGTAAAAAAAAAAAGCACATTTATATATGTATTTCTTTCTTAATATTCAAATCAATTTTCTTGTTTTTATAGAGAAGTTTTTGTAACACTAGGTCGTGCTAAATAATACACAATGTCCCTTAAATGCAGTAGTTCTCAAATAGTGGGGCAAGTCCCCTTGGGGAGTGCGATGCTCTGTCAAAGGGGGCGCGGGCGCGTTTGACTTCAGGGAAAGTATTTTTTCCACTTACCGAGAAAGTTCAATTGCAACTCCACTACACTAGAAGGCAGTGGTGTTTTAGGTGGCATTGTTTTGTTTTAACTTAGCCTCCGTACAGCGCATTAAGCACAGAGTATAAGCATTGAGTATGAAGTGTAGGAACAAAGTGTCGTAGGACCCAAAGAGACCCCATGAAAAAAAATATTTAAAACGGATGCGGAGACAGGCGAAGACAGACGTGGTAAAGAGACAAACTGAAGTCTCATCCCATGGCACTTCGCTGCGACCTTAGAGGGAGACGAGCAAAGACCTGTATGTTTCCTTTCTTAAATTGTTAGGCAGTGGACAGCATGAAGCCAAATAAACGAAGCTGTCACTCCAAGACATTACACCTCGATCATGCTCGAGTTTTTTTTCAGCGAAACGTGCTGAAAGTCATAGATTTGGCATGGACAAAGTAATGTGTTACCATCAAAATCGAGTGATCACTTTAAACTAAAGATTGATCTTGTGGAGAGGCGAGCGGATTTCTTTTACCCTGGATTTCACTGCTTTAGTGTAAGAAATCTCCCATTGAATCATTGGGTTTCGGCTTTTACACTAACTGGCTTACTTTGACAAAAAATCTTGAGTTGGGTTATAAAAAAAAAAAAGAAAATTAAAATGGTGAGATTTGGTCACATGGAGTCTCTGTAGTTTGTACTCCTCCTTGTGCTTTGGAGCACTTATTTTCGGTTGCATGACACAATACATCCAGTGGTGAAATATTACACAGTATGTCTGTAAGGTACAGGAGCCAAAGGTTTTTTGGCAACAATGGTGCAGCATGCACTAAGAACTGTGAGCAAAAATAAAAAACTTCTACAATATAACTAAGATGAATTGAATTTTTTAGTGGAAACATTCAAGGTGTTGAAATGGGTTGCGTAATCTAACCCCTAAACCTTTTTATTAGCGACAACTGCTGAACCCATTGAAAGTCTGACAAACAACAGTTTAATTTGATGTTTTTCCACCCATCCATCCATTATCTGCACCGCTTATCCTCAGTAGGGTTGCGGGGGTGCTGGAGCGCATCCCAGCTATCTTCAGGCAGTGGGCAGGGGACACCCTGAACTGGTTGCCAGCCAGTCGCAGGGCACACAGGGACAGACAACTCCCTCGCTCATTCACACCTAGGGACAATATAGACCGGCCAACTAACCTGACATACATGTTTTTGGAAAGTGGGAGGAAAGCAGAGTGCCCGGAGGAAACTCACACAAGCACGGGGAGAACATGCAAACTCCACACAGGAAGATTTGATCTCACGACCTCAGAACTGTTCCACACACGCTCCAACCACTGCGCCGCCGTGCTGCCCTAATGTTGTTCCATTGAAAGCAATTTGACAGCATCCCAAAAAACTAGTTAAAACACACTTCACAGTATAGACTTCATTCACATTTTGTGGGTTAATACAATAAATTTTTAGTGGTAATAGACTAGCTAGCCGCCTAATTAAAAATATTTTTAAAATATTTCACTGCAAATATCCATGTTTCCCGATAGGTTGCACAACAAAACTTGTTTTATTAGTGCTTTGATTCCTGCCATATGTATAAATACCTACAAATATATGCAATATAAATAAATGAACACACACATAAATCACGTAATACCTATATACTGTATCTGACAAGCCAATCTATTCATTTATTCATATGCATTTTGTCATTGATTTATTTATGTATTTATTTTGCCCTGTACTTTGTCGCGCATCATGTTTTGTGAGGTATTGTGTCAGGTTTTTGTCTTGTAATTTATCATAATTTTGTCGTGAATTTTGTCGTGTGTTTTGTAATGTTTTAGTCATGACGTGTTGTTTATTTTGTCAGGGATTTGTCGTGTATTTTGTCATTTAGTTATGTTTTTTCATGTATTTTGTCATGTATTTTGTCTTGTATTTTGTCGGCGAAGACCACACATATTACCTATTCAACCAATTAACAAAAAACAAGTGAGAAGACAAAAAAGGGTAGCTAGCGAGCACAAAATGGCATTTGAAATCTTTTTAAATGATATATCTCAAATCTATTTTGATTAACATCACATTTATCTAGGTTTGAAATTTTATATTATTTAATGATCGACTTTGGTTGGAAAATGTAAACCCCGGCGGCCCGCCAGGGACTTTCAATAGTATAAATCCTATATGACATATATTTGTTGGTATTTATTTATTGATACATTCATTTTTACACACGGCAGGATTGGACTTTCATAGATTTGGTAGTGCGATAAATGTCATTTAATACGTTTTTTTTGTTTGGAGAGCAGGTGTCAGTTTTTTGATTGAGTTTTATAAGTTTTGTGTGCAGGTGTTGGTACTATGCCTGACTGGGTTGTATGCACATTACCACCAAAGTCTTCTCAACTCTGCCTTATTAAAACTGCAAACAGCTCCAGCTTCTGATCTCAACAAGTCCATTTTCCCTTCAGTCATGCAGGCGTCACAGCACGCAGATGAGACTCTTGCCCCCCTCAATCTCGTCCTGCACTTTGTCGCTAGAGGTGGCGATTTCAGCCTGCGCTGACAAAACGGCACAAACGAAAGTGGCCACGGTTCCTCCGATGGCGGCGTAAAAAGCCCATCCCAGGGAGCACAGGGCCGGCCTGAAGGGGGAGGCCTCCGGGCCGCAGTACCCTTTCACCTTGTCGGAACCCCAGCCGGCAGGATACAGGACGAGGCCCACCAGGAGCAGCAGGCCTGGAGGGTTAGGGAACAAAAAACAGATCCTGGCTCAAGTGCTCACGGGTTACTTTTGCAAGACCACTACCATTAATGAAAAACTTCTGCCTTTACTGTCATTGATAACAACATAGTGAACGTTGTTTGCAACAAGATTTGACATAGCTACTCCAAGGGGTTTAAAACCAGAGGTAAGATCGGGCCTAAAAAAAAAAAACAGGCCCGACTCTGCCCAAGTTTGACCAATTAACTTGATTTGCAGGACTGAATTTGAAAAACAGCCCAAAATGTCCTATTTTATTTGTAAGGACTCTGGAAAAAGAGAGATTTATGATAACAAAAACCTTATTTTTGTCAAACAAGACTGTACAAACTTTAACATCTTTTATATTTCTGTTTCTGCTGAGGTTACATTAACTGACAATTTTCCATCATTGAGCAATTCTTAAGAGTTTAAGGCCGTCCATTATTTTGACAGGATGAAAATTGGGCCATAAGCCACAGCAGCATTACGTCCTTAAGAATCTGGTGTGGCACTTTGCGAGGCAGAGATACAAAGAACGAGTGGATCATAGACAGAGACAGAAGAACATTTTTTGATTTGACATTGCAAGAGTCTAGTACACTACATGTAGTGATGCGGCAACTACTGTTTTTTGCGGACCCTGGTCTCTTATAGCCAAAACTACCCAATGTCTTGAAACACTGTGATGTTAAAGTAGTAACATCACAGTGCACTGGGACCAGATACTGATTTAATCAGTGTGTTTCTATTACATCATGGCCTAAACTACTAGTTTCAAAACAAAGTCAGCGAGAGAGAAGTCTTGCCTGACCCAGAGGTAATAATTGAAATTTTGGTCCCAACCTGGCCCGAAATTCAGGTCGGACTCAAGATGTTGCCTTTGTCGTATACAGTACAGTCAACGCACGACTTACCGGCAACGGCCTGCATGACTCCGCAGATGTTGAAAATGCTTTTCTTTAGAATGCTCTGGAAGCACATGCTAAAGACAGAGATGCAGGCCACCACGACGAGAATCGATATCCCCGCCGCCAGGAACAACATGGCCGCCTGCCAAAAGCCGCTGGCCACCTCGCCGAAAGTCCCGGCATAGGGCCCGCAGTTCACCCCTCCACCCCGGGTGGCGAGGTCAAGACAACGACTATAAAGACCCAGGGAGGGTTTGTACTCTCCGTGGTCGGACTCTGAGCGAGGAGACCCCAGCAACCAATCGGGGCTCATGAAGGCGATGAGCTCGGCGAAGGCCACCACGATACTGAGCAGCGTCCACAGCATGGAGCGACATGTGACGATCACGTGGCACATGGTGGTGGTCTCGGAATCGAACTTCTCGAGGTCCTTCAAACTTTTGAGGGGAAACTTGTTCTCCAGGAAATGCGTCCACTTCGGAAGGTTTTCAGATGGGAAAACTTTTTCTTATTAAGAACTGAAGCAGCTGCCCTCCTCCATAGTGAATTCAGGAACCTATAGACGCACAAAAAGAGAGGGGAGGTTCAGAGTCCCAGATACAAACAAGCACTTTTCCGGATCTCGCTGATTCATCTTTTGTTTATGAATGGGCTGACGTACTCGTACATGACTCAGAGCAAAGTGCGATCTTTCTTCAAAATTGGCAGGGTTCTACTGCCAGAAGTCTGCCAATGTGATTAATCACGATCCTATCCTTGTATTAGTCACACACTTTCTTTGACCCAGTTAGCGGAAATGTATTTTCAATTCTTGATTAACAATAAATTCAGTTACTACCACTTTATTTAAAACTGGGGTGCCTTGTATGAGGTGTCCTTAATATGTTGAAAGTATATTATCTCTATTAACTATGTGTTAACAATGCCAAACTGAGTTCAAAGAGCCTTTATATTTTTTTTCACCCCACTGATCCGCTCTTATCTTACTTTTACCATCGGTGTTCAGGATAGGAGGCAGGATAAATGGAGGGAAGAGAGTGATTTAATGCTTGTGCATTTAAAGTTAAGTCATGTTTATTTGTATAGCCCTTAATCATAAAAATTCTCAAGGGACATAACACATCACTATTACACCATTACAACATCTTATTTAGGCCAATCATATTTGTGCATATTAGGCATAAGTAGTCCATATTATATACTATTTTGTAATTGTATTGTTTTTGTTTGGAGTACCAGGGGTTCAGAGCTAATTACTATTGACACTTTGCATTGGATGTCACGTTGCCTTCCCTTAGATCCACGATGGACGGCAGAAGAACCCTAGCATTCAGCACAAGGATTTGAGTCATAACAAATCAATAAGGACAACTTAACAGGCTGTCGGACTGTTGAGAAGCAAATGCGTGTCTGTACGATGTCAACTGTCACTGAGATACGTCATGACACATACCATTGGAAAGCTTAAACTCTTGGGATTCAACATATCCATTAAAAACGTACTCATCACAGAAACATCACATTCAGTCTGAAACAAAATACATAAATTGATTAGAAGATTTCTCTGTTGTATAGAAATTAGGACCCTGCAATAAGTATGTGTAACGCCACTATTGATTCATTTTCACGCACAATAGTGATAAAGACGCGATAGGAGAATACACATATTTACAACTCTTTTACAATGTCTAAAAAAAATTGGCCAAAGTAAAATACACTTTTTCCACACACAGTCTGGATCCGGCCCCAGAGCCAAACTGAGTTTGAAATCCATGTCTTAATGGAAAAATGTGTCTTCTTTAGCCTCATAGTGGTAAAAAACAAGTAAACAAATAAACAATATCAATTTGAATAACAAGCAAAAATACATGAAAATGTATGTAAACGTGCATTTTATTTAATACTCATACAGTAGGTCGAGAAAAACATGAGACCTGTCCTTGGGCAAGACACTGAATCCCTAATGCCCCCAAAGCCCCATGCGGCCTTGCATGGCTGCATGGCCGCTATTGGTGTGTGAATGTGTGTGTGAATGGGTAAGTGTGAAGCACATTGTAAAGCACTTTGGGAGGTCTTCTTTGACTTGAAAAGCGCTATATAAATGCAGACTATTTACCATTTACCTAGAGGGACTTGACAAGATGTTCTGCCATTTTGCCGCTACAGGTACCCCAAAGACCACAAACCTTGTAAAAGGCTGGGCAAAATAAAAAGAAAAAAGGTGCAGTTTAGTCACTTTGAGTCTTCTTAGTTTGAAATCTCCCCTGTGCTTTGTAACGCTCGTTTTTGGTTGCACTACCCAATACAGTGACATCTAAGGGTCAACTATTGTCCCTTTAAGTTCTGCCATTGGAAATTGATTCATGAACATATGAATTGTTTTCATTTTAATGTCGTGCAACCGAAAACGAGTGCTAAAAAGCAAAAGAAAGAATACAAATTCTGGAGATTCAAAGTGACCAAAACGCACCATTTCACTTCTCATTTCTAGCCTTGTCTTTTTCAGGTTTTTGGGTACCTAGCAGCAAGACGGCAGACTATTGTGTCAGCTCTCATTAGGTGAGGCTTTAGTTCTGTAAAATAAATGCTCATTTCCCACTGCATAAAAATGCATGTTCTTATGATAGTTCAAGTATTTTTGCCTTTTGTGTAAGAAAAATAATTTTTAAAATGTTGTTTACCACTAGGAGGCATTAAATAGCTGACTGACATCACAAAGCCAAGGGCATGACATATTGTCAACTCGAAAAGTTAAGCGTTAGCTTGTGTGAAATTTTGGGTTGGGCCTCTTCTATTCTGGTCCTTGGTGGACTTTTGTCCCTGTGTGTGGTTTTAACACAGTAGCAATTCAACAAACGCAATACTCGATGACAAGAAAGGGGCCCAGCAGACGGGCCGTTGCATCCCGTCTAAACAGCATGTTGGCGTAATTGCTAACGCGCGGGAGGCCGTGACAGTTTATAAGCATATGGACAACAGATTATCATGAATGTTTGTTTGCCCTGCCTTTGTTTAAACCACCTTAGCGGATGAAACCACCCGGCTTCCAAAGTATCAGTATCGCACTGCTCTTGGTACTGTATAGAGCAGGGGTGGCGAACAAGTTTGACAAAAAGAGCCGAAATTTTTAACTGTGAGAGTCAAAGAGCCACACCACGCACTGACCTGCCATGACAGACAGACACACACAAACACACACAATTTAAAACATATTATTTCCCATAACACACTCCTCTCACATACAACAAGTGTTGTTTTTGTGTTGATTTCAAGGAAAGTGTCCACCCTCAATACTTACAAAAAAAAACTAAACATGAAACAAGGCAAAGAGCTGCAGTATATAGAAAATATGATGAGGCAAAGAGCCGCATTCTTATTTGCCAAGAGCCACATGCGGCTCTAGAGCCGCGTGTTCGCCACCCCTGTTATAGAGGGTTTAGAGACCACAAATAAGCGGCTTTGCTCCTCTGATGTCACAAATTCTATAGATACCGTTTTAAAAATTATTTTAGATACTAAGTCATGGATGGCAGAGAACTTCCTACAGCTCAACCAGGCCAAAACAGAGGTTTTACTCATCTGTCCTAAAAGTCAGAGAGAGAAACGTTTACCAAAACTGCATGATTGTAGAAATCTATAACACGTTACTTTTTTAAAAAATTCTAAATTTAATTTTATTACACATTTCAAAAATATAACTAAAATTGGGTTTAAACTTATGAAGACTATATCCAGATGCTTTAGTATTCACTCATTTAGATTATTGTAATGCCCTGCTCTCCGGTCTCCCCTTCAAGACTAATGGCAGCTTGCGTCTACTGCAAAATTGAGCAGCACTTGTGCTTTCAGGGACTGGGGCGTTGGATCACATTACACCAGTTTTAAAATTGCAGCATTAACTCCCCATGAGTTTTAGGATCGATTTTAAGCCGATTTCACTAGTTTTTAAATGTCTTAACGGTCTTGGGCCATCCTATCTGTCTGATTGGCTTTTATCATATGAGCCTTTGTGGTTACTGAGGTGCTCTGGCAGTGGTATGTTAACTGTTCTTAAGGTGATGACCAAAACCTAAGGTGAGGCAGAATTAAAACACTAGCCTATGGAACGGTCCGCAGCAATCCTTGATACTTTTAAGGAAGCTCAAGACCCACTTTTAAATAGGGCTTTTAATTGAGAGTTTCTTTTAATTAGATTATTTTCACTTCTTGTCATGGTCGCCTTGGCGACTGGTCTGCCCCGCCCCCTGGGCACCAGCTGAAGCAGTTCAACTAATCGCGTGTCTGCTATTTAAGGCTGGATTGTGGGCTTTGCGGGTGCTGGCTCATTATATTTACACATTCCCCGGTCTGTTATGCCTTGTCCTGTTTTAGTTTAAAAACATTGTCCGTTCTGTTATGCCTTGTCCTGTTTAGTTGAGTTGGAAGAAACAACTGTTTGTTTTATCATGTCCCAGAGTTTTGGACAACTTTTATTTTGGTGAATAAAAGTTTTGGATCGTTACGCAATTGAGTTCTCCCTTCCTGCCTCCTGCCTCCGTTCTGGTCCGGTCACCCCTTCCACTCCACCACGCCTCGTGACACTTCTAAACTTTCACCGAAGTATACTTTACTTTCTTTTTCACGTTTTTATGTTTTAGTTCTGCAGATTTTAACTCTTTTTTTTTTCCTTTTTTTCAGTGTTTTTTCATGTCTGGGTGTTCACACACTAGTAGGGTGTGGTTAGATGGCTAAAAACCCTTCATGAGGCCATCTGCTGCCATTTCTATGAGAATGGATGAGCCTCCCTCGGGTCCCTTTCCTTTACATGTTTAGTATGTACCCGGCCATAATTGTATTTATTTATTTATCTTTTAATTTTTTAAATTTTTAACTACTGTGTGTCAATGTATTAAGTGTTTGTGTAGTGATTGTTGGCTGGGTAAAAAGAAGGGGATTTTATTTCCTTGTTGTCCACTGAATGTTTGATACAGCACTTTGGCAATTCATGGGTTGAAAAGTGCTTAACAAATACATTTTGATTTGATTTTGATTTAATGGATGGCTGGATGGAGCTCCCCTTTAAGTGGCAGCTCTTTCAGTAGTCTCATTATGTGAAGAACAGCTACTGTAGGGCTTTAACGTTTAGTCGACGTGATCAACGAAAATCGAAAATAGAAATATTTGACGATTAATTCCATTGTCTACTATTGTTGCCGGACACATTTATTAACAGGGTGAGGCATCTTAATAACCTCTGCTGAGTGTCTCTCATGCGCAAATCCATCTATGTCTTGACCGGTAACATAGAAAAGTGACAGTGTCAACATCAAGTACGTGTACCAGAACTTCTAAATATTGGGAGCATTTTAGCCTTGATATGGCGAATAAAAGGTCCAATTGCAAAGTTTGCAAAGTGGACCTTGTGTATTCTGGCAGTACATCAATGACACACAATTGAACAGCACGTTCGACAGTTAAACAAAACAGAGTCAGACTCGCCTCTGTAAGATTAGCCTGTAAATAACATTCCAGCCAATACGGTTTTGATGACATGCATAGTCAAGTCATGCTTATTTGTATACCCCTTAATCACAAGGTGTCTCAAAGGGCTGTACAGACCATAGATTATTGCAAACTACAGACTATTACTACACCATCCCCTGATCTAAAACCTACATGAGGGCAAGGAAAAACTCAAAAACCTCAACATAAGGAAAATGAAGAAACCTTGAGAGGGGACCTTACGTGAGATAATCCCCCTTTCCAGGATGACTTGGCTGCAACAAATATTGCAATAACAAATAATATACAGATATTGTCAACAGGAAATTTAGGTCATTCATAAGCTATAGAATAGAAGTGTGTTTTAAGCCTAGATTTAAACAATTCCACTGAGGTTGCAAATCGAATCCCTATTCTATACACGTATATATTGCTGTAAAAGAGCTTGAGCTTTATGCCGGAATGTTCTTGACAAACGTATTTGAAGTTAAATGCGAGTAGTGGAAAGAACAAACGTCATTTGTTAAAACATTAAAAACGACAAACATCAGTTGATGAAACAGTTTGATTTCAAACTGTTGAGAATCATCAAGTTCCTTTGCTACGGACGTTGCAGTTGACCACTGAATGTACTGAACCACATGTACATAATAGTTGTTTTAGTTACTGTTCTCCTGTTGCTAAAAAGCCAAGTTCTTGGTTTTACAGGGATCCATTTTTGTCACTTTATTTTAATGTATTTTTCATTCTCCTGTCCTTATAAAATTGACAGAGGTTTATTTATGTATTTAGGTCCTTACTGACCTGGCACTGTGCCTAATTAGTTTTTTGGGAATTTTTATTTAATTTTGTACGAATCCGCCTTTTATTTAAAAAACTAAATAAAATACATTTTTCTTTGTATTCGATTTTTTTCTGTTTATTATCATTTGCCACATAAGTGAATCAACCTCATGATAAATTAAAGAAAAAAATAATAATTATGTGATTATTTGACCAATCGTTTCAGTAGTCCGTGAATAATTGACTATTAAAAAAGGTGTTGGTTATTGCCCGAAACTACTAAGAAAGAAAGCTGAGTTCAAAATATTTTCAGTTATTTTGCCGCACATCATATTTCTTTTTTAGAGATTTTAATCGTCATTCCATAGTATCTCTAGAGTGGTATCCGATTCTTGTATTTCTGCTGTGTGTGCAACTCAACATCTCCCCCCGATTCCAACATGGCGGTGACTCGATACCTTCAGAGGTGGATGTGGGACGCGCAATGTTTTCTCGCCCTCTTGCTGCAACACAAGTCTGGACTCGAATATACGAGATTGTAGCGCACGCAGCAAGACGCCAAATCTTTCACAGTGGGCAGCGGTCGGAAGGCCGAGATGAACTTTGCTTTGAGAAACAAACCGTCTCCGGTGGACTTTACAACAACAATATCACAATTTCTTGTGATTCCTTGTCGTTTTGACAGCTGTGTACTTCCATCGCGGAATAAACCGATTCGAATGAATGTTATCAAACTGTGATAGGAATTCCGGCTCTGTTTGGAAAACCAGCTCTTTCGGCTCAGGTCACTAACAGAGACGTCTCTTTTTAGGTATCATGTTTATTTATGTATAGCGCAAACTCATGTATAACACACACCCTTATTTTTTTATTAAAAATCTGTATAAAATTTTGTTTCCCTTTTCCTCAGCTCAAACTTAGCAGTAAGATGCAACAGGATTTGAAACTGGGTCACGGCAGGGAGTGCACTGAAACCTAACCACTCTACCAACAAGTGATGTCGATGGCACACAAAAAGGCATTCGATTTTATTTCATCATCACGTTATTTTTATTCATTGTACCAAAAATGAATGTTAATTTCATGGTGCATTTCACATGTTACAATGAAAATTAATTATATTATATTCCAAGCATTGTATGAAACAGACATTGTTGAATATGTGCACCTATGAATAAAATCATATCTTGGCAATGTAAACTATGAACACAACACCAACATAACATTTAGGCGACTTCCTACTCCGAGGTAGAAAGGGGACGAAAAAAAGCGATCCAACCATTTTCTCAACCGCATCAAGGTTTCTTATTCCACTTTCATTCCAAAAGAAACGGTTCATCTCTTCTTTACACTTTACACCAACGATGTTGAATGGATGCACCAGATATTAAACAATAAAAATGTCAGAGTTCTTAGCACGCTAGCGATACAGTACACGTTGTTATCTTTACACAAACCAGGAAGTATAAGCTGGATTTCTTCTTCGAGGTGGATGCTGGGTGACCACTCACAGCGCCACACGCCGTTAGTGGCGGAAAGAAGCACTACAGTACTGTTCTGCACTCCGAAAAAGATGTGCAATCCAAAATCTAACTAACAGCAATGTCCGGATATTTTTCAACATTCAAAAAAAAAAATGATCTTATCTATCGTTCGTAAGTCGAACAACGCTAAAGAAGTTACTCAAACTTATTCAGAATTCCAAATTTTTAATCGACACATCTCTTCTCTATTAATATTGGAGCTGGCTTGAAAGAATGTAACACGGAGGAAGAGCAATGTAAGCTAAGTCATTCTCAACATGTTTGCAGTTCTTCATTTATCTCCAACCTTCAAGAGAGGACAGCTGGATCCAAAAGAACATTACAATACTGACAATACAACGTGTTAATCCCTTTTCCATTAGTGATGAGAGCAAAGACTACATTTTTAGGCCTGAATGAGAGGACATGTTTTGGCATGGTGGAGCCGCAGACAAGCCATAACATTGTGAGGCAAAGAACACTTATGCCCTGCAGTGATAAGTCAAGAAGGAACAGTCCTCGCCGATCTTTACAAAGTTCATCAAAGCACAAGCACAGAGAAACAAAGTCTCTCTTGATATAAAACGTTTCAACCGTGAAATTTGATCAACCATAAATGTGGAGCAAATTGCAGCAGTTCTGGCATCCAAACACTAAACAACTTAAAAAAATGAGTTTACAGGAAAGACAAACATATAAGTACTAAATGAAGATAAGTGGTCCATCCTTTCAAAGATCAACTGTCCTCTCACTCAAGAAATCTCTAGGAAGCATGACAAGAGTCACATGTTATTAAGACCAAACAGAAAACGGACTCATTCATTGCTTGTATACAAACAGTTTGAACTCTGAAGTGTTTGCCTATCACTCAAGTGTGAATTTGCACAACCAAGTAAGGAAATCTTGAGACAACCAAGCAGGCTGTCCTGATTTTGAAGTAAATGTGTATTACAACAGTACTTCCCCTGCATTGTGTGTTGCCACCTGTGACTTTGAAGCTCAAAAGTTTGACGACAGTTGCGAGAGATGGACTCTGACAGCAAAGTTGGAAATGAAAATCCAGGCCATCGAAATGAAATTCTACAGGACACTTGTAGGCATCAGCTACACAGCCCATGTGACAAATGAAACAGTGCGCAACACCATCATAGGGCACGTTGGAAGGTACCGAGAATTGTTGTCAGCTGTGTGCAGATCAAAACCACAGTGGAACAGTCACATAACAAGATGATCAGGACTGGCCAAGTTCATTCTGAAGGGCAGAAGAAGAGGAAGACAGAAAAAAACTGGGCCAACAATAAACATCAAGGGATTGACAGGTCTTTGCCACAACACAAACTCAGGCCAGGTACCGTGAGCAGTGGATAGAGCTGTCTTGAGTTGCGTCCTCAATGGTGCTCCGAAGACCCAGGCAGTTAAGGGATCAGTGAGCCATAGAAAATAGTTAATGGCCTAGTCATCATCACTTGAAGCTTAATCAGTCATTGTAGTTTCGCCTCAAGTGGAGATCATCAACTCCTGTCCTCAATGTCCCCTAACTCTCGTGTTTTAGTTGTTCAGTGTTTCCAAAACATCAAATGATTAAGATCATTTTATTGGTGCAACAACTAGATGGTTATTCGACACCTATTTGATTATCCGAATAATCCCCAACCCTTTGTGAAATCCATTGTTTTGATATCTTTGGGATTAGAAATTCTCCATTCCTCTATTACAGACTTATTCCGTTATTTTTACGTTCAAATAAAAACAACAATTGACAAATTTGTGGTTTTGTCAATTTTATAGTTTTTTGTATTGTATTTTACAAATAAGGATCTTGACTGAGACAGTGCAACGTTAATGGTTGTTAAAATATGTAAATTAGCACTTTTTTAAAATTCTATTTCAAAAACAGACATTAGAATTAATTTTATGTTGTTGATTCATAGATTAATCCACATCAAATTGGTTGCTATAGCCCCAATCAGTTTGAGGCTTCTGTCTTTGAGTCAGTTCTGATGGAGGGGCAGACAGAAGTTATGATATATGCATTTATTTTTTTTGCCTGTGACAATAAGCAGTGTTCATTTTACCTCTGAAAAGTGATGGGTCCCAGGGACTCGCATGCTCAAAAATCTATGGGTCGCAACAGAGATCTATGGGTCCCCAAAATTTAGTGTTATCGAGGTTGAAATTGTAAATCAGCGACAAATATATAAATAAATATATAAATCTATATATTCCTTCAGTTTTAATCATCACACTTAATTGGTAATACAAAGCAGTTATCATTTCAGATTTTTCAGTTCACAAAAACATTGTACATTATACAAAATAATATTGCTGAAATATTAGTCTATATATTCATGCAGTTTTAACCACTTTTTTCAGTTCATATATTCTTCGTGGTTTGCTGTCCCGCCACAGTTGTAATGCCTTCTCAAGGTCCAATTGCAGCAACGAAATTTTCATAGCTAATTTGTGGTTTTCATTGTCGTTGTGCCGATCCAATGTGCTTTTCTGAAAGTTCGTATTGCGAAATGATTTATGCAATCCAGTTTTTTTGTCACGCTGGGTGCACGCATCACAAAGCATGTAGCCTCCATTATCATCCTCCTCATAACGTAACCAGGAATATAATTGAGTCCATTTTGGCAGAAAAGTCCTTTTCTTGCTAGGAGTATTCTTTTGTTTATCTTACGTCAAATCATTCGCTTTAAAACACGTGTTTTCCTTGCCTTCGCGGTCTTTCGAAAAATTTCTCCGCCGTTTTTTCGAGCCGGAATTATTGCCGTTGTTACCACTTTCTGTATTTTGTTTCGACTTATTACCGACGTTAAAGAAATTACCAATTTTTTTGTTGATTTGCACCTAATACCAACTGCTTTTACAGAGGTATGCTTCTCTTTTACTCGACAACCACCAAATCAATGACGTCATCTCGAAGAACGAGATCTTGTTTGCCGAGATCGGTGCGAGATCAAAACAACAATGGCGGATCTGCCTGACGAAAAGTTTGCGGGAAATCTTTGTTTAAAAAAAAAAAGTAATCAGATAATAATGACAATTTGGTGTCAAAAAAGTTGCGTCCCATGGATGCATGTTGATTTGACACAATGCGTCCCCAGCAAAAATGATGCGTCTAGGACGCAGGGATGCGGGCAAAGGAGAACACTGTATAAGTCCCTGACAGTTACAACCAATCCAAAACCAATACAGACGCTCCATTACTTATGACCATTAGACTTACGTAAAACTGTAGATACAAACCTTTTTTTTCGGAATGTCGAAAATCATCCGGAGATTGCTGTAAAGTAGATTTTGTTTTGTGTGCACCTTTTTCCGAGTACAGGACATTAATGTAGTGCTTCTTTCCGCCACTATCGTCATGTGGCGCTGTGAGAGGTCCCCAAGCTTCCACCCCGATGAAAAAATCCGGCTTCTACTTCCTAGTTCGTGTGTAAGCATCTCTCCTTCACCTGCTCGTAATCCCACCGCTGCCACGAATGTAGCATGTCGTTTTGCTTCTCATTCATGAAAACATACTTAGAAAAACTTACGGTCTCTTTGGAGAGTGACAACCGTCAGCACCCGTTTATTGTAAACACACCGAACTCTCTCCAAGACTAAACTCTAGCGCTCCCCTACACGCTCGCACCAACTCTCGCGACATTCGTCGCCCTACTGACATCATTCACGCGCACCTCACATTCTTCGTCTACACTATCTCCGGCGCGAACTTCGACATTTTTATTGTTTAATATCTGGTGCATCCATCATACATGTATATGGAAGGTGTAAAGTGGAAAGAAGAGGCGAGCCGTTTCTTTTAAAAGAAAAGTGGAATAAGAAAGCTTGATGTGGTTGAGAAAATGGTCTTAACGTTTTTTTCCGGCCACATTTTACCACAGAGAGGGGAAAGTGTGAAGCATATTGTAAAGCGCTTTGGGAGGTCTTCATTGACTTGAAAAGCGCTATATAAATGCAGAACATTAACATTATGTCAGAACCAGAACAGAAACAGGACCCAATCGTTTGACATTCTCACACAGGCCTTTTATTTTATGGGAAATGGGGAGTCATGCACGTTAGGAAGCCGTTCTGGCGTGGAAGGACAGGAAGCCAGAGACCGACGAGACCGATTCCAATTGCCCGAGTTGATATCGGACAGATGGGGTCGATACTGGACAGGAAGGGACAGACAGGATTGACAACAAATCAGGATATCGATAACTAACAGGACCAAAATAGACGGAAACAAAACTGGAACCCGAAATTAAACAGGACAAAAAATAAACGGGAACAATACCGGACTGAAGAGAGATCAACAAGAAACCAGGACCGAGTCAGAATCCACGTCTTGTGGGGCAGAAGTTCGTTTGACGGGCTGACAACTGAAGCAAGAGAGCGCTGAGTTTTACATAGAAAGAAAGACAATCTCTCAAAGAGCAGCAGCTGGCGCCGCATGGGCGGGGCCAATTAGGCACCATAGCAACCGTGAAACACACGGATGCAGCCAATTGGGCGCCATGGCAACTGGGACACACACGGGCGCGGCCAATTGGGCAACCATGACACATTAACATTAACCTCTTGAAGCACATCTCCCAAAAGTAAGTTACATTTAACTTTTTTTTATCTTTATAGAGCACATTATTTGATGATTTTTTTTTAGTACAAAACAAAACAGGTTACTCATACAAGCCTTAAACATACTTATATAAACCTTAAACATACAAAATATAGCACTGAAGACACTTACAAACAAATTCAACTTACGAATGATCTCGTTCATAACAAGGGCAGCGTCTGTATGTACAAAACCAACATAAAAAATGTATTATTTTGTCGAACAAGTCAGTGAAAATGTTTAATTAGCATGCACAAAAGCATACAGTATGTGTGAATTGAACCCAACTCATACGCACATCAAAACGTCTACACACCCAGTCTGAGACTCAACACAAGCCCAGAACTCTCGCCTTTATGCTCAAAGAATCCACCGCAACTTATCACTTTTCCCCCTGGTTTGGTAGGTGGGCCCCTTCAATGCCTGCGCCGACTTTGCAATGGCCCCCTTGCACTTTGTCACACACAAAGCCCACCCAGCGATGCTCACGTTTTACAAACACAAAAGCAGGGTCCGCCCTGCTCTGTTATTGGAAAAGCAGAAAATACTTCACACTCTTCCACCACTACTACCATACCTTAGAACCTAGCAGAAAACCTATAAAATGTTTCTATGAGAGAGAGGGGATTTCCTCATATAAATAGTAACTTGCCCTTGATTTAAAAAAAACAGGCAGAATATTTCCTGGGATGTAGCAGCATATGCACAACTCCACGGGTACACTGAAAGGCTAAACTGAAGGGCTCACTGAACTTTAGTATGAAAGTATAAGGAAATCACCTGAAACTACTACGCTATGCTCAAATGTGTGAAGAAAAACAAATAAAAACTGACTTAATGGAATTTCGAAGAGCAACATCCAACCTTACAGTTAGAGTTGATACTATACATAAGTTATACATCCACATATCCAAAGTATTTGAAGCTACCCAACTTTGAATTGAACCAGTATTTTCACGGTTGAGGGACTTCGTACAGATCATTTAAAAAAAAAATATTTTAACCCTTGCAGTTTGTTTTGTCTTGTCTTGTCATATTTGACCCAGATCTGGAGTTATAGTCACATGTAAGAAATATCACTGGAATAGCTTTTTTCCCTATCTTGGCAATTTTGCGTAGATTCACCCGATACTCTCGCAATCTGAAGCTTAAATCATAATTGATGTGTTTCTTACCTCTTGTCTTCAATACTGTTATGTATTGCTCTCCTGTTTCTCCGATGTCTAGCATCACATTTTTGCAGCTGGTTCCAAATGCGGCAGTGAGACTTTTGATTATGAAAAAACAGTTTGATCACAACACCCCAATTTTAGCGAAATGGCTCCCAGTCCGTTTCAGATGTGACTTTAAGGTTCTGTTACTAACATACAGAAGAGTCCATGGTCTTGCCCCCTCCTATCTTTCTGATCTTCTATGTTCCTGCTTTTGTAAGTAGCCCCTGTTCAAATACTGGTCTACTAGCAATTCCAAGAGCCAATATGCAGGCTCGAGAGTGTTCTCCATTTGGGCCCTAATGTTGTGGAATGCTCTGAACATTGAGATAACATCTGCAACCTCAATGGAGGTGTTTGAATCTAAACTTAAGACACACATATTCCATACCTCATGAGTTATGTTGACTTCATACTTTGGTCTTCTGTCCTTGAGGGAGAAGGACGAGTGATGCTTGGTCCCTAGCATCAAGTTAATAGGTTGGGCTCAGGCTACTTCTGGCTTTTATACCCGCGAGCCGGGTCAGGCTGGAATTCTTAGGCCTGATGTTACCTCTAATTTCTGGACGGCATGTCTAAGATGGTTGGGAAAAATGTTAAGGTCAAGTAAGCCTCCTTCCACCAGAGGGCCTCAACCGACCTTTGAACTGGGCACAGATGTGTCTCATCTCTACACACTTGTGACTTATCATTCAGACCCTTCATATCCGTGACTGTTCGGACACTCTACTTTGTTGGGTCATTGTAATTTTCACCTCCATGTCAGATTGGTCTGTTTCCAGTTTCTTTGTCAGATTGATCTGTTTCTAGTTTCTTTGTCACTTTACTCCAGGTTTGGTTTTTGGTTACTGGTTTCTCGTGTGGGCATTTTTCGAGTTGCATCATGACCACTTGTTTGTTTGGTACTGTGGTCTTGCTAATAATTACCATACTTGTTTTGAGCACTCCTGTTCCAGTTTTTGCCTCCCCCACATGGGTCCATATTCCTTTAAAAGCGTAACAAAACATTTTGACCTAGGAGACCCTTTAAGTCAAGTCAAGTCACATTTATTTGAATAGCGCTCAATCACAAAATGTCTCAAAGGACTGCACAGGTTACAATTACACTATCCCCTGATCTTAAACCAACAGCCATGTAAAATAATTATAAATTTCTAGTCGGTGGAGTCCTTTAAAACAGATTTTTGCTTATTATTTAAATCAAAATTGAGTTTTAAATGGGATGCTATCTATTAGTTGGTTACTATGTTGTATCGGTGAGCTCAGAGCACACCGTGGCGCAGGATGTCAGACAAAGATGGGGTCGACCTAAGTGGAGATTCCACTGTGTAAAAATCTAAAAAAAAATCGACTTGTTTTTCTTTATATATATATATAACAGTTCAAATTATTACGATAGTATGTGGGGCGGCACGGCGACAGGGGTGGTTAGCGCGCAGCCCCATGGTGCAGAGGTTCAGGGTTTAAGTCAAGCTACCACAGCCTCCCTATGTGGAGTTTGGATGTTCACCCCGTGTCTGCGTGGGTTTCCTCCGGGCATTCCGGTTTCCTCCCACACTCCAAAAACATGCATGTAAGGTTAATTGGCCAGTCCAAAGTAGTCCCTCGGTGTGAATGAGCGAGTGAGTTGTCTGTCCCTGTGTGCCCTGTGACTGGCTGGCAACCAGTTTCAGGGTGTTCCCTGCCTACTGCCCGAAGATAGCTGGGGTGGGCTCCAGCACCGCCGCAACCCTACTGAGGATAAGCGGTGCAGATAATGGATGGATTGATGATAGTACATGTTTTTTGCCCTGTATTCAAATCTATGTGTTTGTTTGTTTTACTGAAAGTTTTTTATACTATTAGGAGGCACTTAATATTACACTGTCCCTTTGAAAACCCGTTTTGAGTCTATTTTTTTTACTCTAGGTGATTTGGTATTCGATTGATCTGCTTACTTTTGGTGCATGAGTCAAATAAGCTATTTATTTCATTTGACACACACGAAAAGTGTGTTGTACTATTAGTAATTAGCATGTAACTAAGTATTTGTCAAAGTAGCTACATTTCTATTTGTTGAACCTTAATGTTTTCTTTACACTTAAAGTCCGAAGGATTTGACAGCACTACACGGCAAAAGATTTACATATCAAAAGAAAAGTATGCAGTAGTCATCTCAATAATGTATTTGGCAGTTCATAAACCTCTCGGTTATAAACATGCTTTCTTACCTGATATAACGAAGGAAAAATAAGAGCCAACGAGGAATTGTCGCCAGTGGTTATTATCAAAAATTGGAAAGAAGGAGAAAGGGAAGAAAATATTTCTCGGAAAAGAAAGCTGCAACACAGCTCAGAACAAGACTTCATTCAAGTGTGGCATTTTCTTTCTGGCGATGCCTCCGCCCCTTGTTCCCTCCTGTTCGTCTTCCTCCATTTACCTCCTTCCCAACAATGATGACGTCATCGTCACTTTTTGTAAAACAGTGCGTTCGAACTCTCTTGACCGTAATTTCAGGACTAAGGCTAACCTTCTAATATAATATTTTGTGAAAAATATTTTTCATATACAAGGCAGACCGCACTTGAAGGCACACAAAATTGAAATTCATATGATGGCATCAAAAATAAAAAATAAAAACATCAGCGCATAATGGAAACGTATTTTAAAGAAGAAATGTTGCACAAAGGCCTTGGGAGATGGCAGGCAGAGCCGACTGGAGGCATAAGCGAGCTAAGCAGCTGCAACCACTAGGGGGCCCCCAACAGTGGTTAACTTTTTGGCCCGGGTTGTCACTTTGTCCCCTCAAAAATACTTCTTCAGAAATACAACAAAAATACTACACAGTAACTACAAAACGAAATATTAAATATGGTGCTTGAAAACAGGGGACCTCATATATCATTTGGATTTCATTCTGAAAATAAAAAAGTATAGAATTACCACAAAAATACTACTACAGTATTACTATTACAAAATGCTACTACAGAATTGTTTCCTCGAAAAACACTACAAAAAGACAACTGCATTAATATTACAAATATACTAAAGAAATATGACAAAAATAGTACCGTGGAAATACTACAATTTTCTACAAAAATAATACTAAAATACTGCTTTGGAAATACATTAATTATATTACTACTGAAATACTAGAAAATACCAATACATAAACTATAATACAGAAACTACAAGAGAAATCTTACTACAAAATACTATTACAAAAGGATTACAACGGAAATACAGCCAATTACACCTATAGCGATACTACAAAAATTCTCCAATGGAAATATCACAAAAATACTACAAAAAAACAAAAACTACACACTGTCACACTGTAGAATAATTATACTACAGATATACAACAGATATACAACAAACATTCTAATGTGGAAATACTACAAAATACAACGGAGATAATACAAAATACTACAAAAATACTACAGATATACAACAACAAAAAATCTACTTTTGAAATACAACAAAAGTACTACAGATATACTAAAAAATACTACTATGGAAGAACTACATAAAAATCAATTCAGAAATACTACAAAATAGTGCAAAAATAAATCTACAGTAACACTTTAAAAACTACAGAGGTCTTCATGGACTTGAAAAGTGCTATATAAATGTAGACCAAATGCAGACCATAAGCAAATGTTATAACAATTTTAATAGAAAAAAACAAAAGTATTTATTACAAGTGCGCATGAGTTTTCAACTTGATTTGATATGTAGATTGGAGATTCCATTTTTGAATGTATCCATGTTAAGAGGCACACAGACGTTGTGTACGCATGATGCAGCCTACATGAAAAATGAAGCCCAGCATCCGGCAGAGGAATGTCATTTATTAGGTACTAAAATTTAATCCAAGGGCTTAGTTTTAAATTAGACAGAAGGGAAATTAAGGCGGCATGGCAGCAGAGTGATTAGCACATCCGCAGCACGGTTCTGGGGTAATGGGTTCAGATCCAGCTACCAGCTTTCCTGCGCTGAGTTTGCATGTTCTCCCCGTGCTTGCGTGGGTTTCCTCCGGGCACTCCGGTTTCCTCCCACATTCCAAAAACATGCATTCCAGGTTAATTGGCCAGTCCAAATTGTCCCTAGGTGTGACCAAGCAAGTTTGTTGTCTGTCTCTGTGTGCCCTGCGTCTGGGTGTGCTCTGCCCACTGCCTGAAGACAGCTGGGGTGGGCTCCAGCAACTCCGCGACCCTACTGATGATAAGCGGTGCAGATAATGTCAATTCAAGTCATGTTAATTTTTATAGCCCTTAACCACAAGGAGTCTCAAAGGGCTCCACAGACCACAGACTATTGCAAACTACAGATTCATGTTATTACACCATCCCCTGATTTAAAACATGAGGGCAAGGAAAAACCCAAAAACCTTAGCATGAGGAAAATTAAGAAACTTTGAGAATAGACTGCACATGAGGTAAACCCCCTTCCAGGATGACCACGCTCCAATGGATGTTGCATTAATAAACAATAAAAGTAGAATATAAAATAATTAAAGTATAATTTAAAACAAAAAATGGAATTAAAATGATGTCGAAGTGTGCAATGAATGTACCGTTAACAAACAATACACAGTCATTGTCAACATGGATGGATGGATGGATGGATGGATGGATGGATGGAAAGGACATGTCCCCACCAATATCGAGAAAACTTTGTCTTGTCCTCACCACCATTATGTAAACACTTTAAAAAAATATACAATTTCCACAACAATGCCAAGATCAAACCTATGTCCTTGAAGTTATCTATTAAGAAGTACATTGTATTCCAAAATACTTTCACGCCATTTTATGGACTAAAACGTGAATTTGTCTGGTTTCGAACAGGCGGCCTAACGCGTTTAGGACGCTCACTCCACTACAGGAACCAGGCAAACGAATTGGTCTATCTAGCAAATTGTTTAATTGATGTTGAAAATGTCAGGAAAAAATGTTAAAACGTCATATTGTCACGTCATATTGTCAGATATAACAAAATTGTGAATATGCTTATTTGCTGTTG
Organism: Urocampus carinirostris; assembly: GCF_059441175.1. NCBI lineage: Eukaryota > Metazoa > Chordata > Actinopteri > Syngnathiformes > Syngnathidae > Urocampus > Urocampus carinirostris. The sequence goes on along the minus strand of NC_142353.1, from coordinate 24,070,429 downwards.
AGATTGTCGTGTTTGTTTTGCTGCTGTTGGTGTCGGTGGATTTGTTCAGACCAAAAAACAATCGACTTTGGCCTGGACGGATCTATTGACACTAACAAAGATGTTATATAACTAAATTGTGAATATGCTTGATTGCTATTAAGATTTTCGAGAAGGGTTGTTCAAACCTCATATTGTTTGTTTGCTGCTATTAGTGTCAATAAATTTGTTCATTACAAATGTCAGAAAAAATGTTAAAACGTCGTGTTGCCGAACATGACGGTATTGTGAATATGCTCGGCTGTTTAGATGGTTGTTCAAACCTCTCATTTTGTTTGCTGTTAAACGTCATATTGAAATATAATATTGTGAATATGCTTGATTGCTGTTGAGATTGTCAAGAGGGGTTGTTCAAACCTCACATTGTTTGTTTTCTGTTATTAGTGTCAGATTGTTCTCAGTTATTTTCGATTGTTCTCAGCTTAGGGATGCTGCTGGAAAAGTGAATTTCCCTTCGGGGATGAATAAAGTATCTATCTATCTATCTATCTATCTATCTAATACATTTGTTCAAACCAAAAAAAACATTGCCATGTTCTTAAAGATTGGAGGAGATTTCCTAATGCCCGGCAGGTGGCAGTCAAACTAAAGGCTATAGATGTCAAATAAAAGGATGCTATCAGGAGTTTAGTTTTTCCCTTTATGGTACAAATGGCCGAGAAGGGACATGCATGACCAGTCAATTCTGATTCTGTACTATATTTTCCTTTATTATTTCTAGATCACCAAGGTTAAATAATTGATAAATTATCATTCATGTTTCAAAAGGAATTCTAACTATCTATTTGACGCACTTCTGTACTATGTGACCGACACCTCGGACATGATGATAGTTTTAGGTGATTCATTTAATTGTGAAAGCAACACCCAAATGTGTTTATATGAGTATCAATGCACAATAGCATGCGCTGTCGCCCATGTGATAAGCGTTTCGGATCAATGGTGTAATGTTGATTTGAAATACTGGGCACGATATGTTTAACATATGGATTGTATTTTATTTGTGGCTTTCTCAGTGCATTCAGTGGGCAGAGGTACAGCTTTTGCAAGCCACACAGGAGGCTGGGGGTCAAGTCAACAAAGACACATTTGTGCCTAGTTATCCAAACGTTATTTTCGTTCAGTCATTTATAACATATCTATCTCAAAGCACCACGTCTAATCTTATTGCAGTGGGAGACCTTGTTAGCTGGCTTTAAACATATCTGAACCATGTGTTCTTGATTATATTTTTTCCATAAATACTCATTAAATAATTCCAAGAGTGCCTGTCAGCTCCATTTTATTGTTTTGTCACGGTCGCCTTGGTGACCAGTCTGCCCCGCCCCCTGGGCAACAGCTGAAAGCATTTCCACTAATGGTGGGTCTGTATTTAAGGCTGCATGGTGGGCTCTGCGGTTGCGGGTTCATTAATACTCATTCTTCACAATCCCGGTCTGTTATGCCTTGTCCTGTTTTAGTCTGTTATGCCTTGTCCTGTTGAGTTCGTGCCGGAGGAACTCTGTATTGTTCTGTTTTGCCTCGGAGTATTGGGCGACTTTTATTTTATTAAATAAAACCTATGGATCGTCAACGCATTTGAGTTCTCCCTTCATGCCTCCCGCCTCCGTTCTGGTCCGGTCCCCTTCCACGCCACCACGTCTCGTGACAGAATGAACCCGCCAACAATTGAACTCAGCGAACGATCCCAGCGCGACTTTTGGAGAGCTGGAGTGCGCAGTTTGGCAGGCGCCTACTGAGTTGGCCTTCCCTGCCCGTTCGAACCACGGCCCCGCCCGTCGTGGCCCTTGCTGTGCCTCGAATGGGGTCCCAGGAAGAATTGACGCCTGCCTGCCCGACTCCCGTGCCGATTGCCTGCTATTCCCTCTCCCCTGCGTGCAAGTCCGACTCCGACTCCGCTGCCCGTCGGGCCAACTCCGACTCCGCTGCCCGTCGGGCCAACTCCGACTCCGCTGCCCGTCGGGCCAACTCCGACTCCGCTGCCCGTCGGGCCGACTCCGACTCCCAAGCCTGCCTGTTCGACTCCCAAGCCTGCCTGTTCGACTCCCAAGCCTGCCTGTTCGACTCCCAAGCCTGCCTGTTCGACTCCCAAGCCTGCCTGTTCGACTCCCAAGCCTGCCTGTTCGACTCCCATGCCTGCCTGTTCGACTCCCATGCCTGCCTGTTCGACTCCCATGCCTGCCTGTTCGACTCCCATGCCTGCCTTGAGTCTCCCTTTACTGATTTTGTTCAGTCTTTCCTGTCCTGTCTTGTCTGTTCTGAATCTGTTCCCCCCTGAGTCTGTCTGTTCTGAATCTGTTCCCCCCTGAGTCTGTCTGTTCTGAATCTGTTCCCCCCTGAGTCTGACTGTTCTGAATCTGTTCCCCCCTGAGTCTGACTGTTCTGAATCTGTTCCCCCCTGAGTCTGACTGTTCTGAATCTGTTCCCCCCTGAGTCTGACTCTTCTGAATCTGTTCCCCCCTGAGTCTGACTCTTCTGAATCTGATCCCCCCTGATTCTGACTCTTCTGAACCTGAACCCCCAGAGTGCGACTCTTCTGCATCGGCCTGACCTGAGTGCGACTCTTCTGTAGAGGCCTGTCCTGTTTACCTGTTCTGATTTTGCCTGTTCTGATTCTGCCCTGATTTTGCCTGTCCTGTTCTCGTCGGTTCTGCCTGTCTGTTATCCCCTGTCCAGCTTGCCCGCCGGACTTCCCCCTGCCGAGCGCCGATTCCGATCCGCCCGACGCAGATGGCGCCTGCCTCTCCCCGTTCCTGCGTGTTCGGAGGAGGGAGCGGGGTTGCCCCAATCGTGAGCGTCGAACCATTCCGGGGCGTGAGGTTGTAATTTTTTCTTTTTTGGGACCTCGGGAGCTGTCCCTTAAGAGGGGGGCTCTGTCACGGTCGCCTTGGTGACCAGTCTGCCCCGCCCCCTGGGCAACAGCTGAAAGCATTTCCACTAATGGTGGGTCTGTATTTAAGGCTGCATGGTGGGCTCTGCGGTTGCGGGTTCATTAATACTCATTCTTCACAATCCCGGTCTGTTATGCCTTGTCCTGTTTTAGTCTGTTATGCCTTGTCCTGTTGAGTTCGTGCCGGAGGAACTCTGTATTGTTCTGTTTTGCCTCGGAGTATTGGGCGACTTTTATTTTATTAAATAAAACCTATGGATCGTCAACGCATTTGAGTTCTCCCTTCATGCCTCCCGCCTCCGTTCTGGTCCGGTCCCCTTCCACGCCACCACGTCTCGTGACAGTTTTCCCCTGTTTAAATTGAATTGAATGTATTGTCATTTATATCAACGTTGTGAGACATTGCAACAGGATTAGACATGGCAGGGTAAAAATGTACTAAACAATCTAAAGAGAAAATTAAAGGTATTACACTGCATTCCAGAAAAGTGGGAAGTGGAAGTTCTCCAACCACCGACCAGAAAAACGATTCTAAAATCCGGGATGTGCATGTTTTTTTTTTGGGTACGAAATATATTAAAAATCATCCGGACCTTACTTTTATCCGGATTTCGCAAAGATCCGGACAAACCGAATCCGGATTAACCGAGTTTACTGTATATTTATCTGTGTGTTTTTGATCTTGGCCGTTGTTTTTCCTCCACAGTTTGAGCGCTTACAAGATGACAGGTTTGCTGGAGGTCCAAATGTTTTTTAATGAGTAAATTTAAAAAATTTCCGCGATCAGTCATCTTTGCTGTTTAGATTCGCATGGAACGCTTGGAGCTTGGATCTTGTATCATCCGAGTTATCTGACTTAAGCAGAAGACTACCATGATAAAAGGCATAAATTGTTTGCAGCATAGCGCTTAGAAACTGGCTTAAGTTATCATATTAGTGCTGTGTTTGTGAATGAAAAAGAATAGTGCACTGTAACAAAACTGCCATGAAAACGAGGGCAATGACATTGAGCAGCAACAAAAATAAAGAAAACCTAAAGTAATTCGCAAAATACGCGCTCCTTCCAGATGTTTGCTTTCATATTCAAGCATTTAACAACATTATAGCCATTACTCATTGCCAAGGTCAGCAATAAAGCTGTTGGTTTCGCCAGTCAGAATTCGAGTTGACGACACTAAGGCCTGCTGGTGTCATGGTTGCCATGGCGACCGATTGGTACCCGCCGTGTGGCGACAGGTTCTGTCACGGTTGCCACGGTGCCCAATTGGCCCCGCCCATGGATACCAGCTAAAACGCATTGACAGATTGCTCCCTGACTACTTAAACGTTGTCTTGTGAGAGGCCTGGTTTTGGAGCGTCTGCGAAGCTCCTGTTAAACTCTGTTGTGATACGTCAAGCCATGTGAATCTACATTTTTGCCTGTGTTTTTTGCTCTTGTTTGGCCAAGCCCTGTGAATCTTCGTTTTTGCCTGTGTTTTGCTCCTGTTTTGTTCTCGCCCCGATCTGTTTGATTTTGACCACTTCCTCGTTCTGATCAATCTGTTTCCGCGACCAACGATCCCCGGATCGAGTTTGCGCTCATTCCTCTTGTCCCCAAAAAACTGTGAGTAACGTTACGCAAGTTGGTTCTGCTTCCTGTTTCCTGTCCTGGTCCTGACAGCTAGAAGGCGTAAGACAACTCTTGCTACTCTTGGGGCACTGATGCAGCAAAGTGATCGTGCCAACCGAAGAGAAATGCAAAAGCAAGTATATTTTTTTATTGATTTTATTAAAGTTTTTGTCAACACACGATGGCTGGAGGAGGAGAAGAGATGGATTAGGTCCCAGATTTACTGTCCAAGGCATTTCTAGACGGACATTTTGACAAAAGTTGCACTACCGGTAATTGATTTGCAGGAGTGAGCCTAAGGCGAACCCGAACTCTCATATTGTGTTTGTGAGAACTCGGTAGAAGGTGTGGTGGTTTGGGCTCGCCACATGCACCATTCTCTAGGTCTGCGCAGGGTATCGGCAACGTGGACTGTGCGAGCAGGCATGCGAAGGTCGCAGACACGCAACACATAAAGCCTGTCTTTTGCAACAAAATCTAAGTTTTACAAGACAGTATGAACGTTTACATATGTAATCTTTCTGTGTCTGCATAGGTTAGTTTAACCATAAATTTCACTCGTATTTTAAAGTTGATGGAAAAATTTAAAGCCGCTATAATAATTGGACCATGAACTAGAGAAGCAGTACATCATCAAGACAACAGAGAACAATGCCAGGTGGATTTAAAAAAAAGTCAGCAAGAGAGAAGCCCAACCTGAACGCAATGATTGACATTTTAGGCCCGACACGTTGCGAAATTTTGCTCTGGCTTCATTAGATAACAATATAGCCCAGAGGTAAGCATATTTTGGGAGGTTTCTCTTCTTTATCTCGGGTAGTACAATTTTTCAAATTGTTAGCAAGCTGCTTGCCAAAAACATGCACGACATGCATCTCTCGAGGACTGACTTTCACACCTCTCATTTAGCCGACATGTAAAATTGTAATGCAGAATAATTCACAAACTGCAACATATCGAGAATTTCCATGGGAATGCAGTAGGATGCATTCTTTTTTTTTTACATGATTGACAGAAGTGCTAAATGCGTCTCCGAGGATACTCTTAGCCTGATTTTTAGATTGGTCTGGAGCAGGCTACCTGCGGAGAATAAATCACCAAAGTAACTGGGTTGGGTTAAATTTAACCTGCATTCATGGCTTGAGGATAAATTCAGACAAGAAAATAAACAATCCCTTATCTTGGTTTTATGTCCTGACCCACCGTCCACCTACAATAACCCCCTCTTGGCCTTCTGTGGTTAACAAACTCACAATTTATGGGCAGTTCTTTGAGCAACTCGAGCTATGATTGGACCAGACCAGGGCGTGGGGGTTAAAATGTTGCAGAGTGAGGCAACCCTTTCAATAGAAAACATTAAAGAATAATTAGGACCTGTTAACTGGGATGCACATAGAGGAATTTTACGCGTGCATGTTTTTAGGGAGAATAAATGCAAGTCTTCTGTTATCAAGATGTGACAATTCAAAAGGCCAAAAAATATCAATGTGTAAAGAGGTAACCATAACTTTATCAGCTCGTCGGATGTTTTCCAACACAGTCTTCAACTCTTGTTTGCACACATCCGCGGTCCCCTCCCTTAAGAAACCTAATTTCAACTTTTAAACTGCTTTGGTGCTTTACATTGATGATTTTTCCCCCAAAAACGCTGGCTTTGGCTAAAAAAACTGAAAACGTATTTAGGGCTTAAGCTAAACAAGCACAGAGGCGTTGCTGGGCATTCTCCTTGGGCGAGTTTGTTAGGGTTGTTAGTGTATGGTACTCATATCCCTTTCGCCACCTGGTAACAGCTTGCTGAAGTGCAGCTTCCCACACCATGTGAAAGAAGCGAATGGCTACAAAAAAAAAGATTTCATCACGCCTATCAGCGCACCGGCTAGGCCCAATAGCCAATTGTAGCGCACGTTTCAGCAAACCAAGACGACCAAGTAGAATGCCCGGCAACATCCGGTCACATGTTATGATTTGAATACTATATATAGTACAAATGTGCCAGGCACCCAGGAAATAGACCAGGACATCACAGGACAGCATTCACTGAAATCATACAATATGAAATACAAATCCAAAGGAAGTCTTCCAGGATCTGATAAAGGGGGTGGGGAATTTGGGGTGAGTGTGGGACTTGAGACACTGGTCTTTGGCAAGGAGGACATTCAGACAAAAGTAAGAGATTAGTTCAAGAATACAAATTCAACTGGGGCAGCACGGTGGCGCAGTGGTCAGCGCGTGTGCGGCACAGTTCTAAGGTCTTGGAACCTTCTGTGTGGGTTCAAATCCAGCCACCGGACTTCCCGTGCGGAGTTTGTATGTTCTCCCCGTGCTAGCGTGGGTTTCCTCCGGGCACTCCGGTTTCCTCCCACAATCCAAAGACATGCATTTCAGGTGGATTGGCCGGTCCAAATTGTCCTTAGGTGTGAATGAGCGAACGAGTTGTCTGTCCCTGTGTGCACTGCGATTGGCTGGCAACCAGTTCAGTGTGTCCCCTGCCCACTACCCGATGATTGCTGGGATGGGCTCCAGCGCCCCCGCGACCCTACTGAGGATAAGCGGTGCAGCTAATGAGATGAGATGAGATGAGACAAATTCAACTGGTCAAAGGTGGATCGGCCTCAATTTACCACAATGATCAACATTCCAGCACCGGTCGCTTGTCTCCAGCAGGTTCTGAAGGCTGCAGTCTTGTTTGGAGGAGGAACAGATACCCTTGTCTTGTCTGAGGCAATCCATAACACCATGTTTACTCCATGTACATCAATTTTGATGATATTTTTGGGACGTGCCTTAAGACTAAGCCTAGTTAAAAACACTCCCAGAGTCCTTAAGTACAAATACGTACATTTTCACAGAAATCATTCTAGCCCTTTCAGAGACTATAAACCACATATGAACACACACACACACACGTAAATAAAACATATAAACACGTAAATAAATTTAGATTAGATAGATAGATAGATAGATAGATAGATAGATAGATTTAGATTAGATTAGATCAGTAATAATTTATTCAATAATCCGTTAGGGTTGCACTTAAAATGACAGTATGCATCATTCACTGCCTCCTAGTGGTTAAAAATTGCATTGTAATAAAAAAGAAAAACAGAACATTATTGATTTAAAGAATTGAAAATAAACTTTTTTACATCTCAACGTGGTTGATGCTCATATGGCGCACAGCCATTCAGTTTATTGGATTCATTGAACACGACTAAATCCTGTAGAAGGGAGGCCTCCCCCTCACCCCAAACTTGCACTTTGAACCTGTTGATAAACTATGAGGAGGACTTGCAACATGAATCCCCCTAAAACAGGATCGTCCCAGAACTGGTGACTGTGTGCCGAAGGTTAATAAAGCGTATCTCGGATGTGTTTGCATGTGTGTGTCTGTCTGTGTGTGTTTGTGTGTTCATTTAAGGACATAAAGTTGTTAAAGGTTAACTCCCAAAGAATGTAATGATCAACAGCAGGTGTTAAAGTGTATTTAAGCCTGACCCAAATATAAGTAAACTGCATAAATGGTGATGTTTTAAAGGGACAGTGTGTATTATCTAGCAAATCCCAAAGGTAAAAAATGAAGGAGAAAAAACGTTTATCAGTACAAAAATATTTGAAAAATTGATACGAATCATAAGCAAAATTCCACTAAATATCATGCAAATGTACATTTTTAAAGGGACAGTGTGTAATGTTTGACCACTAGATGTTACTGTATTTTGTCATGCAAATGAAAACAAGTGCTACAAATCAAAAGAAAGACTATGAGGCCAAACAGTAGAATTATTTTTTCCAGCCTTCAGTAAGGTTTTTGGTAAATGGAGGTACCCGTAGCAGCAGGACGATGTCAGCTCCCTGTAGGTGAACCTCATGTAAAACAGATACAGATTTTTTAACCTTTGAGTATTTAGACGTACAGTGTGTATTATCTAGGGCCTCATAGTGGTGAAAGAAAGGTAATTAATAAAAAAAAAAAAAGTATATTGATTTAAATGCGTAGGCTCAAAGTGACCAAAATGCACCATTTGGATACCCTTAGCATCAAGATGGCCGACAATAATTAGAGCTCTCTTTATGTGAGGATGATGTTATATAAATCTAAATGTATTTGATCTATCCGTCTAAACTTTGTAATCTCATATTCTATCTATCTATCTTTCTATCGATCTAGCTATCTAGCTATCTAGCTGGCTGTGTTTGTATGTCATTTATATGCTCCAAAATAGCTCAACCGATTTTTGTGAAAATGTACACAATTGTACTTGAGGTCTCCGTGACTGTCTTGCGCTAGGTTTTGTGAGGAGGCTCCACTAATTAATAGCAACAAACTCTATAAAAATCTGATTTTATTTTTTCTGTGGCATCCCTTTCAACTTATGGCAGCCAAATTGGTTATTACAGCTTTCGACCACCGACCACCCTAAGCAGCCAAATCCAATCTTCTTTAGCAGGGGTCGGGAACTTTTTTGACCCAAAAAGCCATAAGAGCAAAAATATTTAAACATTTTTTGTGATAGATCCACACCATATATTTAAAGACAGAATTCAACAAAAACGCCAAACCTGCTCTCCATAAGAAAGTTAATTCTTCTGCACATTTTATGTCACTGTCCCCAATAAGCAAGTCGGCGCCTTTCATGGCTGCAAGGGTGCTATTGGTGTGTGAGTGTGTGTGTGAATGGGTAAGTGTGAATCACATTGTAAAATGCTTTGGGAGGTCTTCATTGACTTGAAAAGCGCTATACAAATGCAGACCATTTACTATTTACAATTTTACTGTATTATTTGATGGTTTGATTAAATCTATGAAACAATAATAATGCCATACCCTGTTTCCCCAAATAAAAATATATACCAATTAAATTTGTCTCCCTCCCTCAGTCATCTAAGAGTTTTAAGGCTCATTTTGGCTGTCATTTTTGTCCTAAACAATGGTGTCAAAACAAGGTGCGGGGGGGTTTTGGGGTTTTTAAGGGTTATTGTTCTATCTTCGTTATTTATTATCCATTATCGGTCAGTTCATTATACGCTACAAAGCCTAGGAGCCGGGACACTTACTCTCAGCCAAAAGGCTAAGCTAAGGTCCTAGCCCTAAAGCCTTGTTGCGATCATTGCGAATGCACCGTTCCCGGAGGTACTGCAATACCGGGCCGATGCGTGGAGTGGACAGAGCAAGCTCTTATTCCATCTCCGGAATGCAAAAATCAAAAGGCCAAGCTAAGGCCAAGCTAAGGACCTAGCATCAGGCCAAGCTAAGGACCTAGCATCAAAAGGCCAAGCTAAGGACTTGGCATCAAAGCCTTGCAAGCAAAGTTATTTTGTTAAAATGTCACAAATTACAGCAAACATTTAAGGATATTGCCGTATTTACCTTCAGCGCATACTTCACTAAGTGAGGGAGCGACGTAAGTGTCTTGCGCTGAATGCAGGGATCCACCTACCTCTACCGCTCACCCAATTAAATTGCTCTGAGTGGTTTGCTGGCGTTGAGGGTGTTTTGAGTGTTTTCTGTGGATTTTCATCATAAAGTATCTCAACAGTGAAGACACATATTTTAATGAACTTTCATTTAAAGGATATCTTAGTGACCTACTGCCAAAACGGGCATGTTGGTGTGACACCCTGACTGTAAACTCTAGTTATAAAGTCTATACATACTTAACTGAACCTGGAACTACTACACTGTTGCTTCAGCTTACAGCTATATGATATAATGAAATTGTGAATGTGTTTAATTGATGTTAAAAGTGTCAATAACTTGTTCAAACTCCTGACAATATCTTTGGTAAATTGCATAAAAAAAGGCAAAGGTTACATTTTATCTCCAAGCCATATGAACTCAAGAAACAAACCATGTTTTACCCGCATAGGCTCTATCAGAACCAACATCTTGGTTTATGCAATTGTTTTTTATGCACACATTTCAATAAATCATGGCTGCAGCACCGGGCCGTGCTGCTTGTGTCAGATAAATGCCAATTTTTCTACCTACGAGCATTAAAAAATACACGTCAGCGTGATACTTCATGTATTTTTGCTTGTTATTCAAATAACTATCATTTTTTCACAATTATGGGGTGCTAAATAATCCACTTTGCCTCTTTAGAGTGTATTTTCTAGCACGCTTATTAGCGTCATGCTAACGCATTAGAGTGACTGCAAAATTTTGCACACTTGTCTAAGGCTGTTAAAAATTGACAGACCTTTCGAATTGATAACCCTTTCAAAGAAAGCATTAAATAAGTAGTTGCAGTTAATGTTTAAAAGAAAAATGATTGATGCTACTGATGCTTACTGATATCTCTTTGTGAACTCCCTTGTGGGTGTCAACAGTTTTATATTACTTTATTAAACGGTGTGCCGTACTGTTTTGTAATAAGGCACCGGCGTTTATATAAAATCCTCCCATTATTCTTTGCGGGTTTATAAAGTGGGAAAGGATAACTCTTCGGCATTTGGAAAGGACAACTCTGGGTTCTTTGACTGGAAGAAGACATGGCACCTGTCAAGAAGGTCAGCAGGGATTTTGTTTTGTGATTATTTTTGTGTACACTACTGCGCTACATATCAAGTAATAGCCAATCCTAATATTTAGATTCTCTCTTTCAAACTGTTACAGTTAATGAAACATTGGATCCAGTTCTTGCATCTCGGTTGATTGCGTAAGACTGCAAGTCTGTGTCCTACTTGTAGAGTTCAATTCGTTGATGCCTTTTAGTGCGGCCGTCTGTTGCAACAGCTCTTAACCTAAAAGCGCCTTTTCATCATTGCACCTTTGGACCTGGTGCGTTAGCTTGTTTTCTGTCCTATAAGCACTCTAAGCATGAGATCTTAGCTTCGACGCATTGAAAAAAAACGCATGAGCTAGAAAAATAACAAAAATTAATATAGCCCATGCTACTCTACGAACTATTTGCCTACATTTTAACACTGTGGCTTTAAGTATGGTCCAGCATTATACTTTTTTTTCTCTTTGTGGCTTCACTGAGTAAAACAGCATGCACTACAAATACAAAACACTGCAGTGACATCTGGAAACATTTATGATGCCCTTCTAGTTGTAGTTATTGCCCTCATTATTTATGTAACACATAACAGGAGCAAAAAGGGAGGCTTGACTGTACTTGAATAACTGCAACGTACTCACGATATTTGAACTTTTTCACGCACAAACACAGTTCTCTGTCAGGAACCCACTCGGGATGTCGCGGAAGCATGGTGGAGAAACCCATGTTAGTACAGAAAGCAGAGGTTGTTTATTTGGGCTGGGCTGGTACACAGGAAGTCAGACAGCAAGGCCAGTGGTCCAGGATGCCAGGTGAGGAGTTGGTATTCCAGTGAGTCCAAATAAAGAGGGCAACAGTCCAAGAGCTTGTTGGGCAGTATTTGTGATCCAGAAGGACATGCAAGGGTTTGGTACAATTGAGTGTCAAAACGCTGGGACAAGACATAAAGGCAAGGAAGTAGCACAGAGCCAAGGGGAGAAGTGTTTACATAGTGAAGATGGAGAGTCATGATTGGAGGGTAATATGGACAAATTACAACAGCTACAGGAAGGAAATTAGCACCAGGAAGTGAGTGACCAAATAAGGTAAGGCCAAGCAAGAGAGACCAAGTGGGAGGAAGAGTGGGAAAGAGAGAAAGAACATACAGATCAACAGGACTGAGAGTGCTGATTGTGACATCCTCCATTTATACATTCGAGATTTATCCATTAAAAAAGATATACTTCTCTTTTCGTATCATTTGTGTCAAGGTCAGGTCGCTAATGTTCCTTTTAATGCTAATTACTGTGGAAACCACCAATGACATCAACACAAAAAGACACATCTGTGTTGCAATCTGGCACTATATTACACAGTATGCTTGCTCTAGCTCTGTCGTTAAAATATTTAGGGCTCACCCCTTCCTGTACGCTGCCCTGATTCACGCTTACTTTCAGCGCAGTAGTAAATATGTGTTTGTCTTTGTAATCCCCATATTGAATGGTCACATAGTTTGAAAGCATGTGACAAACAACTCGGAGCAGAAGTAACCGGTGCAGCTAAAAACAGCTTTTGGTCTGGGGTTTCCTCTCAAAGTTGGAGCCACATGTGCACTGGGTTTAAGATGTAAGAAATGAATGACATGATTTAGTTCTATTTAAGACTCTGGATTAAAATCCAGTGTGACTTGTACATAGACAAAATTGAGTTTTGTTCTTAAATTTGAGCATTTTAAGGACTTTTAATTATTTGTGCCCTGTTTCGTGAATTTACGGTACATTTGAAAATCACTCCAACCCAAATTTCTTCAAAAAAATTGATAGATTCATGGCCCGGGTCAATTCGACCTATCTTTCTGGGTTGTTATGTACGAAATAGATATTATTTACCAATTTCCTTGAAACAATTTTAAGTGTGTATTTGATACAATAAAGGCGAGGATTTTTTTATGCAAGATTTTTGCCCTTATAAACAAAATCACATAATTATTTGGACATTGTTTTGAATAAAAGACCATTTTCGGGGGGTTATTGTGTGCATGATGACCCAATTATGACAGATTAACCCATTTTAGAAGAGCTTATTAAAAAAGGCACATTCAAACAAAATACATTTTGGAGGGGTTTGATACGTTTAAAGTTTAGTAGACACTCAAAATAAGGACTGACGACATCAGTGGAATTTGAACTTGCAAGAAAACAAGGAGAAAAGCCAAACCTCAGATAAGATATTCCAACCTGTTTTAAAGGCCCTCCCCTGAGCCCTTTCTTTTTATTAAATCTTGAGTTAACAAAAGTAGATCTTTCTTAAAAAGCATGGAAATGAAAGAACAGCAACATTATTGGCCAATAGTGACAATAATGTAAACAGTTTATGTTACAAAAGTGAGCATTAATTGTCATAATAATGAACTGGCAATCTCCTTTGCAGGTGTCCAATACCAAAAACCAATAAACATATCAGGGTTGTTATGAGGAGACAAAGCTTCTCAGCCCGACTAAACAAATAAACCAATTTCGAGAGGGTGGTTGTTTGTAAATAACAAACCAAGGTCAATATAGTATTTTTTGTCTATGTTCCGACTAAGGGGCCGGTCACACAGACATTTGCGGCTGAATCACGGCTAAAATTTTGCGGGTTTTTTTTGCCCGTGGTTGCCCGGGATGAAAAATGCGCAAATTTGGCCAACCCGCCGTTCATCTGTGGTATGGCCGGAAAAAAGACGCCGGCGACTGTTCCGCTTCCTCATCGCGTCATTTCTGCGTCATTCTCTCGTGTGGACCACGGGTATAAAAGCTCCCGAGCCGGTGTTGTGCCCAAATCCGACTCCTACGCAACACATCCACCCCCCCCCCCCCCCCCCCCACCCCCTCGCGTGAACGCGCATTCTGCAGCGATCGCTTCTGTTGGAAGCGTGCATTGACGTTGGTGACTTTTTCATCCGCGTTGACAAACGCATTTTGTAGAATACGATCGCACTTTATTGTTTAAATAAACGCGTTACATAGACAAGGATCTCCCAATTGTTATAATTAGCTCGCATTATAGTTTTAATAGGCGTTTTATATAGAATACGATCGATTTCGTTGGAAGCGCAGCAGAATGCGCGTTCACGCAAGGGGGGGAGAATTTACGGTTCGATTACGTTCACAACAAAAACGGAATGGTTTAAGTTGTATTTCATTTCCAACAAATGCAAGACGAAGTGGTTTTAGTTTTATGTTCGCCATTACTTTCCCTAAAAGTGAGATGAAACGAGGTAAATGTGTTTGTAGTAACGAGGGTATGCAAATCTCAGCACCGGGCTGTAAAAATCATAATCGCACAAGACACAGTCCCGTGAAAATCAAGATTTCAAGCATTAGCATCATCTTTATTTTATTATCTTGAAAAGAAATGTCAAGAAATAAAATTGGATTAAGACGAGATCACTACGCTGACGGGGGGGGAGGGTTTAAGTGTTGTTGGTCTATCTTCTTTAATCACTATATATTATCGATCATTTCATAGCCTAGATGGTAAGGCGCCCGCCTTGAGACTGGGAGGTCGGTGGTTCGCGCCCCGGCCGAGTCATTCCTAAGACTTAAAAAGTGGTCGGCGGCGCCCTCTGTTGGCTGCGGCTGCATCGGCTCGCTACAACGGGTCAGGTGCAATCGACATTTCGTTCTGTGTACATTGTTACACAGAATGACAATACAAGGAAATTATTATTATTATTATTATTATAATACGCTACAAAGCTTAGGAGCCGGGATTCTTACTCTCGGCCAAAAGGGGTTTTGGGGTTTTTAAGGGTTATTGTTCTATCTTCGTTATTCATTATCCATTATCCGTTATCGGTCAGTTCATAATACGCTACAAAGCCTAAGAGCCGGGACACTTACTCTCAGCCAAAATGCCAAGCTAAGGTCCTAGCCCTAAAGCCCTGCTGCGATCATTGCGAATGCACCGTTCCCGGAGGTACTGCAATACCGGGCCGATGCGTGGAGTGGACAGAGCAAGCTCCTATTCCATCTCCGGATTGCAAAAATCAAAGATCATGGCTACTACACAGAGCAACTTTAAGGTGACTAAATAAATAGTAGACAATCTTAGAACTACAGAACCACCTTCATGATCATGGTATCTCCCCTGCCAAGTTAAGGTTCTAGCAATAAGGCCAAGTTAAGGTCTTGACTTTAAAGCCTTGTTGCGACCACTGCGAATGCACCGAAAGATTTATTCGAAATGAAGAGAAACTACGCTGACGGGGATCCATGTTCACCCCCTTGACGTCACGAGCACAACTGATGCTCGGCATTCGCGCTGTTTATACGCGGAGAAAGGCGTTTGACTGTCACACGCGTAACACGCTAATTTCACGTAATAACACCGCGATACAGGCGCAAAACATGCTATTACCATGCTCCACCCACGATTACCCGCTGAAATTTCCCGTCCTACCCATGTGTAAGCACGCCCTGGCCGCGGCCAGAGCACGTCGTTTGCGCGTCATTTCCGCGTCATTTCCTCGTGTTGACCGCGTGTGCGGCACGCGGTTTAACACGTGCTCAAACTTTTGAGCAGCTCAAAAGTTTTGAACGCGGCCAACCACGTGAATATTTCCGACCGCGAGTAAAGCACTGCTCTATCTCGTCTATATGGCGGTCTCCAAACGTCCAACAGCGCTCAACAGCAGCTGCTTCACGGCCAGAAAATTATGGCCGTGGTTCAGCCTCGGTGCGCTCGTGAAAGGCTGTGTGCCCGCGCTCAGTAAATTTGAGCAGTGCCAAATAATTTCGCGCTGCCACCTGCGCGCGAATTTTCGACTGCGTGTTAAGCACCGCTGTATCTCGTCTGAATGGCGATCTTAGTGCGTCCAATGGCGTCCGCCTCAAAGGCAGAAATTTCTGGCCGTGATTCAGCCGCAAATGTCTGTGTGACCGGCCCCTAAGGTTCAATTGAATTTGAACTTACTAGAATTCAAATTACTAAAATAGAATAGAATTGTCTTTATTTGTCATCGATATCAACGAGGCAAAACATTGTATGCAAACTGATTAGACATGGCCCACGAGGGTAAACATGTAATAAAGACTTCAAAAATTGGCAACAAATATTTACAATGTAGTGCTAAGAGAATGGCCCAAGTTATAATATTAGTGCAAAGAAAGAATAGTGCATAATAACAAGTGCAATGAGCAATAGTGCAATAACATTAGCAGCAGCAAAAATTCCCAAGTAAGTCGCAAGTTTAATATTTTCACAGTTTTGCGCGTTTGTTTAGTGTGGTGATGGCCCTGGGCAAGAAACTGTCTCTGAGCCTCATAGTCCTTGTATTAATGGATTTGTAAAGCCTACCAGAGGGAAACAGGTCAAACGTCAACATGTGGTGGCCTAGGTGAGAAGAGTCTCTATTTTATTTTTAGGGCGACCTTAGAATAGGGAGTATGCAAATACCGTTAGAATTGATAATAACCCACAATGACCAAAATGTATGTTTGTGTTTACTCAGGGCATCATTGAGCGTCTGAACCTGGGTGAGGTGGTCATCGGTGACGGCGGCTTTGTGGTTGCATTAGAAAAGAGGGGCTACGTCAAAGCCGGGCCATGGACCCCCGAAGCCACCGTGACGCATCCTGAAGCCGGTGAGGTTCTGCCGAAAGCAAGCTTTCAAGGTCACACAGACGCATAAAACTCTACAAAATGCTCTCAGTTAGGCAGCTCCACAGAGAGTTCTTGAGAGCTGGATCTGATGTCATGCAGACCTTCACCTTCTACTCCAGTGATGACAAACTGGAGAACAGAGGCCAGAGCCTACATTTGACGGTGGGTGGCAGCATGAAAATGATTCTAACAACTGTGGGGTCAAAAGTAAGCTAGATTGGGGGTAAACTGAAAGCCCTGGGTCCAAAAGATCCTGAGCATATGTTGTTTTTATTTTGGCCAACCCATTTGGTTGAGCATTTGCCCTGACGCAGTACTCTGATGGTATCCTTCTAGTTACAGATTAGCGTATATATCCGTTTAGTAGCCAGCCTCCTAAAACATCTTGAAAATAGCCCCCCCAAAAAAAGAGAATAAAATGGGTACACAAACCTGTAAAAGCAGTGCATCCTTCATATTCCTTGGCTCTTGCAATCTTCAGCGCTTGCAAAAGAACACAGTGGAGACAATCTATATCCATTTTGTCTTTTGTCTTCAAACCACTCGAACGTCTCCTTCTCCATTTCTGGGTACTACTAAAGGCGTTTTATTTTATTTTTTCTCAAGCCAGGCATGGTGTATTGCAAAAATAATTTAAAATATAAAGAGATCAAAATTCAGCACATGTTTAAGGTAAATTCTGTGTTTACATTTGCCTCGATCATTTTCAGATGGTTTCTTGTTCCTATGTAAGGCACACACCCTTCTACTCTCACTGCCTACCACTCGCTAATAGTTGAACAAAAATAAATAAGTGCATATAAACAGAACCCCTGATTTGATTATTTTATTTTATAGTTGTAAATTCAGTGTGGATGCGAAATTATATCGCGGGGAAAATATCTCTATGATGGGAAATTATATATGCTAAAACTATTTGCTTAAGACAGCACCACCATAACTATTCAGTTGTACTTTATATGTATTTACGCCCGGTATTCCTTGCGGATCGAGGGTTGTATATAACCATGTGAGTGATGAAGCAGTGTTCAGCAATCAGAAAACATTGTAATCTATTTTATGCATTTAATGAAATGTGGAATAACATTGAAACAGCAGTAGACTAGAGTAGGAGCACCAGAACACAGTTTGGTTTAAATTAATGGACCAACTCAAAGAAATCAAAGAACTAGTGTCAATCTTCAGTCCCTACAGTGGTCTCGGCAGAGATAACTCAACCACCTGAAGTCACTCCACCGCAACCCTTGTTGTTGACAACGTGCTGCATTTGTTGGCCTGGATAAGAATGGGTGCAACCAGGCTGTACGAAGACACACCGCAGGAAATGGTGCCATACGACCCTAGTGATTAAGGGAACCACCGTACTTATTACCAACAAAAGTAATTACGTTCCAGGAATGCCTTCCTTTGTAACGCAGTTGTCCCTAACCTGGTTGGGCCAAGATTTTTTAAATTTTTTTAAAGTCTTCGGTCAAAAGAATAAAAGCAACCATATTTAAAAGTGGCCCAGTCAAGCCGCGCAGTCATGTGACCAGTGTATCCTTCTACATTTTAGGGGGTCCAAATCAATGAAGCCGCTTGTGATCTGGCCCGAGAGGTGGCCAACGAGGGTGATGCCCTGGTGGCCGGAGGTGTCTCTCAGACGCCGTCCTACCTGAGCTGCAAAAGCGAGGTTGACGTGAAGGCCATCTTCCAAAAGCAACTGGAGGTGTTCACAAGGAAGAATGTGGACTTCCTGATTGCTGAGGTAAAAAATGATGAGGCCAAACTAAACTAGAGTGTCAAAGGTTAATCTAATCAACGTTTAGTTGCAACGTTTATACAATGTTTGCAATGTTTCAGAAAATGTATGGCAATAAGAAAAATAACACAGAGTATCTCCTGCTCCATGTGCAGTACTTTGATCATGTGGAGGAGGCCATGTGGGCTGTTGAGGTGCTGAAGACCAGTGGAAAGCCGGTGGCGGCAACATTGTGCGTGGGACCCGAGGGCGACATGGAAGGCGTCCCGCCTGGTGAATGCGCCGTCAGGCTGGTCAAGGCCGGTACGCAGTTCTTCGTGTCCTATTGAAACCTACAGATGTATACTGTGGACAAACCTGGGAAATTTGAGGACAACATGAACAGGAATTGTTATTGGTGTTTTGACATACTGTAGGTGCCCAAATTGTTGGTGTAAATTGCAACTTCGACCCTGAGACTTGTGTTAAAACCGTTAAGATGATGAAGGAGGGGGTGGAAAAGGCTGGCCTGAAGGCTCACTACATGGTCCAGCCTCTGGCGTTCCACACCCCGGACTGTAACTGCCACGGCTTCATCGACCTACCGGAATTCCCGTTTGGTAAAACTCACACAATAATGTACTGTATGTTCCAAATTGTCAAATTGCCTCGTACCTTAAGCAATGATTTTCTACTTTCAGCTATGGAGCCCCGAACCCTGACCCGCTGGGATGTACACAAGTACGCGAGAGAAGCGTACAATGCCGGCATCCGTTTTATTGGCGGCTGCTGCGGATTTGAGCCATACCACATCCGGGCCGTGGCAGAGGAACTGGCGGCTGAGAGGGGGTTTTGGCCTTTGGCATCGGACAAGCACGGCATGTGGGGCGCTGGTCTGGAAATGCACACGAAACCTTGGGTCAGAGCCAGGTGATGCATCTTTCAGTGTTTTTATCGGAGTTTGAAGTCACTTGTTACAGTAACTACTGTACATATTTGTGTATAATGCACACTCGTGTATAACGCACACCCCTTATTTTCTAATAGAAATGTGTACAAAATATTCTTAAACTATTTTCAGCTTAAACTTCGCGGTTGGATGCAACGGGAATTGAACCCGGGTTGCAACGGTGAGAGCACCGAATTCTAATCACTGGATCGTCAATGGTACGGATTACTTCATTATCACACAAATTTTAGTCGGTGCCAGGAACGAATGTGTGTTTCACATGTTACAATGACAAATGTGTCACTTACTTGCTTTGAATAGAATAGAATGAGGGTTGTGTGTGGATAAGGAACCCTATTCAAAGCAAGTAAGTGACACATTTATTTTCATTGTAACAGAATTAACAAATGTTACTGGTACCGTGACCTAAGGCACTGTGATAATGAGATAAAATGCCTTTTCGTAAGTCATCTATATCACTGGTGGTCCAGTGGTTAAAGTCTGGCCCCCCCACTACCGGGTCAGTGTTTTGCAATAATCCGGTAAAAACACGTGTTTAAGCACCCAAATTTTAAGTTATTTTTTTGTTTGAAAAGAATGTGTTACACAAATGAATACGGTAGTTACTTTATCCAAAAAGTATTTTAGTTACCCCCCAGATCACTGAAACTGGAATGTAGGCAGCCCTTAAAGTAACCACCGAGTTACGAATTACCGTTTATACCCGCGTAGAAGCTGAGCTCCTACAACTGCTTAAAATTAGCCACGTAGTAAAATAAATAGAAGAAAATGTGCACACCGACCCGTGGAAACAGTGAACCCTTTTCATATTTCTTGGCTTGTGCAATCTTGAGAGCTTGCAAACGAACACTCAGCTGAGAAACTCCTTATCAATTTTGTCTCTGGGCATCAAATCACTCCCAGATCTCTTTCAACAGTTCTGGGTCCAAGACATTTGATTTTTTTCTCCAGGCATGTTCTATTGCGAAAATAATGTGACACGTGAAAAGACAAACATTCAGGAGACTTTTGCCGTAAATTCTGTACTCAAGTTTGTCCCATTATTTTCCCGTCAGTTTGTTGTTCTTGTATAAACCGAGCTTCCTCCCCAGGCGCTTTCTAGCATCCTTTACTGGTGACACACATCCAAATATGCACGTATAAGCTGACCCATTTATTTCGCTATTTTTTTTAGATATTTTAAATGTGGCTTGGATGTGAATACATACGTTATGGAGAATATCTGCATGAGGAGAAATTCAGAGTCTTTGTACTCTGTGCTGGAGACGATACCACAGAAACCGTATTCAGTTTTACTTTGTAGGTGAATATAAACATGTCAGAACAAGGGTTGAATGTGACAATATAAGTGGTGCAGTTTTTTCTTCTTTCTTTTCTTTTCTCACTTTTTATATTGTATTTTTTTATTTTTCTCTTTTTTCTTTTTTATATTATACCCTTTTTTATTTTCTTAATTTTTGAAATTAAAAATAATGTTGTGGTGTGGTGACTTTAAGTCTCCAGTTGTTTGTAGACATCCTCGTGCTTTTTAACACTCCTTTTCGGTAGCACTGCACTTTAGAGCAACATCTAATACTCAAATAATACACTGTGTCCCTTTGAGGATATGTACCTTGAATTTTTCTCGTCAGGGCCTGTCGTGACCACTGGGAGAAACTCTTACCTGCAACCGGCCGCCCAAAATGTCCTTCCATGTCTACTCCCGATCATTGGGGTATGTCGAGGGGACACGCTGATCTCATGCAGACCAAGGAGGCCACCAGCGATCAAGAAATAAAGCGTCTGATGGAACTGCGGGAGCAAATCGGGAAACCAAAAAAATAAGACAAATGACAACAGAAAAACAAGAAAAGGATGGTGCAACAGAGCTTGAAACAGATTCTTGATAAACAATATATGTATCTTAAAACATTAAACTCGAACATGGCATTTTAAGTGTGGCAACTTGGTATTATCTTTGCAAACGTCACATTGGATGTTTTGTTTTAGCGATTGAAAAGGATTAGATTATTGCCGGCCCCTTTTCTTGTAAAACTGCAGAAAGACCAACCGCTTACTGATGATAAACGACATAAATATGAAATATCAACAACAACAATAGGGTTGCTTCTCATCTACATTGAATCTGGACTCCGGATCTTTAACACGAATTTCTCAAAATTGGTGGACACTAGGGGTGTGCGCTACTTCTAGTATCGGTATCCTATCCAAGTAAAAACAGGGTAGTATCGATCAGTGGCTACTCATCCGATATCGGTACTTTTTGCGGCAAACTCTCTAAAAGCAGAAATGTAACGACAATACGAATACTTTATGACAACGTAAAAAAGACAACTAAACTTGCTTACATTGCACAATATTTTAACTAGCATTGCAAATAACGTGTACACAGAATGTGATCCTATTTAAAAGTTGTAATGTATGAGTAATCCTACGACCAACTGAAAAACCTTTTTGTAGTAATAGTGAAAATGGAAAGATAA
This sequence comes from Urocampus carinirostris, assembly GCF_059441175.1. Lineage (NCBI taxonomy): Eukaryota > Metazoa > Chordata > Actinopteri > Syngnathiformes > Syngnathidae > Urocampus > Urocampus carinirostris. The sequence goes on along the minus strand of NC_142353.1, from coordinate 24,048,590 downwards.
CAATCCCAGGACAAGGGTATAACCAATCCAAGTACTTAGTATGACTAATATCCACATTTGAATTGATTTGTCCACACTTATTCAAACTGAACCAGTGTAAAAAATATATAAATATCTATATTATAAGTGTCTCCGAACAAAAGTCAAGAGAGAATAACCAAAAAATTCCACAACGTAACGTGGATACATATACATGAAATTGTCAAAAGTGTCACAACCAGAACAGGCAGTAGACTCAAACACGTAACGTTTGACACAAAGCTTTAATGAGGAATCAGGGAAGTCAGGCGGGGGGGGAAACAAAACGACAGCGATCCGGTGCTCGCTGGGCAGGAGAAGCAGAAAGCCGTCGAGATCGGAGCGTGGTTGGAGGACGGAAACAAGTCGGGCAGCCGGGACGGGAGATCGGAGCGTGGTCGGAGGACGGAATCAAGTCAGGTAACTGGAGACGATCGGGAAGCCAGGGACGGACAGGCAGGAAACAGAACAGGACGGAACATGCAGGAGCTTGATTCAAAAAGTTCTTGCCTTGCATGTGTGGAGGTTTGCTGACGGACTGACAAGGAGTGAATGAGAGTGATGTGTTTGAATAGGAGGGTAACCAATCAGGAAACGAGCAGCAGCTGGGGCTAGACGAGTGGGAACAAGTGAGGGCAATTGGAAATTCATGACAAAAATGAACTCTAATTTACCTTCTATTGCACAATATTTTGAAACTAAGCCTGGGTAAGTGCAAATAGTGTAACCAATAAAATGTAAAAAGCTTGTAATATATAAGTAAAATAAGAACAATAAAATAGTATAATTTATTGCTTACAAGCAACATTATTTTAGTGATAGTTAAAACAGAAAGATTCCCTACAATCGCTGTCTATTTCAGAGCTACATGTTTTGTTCAAAGGCTTCGCCATTTTGAAAGTCTTGTGTTTCATCAATGACGTCAAAGCTCTTCCGCAAACAATCCCCTGGCGCATAGAATATTTGTCAACATGTTTGTATGATTGTCTGGAGGAATACTGCACCTTCTGTGCCTAATTGTTTTGGGCCGCCACTTCCTATCGTGTGTCTTGGGTAAGTACAGCACCCATCCATCTCCAGGCCATTTTTTTTTTGAAGGGTTGGATTATCTCAGCCACATGAAATATATAGTACTTTTTCCATGGTTACCAGTGGCAGGAGAAGCCTCCTGATCTAACTGAGATACAGCACCTTCATCATCTGGTCACAGTTGTTGTCAGTGTGAAGCATCCTTTTATTCCTCAGACATCAACCGGACCTCGGTAGTCACTTGTAATGACCCCAGAGAGTTCGACCACTGCAGTCAATCGCAGTGCACTTTGCTCCCAAAGACTTCTGATACGTGTGTGATGATACTGATACCAGATCCTAAATCAATGGGGATTTTTTTCTTTTGAGTTGGTCTGTTTTGTTTCCATTCAGAGTTTTTGTAAAATAAAAACAATATTTGTGGTGATAAAATTACCTCCTTTGCTTTTGTGACATATTAAAGGCTCTTTCTCCAGTAAAGGACTTTTCATCTGTATATATTTGCATATATATTTGCATATATATATATATATATATATATATATATATATATATATATATATATATATATATATATATATATATATATATATATATATATATATATATATATATATATATATATATATATATATATATATATATTCAAAATTATTCCTGTATTTATTTTGATTGTTTGAGCCTTATTTTTATGCATTTTTCCCAGAAAGTCATTCTATTCTGCTGGTCTAGAGCAACATTAAAAATTAACACCTTCTGTTACGTTCTGATGTGAAAACTGTTGCCCAAAAAATCGGCGAGGTATTTTTTTGGTTCTGTTGACTCAGCAGCTTTCCCAAAAAGACATTCTACTCTCTCAGGCGGCATTAGCTCAGAGGGTAAAGCGCTCGTCTTGGGATCAAGAGGTCGCATGTTCAATTCCCGGCTCCTCCTTGTTACATGTCCAAGTGTCCCTGGGCAAGACACTAATGCCCCCAATAGCATGGCTTATGCAGCTATCGGTTACTTAGTGTGTGAAAGGGAAAAGTGTGAAGCACATTGTAAAGCGTTTTGGGAGGTCTTCATTGACTTGAAAAGCGCTATCTAAAGCAGACCATTTAACAAGGGTGGTCAGGATCACAATAATTCACAATAAATTCGGTAGATGACCTTGCCAAAAAGGGAGATGTTCTAATGGTACACAGCCGTTCGAGTTTCATGTTATCTTCGTTGGAAAGTGCATGACAGCAACAATGGTCCCCTCATCCTTTTCTTTTCCTTTCCTGCCTGGCTGATGGTGAAATGAGGAAGAAGGACCAGCAGCTGGATCTGAACCATGTCAACGTCTGCTTCGACCAGGCGGCGAGATAGGAAGCTGCGTTGTTGCTGTCATGTATTTTGCACATCTTTTTACATCTTACCTACGTTTTTCTCATCAATGTTTTGTGTATTGTTACTAGAGGTACGATCTTGGGCCCGGGGCCGGTTCAGGCTTAAAATGTCAATCATTACATCAGGCCGGTACAGGCTTCTCTCGCTCAGTATTTTTTCCCTTGGTAGATGATCTGCACACTTACTTTAACTCAAGTAATTATTTGGATGAATGCTTTTTACTTCTACTTCAGTAATGTTTTTCTGAAGTAACAATACTTTTACTTGAGTGACACACTTCAGCGCTGCAGTTTGGCACCGAGATAAGCACTAAGCGCCCAAGTTATATTATTGAGATAACTTTAACATAAAGAACATGCTCATTAAATTATTAGTTAAACTCTAAATCAGTAATTCTAAAGAAATTTTTATCTACGGTGTCACGGTAATAGATGCACCGCTTCCTCTTTCCACCTCTATGTGCCTTACGTCAGACGTCATTTACGCTTCTCGCCAAAATCTTACAAGCTTTACAAAATTTCTGCCTTTTGGCCATTTATTTCACAATTTGCATCTTGCAATCTGCAGAATATGATTTTCTTTTCAGTGCCATTTCGCTTAATTTGATTTTCTGCAATTCGACGAAATGCGCACTTTGCCGACAAAGTGTTGTTTTCAGGTGCTGTTTATATTCTTACAACAATTGCCTCATCTTGGGGCCCGCTAACTATTAATCAAGACGTCCTTCACTAGTGCTGGGAAGTCTGGTCACATGCTTGCCTCCCCTTGTATACTCCCTATAACTCATTGTTCTTTTATGTTACAAAAGTTTTACTTTTGTTACTGTTCAGTCATTGTGCTCGCACGCCATCTAGCGACCAGCATGATATTGCTCATTTAATCATGTTATTTTGTTTAAACTAATCAGATTTGTATTATGTATACATGTAATCTTGTTTAAGCCAATCAGATGTGTTGTTTTACGCCTGTGTTTTTAATATATGGGCTGGTGGGTGTCTTTTCTCCCTGAGCCGATCTTGGAAGCTGATCTAGGGGAAAGCTCAGGTCGGATGTGTCTCCGATGAAAGGGCTACCCAAAATCAGTCTCTGACTCAGAGTGTGTTTCTTTCTTTAGATTGATACAATCTCAAGTTTTAACCTTGACACTATGTTTACAATTAATTATGGCTTTCTTTAGGCAAAGCACGATAAAACAGAATCAGTCAGTAGTATTGATGGACAAAATATAGTTAACATCATATGATTCCGATATTTTTTGGCCAGCAGAGAAGGCCTTGCAGGCTCTCACGGCCCACAGCTGCATCGTAATAACAACAGATTGTTGATTTACTTTTTATGTAACCTTCAAACCTGTTTGTTTTTATCCAACAAACGCAAGGTTTGAACATTATCAAGATCAGCCCATTCCAGAGTGTAAAATTACACAAGACAACACAAACATTACAGGTTTAATCATTTCCCCTGGAGTGTAAAGTTCTACAAGAATGCTCTCCGTATTACCATTTTTCACTAAATGCCTTCATTCGTTCTGAGATAATTCAGTCACTATCAATTTTAGTCTTATCAAGGGGTCTTGTCAGCATCTCCGGCACTTAAACCGAGACACAAAACAAACCAACAAGTGTAAATTAATCAGGAACAAACTTGTCAACATTCATTTATCCCAAAAGGTAAAGGGGGCAGCTGTTGCATAACTTAAGCTTTGCCAATCAGAGTGTCTGTTGCCTAGACCCCTCCCCTGTTTGTGATGGATTTAAGGACGAGCTCTCGTCTGTTAAAATGTCTCTTTCAGCCTGTCAAAGTCTGTGCAGTCAGAGGTCCACGTAGTACTGGGAATATGGCACCAGCAAAGGTAAGTGATCGGAAGTACGTGGCTAAAATTACTCAGAGACAATCGTCACCTTCCGAGTGTCCTTAGACAAGAGACAGCCTTGCAATGTATGAGTCCTTTACTTTTTACCTCAATATTCAGATTGCAAATGAAAATGTATTCCAAAGTTGATGTATTGAAATGTACAATTAAAAACAAACGTGACACAAACACTTAAATTGAGGGATGTCAAACTCTGTTTGGCTCTGGGGCCTGATCCGTTTTTAGTGTTCTCTTTTATTGATGTTAATTATGTTTGTGAACTGTGACTCAATGCTAAATCCATTCCACCCCAGTCATCCTGGAAGGAGGATTACCACTTGCGAGGCCCCTTCTCAAGGTTTCTTTTTTCCTCATGCTGAGGTTTTGAGTTTTTACTTGCCCACATGTTGGTTTAAGATCAGGCGATGGTGTAATTGTAATCCTGTGCAGTCCTTTGAGACATTTTTGTGATTAAGGGCTATACAAATCAATGTGACTTGACTTGAATCAGTAAAAGAATGTAAACTAAACATTTTTAACTGACAGTTTTGGAGTATTATGCTTAATCGTTGAGCATTACCCTACATCTCATAATCATGGATGACAAGGGATTTTGTCTAAGCATAATACATTTAAAAAACTAAAAAAAATGACTGCATAGGTTACAATTACACCATCCCTTGATCTTAAACCAAAATGCTGGCAAGAAAAAACTGTGCAGTCCATTGAGAAATGTTATGATCATGTTTGGCATTGAATGCGTTAACTGATTTATTTTAGCAGTTGAGGGAATGCAGTTTTACACCCGAACCAAGTCACAGCGCAATGCAAACTTAAGTGGGAGCTATGAAGTGTTTTTTGCCTTAATTATCATACAGGTATAAATAATCAAAAAAGGAAACCAAATAAAGATATTACGAATGCATGGGAAATAAAATTTGTCGACCTCAGATCAAACTACCAGGCTCGGCCAACTAAAGCAGAGAGTATATCCATTTCTGCCCTGTAGCAGCCAGAGGGAGCATTTGGTTTGCATTTATTTTAAAAATTGGAACTTTTGATAGAAACTACAGAGAGACTTACTTCATTTTTTGCCATACCCGTGAATTTATGGTGGGTAGGGTTAATTCATCCAACAGGCCGGGTCATGCCCGCGGGCCGTATGTTTGATATGGCTACGTTGATTCAACCAAAAGATAAAAATTAAGTGCAGTATTTTGCAGACTGTTTTTTGTTAATATTGTTTAGGGTCAAAGATTCCAATGGTTTTCAAGTGTTTAAGTTAGAGCCGATTGAAGATACTGTACAGTATTCAAATTTAACTACTCATTATTTGCATAGTTCTGATTTTACTGTTGAAAGATCTTGAAATAAGCAATAATCCTCATTAAAAGTTATTTTAATACTTGTTTTTAAAACAAAACTTACTGAATTTAATGTCAACAGAACAGTAACATGTAACTTGGAAAGCAGATTATGGGATTATATTTTTATCGTGCACTTTGAAAAGGATCATATGATGGTTGGAAAATAGTTAAAGGGACTGTGTGTATTATTTGATCGCTAGATGTCACTTTCACTGATGTATTGCAACCCAAAATGAGTGCTAAAGAGGCACAAGGGAGAATACAAACTACAGACTCAAAGTGACTTAAAGGCACCATTGCAAAATAAATGCGAGTTTCTCGATCTACGAGTTTCTTAAAAATGTATGTTTATATGATGTTCTTGTATTTTGCTCATTATTGACTAGTTTTTTTTTGTTTTGTTTTTTGCAAAACTATTATGTATTGAGTTAAGGGGCTCTTGTGTATATTTTTGTATGTTTTTGTGTGCATTTTTCTTTCTTTAATTACCATTTGACATCCATTTTTGACGTTTCACCCCTTGCAGGGAATTTTGGAGCGTCTCAACGCTGGGGAGGTGGTAATCGGCGATGGTGGCTTTGTGTTCGCCCTGGAAAAAAGGGGCTACGTGAAGGCGGGTCCCTGGACCCCTGAGGCAGCTGTTGAGCACCCCGAAGCAGGTGAGACACTAGCCAGTCAAAAAGAAACTGCTCAACAGCCAATTCTATTGAAAAAATATGTTTCTTATGTTTTGGAGCATGTCTGTTAAGGAGTGTGGTCAATTCAATCATCGTCTCTCTTACTCTCTCGACCACACTCTCTCTTCCTCCCTTTGTCTCTCTTTGTCTCTCTCTGTACAGTAATTGTCTCTCTTGGCCTCTGTGTTTGTCATTGTCTCTCCATCTGTCTTTCTCTGTCTCTCCGTGTCTGTTTCTGTGTCTCTGCGTCTCTCTTTTTGTCTTTGTCTCTCTCTTGTTCTCTCTGTTTCTCTCTTATTAAAGTGATGGGATTTTTTCATAACATCATCTGCCACCTTCTTTGTTCGTGTCACCTAAGAAAGTAGAATATTGAAAACTGGCATTCATTTCAAGCAACTTTACAGGGGACAAAGCACGTGTTTTTTTTCCAAGGAAATTCTATGTAACACTAGTAGTAATGGTTATGGACCCACCGTACTTAGTTTTCTGAAGTGCAAGCACGTATTAAATTAAACCAGTGGTGGGCCGTGTCTTCAGTAGGCTGAAATAATCCAACCTTGAATAGCTTTTATAAACTTTACTGCAGCTAAAACTGCAACACATATAAAAAAAGCATGAATAATAACCTCATAAAAATGCAGATTTATTTTAGGACATAGCCATGTTTTACTCACCAAATATTCTTTTTAAGCACAAAATCCATTCCCTTGATAGTTCACCCCATATTGTTGTATTTCTGGTTTTTAGTACTGAGCATCCTCAAATTGCAATTGTCTCTCCAGTGCGCCAGCTCCACCGTGAGTTCTTGAGGGCAGGAGCCAATGTGATGCAGACCTTCACTTTCTACGCCAGTGATGACAAGCTGGAGAACAGAGGCAACAAGCTCGCAGCCACCGTACGTTATGTCTGACCAATGCAGTATGGCGCCAGGTGGGGGCCTGATGGAGACACATTTTAGAGACGCCAGCCTCATTAGGGGAATCTTTTTTTATCTCAAAGGGTGCCCAGATCAACGAGGCCGCTTGTGATCTGGCCCGTCAAGTGGCCAACGAGGGCGACGCCCTTGTGGCGGGAGGTGTGTCTCAGACGCCGTCCTACCTGAGCTGCAAGAGCGAGGCCGACGTCAAAGCCATCTTCAAGAGGCAACTGGATGTCTTCATGAAGAAGAATGTGGACTTCCTGATTGCTGAGGTAGATGCTGATCTTGTGTTGCACACTTGCACACTGTAGACTTCCCAGTGTGTCCATTGAGCTTTGCTTTCGCCCTGCAGTACTTTGAGCACGTGGAGGAGGCCGTGTGGGCGGTGGAGGTGCTGAAGGGGACAGGGAAACCCGTGGCTGCCTCGCTTTGCATCGGGCCACAGGGCGACATGCACGGTGTCTCACCGGGAGAGTGTGCAGTCAGGCTGGTCAAGGCAGGTTCGTCAACTTTTACTTCACATACATTTTTTTTCAGGCCTGATTTCTTTGGAGCTTCAATATTATGGTGGGACTATTTAAGGCAAAGATGGGCAACACATTCCTCTAGGACTGATGATCTGATTGAATGGTTGTTTAAAATAAAATAAAACAATAAATAAGACATTGCTACAGTTACCCAGTCCTTGAGTAGTTTTTTCACCAAGTACTTTTGTACTTGTTCTCAAGTAATTATTTGGATGACTCGTTTTTACTTCTACTTGGGTCTCATTTTTCTGAAGTAACAGTACTTTTACTTGAGTAAAATTTTGGCTACTCTCCCCACCTCTGATTATTTGACAACTAGATGTTGCTGAATAGTGTGGTGTCCGGGTCAGTAACTGCTCTGCAGCCAAATGTGATTCTTTGGTGCTCCCTGGTAGTGCCAGGGCCTTTTTTATTTAAATGTTTGATAACTGAAAATATTATGGGTTCTGTTGGATAAAAAATATCACATAAAAATTCTCAATTTTTTCCAATCGATACTCACGGATTGAAATTTAAATTTATTAGAGTTTGACACCCCTGTCACACACCAGTGTTGTCTTTTTGCACAGGTGCCCAAATTGTAGGTGTTAACTGCCACTTTGACCCACTAACCTGCGTGGAGGCAGTCAAGATGATGAAAGTGGCTGTGGAGAAGGCCGGCCTGAAGGCCCACTACATGGTGCAGCCTCTGGCCTACCACACTCCCGACTGCAACTGCCAGGGATTCATCGACCTGCCAGAATTCCCCTTTGGTAACTACACGTCACACAGATGCAACCACCAGCCAACCTGTACACAGTGTACATTTTCTATTAATGTATTATTTCCACTTTTAATTGCTAGTTAATACATCTACATCCAGGCAACCCGAGTAGGGTGGCCATACTGGATGGGTGTAAGTTCATCTTATTTTTTTGGGGATTGACATTTGAAATATGGTGACCAAAGCCTTAGTTTTGCTGTCATTCCAGGTTAAACTACTAAAACAAACGTTCACTGATGTACAAACAAGAGAAAGCTGGTGGTGTAGGGGTTAGAGTTCAAATAAGGCAATATCTGTGACTCATTTCAGCCAGCGAACTATCATCAGCAAGGTGTTTTAGCATACCCGGCCCATCCCCTTGGGTCCCAATGTGTTAATTAAAAGCCTATCTCTGCACTTCACTCCCCGGGTAAGGTTGTACTTTTTTGGTCAGGCACAATATTTGTGCCTAAAGTTTATGGCCTGCGCCAACTGCCTCCAAAGGGCACATTGTAAGTGGGGTTCTGGCATCCACCTACCTGGTAAGAGTAAAATCTCTTGCAGTTTAAATGCACCTTCTTTGTGATGGGCTCAGAGGTCTTTGAAAAGAGACACTGTAGAACACACAGCATTGTGATGACCAAAGATTGCACTAGGCACTAAAATTATTAATTCATTGTCTTAATGGTCGGATTTAAGAAGCTTTAATTGCTGCACTAACTTGGTTCACCACTAGATAGTAGTTAACAATGCCTACTAAACTGTCACTAATTAAGGACATTTGCGTATGCTTCAATGTCGAATCTAGTGACCAAAACATGATTTGAGGCTTTTTTAAATAAACTATAACACCCAAAAAGAATGCACTTTATGAATTGAGGCCATTTGCAATTTATAAAATCCTTGCCCAGGTCTGGAGCCCCGGATCTTGACCCGCTGGGACATGCACAAGTACGCAAGGGAGGCCTACAATGCTGGCATCCGTTTCATCGGCGGTTGCTGCGGATTTGAGCCCTACCACATTAGGGCCGTGGCAGAGGAACTGGCAATGGAGAGGGGGATCATTCCACCTGGTTCAGAGAAACACGGCATGTGGGGTGCCGGTCTGGAGATGCACACCAAACCCTGGGTTAGGGCCAGGTAATAAGGGGCCTATATTACTGTGATACATCTGTGTACAATTGAAGAGTGCATGGGCCGCTATGCTTTACTGAACTAGGTATTGTGTCATTTTGGTGATTGGGAGTTTTGGCCCCAAAAGGTTTTGTAGGAGCCAAAATGTACGGTTTTCCTTGATTGTTATTCTTGTTTAATGTTAATTTAGAGGTGTATAAAGGTAGCAAGGCTGGTGTTATTTTTTAGGTATCCAAACCGCAAGAGCCAAGGGTTTTGACGGCCACACTATGCTTTTGACCATTAGCTTAATGTAGCATAGCTTAGCGTGCAATCAACAACACATATGCTTTTTGGGTACCACAGTGTTTTTATTTCTATCACCCCTAATATATTCACATACCGGTACTGTTTTGGAAAATAAGATTATTGTGATTAAGTGTGGGTGTGTCAAAAAGCTCCACATAATATTCCCAGACGATGTCCTTGTTTTACAAAAACAGGTTCAAAATCGGAACAGCGACATCTAGTGGACAAATATGGAACACTGCCCCTTTAAAAAACAGCGGAAAGTTTTTTTTTCAGCACGTTTTTGTGGAAAACTCCATTTGGTCGTACCTCACCCGGACCCTGGTTTCAGCGGCCCCCAACTCAATGGTGTTTGAGACCCCTGATTTAGATAGATAGATACCGTGGAAAGAAAGTCTATCTAGATTAGGAGGTAAATCGGGTCTTAAAATTTCAGCCCGGCCTGCCCAAACCAGCCCGAGCCCGACCAATTAACGATCTGAGAGACCGGGACTGAGGTAAACCCGAAGATGCGCTTCGGCTGAAGTATGCCCGGCGCCGAGGTGCTGCACCAAAGTGTGTTACTCAGGTAAAAGTACTGTTACTTCAGAATAATATTACCCAAGTAGAAGTAAGGGCGGCACGGCGGATGAGTGCTAAGCACGTCCGCGGCACACTTCTGTGATCATGGGATCGAATCCTCTTGTGCGGAGTTTGCATGTTCTCCCCGTGCTTGCGTGGGTTTCCTTTGGGCACTCCGGTTTCCACCCACATTCTAAAAACATGAAGGTCAGGTTAATTGGCCAGTCCAAATCGTCCCTAGATGTGAATGAGCGAGTGAATTGTCTGTCTCTGTGCGCCCTGCGACTCGCTGGCAACCAGTTCAGGGTGTCCACTGCCTCAAGATGACTGGGATGGGCTCCAACACCCCCACAACCCTAATGAGGATAAGCGGTGCAGATAATGGATGGATGGATTGAAGTAGAAGTAAAAAGTAGTTATCCAAATAATATTTGATCAAAAGTAGGTGCATACTGTGTAGACCCTCCACAAAAAAAAGTGGGAGAGAAGATTTCCTGCCTGGGCCCAGGATTTTACAGATAGACAGACATACATTTAGAAAAATAGATGAACACCTTTTCAATATAAATCTGTCACGTTTGCCTAATCTCAATTAAACTTTCCTGTGCTGCCTTATAGTGGCCAGCAGTGCAATTAATCAACCAGCTTCAGTGCCGAACTGAATCATGACAGTCCCACAATAAATCAAATACGTCTCTTATATAAAGCTCAGAGTACTATTGTCTTTTGTGTGATTTAGAGCTCGCCGGGATTACTGGGAGAACCTGAAGCCGTCTTCTGGTCGTCCACTGTGCCCTTCCATGTCCAAACCAGACAGCTGGGGTGTCACCAAAGGCAGTTCTGAGCTCATGCAGCAGAGAGAAGCTACCTCCAAGCAACAACTCAAGGAGCTGTTTGATCGCTCGAAGAGCCACTGATTTCAACTGGAGCCACTCAGACCTGCGTAAATAGCCAGGACTCGAAACTGGCACTGCTGTGTCGTGAGCATCTGTCGATAGCAAGAGACTGCAAAAGTCAATGTGAAACCGCAGTGGTTGTTCAAATTTGGATCTAACACCCCCGTTAAGATCATACTTTTTACTTTCCATGACGCTGGCCCACTTTGTAAAATAAAGGGACCTAATAAAGTGAATATCTGTCTTCACTGTAGCTATAGGATGCATACATAAAATATACACTAATACTGAAGGCCAATGAAAGGAGTGACTGAGATGAATGAATGAACATGATACAAATAGAACAAGAAGTCAAAAAAACAAACAAACAAAAAAAACAGTGCTAACATGTATGTCCGAAAAGGAATAGGAAGAAAACATATACACATTTAATCCGACCCCCAGGCTTCTTTAATAATTGTGTTTTACAGCTAAATCTTTTGTGTTTTTACATGTAAAAGAACACCTCATGAATGTACTTATTTACATTGGTTCTGTGGACGCCCGGTGTTATGCCGAGAAATGCATCCCTGCCGAGATTTGCATCTACTCAAATCATTCGTATTAAAACTGTTATGCACTCTACCATAAAGCTTATTTCAGCATAATAAGCTTCATGGTAGAGTGCATAACAGTTCTCAAAAGTGATTTATATATGGTGTGCATTACTGTTCGATTACATCCACAACAAATACAAAGACAAGATGGTTTAAGTTGTATTACATTCCCAACAAATGCAAGACAAAGTGGGTTTGGTTATATGTTCGCCATTAATTTCCCGAAAAGTGATATAAAAGTGAGATAAAACGAGGTAAAAGTGCTTATAGTAGCTAGGGGGTGCAAATCTCGGCAGGGATGCATTTCTCGGCACAACACCGGTCGCTTCATCATCATCATCATCATCATAAATATTATGACCATGCCTATTTTCACCGTCATCATTATCATCATTGCTGTTAAATACAATTTCAGCATAATATATAATGAGAGTGTTTATTATAATACTATATATTATATTAATATTATAATAATTATATTTCTCACGTGTGTCACTGTTGTACTTGTTTGATCTGCGCCTGCGCGGAACGGAAGTTTACGAGGAGTGTGAAAATATGATAGTAAATAGAGTTCCGATCAAGGAAAGTGCGTCCTTGTGTAGTATCCGTGGTTTTAAAACCATTCTGATATTTACTAAACGATCATAATCGATCGGTTGAATATATTCCTTCTCTTTGCCATTTGTGCGGCAACGTAAAGAAACACTCGTGAGTTCCGTCCACTTTCTGAGGTACTTATCCTCACTCGGGCCGCGTGCGGCTGTTATAAGTTCCAGAAAAGTGAAAATTGCCAATCGATCGCAGCCTAGAGGGCATGATTTCCATTTCAGTCCAATGCTGGAATTGCACGGAGTGCGTAGAACACGTTTCCGTAGTGTAGTGGTTATCACGTTCGCCTCACACGCGAAAGGTCCCCGGTTCGAAACCGGGCGGAAACACCTTTTCCTATCAACATATATGTATGTAATTGTTGTAATTATTAATTTACCTAATGTCGGTTATTAATTGTTAAGACCAGATGGATACATTTGTAATACACGGCTTGAAAAAGAAATTCTAAATGACTAAAAAAAAATGTGTGGACCCAGAATCCTTTCTTATTTCAGGCGTAGACTGTATAACGTCTGTCAGAATTGGTCTAACAGGTCTGTAATCGTTCGAGACGTGAGGATGTTTAAAAGTAGCAAGTTTTCGTAGTGTAGAGGTTATCACTTTCGCGTCCCCCGTACAAAACCGGGCGGAAACACTTTATTTTCCATCAATTACATCATTCCAGTTCGTGCATTCGAATATACAGTATACCAGTATATATATATGTATTAGATGTTGTAGATTTAATACATGTGTCACCTCATATGTATTAATTATTAACTTACCTAATGTCGGTTATTAATTGTTAAGACTATATTGATGAACATGTAACACACGGCTTAAAAAAGAAAATCAAAATAACTAAAAAGAAAAAAATGTGCGGACCCAGAATTAGCTCCTTATTCCAGGCGTAGACTGTATAACGTTTATCACAAGTGGTCTATCGGGTCTGTAATTAGTTTTCTCGTGAGGTTTTCCTGACGGACGGAAGTTTCCGTAGTGTAGTGGTTATCACGTTCGCCTAACACGCGAAAGGTCCCCGGTTCGAGACCGGGCGGAAACACTTATGTTAATGTCATATGTCACGGTGTCATTATTGACAGTGGAACTATCATATACTGTATAATAATTTGAAGAATATTGAATTGCATTCTATTGTTTATTAAAGTGTAATGACTCACATAAACCCAAAGAGCAATTGGACAATAAAAATACCTGAATTATTCACTGTGGTTTTGTTGTTTTCTAATTATTTTTCATCTGGAACGCCCCAAAAAAACTCCATCCATATTATATGTGTCATTCATTCCAATGAAAAATGTATTGTACACTGACTTTTATATTTTTGGTGAATTCTGGACGTCATTGTGCCATTTAACATACTGTATTTAATGATTGGGTTCTGGCGCCGCATGACTGTACTTGCCAGGGAACACCACAGGAAGTGGAGCTCCTACAACCATGGCGTTCAAGGGATCTCAATTTTTTTTCTTGCTCATTTAAAAGCGAGTGTGAAGGGAACGAATGTTGTATGCTTGTTGTTTGCAGTAATCATTGCCTGAGTGTTCACTGTCTATTTATCCGTCGTACTGACTACATGTGTGTCTTAGTGTGGTGCAGGGGTGTCAAACTAATTTTAACTCGGGGGCCACATCATAGAACAAACATCTCTCGGGGGCCGGACAAGGAGATTGAGGAGAAAGAAAAAAAAAGAGAAAAATAAATAAGAGAAAGCGAGGGATAGAAAAAGAGAGTGTGGGACAAGGGAAGAGAAAGGGAGGGAGAGAGAGGGAGAGAGAGAGAGAGAGAGAGAGAGAGAGAGAGAGAGAGAGAGAGAGAGAGAGAGAGAGAGAGAGAGAGAGAGAGAGAACGTGAGAAACAAAAGAGATAAAAAGATAAATAGTGAGAGAGGAAGAAAGAGAGAGAAAAAAAAGAAATCCAAAGAGAAACTGAGAGAGAGAAGGAGAGAAAAGAGGGAAATAGATAAAGGGAGAGAGAGAGAGGAGAGAGAAAAAGACAGAATAGAGAGAGAAAAGGAAAAAAGGGAGAGAGAGCAAAGGAAGGAAAAAAGACACAGTGATGTAAAAAAACAATATCAGTAATGAATTAATCCATAATCATCTAGAGCTGGTGTCTAACACTCAAGGCCCGGGGGCCAATTGCACCCGCCAGGATGATAGTTTGATGCCCCTGACCTAATATAAGAGTTAAAGGGACATTGTATTATTTGCCCACTAGATGTCTCTGTATTCTGTCGTGCCACCAAAAACAAGTGCTAAAAGCAAAACAAAGGAAGAAAAATACGGAAACTCAAAGACACCAAAACGCACCTTATCACTTTTAAAAGAGAACTAAGAAAAGAGAAGTACAGAAATAAAAAATGGACAAAAACAGAGCAAAGAAATAAAACAAAAAGTAAAATTCAAGAAAAAAGGACAAGAAAATTAAAACATAATAAAGAAGAAATTGAAAATATGTTTTTTTGTGTGTCTTTTTTCTCTCCGATTCATTTCTTTTCTTTATTTCCCTTTTTCTTTCTATTTCTCTTTCAGCCCTTTGAGACTCCTTGTGATTAAGGGCTGTAGAAATAAACATTAATTGTCCCTGGGTGTGAATGAGCGAGCGAATTGTCTGTCTCTGTGTGCCCTGCGACTGGCTGGCAACCAGTTCAGGGTGTCCCCTGCCCACTTCCCGAAGATAGCTGGGATGGGCTCCAGCACCCCCGTGAACCTACTGAGGATCAGCGGTGCAGATGATGGATGGATGGATGTATGACTTGATTTTGACTTATGTTTCGCGAACGTAACGGCTTTATGAACGCGCTGAAAAAGGTGCTTTTCCGAAATGACCCGGAATTCCCATTAGTACTATGTTAGGCAACGCCATCTGGTGGCGCGTAAAGATAATTACTATTTTCTCTTTTTAACCCGGAAGTACATGCTCGTAGGTCGTCATGGGGAGCAAAGTCAGCTCCAAAATGGCTTCGCCTGCCACCAGAGTTATTCAGGTAACGAAACTATTTAGCAACTTGACAATTCGACGACGTCCATTTCATGTTTTGGTCTCCATTATGAGTGATAATATGTACTTTATTGACAGTAATTTTGGAGGTTTTTTTTACCTCGGGTCGGGAGGCCTTGACAATGCTAGTCATACCCTTGCTGGTGTCCTTGTTTAGTGGAGTCAATAATGTCGTTTCCATACGATGAATATCAACTATAACGTATCCGGCTTTATTAAATCATGTGCATTCAATGTTATTTTCATTTTTGTTTTTATATGTGTGCTCAGAAGAAGGCCAGTAGGCTGAACAACTAATATTCTGTATTTCCACTAATAGTGTTTTTTTAGTGTTTTGGGGCTTTTATTGATTCCACTACAGAAAGTGCATGGCATGTAATAAAGGGGGATTTTTTTTGCACTACGTTGTTTTTACCCTAGAAAATTAATATATAAGCATCGTTTATAGGAAATGTGTGACGGTTTTTTGAAGTTTACGTCTACCTAGGCTGTTGTTGCCTGGCATTAGAATAAATGTACCGTATTTTCTGGACTATAGGGCGCTCCTGGAAAAAAAAAATAGCCAGAAATTTGAAAGTGCGCCTTATGACACGGTGGATAAAATTGGGAATGCACAGATACAATTGAATGACACTGCATATAAGGACTATATACCAACAAATTAATCAATTTTTGTGGTAAAAGAAAATGTAATAACACGGTTCCCCCGAATCCTTGCAAAGACGTAACAGGTATTGAATCAATTTTCCAAAAAAAAAGGCCTTGATTTGCATTAAAATGTCTTGAATCAAAATATCACAAGTCTTATAAATGTGACCACATTAATAAGATTCATATTTGTTTGAAATAGTAAAGTCATTTTTCATACATCATGATAAAAGTGCTCATGAATGTAGCAGAGGAGTTCTATGGAATCAGTAGTTACTTGCCAGTTTTGACTGAGGATCCATGATGAACTGTATTATTTTTAATTATTGTTTTCCAAGTTTGAAACTTTAGAGAATGCTGTTTTTTTCCCCAGATCGAAACTTTTCCACTGGACCAAAATGGGATTAAATATTACCTCTAATTTGTTTGGTGTTTTGTTTTCGTATTATCTTTATTTAGTTGTTTTAAGGTGTCTACGCATTTTTAACCCTAGCTCTTACACTAGTTTAAAGAAGGAATCATAGAAGACTATTTTTGGGTGTGCGCTTTATATTTTGGAAAATACAGAAAATGGAAGTAAAGACTACCCCAAAATACATAAACTGCAAGATATCTCAAATATCAATGTCAACTAAGAGAACATACCGACAGGTCATGTCAAAATAGAAAAGTCTGGAAATGACATGGAAATTGAAAATGTAATCCTACAACATAACTCGGGAACCTTAATCTGTTTAAGTAGTTTAAGTAGTAAATTCAAAATCCCAAAAGTGAGAACAACCAAAAAAGTATGTGTGTGTCTGTGTGTGGAGTCAGACTTTGGAATAATTTACAAGATGAGATCATACAATGTCCAACTATTCATGTGTTCAAATTTAAATACAAAAAAAAAAGCATTACTGGCGAAATACAGGGATGAAGAAAATGGGATATGAGGGAGATTGGAAATACTGCGTTTAAAACTATGGTGAACTTGTTGTTATTGTTGCATAACTGTTATTATAAATATTATGTTTATTTTTATTGTTGTTATTATCATTGGTGCCGCAGTGACATTTGGTAACTAGGCAAATTATGACGTTGAGGCATGGGCATTGCGGAGATTAGTGTATAAAATCTGTGATTATTGTAATTATTATAATTATTGATATCCGACCTATGTAATAAGTATATCCATGAGATTTTGATGTATTAGATGTAAGAGGAAAGGAGGATTTGTAAAATGTATTTAATAGGAAAGATAAAGGGGTAGGAAAAATAAGCATCTGCTTCTGACTACTCCTTTTCAACATGTTATGTGACATAATTTTGTTGTTGACTCATTGTTTTTGTCCTGTTTTTATTTTATTGTTCGAAATAAGTTTTCATTCATTCATTCAATTAGTTTGCTATTTACTGACTTTCTGCTTTTTCCACAGGCTGTTCGGCCTCATGCGCCTCTGATAAAATTTCCTAGCAGACAAGGCATCCCTAAACCCAATGGTCAGTGTCATTTTGTTGTTTATACTTTTCATATTTACTTCTAAAGATGTATTTTAAGTCCTAAGCTGCATGAATAGGATTTTTTTGTCTTAGACCAAACCATAATATTTTTCTTGAAAAAGTGTTACCAAGCCTTTATGGGATTGAGATATTTCAATCTTTAAGGAATAGTGTTTATTATAACTCCACTAAATGTTACTGTATTCTGTCGTGGAACCAAATACAATTGTTAGAAGTGACAACTGAGAAAACAAAATATGAAGACTCAAAATGACCAAACCACAAAATTTTTCTTTTTTTTTTTTTTTTTCTTAACCAAGCTTTATGCGGGTTTTAGTTTTTGGGTACCTGTAGCAGCAAGATGGCTGAAGTATTTGTCAGTTTCTTCAACCTAGTATTTAAAAAATGCATGTTTATTTTAATTTTATTTTTTAAATTAATAAAGTTGTTTTTCACGACCATGACGCGCCAAATGATACATTTTGGACTTTTATGAATATCTGGATTGTGATTGCATATAAGAATTGGAAATTTCCCCTGTCCTGTGTGTAAATGCAGAAGTAGTCCCCAAAATGAAATGACTAACCTAATCATTTCAGGCTACTTATGGTCAGATTAAAACCATAATCGGATTTCTGTACGCGTTTATACACAGACGGTGCCTTACTTACTAACGATCGTCAGGAACCTATTTCGTTCATAAGTTCATAAATTTGTTCCGATGTTGTTTCAGTGCTATATTTTGTATGGAATGTATGTTTAAGGTTTATATAAGTATGTTTAAGGCTTGTATACGTAACATTTTTTTTTGTTTCATGAAATAATATGCTCTATAAAGATCAAACAAGTTGAGTTTAACTTACTTTTGGAGGATGAGTTTCAACAGTTAGGCGACTTCCTACTATGCGGTAAAAAGTGGCCAAATAAAGCCAGTCAACCATTTTCTCAACCGCATCAAGCTTTCTTATTCCATTTTAATTTCAAAAGAAACAGCTCGCCTCTTCTTTACACTTCACGTCAACCCTATTGAATGGATGCACCAGATATTAAACAATAAAAATGTCAAAGTTCTGGAGATACAGTATAGAATGTTTACATATGAATTAGGAAGACGAAGCGGATTTCTTCTTTCGGGTGGATGCTGGGTGACCTCTCACAGCGCCACACACCGGTAGCGGCGGAAAGAAGCACTACAGTACTGTCCTGCACTCGTTAAAAGGTGCACACAATACAAAATCTAACTTACAGCAATGTCCGGATATTTTTCGACATCCCCAAAAAAATGTTCGTATCTAAAGTCATCTGTAAGTTGAATGGTGGTAAGTAGGGGAGCGTCTGTAGTTTCATCTCACCAAAATAGCAGTAATAGTCTGTTTTCAATCAGACTGTTTCCTTTACACGTACCCAGTGTGTTGGTTGTCACTTATTTACTTGCTCTCTCTCTAGAGCAGGGGTCTCCAACATGGTTTCCGAAGGCACCAGGTAGCCCCCTAACACCGCCCGAGTAGCCAGCGAACTGGTTCCGAAAATATATCATGGGTCATCTTGATTTTCTTGGAAAATTTATTTTTGACATGTTTAGGGGTTGACTGGGCCTATTTTAATTTCTAATAATTACAGCCTGGTAATAACATAGTCGTATGTTATTTTAGAAATGCATATCAAACTGGTAACTCTTCACGATAATCAATAACAAAAAAAGTAGCCCTCGGTTTCAAAAAAGCTGGTGAACTAGAGTGAGTTGAAGGCCACACAATTATCTACAGTTCACCTACATGTAACACAGGGTTTGTGCAGGTAATTGAATTCCTCAAATTTTGATGTATTTTCAATGATGGAAAAGTGCTTGAATTTTGCTACAAAAATATGATGACACTTCTCTCTGGTAGCTTCACCTTGCCATTGTATTTCTTCCCTCGAGATGGCACTCTTTTGTATAGCATTGCTCTATGAAGCTTTCTCACCCTCAAAAGGATAGGTGTATGCTACACCTTCACAGGGCACTGAAATGTGAATTAGTGCAAAGATTTCGTATCAATCATGGGCCATACAATAAACAGGGATCAGAATTTTCCGCGGATCCGCGGATTTCCGCTGTTTTTGAACCCCAAAGGTCATTCCCGTAAATCGTCTAAATTCGATGAGAAAATATTTTGGGGGGGTGAGGTATGATACGTGACTGTTTCATCACCCCAATTTAGCATTTAGACCATTGGTCGATAGGTTCGCTGATAACCAATCAGCGGAGCTTTTGTTCAGAGCATTGGCTTTCTCAAACATGGCGCTCCTTCCGGTCTTTTCAAACGGTGAAATGAGTGTTTGAAAAAGTAAATATGAAAATACTAAGAAAAGAAGACGAGGCTTTTGTCTCCGAGATTGATAAAGGAATCAAGAATACATTTAAGTGGTCATGGCTGGAGAAGACTGTCACAGTAAACGTTAAAATCGGCGCAAAGATCGAGGAAGTTACAGAAACTTTGAGCCAGTTCATCACAAAGTGTGATGTTCCAGGGAAAGCAAAGTGTCTATACTGTGTCGATCTGATCAATTATGGTACGCGAGGTTGTGTGGCACTGATCGATCATGCTAAAATGAACAAGCACAAAGCAAAAATAGCTTGCCGGCGATCAAATTATGCACTCGGATCCGCATTTAAAATCGGCAGCCACCGGTTCAACATTATTGGCCGTTTCAAATCCTTCCACTTCAAATACTAGCAGCAGTCAACCACTGGTTCCCCTGTGTGGCAGAAAATCCCAATCTGAGTTATTTATAAATCTATTTATTTATGAAATGATTTTATCTTTTGTGTTTATACAATATTTAGAACAGGATAAACAAAATTTAAAATTTGTTATAAACATGATTAAAATAGATTATTTTGTATCATGATCATGTTCAATATTACGAATGCTTTTAATGTCAATATATTATTTTTTTAATTTATATATATATATATATATATATATATATATATATAATACATGGTTTCTGTTTTGTTGGATTTAATTCATTCTAGTGCAATTTTCACATAGCAAATAAGATAAATGCTGTTGACTTCAGGGGGGCTTCACCCCCCTGAGCCCCCCACCGGGCTCCGCCCTGGACCCTGGCTATTTCAGCTGAAAATGAAAATCTCCATTCTGATCCCTGGATAAAGGGTAGCGTTTCCCAGTGGTAAAATGTAACAGGAAGAATTTCATGGAACTAAAAATGTAATACATATTACCGTCATTTTTACCCAACACCTCTATGGGGCGAGATTTGTCTCAAAAACATTTACACACGCATTGTCCGTATCCACAAGTATATTTGTGATTTACTCGAGTTCTAAAATTCAAGATATCAATGTCTTGATAACTGCACGCGCTAGATTAAAAATCACATACGTAAATCTTAGTTATATTTATGGATTTCTTGTTTTGATAATGGTAAAGGGGGAATTGAAAATTTGGCTTTAAAAGTCCTTAAAAAGTGCTTGAATTTAGCCATGGAAGAGGTGTACGAACCCTGCGATACAAATGTAAAGTGTAATAAAAGAATACACGATATTACTGTATACATTTAATAGAAATTGCGACTGTTTCCTGCTTGATGTGATCATTGTATATTTTGTGGTTTCATCTCCAGCCCAAGAAGCACTAAAAACCTTATTGGTGTTGGGAGAGAATCCCGGTTCGGAGTCGGCTTTGGCGCTGCAGCACACACCAAGTCGCGTAACGTTACCGTCCATTCCCGGCACACCCGATACTTTCGCGTCCGTTCAACTTCTTCCTGCAAGGTACCGCCGGAGACCCCTACTATCGGAAGAAATGGATTACATCCAGGTAGATGAGCTCACTGTTGAGAAGTTGGGACTCAAATTCTGTATCTATAATTCCTTTTTCTCCCTCCAGCGTGGTGGGCCAGAGTGATGCTTCATAAAAAAATTCAACCCAAGTCCTTATCTATGGAAGTCCTTGTCCTGAGGTCTTTTCTTGGCAAAGGAAAAAAAAATGAATTGCCATGAGACACAATGTAGAATAAAACACTGCATTCTCATAATGTAAATATGTTTATTAATTAACACTGGATGTTCTTGCTTTAGCATCTTGTATCAGACTGCTGCTTTTATTTGCTCCTTTTGAATGACTAGCTTGGCATGAAGAGACGTCCATAAGAGAAGACTGCAGGGTTTGTCATGCTTCCATCACCTGTATTTATATGAATAAAGTCGAGTCTTTTGAGGCTTGTTTCAAAGCTTTATCCAAATCATAAAAAGCAATCATTTTCTTCTTTCTTGGTTGATTTTGACGCAAAACAGGCAATGTAGATATTAGCAAGTGCTGTTTCATTTGCCCACATGCTCTCTATGCTAACACTGAACATTCACTGTTGATATGATCATTCACATCAATCTTCATTGACAGTCAATTGTGTTACAGTAGTTATTGGTACATGTGAAAAAATGCCCTCAAATTTATAGAACTGTCGCAGAAAATCAGAATGACATAAAGTCTGTATTTTCTGTTATCCAACTTTACCAGGGGTGTCAAAGTACAAAGAACTCCGAATCAAATTTATCTTCAAGCTGAAGGCCGGACTGATAAGATGTTGAAAATGAAAGATATTGCTAGTTAGATAGATACTTTATTCATCCCCGTAGGGATGCTAATGCTAATTACTAACGTTGTGCTCAGTGCAGCTAGCAACCCCTTAAAGCGGTGCTAAACATTCCGATAGCTATTTATGTGCTCAGTTCTAGCTGACAAGCCAATTTAAAAATAAAATTGAAGGGACAGTGTGTAAAATTTAGTGCCCCCGTGTGGGACACAAAACTTCAGTTGACTGTTTTGAATACTAGGCACAAAAATACATTATACCAATTGTATTAAATGTAATCATAGGTTGGGATATTTGCAATTCTTTTTACATTGTGAAATCCATAGTATTCCGCCATGTTTGTCTGGCATCTTAGTACTTGTGGCATTTGTTTTCATTTGCTTTAGATTACAGTGCCACCTAGTGGTTGGATATTACACACTGGGGCTTTGAAAAAAGCATTTCTTCACAGTGCATCCCTCCATGTTTTAATTGAGCACTGAATGCTAATATTAGTTAATGTCAATTGCTAACACTTATACCATTAGTGACCAAGTTTGATGTTAGCTGCTTGAGCAAAGCGAGCAGCAGCTGGCGACTGCTAAAGCAATGACAAGATACTAAATTGAACAGCTAACTAGTTATTAAAAGAAAATACGGTATATTTTCTCTACTTTAAATATTTTTTATATCGCGTGCATTTTCAAGTGACTATTTTGAGAAAATTGATTCTAAAAACTGTGGCGCTGGCCGCTACTATTCAGGCAGCAACAGTTACAGTACATATAGTTTCTCTTAGCAAAAGTAGGGTTATTTGGCTTCCAAGAAAATATGTTTAACAAAACTGGATTATAATAAAATGCAAAAATTGATTAACCATAAACACTCAAGAAAAGGTATTGTACAGTAAAAACATATGCAATCTCCTCGCGGGCAACATCCAGCTCGCATTTTATGTAAAATAAACAAACGTCATACTTGTTGGATTTATTACTAAATATTGTAAGTCTTATTGTTTTAATATTGTTGCTTGTGGAAAAAAACCTTGTATCCCATAATCAGTTATTAAAATAAAAGACCAGCAATATGAGTTGATTTGAAATGAATCCAGAATGTATGACTTTTGACTTAAACTACATTGCAGAAAATATCACACTAATCTAATTTTCTGTGACAGTCCTGTAAATGAAAAGTTTGACATTATTGGGGACTGATCCAAATGAACCCCCAATGGCTATAAATTAGACACTTGGATCAGCCAAGGATGCTCCTGTTTTTTTGACAAAATAATCTTATTTGCTGAAACCAGAGTTTTGGGCTATGTTTTTAACTCTCTTCGGTGGCATCTGATGGTGCCCAAACCTTCCCAATCCAAGAACTGTACAGTTCTCTTATTGGTCAAAAATCATATGGATGAAGAGATTATTTGTCTTTTTTCTTTTCATCGCATCAGGGCTGTCCTCGTTACCCTCTCACAAACCCAAAAAAGTTATCAGTTCTGCTCTTCAACCTCCTCAAATGCGGGCAAGAAGTCAGCGATGGTGTCCACCACATAATCCGGCACCAGGCTCTGGTACACTTCACTATTGCCGTACTGGTGGGCCTCCTCCATCTGAGAGATGCCGGTGAGGGTGAGCATTGTGTCCAGGCCGCAGTTGGAGCCGAACAGCATGTCCGTCTCAAGACGGTCTCCCACCATCAGGCACTGTGCCGGGTCCATGCCTGGAAACTGGCCCGAGATGCACTCGAACATGTAGCGGCTCGGCTTGCCGATCACCGTGGCCTTGCGGCCCGAGGCCACCTCCAAGGCTGCCATCAAGGACCCAGAACCTGTAGGAAGGGACACAAATTGAAATAAATGAAAAACGAAATCGCCGACTTATATGCACAAATTTGTGTCTCATCAGGAACGCATGGTAGCGTGTGGGGAGGGGGCGTGGCTAATATAGGAACAAACCAACAGGAAATCAATTGGGCTAAGCACTGTATTCACGGTAAACATGTGCTAAATTTTGGTCTTTTTATTTGTATAATTAGTTTTGGAACAGAAATCCCTCGGTTTTGGCGGTTAAGGGGCCACGGAACCACTCAAAGTGTCGCACTTTCTTTTGGCAGCCTTAATTACAACAGGCTTTTCGACTTATTAAATGAGAGAGCGAGAGCAAATTGAAACCCAGTACAGTACTATTTAGAATTAATTGACGTTTTGTTTTTGTTGGGGTGCGGGAGGGGTTTGCAATTTGATCAAAGCCTGCCAAATCACAGTGAGAGAGATGTATTGTTTCGGCAACACAACAAAGGCACAGGACATAAATCCTCAGCGAGATGAAGGGAAATGCAGAACAGGTGTCCAGTTTTTCTATGAAATGATCTGCATTTATATAGCGTTTTTCAAGTCAATGACTTCCCAAAGCGCTTTACATTGTGCTTCACATTTCCCAATAGCGGCCGTGATCTGTGCAGCCATGTAAGGCGCTAACCTGCTTATTGGGGGTTTCAGTGTCTTACCCAAGGACACTTCGGCATGTAACACGGACAAGCCGGGATTCGAACTGGGATCCCTTAATCCTAAAACGATCGCTCTACCTCCTGAGCTACTGCCGCCCCATTTTTCGATTCGATTATTGCTCTAAAGGAGTGTCTTTTGTTTTTTATTACTTCGTTTTGTGGTTTATGTAGCTTCCTCATTTTTCTTTTTCTCCATTTTAACATGTTTTCATTTCCTGAAGTTTTTTGACAATGATCAGGAAACCTTCCACTGCTTGTGATGCATATTAAAAATAAATGAATGACAACAACAATAAGTTATGAACGACGCCATGATATGAAGCGGGACCAGATATCTCATGTCAAGGGGTACAGGCCAATTGGCGTGAATCTTGGCCTCGAGCCCCTCCCTGCGTCTGATGCGCCCGTCCTATATGCTTTACATTTAGTTCAGAGATATTGGGTGAATACTGGGGCAGCACGGCGGCGCAGTGATTAGCATGTGTGCGGCGCAGTTCTGAGGTCATGAGATCAAACCTCCTGTCTGGAGTTTGCATGTTCTCCCCGTGCTTTGCGTAGGTTTCCTCCAAGCACTCCGGTTTTCTCCCACATTCCAAAATCATGCGATTCGATTTTTCGATTCGATTATTGCTCCAGCGAAGGTCGGGGGGGTCCCGTCCCTGTGCGTTGAGCCGACCAGATGAACCAAGTTTTTAAAAAAACATGCATGTCAGGTTAATTGGCCGGTCCAAAATTATCCCTAGGTGTGAATAAGCGAGTGAATTGTCTGTCTCTGTGTGCCCTGCGAGTGACTGGCAAGCAGTTCAGGGTGTCCCCTGCCCACTGCCCGAAGATTGCTGGGATGGGCTCCAGCACCCCCGCGACCCTACTGAGGATAAACGGTGCAGATAATGGATGGAGGGATGGATGGGTGAAAACTGTCAACTCTCACTGTATTCTAAATAGGCCGTCTTGATGGGAATAAATAGGTGCTGCTCCGTGTTTGTACTGGCTATTTTCGCTTGATAAGGGGAATTGCGAGCATTAATGGGATAGACAGGATCATCTGAGGTTGACAGGTATGTTCAACGCAAGGCAATGACGGTCTTTACCTGGCAGTATCCTCCCGCTGGACAGCGGATGCCAGGGGTCGTTGTCGGTAGCCAGGAACAAGCAGTCGGGGTTCTTCAAATAGCACGACGCTTTAGCCAGCTTGAGGAAAGTCAGTTTGTCGTCGTGGCCCACCAGCACCGCCTCCACGTCGGCGGCCAGGTCGCAGTTGTAAATGGTGGCGTCGGGCTCGTCCGTTTCCTCCACGCAGGAGACGCCCGCTTCCCGCAGCTCGTCACGGAGCCCGTCGCAGCCCACCACGAAGACGCGACCGCGGAGCTTGGCCACGTCCCGCAGGTATAAAGCCGAACAGTAGGACGAGCTAAAAATGTGTTCGAGCGCCACGGCGGTGAAGCCCAGTCGGCAGAACTTGTGTACGTACTTGTCGCGCGGCCTCGTCGAGTTATTGGTGACGAAGACGACATTTTTGCCCCGGTTCATGAGCGAGTTGACCACCTGGGCCGCACCCGCGACGGCATTTTCGCCGTGCCACAAGACGCCGTCGCAGTCGAACAGGAAGAAGTCTTTGGCCTCCAGGAGAGCTCGTATCTGCGCAGAGCCGATTTTTCGGCAGGTTTTGAAGCCAAAGGTGGCCGCCATGGCGGGCTTGTCCTCGGCCTCTCTTGCAGTTCACCGATTCATAATCATGCGCAGAGGACTGCGTCGGGGTTGTCCGTCGTTCGGTCGCTATCGACGGGAACCTTGGAGATGTTATGTATCACCGAGTGGCGACAGGAAGGAAGACATCGCCTAATCACGCCCATTTGGGCAAATTCTGACCAATCGGATTGCAGTAGCGCACTGACCAATTGGAAAGGGACTACGGCATAGTTAGAATGAATAGTAGTTTCCCAGTTAAAGTACTGAATAAAACCCATGTTATGCCACGTTACCGATTTGACTATAACAGAAATATAACGTTTTCAATCTTCGCGTGTATTTTGTATAATTGTTAAATAACACATATTCAATAATGCTACAGGTGGTTAGTACTTGTGCTGCACAGTTCTGTGGTCATGAGATCGAACCTCCTGTGTGGAGTTTGCATGTTCTCCCCGTGCTTGCGTGGGTTTCCTCTGGGCATTCCGGTTTCCTCCCACATTCCAAAAGCATGCTTTTCGGGATAATTGGCCGGTCGAAATTGTCCCTAGATGTGAATGAGCGAGCAAATTGTATGTCCCTGTGTTCTATGCGATTGTCTGGCAACCAGTTCAGGGTGTCCCCTGCCCACTGCCTGAAGATAGCTGGGATGGGCTCCAGCACCCCCGCAACCCTACTGAGGATAAGCGGTGCAGATAATGGATGGATGGTTTTATTGTTAGTGTTGATGGATTCAATAATAATAACAAAGTATTTAATGCGTTTGCCATCAGAGGAAAGCCAATGCTTCTAAAGTCGAATCTATGTGTGAACTAAGCTACTGTAAATGTGAACTTGCCACTATTTTCATCCATTTTACTTGCTATCATAAAAAAAAAAAAGATTTTACTCAATACCGGAGTAAAAGTGTTGTATAAGATATACCTGTCAACCTCCATGGCTCCATGCCCTTACAAAATCCCATATAAAATACGAAATAATCTTGCACCATATTTTTTTCAAACGTGTTTATTTATGTAGTTTAAAATGTTATATTGTACATGTGTTTCGTTATCTCATATGTATTGTTAATTAACATTTTGTTGTGAGATACTGAGTTTCTCGACATGAATGAGTGTGTGTGTGAATGGATAAGTGTGAAGCACATTGTAAAGCGCTTTAGGAGGTCTTCATTGACTTGAAAAGCGCTATATAAATGCAGACCATTTACCATTTATTATAAAAAAAGTTCAATAAATAAGTAGCTTGGACGTTCACTGTAGAAGAAAAAAATACATGCAAATATAATCAAGTAGAATAATACATTTTCTTATTCAAATTATTAATTCATTTTCTGCATTCAATTTTTGTTGGTAATATACTGATTAAAGGGATAACCACAAACCTGTCTTTTTTCATTTTCTGCTTTTATACTTCCTTTTTTTCTTAACTTCTTTAGACAACAATAATGATTCGTAATATAATGCATCAAAGCAAGTGAGCCGTTTGAGAACCGGCTCTCTTTAATGAGTTGAGCCGAAAAAGCCGGTACTCTGAAAAGAGACGGATTTGCTTTCACTACATAACTACCACATGAAAGCCAAGGCGGCAGATGCATGCGCACAGTAGAATCAAACCGCTCGCTTTGTTTGCAACGAAAAAAAAAAAGATACAGAGATAGAGGCTACAGCGAACTCGTTTGATTTGACTGATTTGCGTTTCTTCATAGTCGGTGTATACCGGATGGTATCCATAATTGACAAATTTGCGTTTTTCCGTACCGATTTTCTTGTACTTCGTACACGTCTTAAAATGCATAGTAAACGTACTTTGTACGGCAAAAACGTACAGGTTGACAGGCATGATAAGAGGCGCAAAAGTCACACAAAAAGCAATTTTAGTTTCTTTCTTCGCAAAGATTCTTCCGTTGTTCTACCCTTCCTTGATACTGGGTGAGATTATTAAATAAGTGTTATTGAATATATTTTATATAAAATACACGCGAGTAATACAAATGAAATATTACTACTGTCTGTCAGAGCCGATCCAAGGCTGCTTAGGGCCCAGCAACCACTAGGGGGGCCCCAAGAGTGGTTAACTTTTTTCATCCCCATTGACACTTTCATCTCATCAGCTGCACCGCTTATCCTCAGTAGGGTCGCGGGGATGCTGGAGTCCATCCCAGCAATCATCGGGCAGTGGGCAGGGGGGACACCCTGGACTAGTTGCCAGCCAATCGCAGGGCACACGGGGACAGACAACTCACTCGCTCAGTCACACCTAGGGACAATTTGGACGGACCAATTCACCTGAAATGCATGTTTTTGGAATGTGGGAGGAAACCGGAGTGCCCGGGGGAAACCCACGCAAGCACGGGGAGAACATACAAACTCTGCACAGTAAGGCCGGGAGCTGGATTTGAACCCACTCAGGAGGTTCCCACGACCTAGGAACTGTGCCGCACACGCGCTAATCACTCCGCCGCCGTGCTGCCCCCCATTGACACTTTGTCCACTCAAAAATACTTCTACAGAAATACAAGAAAAATACTACACAATAACTGCAAAACTAAATATCAAATGTAGAGCCTAAAAACAGGGACATCATATATTATTTTGCTTTCATTTGAAAAAATAAAATAAAGATAGAATTTCTACAAAAAAACACTACAGTAATACTATATTACAAAATGCTACTACAGAATGATTAACTCCAAAAACACAACAAAAAGACAACTACAATAATATTACAAACATCCTAAAGAAATATGACAAAAGTACCACTGTGTAAATACTAAAAATAAATCACAAAAATACTACTAAAATTCTTATTTGGAAATACATCTATTATAATTCTACATAATACTATAATGTAAAAAACTACTTGAGTAATATTTCTTCAAAAATACTACTACAAGAGGATTACAACAGAAATACTGCAAATTACATAGATAGCAATACTACAAAAAATATCCTTTGGAAATACCACAACAATACAACAACAACAAAATAACTACAGTATTACTGTACTACAGTAATACTACAAACATACTATAATTATAAAGCTACTGTAATAATACAAAAAATATTACAAAAATACTACAGATATACAATAAAACCTACTTTGAAATACAACAAAAGTATTACAGAAATACTAGATATAGAACAAAAATCATTGTAGGGAAATTGTACAAAATACAAAAGAGTCAGCAAAAACATAATAAAAACAAAATACTACATTAATACTACAAAAATACGATAATTATGAAACTACTGTGATGATACGAAAATACTATAGATATAAAACTAAAAATCTACTTTGAAATAAAACAAAAGCACTACAGAAATACTAAAAAATACTAGGATGGAAATACTAAATAAAATACTACAGAAATACTACAACAATTCTTATATGGAAATACTACAAAATACAACACACATAGTACAAAAATACCAAATACTACTACTACAGTAATGCAACAAAAATACTATAATTTTAAAAGTACTGTGATAATCCAAAATATTACGAAAATACTACAGATATACAACTAAAAATCTACTTTGAAATACAACAAAAGTGCTACAGAAATACTAAAAAATACTAGGATTGAAATACTACATAAAAACGACTTTAGAAATATTTAAAAAAGCAAAAATAAAACTACAGTAACACTACAGAAGACTACAGAACTTCAATAAAAAATTGACTTCAGAAATACTAAAAAAAACTCTAGAAAATCCTACAGTCATACTTCAAAACTAAATAACAAATGAAGTATTTAAAACAGGGACCTAATTTACTATTTTGCTCTAATTGTTGTCGTTTCAAAACCAATTAGATGAAACTAATCTATTTAAAAAGAAGTATAACATGTCACAAACTGAGTTCTAGTAGCTATGCACATTATCAAGTAATAGGGGGCTCCAAATGTAATTTTGCTTGAGGGCCCCATGAAGGATTGGGCCGGTCCTGTCTGTTAGAATCTGTTAGAGGGGTCTGTCAGAAGGAAAGTGAAACTGTTTTACTTTCATTTTGTTATTAAGTTTGGTTTTACAAATGGTCAATATGCAATGATTTTGTAAGATGTATGTAATTAATCAAATTACATACGTAATTGAATATATATCCCTTGCTCAGAAGATGATAAAAGTTATTTGAATTGTCATTTCAACCTGCTTTAATAGATTACTGTGTTTTTCTCCCAAAATAACAAATTACCAAAATAAGTACGTACACTCCAATAGAACAAAACATGTTTTACTAAGTTCAAACCTTTTTTTACTCTCCATTCAAACGAGAAAAATGAGCAAAGTAACGTGATACAGCGAGGGATCGTTGTGGTCTAAGTGTGTTTTTTTAATGGACCGACAGACAGACGGGCGGACGAACGGATAGAAATAGATAGATAGATGGATAGATCGATAGGTAGATAGATAGATAGATTTAGATTAGATACATTTAGAATTATATAACATGAGCCTTACATAAAGAGGGCTCACGTCATTGTCGGCCATATTGCTGCTAAGGGTATCCAAACAGACAGGCAGACAGTATAGATATGGAATTGCCCCCTCATGTTGTCTTTCAGATTTGATTTCACCCTATGTACCTGCTCTGAAAATGCTGGTCTGCTAAGGTTCCCAAGATCCAAGAAGAAATCTGTAGGAGGTGAAATGTTTCCCTCGAGCAAACATTTTTGAAAAAACGTACGAATTTTTGGGGAATGTAATTGAACGGTAAAGCAGAGGGCATTTGCACCTTCTATAGAAATCAATTTTGAGCATGTTTAAAATATTTTTGGGGGCGAAAAGAATGTTGCTCTTCTCAATGTTAGTCCCTTATTTCATCTTTTGGTAATTTGGCAGTTCATTTTCGGCACAAGCATAGGAAAGCACAGCACATAAGTTTTCAATACGTGTGATATTCGGAAGATTACCGTTTTGAACCGATGGTTAATCACAATAAAGGCGGCTCATTCACGTAGTAACAAACGGCAATGGTGAGCCAATAACGTAGCTAGTTAGAACTAGCTAACTTATTATATTGAGTGTCTTTGACGTGACCCGTGTCTACTTAGCATTAAATTGTTGGGAAAAATTTACAACCTACCTTGTAAAAAATGTGCGCTGCAAATCCTGGAATACTTGAGGGCTGTTCCTCTGTTTGACTGCAGATAAACATTGCATCCTAATTTTTCAACAAAACTAATACAATTCCAAATTGGGCTTAGAAGCTTTCCCACCGCACAGGAATAAATCACCATGGTAAAAAGCGGTAGTTATATTGTTCTGTCGTTGTTGCTGGGGTGTGCTTCAACTCAACTGCCGTGCGCTTAAGTGCCTCCTGCTGTCCGTCATGGTACTCATTCTACCAGAAAAGGCAACGTTAAGTCACGTGCAAAGGGTCAATTAGACATCTAAACAGCTTTCACTTTGAGCAATTTTAGACTACATAGCGGACCCATCCTACACTCGTTGTTATGTATTCATGTACCGTTTACGTCTGTAACAACAAAAAACATATTTAGGACATTTTTAAGCTTGTTTATTTTTTAATCCCACTCATTGGCATCGATATGAAATACCGGTGCTGCTGAGCCGTCATTTTGCAAATATCGTAGTGGACAGGCATGGCGGGAAAAGTAGTTTTTGGACAAAGCACTCTTTTGAACTGTTTATTTCGCTCATTTTAGGTGCTCGCAGGCCACCTAAAATGAATTGGTGGGCAACATTTGGCATGGGGGCCATGAGTTTGACACTTGATCTAGAGCAGGGGTGTCAAACTCAATTGCAGAGAGGGAGAAAACTCAAACCACACCTTTGGTGGTTTTTCTCATGTAGAGCTTTTTGAGTTTTTCCTTGCCCTCATGTAGGTTTTAGATCAGGGGATGGTGTAATAATAGTCTGTGATTTGCAATAATCTGCGATCTGTGCAGCCCTTTGAGACTCCTTGTAAATAAGGGCTATATAAATAAACATGGACCTGACCTGACCTGTAATCTCAATCAGACAAAATCAAGTGATTTGCAATTTTTCTTTTCTACTGTGAAAAAACCCAATATTATAGCAATATATGAAACTACACAATCGTCCTAACCCTAGGAAAACATTCTGCCAATTTTTAAATAATTCTGTTTGTGGAAAAAAAAACCTAGTGTTTCGAGTAGTCGGTGAAAGTATTATGATACCACTTTACACCACAGGGTAGCGCTATATGCCAACAATTCGTGACTGGCTTTTAAACTACGCCAAAGGTGAACTACTGTAAATTTTGACTCTAGCCTTCCATAGGCCATTGACCCTGGTACTGTTATAAGACCTTTTCATACAAATGGGATGCTTATTAACCATAATTGAATCCATAAATGAGGAAATTAAAATGTAAAATGTCACATTCATCACGTTTTCTCGGTCAATAATAATGCTAATCTGAGGGTAATACAAAAACGGAAAAAAACATTTAAAGAAATTATCTGAAGTTCTCACAGGATAAGTTGATGCACGTTTTTTAATGAAGTTCTATATGTGAAATACAATAATTCATTCTTTTGGCATATGTTCTCCGTATCATATACGTCGTACAACTCGGTTATTGTGGCTAATGTATGTGTTATTTTGAAAAACGGAAGTCACTATTTCAGTACTAGTGAAGGGAATTCCGGCTCTTTTAAAAGAGCTGGCCTTTTCGGCTCGGTGTACTAAAACGAGCCAGCCTTTTCAACTCCCAAACGGCTCTTCAGGTTGTTTTTGTAGCTTTAATCTAAATATTGCCAATTATTATGTAATAGTACGCACAAAATAATAGAAGGAAAAATATATTAAAAAAGAAAAAAATGAAAATAGAAGCAAGAGAAGAAAAGGAAGAAATATAAAGAAAAACAAAGAAAAAAAGCTAGGAAAAAAGAGCAGTATCGGGGGGTCCCTTTAATCTCTATATTACTAATAATAATGTAACATAATGCACTAAATGAATTAAGACTTTCCAACAGGTCTAGTTTTTTTTTTTTTACAAAATTATAAAGTGAACGTTTAAGTAATTGAAACTTTAAATATTTGCACTTATGAGAAAAAAATGAACCTTTTTATACTCGACAACTTCAAAAAGAACTAACTCACAATGTTTGAAAAACACACGATACAACGAAATGTAAGCTAAAAATATTGACTTTTTAGTGCAACAACAATAAACTTTGAAATACAAGAATAGACTTTATGTATTTATGTGGATAGGCTAATCATGACACACATTAACCCTAAAAGGAACAGGAAACAAAAATTGGTACATGAGTGAACGCTGCAGAGAAGTTCACAGTTCTCTGGGCACCAATGAGGACGCAACACTGGACAGCTCTCTCCACTGTTGACGGTTCCTGGTCTGAGTTTGGGTTGTGGCAAAGATGACACCTGCCCCTTCCTAGATGTTGTCCTCTCCTTCTGCCCCCTTGGACTGTGCCCTGAAGAATGATCTTTGCCATTCCTTATGATCTTGTGATGTGACCATACTATTCTATTAGTCCTCTGATGGTGTTGCGCACCGTTTCATTTGTCACATGCTCTAAGGAGGTGATGCCTGGAAGTTTCCTGTGGCATCGCATCTCCATGGCCTGAAATCCATGTCTCGCAGGTGTAACGGGAAGATGGATGAAACAAGTCAAGTCAAGTCAAGTCATTTTTATTTGTATAGCCCTTAATCACAATAAGTCTCTAAGGGCTTCACAGATTAGTACACTATGTTACACAGACTATTTTTCAGCCGACAAGAAGAGTAGGTTATTATTCATATGCAATGGAGTAGAAGTGAGTTTTAAGTTTAGATTTAAACATTTCCACTGAGGTTGCAGATCGGATCTCACCGTTATCTCGGATCATTATTTAGTTAAATTTGAGGTGCTAGCTAAGTGTAGTGTTAAAAAAGCTGAAGTATTTAGCGGACGCAATATAAGCACTGGCACAGTTTCTGAGCTCTTTGAACTCCTTCCTGGAGCAGTTGCGTCCTTTCCTACATACAATGGCTCGATTGATTCACTCATGAATGAGTTCAATACCACCCTGACTAGTGTGCTGGATTCAATAGCGCCCATAAAACTAAAATCACGTCCTAAAAGACGCACGCCTTGGTTTACTGATGAAACTAGAACCCTTAAACAAGAATGCAGGAAATTGGAAAGAAAATGGCGCGCTACCAAGCTTGAGGTTTTCCATCAAACCTGGTGTGACAGCTTGTTAAAGTATAAAGCGGCCCTTGCCTCTGCCAAATCGGCCTACCTTTCGAAGGTGATTGCGTCTCAAAAGAACAACCCCAAAGCCCTTTTTGACACTGTAGCATCGCTTACAAGGCAACAGACTATTGCAGATAGTTCGACACACTCTGCTCAGGACTTAATGGTCTTCTTTACTAAGAAGATTCAATGCATACAGGAAGAAATTGCTAAAGAAATTATTATTACCACACATATTAAAGGACTGAAATTTACAGATGCACGACAGGGTGGCTGCCTTGGGAAAATGGCCGGTTTTAGTGAACTGTCACTTGATGATCTCAAACAGGTGGTAAATGCGGCCAAACCGACAACTTGCCAGTTCGACCCGCTCCCAGGTTCACTTATTAAAAGTCTTTTTGGCGTCCTTGGACCTTCAGTTCTAAATATTATAAACATATCACTCTCCTCAGGTGTAGTTCCAGCAGCTTTTAAGTCCGCCGTTATTAAACCCACACTGAAACGACCCAACCTTGATCCAGAAATATTAAGTAATTACAGACCTGTGTCAAACCTACCTTTCCTCTCTAAAGTACTCGAAAAAGTAGTGGCACAGCAGCTGAATGCTTTCATATCCGAGAATAACCTTTTTGAATCCATGCAATCAGGATTCAGGGCTAACCACTCTACTGAGACAGTTCTGATCAAGGTAACAAATGATCTCTAATGTCAATGGATTCTGGCGCTTCATCACTTTTGCTGCTGCTGGATCTTAGTGCTGCTTTTGACACAGTGCACCACAATATCCTACTAGAACGGTTGGAAAAATGGATTGGTCTCTCAGGAACCGTCCTCTCGTGGTTCAGATCCTACCTCTCAGATAGGACGCACTGTGTTAAATATGGTGAAATGACATCTGAGCCCTTTAATGTTACCTGCGGTGTTCCGCAGGGTTCAGTGCTTGGCCCCCTTCTTTTCAACATTTACATGCTTCCATTAGGTGACATTATTCGCAAGTACAATATCAGCTTCCACTGCTACGCAGACGACACTCAACTCTATCTTCCGTTGGAGGAATCTTCCACACTAAACTGTGGAAATTTGGAGGCCTGCCTCACTGAGATAAAAGAGTGGATGTCACTCAATTTCTTGCGTCTTAACACTGAAAAGACCGAAATGTTAGTCATTGGTCCATCTAAATGCCGTGACTTATTCTCAAAAACTGCTGTGAACATTGACAAATGTCACATCACACAGAGTGACTCAGTTAAAAATTTAGGTGTCATATTTGACCCTGATCTAACCTTTGAGATGCATGTAAAGAAAATTACTAGAACCGCTTTCTTCCATCTTCGTAACATTGCCAAAATCCGTTCAATACTGTCTCAGTCTGATGCGGAAACTATAATTCATGCATTTGTTACCTCCCGTCTCGATTATTGTAATGCACTACTCTCCGGTCTCCCGAAGTCCAGAATCAAGTCTCTTCAACAAGGGCTTGTATGATTCTGATTTTTTTTTAATTTCACTGCAATGTCTTTGTCTCTCCAAATGTGTTTGGTAAGTGTGGTTGTGGTTTGAGCTATTTGGTCCTTGATGTCTGGTCCTGACCCTATTTCTGATATGACAGCTCCAAAATGTATGAATTTGGCTACAGGTTCAAGCTCTTGGTGGATGATGATGTTTGTGGTGATACTTTGGAGGTCTTTGGTAATTCTTTATTTTTTTGGTGTGCTGATTTCCATCCAGGTGATTTACCAATTTTCCGAGTCGCTGTTCTTGTCCTGCCAGTCTGCCAAAATGCAAGTTAGAAAAATTATGTTCCCCGATGCAGACTACACCTTCATGTTCTTTCAGGGTCATGGATCTTCTCCCCGAAGACAAATAAAGTTTGAGAGAGAATGCAGCATTGTCTTACAGCACATAAATATGTGAGTAAAATGAAGGGCACGCGTGTAGGCGTTTTGTGAGTTATTGACCCTATTTTTAGGAGTTATTTCGAATGGCGGTGGTCTTTTACTCAGGCAGTATTTGGTATACAGGAAGTCTGGTAGCGAGACAACAATCGTGATCCAAGGTTCAGGCGAGGGGTCGGTGTCCAAATTGCGAGGACGACAATCCAAAAGGTTAGATTCAGATTCAGATTCAGATTCAGATCTACTTTATTGTCATTCTAGTACACGTGTATACAGAACGAAATGTCGATACATCTGACCCGCACAGTTTCCTCGAATGTACAGATATAAGTAAAAGTTGTATTGTATTATGGCTACGTATAGGATTTTACCATAGTGCCGATAGTGCAAGAGGAGTAGCTAACCAGATGTGCAAAATGGGCATTCAGGTTAACAAGTCAGGTAAACAGTAACATTAACATTAACACTGTAACAATAACGCTGTAAGTACAATAGTGCAGAGAGCAAATGTGCAAGGAGTGGCAAGCTATAAAGAACTGCCAGTAGTGCAAAAAGTCAGATTAGCAGGCGTTAAGATTTAGGTTAACTATATGTTAGATTGACCATTTAACAGTCTAATGGCCAGGGGGACTAGACTACTGCGGAACCTAGTGGTCCTGCACCGCACACTGCAGTACCTCTTCCCAGAGGCTAGCAGAGTGAACAGTCCATGATGGGGGTGAGAGGGGTCCCCGATAATGTTCTTAGCATGGGATAGGCAGCGCTTCTGGCCAATGTCCTGAATGGAGGGAAGTGTAGTCCCGATTATTTTCTCTGCTGTCCTCGTTACCCTCCTCACACTACCCCAGTCGGTAGCGCTGCAGCCTCCACACCACACAGAGATACAGCTGGTCAGGATACTCTCTATGGTGCCCCTGTAGAATGTGATGAGGGAGGGTGGGGGCAGGTGGGCTCTCCTCATCCTCCGCAGGAAGTACAGGCGCTGCTGTGCCCTCTTAACCAGTGATGCAGTGTTCACGGACCAGGTGAGTTTGTTTGTAATGTGCACCCCTAGGAACTTGATACTGCTGACAACCTCCACAGCCTTGTTGTTGATGCAAAGTGGGGCACGTTTGGGCTGGTTTTTCCTAAAGTCGACAATGATCTCTTTAGATTTGTCAACATTCAGGACCAGGCTGTTGTCCCTGCACCAGGCCACCAACTGCTCCACCTCCTCTCTGTAGGCCAGGTCGTTGTCGTCCCTGATGAGGCCCACCACTGTTGTGTCGTCAGCATACTTCACGATGTGGTTTGTGGCGGACCTAGGGACGCAGTCGTGTGTCATCAAGGTGAACAGCAAGGGGCTCAGGACACAGCCTTGGGGGGAGCCCGTGCTGAGGTAGATGACATCTGAGATGTTCTGACCTATCCGCACTGATTGGGGTCTGTCACTGAGGAAGTCCAGCAGCCAGTTCCGCAGGGGGGTGTTGAAACCCAGGAGTCTCATTTTGTCTACCAGATACACTGTAACAACAAGACGCTGAGACAAGGGTGCTTGGGAGGCAACAAACTAGCATAAAGCTAAGAAGACAGAGTGTTTAAATTGTGATGAGGGAGGGTTGTGATAGGAGGAAAATTAGGGCAAGTGACCGCAGCTATGAGGAAGATAATTTTAACCCGGAAGTGAGTGAGCAGATAGGGTAATGTCGAGGGAGGAGAGGAGAGAGTGATAAGACAGAGAACCTGGGTGCTGGATTGTGACATAAAAGTACTTGTGAAAAATGGCTATTTAGCCCAGATTTAAAGGAATGTAATGTTGTAAGAGGGTAATGAGGAGAAATTAGGGAAGGTCAACTTAAAAAAATGCTATATTAATGTTTTGAGTGAAGCCATTGTGATCATTTTAGAATTCACTAACAAATGACTGTTATAATGATGCTTTCCTTCCTGCTGGTCACCATGTAAACCAGTACTATCTGTTTCAAGTGAGAGAGCAAACCCCAACTCCGAAAAAATGACCTGGAGAAGGATAGGTGCCGTCAGGCTGTACTTGCCAAAGACACACCACAGGATGTGGTGCCCCAACAAACAGGCAGTTAAGGGATCCTTGAACCATGAAGAGGCAAATATGAAAATGACCTAAAGTGATTAATGGACTCATCCAGTGATTTTGTGGATGGGTCTACGATGTTCCTTGGATGCAAACCATCATCCACTTGTTTCTTTTCAGGTGATTTGTGAACTCTGACATGTGATGTTTGTTGCAATGAGAAGAATAAGTGAAAAATCCAAGCCAAACTTGAAAAGCACATGAAACATGCAACAGAAAATAGATTCCATTTTTTATTCAGATCGTTGTTTTCACATATTACGTACACATTTCATAACCTGTTTCCTTTTTTTAAGCTTTCACATTTTACCTGCAACATTGTTTTCTGTGGTGCAGCAAATTGCAATAAACCACTGCACATGATCGTACTGACTGGACTAAAGTTGCAGATTTGTGATGTGTGAAAATGCTGTTTTTCTTCTTTAGCATTTCGTGCCAACAGCTCGTCATAACGGCCCCCCACCCCCTCTCGTCTAATTTGTTTGCTTTCATTCCTCTTCTGCTTCGATGCCATTTCATCTTTTGTGTTTTTCTTCTGGTTTGCCATTATTATTTGTCCCCCCGCTTGCTGTTATATTATGCTAGGGCCCTCTTTGCCCGGCCCACTCGGGATTGCGTGCGAGGCAGAGGAAAGACACACTGGCACCTGCAACTGCCAGACAAATGAAAGGAAAAGATGGCATGAAGGGATCGGACAGCTGAATGGGGCGGGGGACGAGCGAACATGCCGTTCTAATTGGTCATTCTTTCCCTGCTAATTTCACTCCCTCAACCCAACCCTTTCCATACAACACAGATGTAAGGGGTGGGAAGAAGGACAGACCAAGGGAAGGGGGGAGGCCCTCCAAGACCTTTTCTGCTCTCCAGTGCCGGGCGAGCGCTGACCGTGAACATTGGCCCGGGCCTTGTCTGGGAGTGGGAAGCAGCCTGTGCCAACAACAGTGGTTGGAGTTCAGGCCTGCAGGTGTGAGGGCCAAAAAAAGAGCCCGAAAGCCAAACAGTGATACAGCCAACGGTAGAAAAGAAAATACAAATACACTTTATTTAAAGGTATTCCCAAATTCCAAAAATACTACATAGTGTCTCTCTCTATATATTTCATCGATATATTCCAATTAGTTTCCGAAGACAGCCTGTCTCGTCCTTGACTTACTGAGCTGTGACGTCATGTGAGGAACACCGGCCCCATAGCAGCCTCACCATATTGTTTTACGTGTTAATTAGTCAAAGAGGTAATACGTTTTTCAAGTAAAGTTTTGCTAGTTTTTGTGGAGAATGCCTAGGTGTTGTCACAGGTGGATGCAGTAATGGTACATCAAAGGGCAGGCTGCCAAAAAGGGACTTACTGGCAAATAATACATTGAGAGCAAGTATAATATCAGCTACGCAGATGACACTAAACTATATCTTCGGATGGAGGAATCTGCCACTTTAAACTGTGGAAATTTGGAGGCCTGCCTCACTGAGATAAAAGAGTGGATGTCACTCAATTTCTTGCGTCTTAACTCTGAAAAGACCGAAATGTTAGTTATTGGTCCATCTAAATGCCGTGACTTATTCTCAAAAACTGCTGTGAACATTGACAAATGTCAAATCACACAGAGTGACTCAGTTAAAAATGTAGGTGTCATATTTGACCCCGATCTGTCCTTTCAAACACACGTGAAGAAAATTACTAGAACCGCTTTCTTCCATCTTTGGAACATTGCTAAAATTCGTCCTATGCTGTCTCAGTCGGATGCGGAGATTAAAATTTACGCGTTTGTTACCTCCCGTCTCGATTACTGTAATGCACTACTCTCCGGTCTCCCGAAGTCCAGAATCAAGAGTCTTCCGCTGGTACAAAATGCTGCAAGCAAGGCTTTTAACTAGGACAAAAAAGTCTGATCACATTACGCCGATTTTAGCTAACCTACATTGGCTCCCTGTTAGCCCAAGATGTAATTTCAAGGTTCTCTTGGTTTTATACAAAATCATACATGGACTTTCTCCCTCATATCTTTCAGATTTGATTTCATCCTATGTCCCGGTCCGAAGCCTTCGTTTTGAAAGCGCTGGTCTACTGGTGATCCCACGAGCCAAGAAGAGTTCCGCAGGTTCGAGCG
This sequence comes from Urocampus carinirostris, assembly GCF_059441175.1. Classification (NCBI taxonomy): domain Eukaryota; kingdom Metazoa; phylum Chordata; class Actinopteri; order Syngnathiformes; family Syngnathidae; genus Urocampus; species Urocampus carinirostris. The sequence goes on along the minus strand of NC_142353.1, from coordinate 24,007,807 downwards.
CGTTCTCCATCCGGGCACCGGTGCTGTGGAATGCTCTTCCCCCTGAGATCCGGTCTGCAACCTCAGTGGAAATGTTTAAATCTAAGCTTAAAACACACTTCTACTTTATAGCATATGAATAACTTGTAATTTTTGTTGACAATATCATTATTTGTAATTGCAACATCCATTGCAGCCTGGTCATCCTGAAAGGGGGATTACCACATGTGCACTCCCTTCTCAAGGTCTCTTCATTTTTCTCATGTTGAGGTTTTTGAGTTTTTCCTTGCCCTCATGTTGGTTTCAGATCAGGGGATGGTGTAATAATAGTCTGAAATAATAGTCTGTGCAATAACCTGTGCAGCCCTTTGAGACTTTTTGTGATTAAGGGCTATACAAATAAAAATGACTTGACTTGACTTGACTTGACTAGAGCTAACAGGGCTAATAGGGCCCGATCAACAAAAAGGCCACAGCCTGGGCGGAAAAATGCGAGCCGACCGAAAAACACACAGTGACTAGGAACCAACAACGAAAAACCGCTGCGTTGACAAATGTGAACTTGGCCGGGAATAAACCAATGGACACAGTAAGCTAACTTGCCAGCCAGCCAAGCAACACACAACAAGCGCCAACCCGGAGCAAACAGAACAGGAAGCCCCGACACTAACGGGGAGCTTGCCGGACGCTGCGAAAACCACAAACGAAAAAGGAACAATAATATACCTAAAAGGAAGAGAATGGGAAACAAGGAACGAACGCTGTAACAGTGGCAGGTGAACTTAGCCTAGCAGCTCTTACGGGTCTACAAAAAAGTCAAGGGTCACCCTGTGACAGGGTGAGAAAAGTTCAAATTTCTCCAAGCAGGAATGAGCCATATGTATTTGCTGTTCACTACAATCGCCGTCTGTTTCGTAACTGCCTCACATGTTGTGTTAATGGGTTGAGCCATTTTGAAAGTGTTATGTTCCTTCAATGACGTCACAGCCCTAGAGGAAACAAGCCAGATGATTCAACTTTGAGAACCCTGGTGGGTGAAATATTTTGCAACATATTTGCATAAATGTTAGGAGGTACACTACATGTTCTGTGCCTAATTGGGGGAAAAAAAGGTATTCGGGAAGATTTTAAGACTTTATTTAATTTGCACTTTGAATTTCCTTTTTTTAATTTTTACTCACAACGTCTGAAACCTGGTGCCCGGTCATCGAGAGCCGCATGTCCTGCATGTTTTTGGTGGTTTCTCTTTTCCAACTCAGCAGATTCAAATCATAAACTCGTTGGAAAGCTGTGAAGGAGCTTGATAAAGGTGTCAAGGCCTTTCGCTGCAGAACGCCAATGGCGCTGTGCCCCCGCACACATGAAGCCATTTTCAGCTGCGCCCAAATGTACTGTTTGCTCTCCTCCAAGTTGCTTAGGTCGCATGCTTTCGGATCATTTGACTATTCAAATTAGCGACTGCCACAGAATCAGATATATATTATATATATATATATTAAGTAATGCGGCGGGTAGAAAAACACAAATTAGGGCGTTGTCACATAAAACATATTTGACAGCGGCAGAGCTGTTGACATTGGTGGTTTCCACACTAACGGACCAAATTGCATTTGCTTGTCATCGTTACTCAAGGATTAGAGGAAACTCTGGTCAAAGACGTCACTGCGTTGTTTTGTAATTCAAATGCAAACATTCTGGAAAAATGCTGTTTCATTCTGTCCTCGGCACACTTGTATCAGAACCAGAACAGGTGGAGGACCCAGAGGCGTAACCTTTTTTAAACAAGCTTTATTTTACAGGTATGGGGCAGGTATCCACGTGAACACAAACGCCAGTGATTCGGCAATCGCTGGGCGGAAGAAGTAAGACAGAATTCCGGCGTGGAAAAATAGGAAGCCAGAGGCCGACAAGATCGATACCAGATTCACGAGCAGATACCGAATGGACGGGGTCGATACAGGACAGGACACGACAGCCAGGATTGATACCAGATACACGAGCAGATACCGGACAGACGGGATCGGTACAGGACGGGACAGACAGGATTGATACCGGATACAGGAGACTGGAGTCAGATATCAGACAGGACGAGACAGACGGGATCAAAACTGGATACTGGAGACTGGCGCAAGATATCGGACAGGATGAGACAGGCGGAATCGATACCGGATACCGGAGACTGTAGCAAGATATCAGACAGGGCGAGACAGACAGGATCGATACCAGAGACATGTCTTGCGGGTGCAGAGGTTCGTTGACGGACTGACAGGGAGTGAATGAGAGCACTGAGCTTAATTAGGAGGGAAGCCAATCAGGCAACGAGCCGCAGCTGGCGCCAAACGGGCGGGGCCAAGTGAGGGCAATGGGCAACCGTGACAACTTGAGGAATGTTTTTTTTGACTTTTGTATTTATATATGTATTTATTTATTTCAGTATAAAATAGCTAGCACTGGAATCATAAAAACAGGGAGCTTTTTCTGCTACATTTGGGTTATTCATCCGAATGCTATATTTGGAGTAATTAAACATATGTATGGATTGACATCTCTCCTTTATGACCCTAGTAACAAAACACTTCCATGCCTAAGCTTATCATATTTGTTTTCAATATTAGAGGCTTTGCTGAAACTTATTTTATTTAAAAAGACATAAAGTAGAGCAAAACTTCATTTAACATTCTGTCCTTTTTAAAGAAACATGTATTCTGTTGCTGGAACAACCATGATAACATGAAGACATGCGCAACAATAAAACCTGATAAAAAGGTATGAGTTCTTTGAGCAGGCTACTTATCTCAGTTATTAAAATGATGAAGATCAAAGAATTGCTTAACAAAGTCACCAAAGCTGTTCTTCTATTGTGTTTTCTTGCTGTCACCTTGGCTTGCCTTGCTCTTGCAGAAAATCCAGCAGAGCAAGATGGCCCCGGCAAGACCCAGTAGGACCAGGAGAAGCAAGTCCAGCAGGTATCTTTGGTACCAAGTCTGCTGAAGTGATGCCGGTCTCAGGTGAGCTCCACCTCCGCTATGAAGTATGTGCTCAACCCATTGCACTAATCGGAGCGCGGGGGGAACTGGGTGCGATCTATGGATGCGGCTGAGGGCCACAGCCGCTGACTTGAACCTAGACGACAAAACATGATTTAGATATAAATTCTGTTGTTTTTCATGTAATTCGTCTTTTTCTGCATGCACCTGACGTCCTGTATGACGGTCTGGATGTGAGAGCTAAGGAGCTTGCTCGTAATCCTCGTGGGGCTGATCACGAGCCCCAGCCCCTTTGCTTCCGCCCTCACCATGTTATCAAACTGATCTCCAAACAGGGGGATGCCCAGTACGGGAACGGCGTGGTACACTGCCTGAAGGAGACTGTTCTGACCTCCGTGGTTGATGAAGAGGCGTACCTGGTCATGTCCTTGGCAGAAATTAGAATGATTGATAAGAAAAACAAAAACAATCTTTAAATCAATATCTTTCTATATAGTTTGTCCTCAATTGTTCTAAAAATAAAATACTTGATTTTCCTTTGAAACCTTGACTACGGGTAGTAGTTCTGGGAGGTCCCAGCGCTCCAATGCTCGCCAAAGTGTGCCAGGGGACTAATTACCTGATTAGATACACATAGTGCTCATAATAAGGACAAGAAGGATAAATCCCTAGCGCAGGGGTGTCAAACTCATTTCAACTCGGGGGCCACAGGATAGAATAAACATTCTGTCGGGGGCCGGACTAGTAGATTAAAGAGAAAGGAAAAGAGAGATAAAGAAATAAGAGAAAGAGGGAGGGAAAGGGAGACAGGGTGGGACAAAGAAAGAAAAAGAGAGAGAGGAAGAGAACGTGAGAAACAAAAGATAAAAAGTCATGAGAGAGGGGGAAAAGAAAGGGAGAGGAAGAAAGAAATCCAAAGAGAAATAGAAAGACAGAAGGAGAGAAAAGAGGAAAGAAAGCGCGAAGGGTATGAAGAGGGAAAGAGAAAAGAGAGAAAAGGAAAAAAGGAAGTTAGAGCAAAAGAGGTTTAAAGACACAGAGAGAGAAAGAGACAAAGAGCAACAAAGGAAGAGAAAAAGAGAGACACAGAGAGTGAAAGAGACAGAGACAGAGTGGGAGAAAAGGGGTGGAAAAGAAAGAGAGAGAGAGAGAGAGAGAGAAATAAATACAAGTACAGTGTCTTTGTGAAAGGCACCTGGCTTTGGCAACATCAAGTTAACTGATTTAAACCTGCAGCTTGTTTTTCTCTTGTGCTTCTCTGAGTGTTGTCTCGCGGGCTCGATCTGGCCCGTGGGCCGCCTGTTTGACACCTGTGCCCTAGCGCCAGATTTTGGGAAGTTTCTGCCCATCCGTGACGCCTATCTAAAACCCTTGATGTCCTCTTTGAGCCTATTAAGACTGTGTTTTTGGTAAGCCCGGCGCACGCATGGCACCAACTGCTTGGGGAATTTGGTGACGCCTTTGGCTGCAGAACACCAACAGCGCAGTGCCCCTGCTCACCAGTGGCAACTTTCATCTGTGCGGTTTTCAGGTCTGTTCAGAGTTGTTTATGTCAAGTTTTTTTTTTTTGCATGTGACCATTCAAGTTGGCGATTAAGAACTCGAGCACGTATTTACTACTGCGCTCAAACAAAACGTGAATTAAGTCTGTATTGTGTAAAATGTGAGCCCTACAGATCGCAACACAGAAACAAGATGTCATTTTTCTGCGTTTTTGTCAATGCTGGTTGCCGCTGTAACAGTCCAAATTGCATCCACTCCTTATCATCCCAGTTTTGGTTCCCGTCCAGTTTCTCCTGTTAATTTTCGTTATCCTGATTCGTTATCGATCTCGTCTGTCTCTGGCGTCCTGTCCTTCCACGCCAGACCGGCTTCCTAACGTGCATGACTCCCCATTTCCCATTAAATAAAAAGCTTGTGTGAGAACGTCACGCGATTGGGTCCTGTATCTGTTCTGGTTCTGACACCTACAGGTTTTTGGACCGTGATTTCTTGCCCTCCGAAAAGCGCCTTTTTAGTTTCCCCTTGTCTCCATTAAAACCATCAACTTTACGCATGTGTCCATGTTTGGATCCACTCCGCCTAACTCGACAAATTCATAAATAAACATTAAAAAATCATGATGCAGCATGTAATGAAGACAGAAATCACCAAGCAAGTCGTTCAACGGCAGCCAGTCCACGAGAAGAAGATTGGAAGGTTTGCGCAGGTCGGGCGGCCAAAGCTGAAGGTCATACCTCGGAGCCAAAAATGAAAAGGTTCGAGATCAAAAACGCGTTTTGTGTCCGCACACGACATGACGACCTTGTACCTCCAGATCACGCCCTGTGGAATCCCGGAGAATCCGTCCACCAGCTCCACTAGAAGCTGGTCCACAGACACGGAAGAAACCATCGATCCCAAAGTTACGACGATGAAACCAGACTCTCTGAAACTGGAGATCCATGAGTCAAGATCCTGCAAGTATGGGTTATGGGGTTTTAAAAGACACTTCTTAAATCTTAAATCTCATGGCCAGTGATGAGTCATTTCAATTTCCTCATATTGTCGTCAATTCCTTTCAAAAAACACAAAATGTGTTCTAGCCTGACTTAAACAGAACATCTAAAAAGGAAAAAAAAATATTTAACAGTAATATAATCTTGTATCATAGCTGGGAAATAACCTTAGAATATTCTAAATTTTGTGCAGGCTTGGGGAGTAACGGAACACGTGGAACGGCAAAAATGATGTTGGCAAGCTGTTTGGATTTATTTTCATTTTGTTTCTGTCGCATTTTATGTTAGTTTTGCCAGAGATCAAATAAATCAAAGCCAGTAGAGAAAGCTTACCACGTGTTGTGAGTCATAATTTTATTCATATTTAGTTTCTTTTGTCTTTTGTTAGCATACTCGGTATTGGAGTAATCCAAAAGTAATCGAAAGTAACCAAGTTAAAGTAACCCTACCCAACCCTGAACTGAATTACTTTTTAAACAAAGTAACGAGTAACTGTAATTAATTACTGTTTTGCAGTAACGCGCCAACACTGGGTACAGCTCAGTTGACATTTTCCACATCAGTTCAGCTTAGTTACGTTCACAAACATGAACAAAAATGTAAATTACATCAAAAAATGTAATTGGCAGAGAATCTAATAAAATAAATCCATACTTACAGAAACCCAACTATGTCTACAAAAAACAATTAGACATCAGAGATACTTGTTCTGAAGAGCACTGACCTGTTCCAGGGGCTGTGCCAGTTTATTAAGAAGCCCCCCCATCAACAGAGTGGAAGGCAGAAGTGGCTGAGGGAACTCCAAGGAAAAGTCTGTGTTAAAGGCCCAGAGTTCGGCATTTTGATGCAACTCATCCAGGCCACCAGGGGGGGACCTCGAAGTCAGGTGGCGCTCGGCTACGTCTTTGAAAATGGACCAGACAATTTTCTGACCTTTCCGCACGAAGTGGGAAAGATTTGTGAGCCAAGTTAGAAGAGTTTGCTGTAGTCCTACGAAAGTGACTGCCTCAGAAAGTTGGAATATTGTGAACGCTCTTTATTTTGTGAGTTGCCATCAAAAATACGTTCTAGAATCATCTCAAATCAACTGGAATATTGCAAGCCTTCTATTGTTTTAATGTAGCTGATTATGGCCTGCAGCAAGGGTGTCAAATTTATTTTAGCTTGGGGGTTGCATGGTAGAAAAACTCTCGCGGAGGTTGGACTAGTAGATTGAAAATATAAAGAATGAAAAAGAGAGGGGAGAAGTGAGAAAGTAAGGGATAGAGACAGAGAAAGAAAGAGAAAGAGGGGGTGAGAGAGAAAATTAAAGAGGTAGAGAAAAAGAAGAGAAAGTGTGTGAGAGCGAAAAAGAGGCAAAACGAGATAGGGTGAGAAAGAAAGAAAATGGAAAAAGGGAGAAGAGAAAATAAAGAAACAGAAAAAGAAAGGAAGAAAGAGAGGGAGAAACAAAGAGAGAAGAGAAAGTAAAAAGAAGAGAGAGATCAAAAGAGGAAGAGAGCAAGAGAGAAGAGAAAAAGGAGACAAAGAGAGAAAGACAAAAATAAAGGGACAGATTAGATAAAGAGTGAGGCAGAGAGGAAAGAGACTCAATTAGAAAGATAAAAAGTGCGAGAGAGTAAGATAGAGAAAAATGAATAGACAAAGAGAGAGAGCGTGCGAGAGAGAGAGAGAGACAAAGAGAAAAGGCCAGTGAAAGACAAAAAGAGAAAAGAGAGAGAAAGAGAGAGAACAAAATACAGCTACAGTTGCTTTGGGATTGGCGCCTGGCTTTGGTGACATCAAGTGGAGATATTTTAAACTGCAGTTTATCAATCTCAGGAGTTATGGTCATGGTGCGGTTGGGCCACATATGCCTATCCACAACAAAAGGTCTACGGTACTAAAGACTTTTCACTTTTCTCAAAGATCTTTTACACAAAATAATAAGAACTAAAAAACAAATGAACAAACAATACTCAGAATTAACAAGAAAACCAATTTGTAATAGTAAATAAAGAAAATAGTGAGGCACATATTAAAGACTTATAGATGTGAGAGTAAAAATCCAACAAACTTGTTAAGTGTAAGGTGCATTTAGTGTCCTTTAAGCTTCAGTTCTACGGCGGTTACGATCTCATTTAAATAAAATGTTAGTATGACAAAAAGTGATTCATCTATTGAGCTAATTTGATTAAATTTACAGTCACTGCCATCGGAACTAGCATCCCTGGCCTACTAGGATACTTTTTTTTCACGATATTCTAATACCATGAGATGGGATATAAGTTTTTGCCATAATCAGTAATATCAAATCATTAAAAGACTTTCGATATTTCAATTCATTTGTAATAAATCCAGAATGTATGACAATTTAAAAAATGCATTTTAGATGATGTTTATTCTCCTAGATTCTTTATTTAATAGTGAACACCTGCAAGGGAGATTGCATAGCTTGCCAGTTTTGACCATTATGCACTTTTTTACATTATCGGCCAATCATGTTGCTATTCTTTGATCCCCACACCCATTTATGACCTAACTGCATTTATGACCCAACTGCTTTTGGTAACTTATGATATTTGATTTAAAAAGGGGCCTAGTGTAGAGCTTTTAAAACAATTGACATTTGGAATTTGGCATCGTGAGTTTTTTTTTATACAGTCCTCTCCCGTTCTCCTTGGAAGTTCAATCTCCTTATTTTAAGTGTCTACTAAACTATGAACTTATTAATAGAAAACAAAGAACTTAATCACAATAATCACATTTTCTGAGACAGTCCTGAACAGTGAAACCTCAAAATTACAATTGCCATAAAAGATTACTTGTATTATTTTTAGGACAATTATAATTACCATAATTTATATGAGGCATAGTATCCAAAACAGTATTTTGTGAGATATTTTTTATATATAAGGTGTACTGGACTATGAGGCGCATTAAATTACAAATACTGTATGAGCTAGGATTGGATCAAAAGAAACATCGTAGCTAAACTCAATTGATCAATTTATAAACGGTTACTATGCGTAATAATGAATCATTGTAACTATGCTTTTCTAATTGTATGTATTGTATTTTTTGGTCTATAAAGTGCAACAGTGTATAAGGCGCAATCTATATGATTTCTGGTAAATGTTGGGGTTTTAAGTAAACCTTATAGTGTGGAAAATACGCTTTTACAACTGTTAATAATAATAGGGCCGATTTTAGTCCCACTATGGATTGAAATTGGGAAGCGACCTACTCGTTCGAAATAAGTGGCAAGTAGCAACATTATATTTTAGCCACAGACCATAACTGAGATAAAAACGAGGAAAACCATGAAAAAAATCGTTTTTTGAATGTTTCGCTATTTAAACACTTTCCCCATGTAACAAAAATAGCGACTAAAGTTCAATGTTTCCGATTTTAGAAAACAAAACATTATTTATTTCAATGTGTATTTCAATAAATATGTGCTTAAAATGTCTTTCATCCATCCGTCATCTGCACCGCTTATCCTCAGTAGGGTCGCGGGGGTGCCCATCCCAGCTATCTTCGGGCAGTAGGCAGGGGATACCCTGAACTGGTTGCCAGCCAGTCACAGGGCATACAGAGACATACAACTCACTCGCTCATTCAAACCTAGGGACAATTTGGTTAGGCCAATTAATCTGACATGCATGTTTTTGGAATGTGGGAAGAAACCGGAGTGCTCGGAGGACACCTGCGCAAGCACGGGGAGAACATGCAAACTCCACACAGGAAGGTTCGATCTCATGACCTCAGAACTGTGCCACAGACGCGCTAACCACTGCGCCACCGTGAGGCCCTAAAATGTCTTTCAGTCTGGTCTAATTATTTTATATTTAGACAAATGCCGTTTCTCAAATTAAATTTTAAAATTAGACTATCCCTGTAAAAAACATTAAAATTACATCATACCAGAAAAGCAACCTTTAAAATTGATTTTCTGAGGTTTTTGATCAGAATAAGGTGGATGCAAGTCATTAAATTAGCCATATCTTCAAAATAGTTCATCATAAAGCTTTGACTTAGGTATCATTCAAAGCTCAGTTTTATACTTTCCATTGATACCTAAATCCCAAATTTGATATTTGCCTCACTGTTACTCATTTAGGTAGGTCAGGTCACAAACAACAAAAGACATCTAAATATTAAAATGAAAAGACAATCAAAGTCAATTGGACTTAATATACAGACACAATTACAATTATACAATTTGAAAGTATTCATGTTTAAAATCATGAATTGTATTCTCCCAAATTTGCATGAGAAATTGGAAGCATGTGGCTTATGTGAACCATTTCACATATGTTCAATATGTGCATTGCCTGAAACACGGCATATATGTCAAGTCGGTAATCTAGCTTCTGCCAAACATGCTGAAGCACATATTGGCTAACAGTCTGCAATGCTGTATTGATTCTCTACTTGAGTTCTTCTATGTTTGCAGGGATAGAAGGAACATACACTATTCCTTTAATGTAACCCTTGAGGAAAAGGCATAAGGTGTTAAATCGGGTGAATGGGCCAGCCATTCCAGCAAAACACTGTGTCTTTAACACCAGCACGCTCGATCCGTCCTCCTCACATATTGTCATTGAGATATGCACACAACGTGAGCTTCCAGTGAGGTGGAGCCCCGGTCTGTCGCAAAATAATTCAACCTGGTCAATCCTGGAAGGGGGATTACCACATGTGAGGTCCTTTCTCAAGGTTTCTCTTTTCTCCTCACACTGAGGTTTTTGAGTTGTTCCTTGCCCACATGCTGGTTTAAGATCAGGTAATTGTGTAATTTTGTAATTGTAATCCTGTGCAGTCCTTTGAGACATTTTTGTGATTAAAGGCTATATAAATAAATTTGACTTAACTTGACTTGACTTGACTTGAAAATGAAGTCTGCATGTTCATGTGCAATGAGCTCATCCGTTAAGTAGTTTTGAAGCACTTCCAGATAAACATCGCCGTTACATTTCCCTCGAAAAAATTGGGCCATAAAGACGATTCTTGGAGATGGAGCAAAACACATTCACTTTAGGTGAGTCCCTCTCATGTTCAACTGTGGCGTGGGGATTGGTAACATAGTCCACATGCTTATGAATTTCTAATTCAGATTTGGATTAATAAATCCCACGATTTTCAACATTATTACTTTTTAATTCCATTTGCCTTAACTCATTCAATGCAACACGTTTCTCTCAAATGGAAGACGTGCCAGCCAATGTTTGCCATTTTGACTCATTTAGATATGCTTATGGGATATCAAAAGAAAAGCTTGACACCTCAACTTTCTAACTTTTAATCTTGTGTAGTAAAGAACAGTTCAACATTGCTATGTTTCTTGAAAATAATTGTTTCCAAGACAATAGCTTTTTGTGAGAGGATACATTTTAAGCAAAACCTTCACTTCGGTACTTTTGTTTTTGCATTTGTGATACATGAAATAGCTAAACAATGCTTTCCATAAACACAAAGATACTTGGCTTGAAAAATACAATTTTATTGCTAGAAAACTGAACTTATGCATAAACGATGCATAAACTTTACAAGAACTTTTCAGCAGACAATGATTCAGGCCACCATGGTGTTCGCATTCCTGCGGACGTACACAAAAATCCATCCCTATCTGCCCCAATGATAACGAAAGGACTTCTTCATCTTTTTTAGAAGAAAAAAAAAAACGTTAACTGACTGTACTTATCCATATCTTTGCTACTCTAACCACACTGGTTCACTACGCCTTCTCACCGTTTACAACCACTGGGTGCTGGAAGCCACATTAAGCAGTGGGGGCTTCCTTGATGTGTGGACAACAATTCAAACAAAGCCACTCCTGACATCTAATTATTTTTCATAATGAAATAATTCCCAGAGACTTATAGATAAAACAATTTTTTTTTTTTTTTACGTTTTGGCACTAGGGGACAATGCTTCTGGTAACGTATTCATACGTAATGGCATTGAATGAGTTAATAATGTGCTTTCCATGATACTTACATCTCAAAAGATATCTAGTTTTTGGAAACACACAGTTTATTACCCGAATGAAAACACAACCTGTACACTGTACAAAACAGTTGAAAAAGTTATCTGCGTCCTTACCTACAGCACCAATAACAGAGAAGATCAAGTTTTTTGCACGACCCCAAATGTCCATTTGGTCTGTCAACTGGGAGCCGAAAGCTGGCACTGAGGAGACCGATGTGGGCACAGCAAAAGACAAAGGCCCGTTCAAAGAGCCCGGATAAAAGGCTATGTAAGGGACTCCTGGATGAGATAAAATGGTTTAGAGTTATTAAAGTATTTTCAACGGCATTTTATAGATTTCCTAATGGCAAAATACCAAGTTTGTGTGCCACAATGAAGGAGCAAGGGTTAAAGGCATCGAGGATGGTGACGTCGTATCGCTCCTTCTGCAGGAAGCTTATTTGATTGCCGTCTCCTAAAAGCTTATCGCACTGATAAGAAAGGTGGCCCATGAAATTCAAAAAACCCTTAAAGCTGTCCCTGTGGGAAGAAAATGTGGGTCACTGATAATTACAGTAAGGTACGTGTGCAGTGTTGGGACTAAAGCATTACGAAGGAAGTTGCACGCAGTTATTAATAAAATGTTGTAACTTTCTAGAAGGTTTGTCACAGCATTGTTTTAGCTACTTTTTATATGCAGATCATCAATTTCAGTGTTGCCTGTTTGCTGAAGATGCCTGTATCACTAAGGTTGTTACATACATCTCTATATATACTCACAAAGTATAACTAAAGACAGTTGTGGCGATGCCTTCTCAAGCACAGAGTACAAGGACGCCGATTTTCTCCTCATATTTTCCCTACCATGTTTACTCACATTAAGCGTAATAATGGAATAATCAGCTTATATGGACAAATTTGGTTGTGTGTCCCTGTAACAAATGGTAGCCAGCGTGTGAGGAGGGGGGCGTAGCTTGTACAGGAACAAAAAACAACGGGAAACCAATGGAAACCAAATAATTTACGGTAAAAGTGTGCTGAATTTTGGTCCTTTCATTTGTCAAATTATTTTAACAGTATGCCATGCCTGAAAAAAACCTGTTTTGGAACTGGTCACAACTCTGCTCAATCCCCCCACACTGTGTTCTAATTATCCTAAAACTTTATGTTGTGGGATCGGACAGCACCCTCCGTCTGGTCGTAGCCATTTCAATGCTATTGTCATCCAGGTTAAAGTATCCATGTCATTTCTGCTGTCTTCCGCTATCACGACAGGTTTTGTTTTGTTTGGACATTTCGTTGTTATTTGACCACCTGTTTATTACTTTGTACCTCCTTTTTTATTAAGTACCATCCCTGTTTTAAGAACACCTACCCAACAGGAAGCATTCATCTCCTAAATGCTGTCCTTTTTTGGCATCAAAGGACTGTCTGCTGTGCCCATTCCCTGTCCCGGTGGCGAGGAAGTCCCTCCTGTTTCCTGCACCGGCGGTGAGGAGACCCCCTGGTCGCTTCTGTTTGCACTACCGGGCGCGAGGAAGTCCCTCGGTTGCTTCTGTTTCCTGTCCCGGTGGCAAGGGGGTGCCTCGGCCACTACTGTTTTTTGTCACGGCGGCAAGGAGATGCCTTGGCTACTACTGCTTTCTGTCATGGCAACGAGGAGAAAGTCCCTCAGTCGCTTCTGTTTCCTGTCCAAGCGACAGGGAGGTCCCTCGGTCACTTCTGTTTCCTATCCCAGCGGCAGGGAGGTCCCTTGGTCGCTTCTGTTTCCTGTCCCGGCAGCGAGAAACAACGCTTCTGTTTTCTGTCCCATCAACAAGGAGAAAGCCCCTCGGCCGATTCTGTTTCCTGTCAGCGCTGTGAAGAGACGGTCCCTCAGTCGCTTCTGGTCCCTGTCCCCGGCGACGAGAAGAAGGTCCCTTGGTATTGAGATGTTTTCTGTCCTGGCAACAAGGTGAATGTCATCTAGCCGATTCTAAGGACAAAGACCCTCCACCACCCAAGTCCTGGTGGCCAGAAAGTACCTATCCTGGAGAGTAGTTCTCATCTGCTTCTGGCCCTGTTTCGGCAGGGATTGACTAGGATCTTCAACCATCCTCTCTCAGCCTCCATCATTTTTGTTTTTTGCCTCATCGCCCTTGACAGGGAGGTAATGAAAGTATACCCCCTTCCCCCAGAGGGCGCCAACCGGTCTGGAACTAATCAGACCTGTGCAGAATCTCCCCACACCCGTTCTAAATTGTCCCAAGACCTTATATTGACTGTTTGGACAGCACACTGCATCGGGTCATTGCCATGGTCATCCTGGTTGCCATATTTATGTAATTTCTGCTGTATTCCACTATCATGTCAGGTTTGGTTTAGTTTAGACATTTTTTTGTTTTGGGTGGTATCTGAATTACTTTTTTAATATGGTTACTGTAACTAATGATTGTTTTTCAGTAATGCTCCCAACACTGATTATGTGTAAATGGATTTTGGAAAAAAGTACCGGCCCAGTAAAAACTGCGCTTGTTGTTCCAGGAACCAGCCGTTGTATTGTTGAATGTATTCATCTCCGAGGGACCAAGTGCTGGTTTGGTAACTGTCATTGCGACCCTCATAGGACAAACCTGATATCATTTTTTGTTGTAAATTAAAATAAAGAAAAAAGGCTTTTTTAAGAAAAAAAAAACAAATCTGAAAGAATACCTGTAATGAGAGGGTTCCCTAGCTGCAGAAGCATACGAACTTCGTGGCCTTGCAGGTGGAAGTTGTGAGAGATTTCGTCAAATAATAAGTAGTGGCTTCCTCCTGCAGGTTAAAAAAACAGTGACACATTTCCCCTTCTAAATCCTTTAAAGGGACACTGTGATATTTGCCCACTAGATGTCGCTGGATAGAGTATTGCAACCAAAATTAATTCTTCAAAGCACACTGAAGAATTCAAACTACGGAGATTCAAGGTGACCAAAAAGCACCATTCTAGTTCAAGTCTTTGGCCCAGCCTTTTGGAGTTTTTGGGTACCCGTTGAAGAAAGATGGTGGACAATTACGTCAGCTCTGTCAAGACCAGAACGGGAACAGGTCCCACTTGCATAACGTTTACGTTTATTGAAGAAACGATGAAGGGAAAGCGGGTCGCTCTCGTACTCGGCTTATGATCTGAACACGGAAGTGAATCTTCCGTAGCGAGCGATGGTTGTGTCAGGGGTGGAAAATTGGTCGGTAGCCGGGACGGGAGAGCAGACGTGGTTGGGATCAAAAAACGGATTGTAATTCGGGACGGGAGAGCAGACGTGGTCGAGATCAAAACAGGTCGTGCCGGGAGACACACAGGAGCAAAAAACGGGACAGTCGAGAGTCAGGGTAAAAAAAAAAAAAGGCTTGCCTTGTATCACGGAGATTCGCAGACGGACTGACCAAAGGGGACAGATAGGAGTGGGTTTAAATAGAGATAGGGGGCAGCCAATCAGAGACCGAGGCATTTGGCACCAAAGGAGCGGGCACAGGGGGTAAACATGACAAGCTCCCTTTCAGGTGAGACTTATTTATTCAAAATAAATTTATTGACCTACGAATAAAAATAATTGCATGTTTATACGATAGTTCATGTATTTTTCTTATAATTTATTTCAACATTAAAATAAATTAATTAAGTTTTTTTTTTTTCACCATTAGGAGGCTCTAACAAATACAAAATTGTCCCTTTATCAGCCAGCTCAGCATTTCTAAATGTCCATGTAAACTAAAAACAAGAAAAAGAAAATAACACATCAATTAAAGTAGAGAATTCCATTTAAATAGCTTTTTTTTAAACGTACAGAAGTTTTTGCCTTAATTGTAATATATTTTTAGTGTTATTGGTAAGATTTGTAATACAGAGACCACTCGCTACTTCGCTGCTTTGCGGATTTTGAATGGAGCTGTCTTAATTGTCATTGACGTTAATGGATTGTTCATTGTGGTCAACAGAGAGCACACAGCAAATGCTGCATGGGGCAAATAATGTGTGTGTGTGTATTGAGTGGGTGTGACTGTCTGTGCGCGACTGTGATAGGCTGGTGTTAGCTGTCAGTCAAACAGCCGGGGTGAGCGGGCATTAAAATCAATGGGTCCAGCCAAAACAAACCGAGCCAGATAGCTTTTAGTCGCTCGTTACATTAAAAAGAAATCAATCAAACTATGAGGAAAGTCAGAGGAGCGCAAAGAAATGGTGATCACCACCGAGTGTGCCGTGGAGTCTTATCGCGTCAGGGAATCGACTGAGGCGGCGTCAGGAAAGAAAGCATTAGCGATGCTGCAGGTCCAGCTTAGTGCTACCGCTAGGCTAACAACTCTCTTAAGCTCTCCCTGCCGAACCATTTACCCATGAAACGGACCATGACCTGAAGCTACAACTCATAGGAAATCTCTACATTGGGAATGGTTGTATTTCAATCATTGCGGAGACCTGGGTAATTCCGGGGAGCCCCGATGCTAGCTTCAGCTGTTCTTGAGCAGATTTGAAGTCCCCGTATCTGCAAAACTATGAATAGTAGAAAAATAAAAAGAAGTTGTGCCATTTTAAAGCTAATTACGTAAAAAAAATGTAATGCTATTGATACGTTTTGCTTTTTAGACAGCATTAATGGTGTAATCATAAAAAGGGTTTGGTGTGATTGAATTTGCAAAAACTAAATAATGGACTGTTGTTTAATGTGCATTTTGCATACAATTCAGAAAGGAGCCACCAGAGAGGAGGTCCATGGTGAGATGGCGTGGTAAATTCACAAGGGATGGACAGGAACAAAAAAGAATAGGACACCCCTCAACTTCAGAGATGCGATTGATCATGTTCAAACTGCTTTCTAGCGGAGCCCCTGTAAATTGATCAGAAGAGGCAGTAGGGAACTTCAGTTTCCTACAAAAACTGTTAGACGCGTCTTAAGAAGACGATTGCACATAACATCTTACAAAATACAGTTAGTCCAAAAGTTGAAGGACACCCATAAACCAGCTCCTTGTGACTTTTGCATTGCTATGCAACAGAAGATCTAAGATGACGGATTTGGCAACCGGCTCGTTTTAGCGATGAGGCGACTTTCTACATAAATGGAGAAATAAACAAGCATAACACTTGCATTATGGGTACACAGAACCCACAGAAAGACTCCCCAAAGCTTTGTGCTATATAGAAAAGGTCTCTACGGACTATTCTTCTTTGAAAGAGACACATTTGAGGTGAGCTATACCTCGGCATGCTGGAAAACTAATTCATGTATGAATTTAGCGAAAACAGTCTGGTGACTTAATTTTCCAACAGGGTGAGGCGCCACCACACCGGAGCCTTAGGGTTAGACAGTTTCAGAACACAATGCCAGATAAATGGATTGGGGAGTATGGGCACAACTATTACAATCTCGTGTACTGATCTACCAGGTATCCAGATCTCATAACATGCGATCTCTTTTTGTGGAAATATGTGAAGGGATTGGTCTATGTGCCCCCTATTCCAAGGGACCCATTTGGTGAGAATTTGACTATTGGCTTGATGTGTGAAGTGTGACCGATGGTGTTCACAATGAACATTTCCATTTCAATTCAAACATTTCATGTAAAAAGTGAGATGACAAGCTTCTGACTTTACCAGATGTATTTTTATATCCTTGACACTAGGAGTACCACAGCCAAGCCATTTGGCTTTTCTACATAGAATACCCCAATGCCAGCCAATTGACTTGATTAGTTTCACCATTGAACTGCAAACTCTGGTGCAAACAACTTAGCAATGACCCTTCGCATACTGATGTAAAGAAAATAATGTATAGTGAGGGCATTTTTGTAGTGTTACTGTAGTTGTATTTGTGTGGTATTTTTGTCGTATTTTATAGTATAATTGTACTTTTAGTTTGTATTATTTCTACTGTGTTTTATTGTAGTAATCTATTAGGATATGTTTGTAGTATGTCTGTTGTATTTTTCTAGTATTACCATAGATGTATTCTGAAGTGTTTCCATACGAGTATCTTTGTAGTGGTCCTGAGGACAAGCTCTTTGTGCATCTATCAACACCACACCTACCACATTCCATTTGAAGAACCCCATCTTGATGCATTTACAGAAAAATCTTGACAAGATGGGCCGTTGAGTGGTTATTTTAAATAAAACAGCTTTTTGGCTGTCCACTGGTCATTCTGGAGGGTTAAGAAAATTCCTAGGACTTCAAGTGTTTATATTTTCCCGAGACATTCAATATCAAAATGTGCCTCAGACTTTTGGTACACCTTATATTATTCAAACTGTAAAATGTGTCAATCTAATTGGCCTGAACATACCAGAAGGACTCAGTGGCAAAAAAATGAATTAGTACATTTAAAAACACCATTTTATACAATCTATACTCTATATAATTGAAGGTGTCAGTTTTCTTTTGTTCTTTTGATAGCTAGTTAAGAAGAAAAATGAGAGAGGGGAAAAAAGCGTGACAATGACTGCTCCCGTACTCACCAATTAGGCAGACAGTCAGGATTTTGGCAGAGTGGACCAGCGGGAGGACCAGCAGCCAACACGTCCAAACCGTAAGCCCCATGTCGCCGCTGCCAACCTGATTTGCTTCCAAAGACCCGAAAATAGTCTCCTGGTTCAAAAATAAACTGCAAAGAAAACTGTTGTGTGAAGGAATGCCTTGAAAAATCCACAGTAAAAAGAAAACGATGATGGAAGCAGGTGGAATTTAAATGAGAAAACCATTCCATGCAAAGGAATCCATTAGATTAGTAAGAGAGTCTTACAGGACTCAAGCTGATAAAAGGTAGAAGGTGCCTACAATTTCGAGGAGTCACTTTGCTTAGCTGTCATTAAAAAATGAGAAAGAAATTCCAACCTTGTAACTCAGAAATCTGTACGCTGGTCTCTGTATTGTGCGAGGTTCTGTAACACTTTAGCCTCTCCGTTTTTCTTCTAAATGTCAGACCCTCAATGTCTACAAGCATTGGCCCTGCAGTGTTAATGAAAGGGAGGGACCAGGAGGGGGGGGCAGTGTCAAAAAGGGAGGGTTCAGCGTCCCCCAGAACACATCATCAATTAAATTGAATAAACAGGAAAATAAACTAAATGTGTCAAAATTGGATTACGCTCTGAACTAACTTTCCCTCCAATTTGATTCCTATTTACGTCCAAATGTTGTTTAACTGGATGATATCAGCTTTAAACCGACACATTAACTCTTTCAGTGCTATAACGCTTAAATATGTCTTTTTTTTCTTTTTTAAGAACTATTCTAAAGACTTCAGTATCAAGCCTCTGGGAATGATTTTAGTATGATAAATCACCACTAGATGGCAGGAATGGCTTGATCAGATCGAGGAGCCCCCACTTACTCGTGTTGCTTCCACAATCCAGCGATTGAGAGTGAGCGGGCGGCCCCCGAGTGATCGGAATTGTATGATCAAGCCTCAGGGAAAAATTTCAGGATGATAAATCACCACTAGATGGCAGGAATGGTTTTGATCAGATCGAGGAGCCCCCACTTTCTCATGTTGCTTCCTCAATCCAGCGATTGAGAGTGAGTGGGTGGCCCCTGAGTGATCGAAATCGTGTGATCAAGCCACCCGAAACATCGGACGCTGAAAAGTTAAGGCAAGGTTCATGCATCTTTCATGTATAAGTATAGTGTTCTTGCAATAAAATGTTATTTTGCAAGCAAAGTGCCCTTGTGTTTAAGGAAAGCACCGTTTAGATATTGGAGGTATTACTAATGCAAAAGAAAGACGTTTTTCTCAGACGTTTTCTTGGAAACGAGTAGTTTCACAAAACTAAGCAATGTTTAACTGTTGGTAAAAGATAGAAACACTTTTTTTTACTCTTTTTCCTTTTTACTCTCATTTACTCGTTTTGTTTCTAATGAAAGATGAGGTTTCAAGCTTTCTTTTCAGATGTCATGCCTATATAGCTATAAAACTACATTTTCTGTAAAACTTCAAAAATGCGTCAAATGGAAAAAATTGGCTCTTCCCATTTGAGAGAAACGTCTGGCATTTAATGCAACGGTCTCCAAATCACACCCTGCGGACCGGCTCGGCCCACCTCCGCATCTTGTTCGGTGTTCTGTAGAAACGAGCTATTGTCTGTCTTGACACATCATACCATAGGCTGATCTGACTACCGTATCTGCCGAAATGTATTTCGAAGCAGTAAAAGTCAAATAAGACAGAATAGAAACAAAAATTATAAATACTCACCGCTTTCAAAGGCACACGTAATAGGTAGGACGAAAACTTGCACATTCCTGGTAAATCGCCGTCAGCCTTGTCCACATGTGCATTGGTAGTCCGTCTCAACGGGTAGGAAAGATTTCAGAACATCGGCCCCCAGAGACCATTTTTTTAACCTAAAAAAATAACTCAAAGTCTGGATGCATTTTTAGTTGTACGGGATTCAGACTTGGGTCACCGCTGAACTACCAGTGGTATAAATGACATATGAAAAGGCGCTGGGTCTTACCTCGATATCACAATGTCTTTAGTTGCAGTACCAGAGACGAACATCAATTTGGTTGTGCAATTCACACAATTTAATGACAATTGATATGTCACTTACAATGCTTGGAATAGAAGAATAGAAAAATTTAATTTACTGTCTTGTAACATAGGAAATGCATGATGGATTTAAGATACGTCTGTCAAGACCAGAACGGAAACAGGACCCACTCGCGTAACGTTTACCACAAGTTTTATTGAAGGAACGAGGAAGGGGTGCGCCCACGTTTCGAAGTTCGCTGGATTCGGGAAGCGGGTCACTCTCGTACTTGGCTTGTGATTGAACACGGAAGTGGATCTTCCGTGGCAAGCGATGGCGGTGACGGGGACGGAAAAAACGGGTCGTACCCGGGACAGGAAAGTAAAAACATAGTCGGGGATGGAAGAGAGTCGTAAGCCAGAACGGGAGAGCAGACGTGATCGGGGTCGCAAACGAGTCGTAAGCCAAGACGAGAGAGCAGACGTGATCAGGATAAAAACGGGACAGGCAGGGGTCAGGGTAGAAAAAAGCTTGCCTTGAACACACAGAGATTTGCAGACGGAGTGACCAAAGGGGATTGAGAGGACAGGGTTTAAATAGTGGGAAAGCCAATCTGTCAACAAGCTGCAGCCGGCGCCATATGGGGGGGGGGCAATTGGGCGCCATGGCAACTGTGACAACGTCTCTGGTGACTTAAAATAGTGTAATAAGATAAAATTTACCATTTTTGCGCAAATCATCTTTACTATTAGTTGTCAAGTGCTTTGACAACTAAGGTGAATTTTGACCTGTAAAGAGAGAACAGACATTTTAAATGTCATGGACTTTTTTGTGATGAACCCACAGAGTGTTAATTGGTTTTAATTCATATCATTCGGTTTTTGTCTTGTGGAGAAACCAGAAGGGCTATTTGTTTGAGGCTTTATGGAAAACCGTCATTTTTTTTATATCTAGGCACTCTTGCAATCGTGACACCTTTTCTGCTACAAACCGACCCTCACAGGAAAAAGTATGGGGACCCGTGCATTAATGAAATGTTTGTTTTGCTGATTAGGGGATTGATTGGAAGAGGCTCAGCAGTAGGTAGGACTGCGCATCCCGACTAAATGAGTCACAATAGGCTGGCGGGTGCTCCGGAAGGTCGGCTGCTAGCAAGTGAGGCTTGACATGTAGGTTATCCTGGACAATGTGGTCATTGTGGAAGCAGAATCGTTTCTCCTCGGTGTCAGAGAGGTCATTAGAAAAACAAGTGAATCAGAAAAACTGCTGGATTGTTTCGGCAAAGGGGTGCTCCAGTCAGAGGGGGTCAGTCCCATCATGGCTGATGTTTTCAGGCAGCTTGCCTCGTCACTTCATTCTACGCTAAGCGTTAGAACTACAATACTGTTTAAAAGTTTGGGGTCTCATAGGAATTTCCTTATTTTTTAGGGAAAACCACTATTTCTTTCAATGAAGATAATATTAAACCTTATGTAGTGTTAGGGTCAAATTGTATAATATAATAACTGATGTGTCTCAGGGGCCACAAAATGAAATTACTATGGGAATGCATGGTTACGGATGTCCATCATGTTTTTTAGGGTGTTGTATTGACTACATTGAGCTACACTCCTTTGTTTTTGGTGGTTAGGACTCAGATAGATCCCAAGTCAAAATTGACCCACTAATAACAGTTAGTGATGCCAATTCCCAACAGAACATAAGGGTTAATCTAAACAGAATACAGCCCTTACATTGTTAACATGATAATAGACTGTTTTAGCTGCAAATGTCTGGTTTTTAATGTATTATTTACATATGTGTACAAAGGCGCATCTCTGTCAACCAGTTTTCGAATTTTACATTGTGTTTGCTAACTGCATTAGAAGGATGATTAGAAAGCCCTCGTGCAGTAATGTTAGCACAGCTGAAAACAGTTTAGCTGGGTAGATAAGCTATAAAACTGACCTTCCTTTGAACTAGTCAAGTATCTGGAGCATCACATTTGTGGGTGTGATCAAACTTTCAGAATGGCCAGAAAAAGAAAACGTTCACATAAAACTGAACAGTCTGTTCTCTTTTGAAAACAGAGGTTCTTAACACTGCTGGATTCAACTTGGTTCAAATGCCTATTCACCGAACCCTACTTTAATATGAAATACAATTTTTCTTTTTTTTTCTTCAAATTCAAGACATATAGTTTTTCCACTGGTGGTCAGAGCGAACTGTAAACAAAACAAACCAACAAACAAAACCAACATAGTGCATTCAAGATGGCTGCGCATGCTATTTATTGCCGTTCTCTTGTCTTTTTTGCTTTCACTTTTGGACACGTGTGGCCAAAAACACTTACAGTAGGGACGAACTTATTCGGTTGGGTGAGCGTCTAAATTTCGACTTTTCGGGCACTTTTTATACCGCCCATGATATACCGAGTGAACTTCAAAGAGACCCGGGATCCTTGTGGACAGCTATTCCTCTTAATAAACGACGCCAACGGCGCCGTAAAGAAAGGAAACAGAAGCGTGGTTGCCGTGCAGGTAGATGTGTGAAGCGTGTGAAGTCCAAGCAGCAAGATGGACGCGAGGATGGACGCGAGGATGTAACTAATTCCACCATTCATTCCTCGCCGGACAACCGACGCTTTAAACTCAGCGCTCACGAACGGCCACAACGCCGGGAGCTTTTGAAGATCTCGACATAGACTACAAAGAGTTCAGCTAAGTCAAATGATTCAGCAAAACTGAAATTTGGTCTGTTAAATATTAGATCGCTTGCTCCAAAAGCTTTACTTGTTGATAACATTATTCGTGATTATAAACTTAACTGTATGGGTCTTTGTGAAACGTGGTTGCGCCCGGATGAGTACTTAGCGCTAAATTATGCCTCTCCCCCAGACTACGAGAGTAGTCATTTAGCGCGCACGTTGAAAAGGGGTGGTGGTGTTGCACTAATCTCTGAAAAATCGCTCAAATTTAATCCACGTACCTCTAATAATTACAAAACGTTTGAGGCTCTTGTGATGCGGTCCTCTCTATTGTCAATTGACGTAATAACTATCTATCGTGCACCTGGGCCATACACAACTTTCTTAGACGAATTTGCTGAACTTTTGTCTGAACTAGTAACCTATGCAGACAAAATGATAATTATGGGAGACTTTAACATTCATATGAACTCCCCACACAGTTCACTTACTATTGCGTTTAGTTCTCTAATTGATGCATTTGGTTTTAATCAATTGGTTGATTTGCCAACCCATAAAAATGGGAACACGCTAGACTTGATTCTGACTCGAGGAGTTTTAACCTCAAACATTATGGTGTTACCGTGTACTACCGTTATCTCTGATCATTATCTAGTGACATTTGAGGTGCTAACTAAATGTAGTGTTAAAAAAGCTGAGGGATTTAGCGGACGCAATATAAGCACTGGCACAGTTTCTGAGCTCTTTGAACTCCTTCCTGGAGCAGTTGCGTCCTTTCCTAAATACAATGGCTCGATTGACTCACTCATGAATGAGTTCAATACCACCCTGACTAGTGTGCTGGATTCAATAGCGCCCATAAAACTAAAATCACGTCCTAAAAGACGCACACCTTGGTTTACTGATGAAACTAGAACCCTTAAAAAAGAATGCAGGAAATGGGAGAGAAAATGGCGCGCTACCAAGCTTGAGGTTTTCCATCAAACCTGGTGTGACAGCTTGTTAAAGTATAAAGCGGCCCTTGCCTCTGCAAAATCGGCCTACCTTTCGAAGGTGATTGCATCTCAAAAGAACAACCCCAAAGCCCTTTTTGACACTGTAGCATCCCTTACAAGGCAACAGACTATCGCAGATAGTTCGACACACTCTGCTCAGGACTTAATGGTCTTCTTCACTAAGAAGATTCAATGCATACAGGAAGAAATTGCAAAAGATATTGTTAGTACCACACGTATTAAAGGACTGAAATTTACAAATGCACGACAGGGTGGCTGCCCTGGGAAAATGGCCGGTTTTAGTGAACTGTCACTTGATGATCTCAAACAAGTGGTGAATGCGGCCAAACCGACAACTTGCCAGTTCGACCCGCTCCCAGGTTCACTTATTAAAAGTCTTTTTAGCGTCCTTGGGCCTTCAGTTCTAAATATTATAAATACATCACTCTCCTCAGGTGTAGTTCCAGCAGCTTTTAAGTCCGCCGTTATTAAACCCACACTGAAACGACCCAACCTTGATCCAGAAATCTTAAGTAATTACAGACCTGTGTCAAACCTACCTTTCCTCTCTAAAGTACTCGAAAGAGTAGTGGCACAGCAGCTGAATGCTTTCATATCTGAGAATAACCTTTTTGAATCCATGCAATCAGGATTCAGGGCTAACCACTCTACTGAGACAGCTCTGATCAAGGTAACAAATGATCTCCTAATGTCAATGGATTCTGGCGCATCATCACTTTTGCTGCTGCTGGATCTTAGTGCTGCTTTTGACACAGTGCGCCACAATATCCTACTAGAACGGTTGGAAAAATGGATTGGTCTCTCAGGAACCGTCCTCTCGTGGTTCAGATCCTACCTCTCAGATAGGACGCACTGTGTTAAATATGGTGAAACGACATCTGAGCCCTTTAATGTTACCTGCGGTGTTCCGCAGGGTTCAGTGCTCGGCCCCCTACTTTTCAACATTTACATGCTTCCATTAGGTGATATTATTCGCAAGTACAATATCAGCTTCCACTGCTATGCAGACGACACTCAACTATATCTTCCGTTGGAGGAATCTTCCATACTAAACTGTGGAAATTTGGAGACCTGTCTCACTGAGATAAAAGAGTGGATGTCACTCAATTTCTTGCGTCTTAACTCTGAAAAGACCGAAATGTTAG
The DNA here is from genome assembly GCF_059441175.1 of Urocampus carinirostris. NCBI lineage: Eukaryota > Metazoa > Chordata > Actinopteri > Syngnathiformes > Syngnathidae > Urocampus > Urocampus carinirostris. Next base: position 23,983,066 of record NC_142353.1, on the reverse strand, counting down.
TCATTGGTCCTTCTAAATGCCGTGACTTATTCTCAAAAACTGCTGTGAACATTGACAAATGTCACATCACACAGAGTGACTCAGTTAAAAATTTAGGTGTCATATTTGACCCAGATCTATCCTTTGAGATGCATGTAAAGCAAATTACTAGAACTGCCTTCTTCCATCTTCGCAACATTGCTAATCCGTTCAATACTGTCTCAGTCTGATGCGGAAACAATAATTCATGCATTTGTTACCTCCCGTCTCGATTACTGTAATGCACTACTCTCCGGTCTCCCGAAGTCCAGAATCAAGTCTCTTCAGCTAGTACAAAATGCCGCAGCGAGGCTTTTAACTAGGACAAAAAAGTACGATCACATAACACCGATTTTGGCTAACCTGCATTGGCTCCCAGTTAGCCAAAGATGTGACTTCAAAGTTCTCTTAGTATTGTACAAAATCATACATGGACTTGCTCCCTCTTATCTTTCAGATCTGATCTGCCACTATGTCCCGGTCCGAAGCCTACGATCTGAGAGTGCTGGTCTTCTGATGACCCCGAGAGCAAAGAAGTCTTCTGCTGGTTCGAGAGCGTTCTCCATCCGGGCACCGGTGCTGTGGAATGCTCTTCCCCCTGAGATCCGATCTGCAACCTCAGTGGAAATGTTTAAATCTAAACTTAAAACTCACTTCTACTCCATTGCATACGAATAACCTACTCCTCTTGTCGGTTGAAAATAGTTTGTGTAATATAGTGTAACAATCTGTGAAGCCCTTTGAGACTCTTCGTGATTTAGGGCTATACAAATAAAAATGACTTGACTTGACTTGACATTAACTCACAGTAAATTTAAGAAACACATGTTCCTTTAATTATGCATGTGCGAGGCTTGAGTTGATCAACTTAGCATTGCAAATGATCCAGATAGGACACTGACTCCACCATATCATACATATTCGTTTGACCACTACCTTTTTTTTACTTAAAATGGTTAGTATGGATTAACATGAATACATTACACAATAAGCAGCACGACGGCGCAGTGGTTAGCGCATGTGCGGCACAGTTCTGAGGTCGTGGGAACCTCCTGCGTGGCTTCAAATCCAGCTACCGGCCTTACTGTGCGGAGTTTGTATGTTCTCCCCATGCTTGCGTGGGTTTCCTCCGGGAACTCCTCCCACATTCCAAAGACATGCATTTCAGGTGAAATGGCTGGTCCAAATTGTCCCTAGGTGTGACTGAGCGAGTGAGTTGTCTGTCCCCATGTGCCCTGCGATTGGCTGGCAACCAGTTCAGGGTGTCCCCTGCCCGCTGCCCGGAGATGGCTGGGATGGGCTTTCCTCAGAAATAAACAGGACAAACTAGACGGGAACGCTACCAGACACTGGCGATCGATAACAAACAGAACAAAATTGCCTGGAACGAAACTGGAGATCAATAATAAACAGGACAAAAATAGGCGTGAACGATACCGGACATGAAACACAGGCAGGACACCGGACAGAGTCAAAACCCACGTCTTGCGGGGCAGAGGTTCCTTGATGGACTGACAAAGGGTGTGTGAGAGCACTGAGCTTAAACAGAAGGGAAACCAATCTGTCAACGAACCGCAGCTGGCACCACACGGGCGGGGCCAATTGGGCGCCCTGGCAACCATGACAGTATACATTAAACATAATTGACCTCACTAAGCAACAATTTGTACTGCTATTTATTCGCTTTTAACATACCATGTTGACAGAAAAGACAATAGAAGATTTATGAGCGACATCAATTAAGGGACTGTTGAGACTCCACTGGTGGCTGAGGGGCTTGTAGCACATTATGAATGTTCTGAAAGACAACAACAAATAATAGATTTGAGCAATCGTAATATGATATTTGAGTTAAAAACTATGCGCTATGATACAATGAAAAAAAATACATCGTAACCTTGTTAACCAAATTAGGACAAATAATTGTGTTTTCTATGTTTTAATATTGCCACGTCCTCAAAAGGAAGAATTCCTTTTAAAAAATGGGAATTATTAAAACTAGGGATTAGATAAAGTCATCAGTGCCAAAATATATATCTGTGTCAGATTTGTTTTAGTTATCAGTGCTTTCGGCAGTGGTTGATTCGGGTTTTGGCTGCTCTCAAATGGGGGTCTTACAATAAGTAGCTAGGACCTGAAAATTAAAGAAACCTTATCCATCCAATCTATCAACCACTTAACCTCACAATGGTAGCAGAAATTAATGTTATACTGTCCACAATTGCAATAATTTAATCCTGGGAAAATACTATGTAAATGGCACTTATTTTATAAAGCACTTTTCCACTTAACAAGGCCTTCAAGGGTAATTTATTTAACTATTCATGTCAGGAGCAATTCTGTGAAAGTACATTGCTCAAAGATACTTCAACATGGTCACAGTGACAGAAGCATTTTTGTCTGTCATTTATTGGAGGTAAATTGTACTGTACTAATGGTGTCAGAATCAGGTATTCACATTGATGACCAACAATTGACTCTTGGTATCGGTCTAAAAAAGCAGGTATCAAAAAAATTTATTAAAGTTTCATATGTACAACTACAAAAATCCCACCTTTCGAGCATTTGCTTATTTTCATGTGAAATAGAATGTGTTAAGACTCAATCCCATTACATCCCCTTTCATTGAAGTCTATCTCCTCCCCGTTCCACTTCTTTGGTGAGGCAGGAAACATTTATTTCACAAATGTGGACGTACTTCTTACCATGTTATCGTTGTAACTGGCTACTACAACAATGTGTTTCACTTGCAAAAGAAATGCCATCAATTTTGTACTGCGCTTTACTGTTGTGTATTCATGCTGGTCCTCCCCGCAATCACTCATGCCTCTTTTTTTCTCCTCATCTCTCAGCGCCCTCTTTAGAAATTTACGTTTTGTAACACAGCAAGACATTAACAAATAATTGGTTCATTTTGCAACTGGAAGGCAATGCTGAAGGCGCGTGACTAGGGAGAAGGTAGGGTGCTCCCAACCTGACTTTGTGAAACAGGGCTTTTTCTCTCACTCTTCCACCTCACTCTACAATGGTCGTGTAACCTTTATATCTTATACAACATTTCTCATATTCACAGGGATGTGATTTGACCAAAGTGAAATTATCTGAAAATTAGCGGGGGGGGGGGGGTGATTGCTAGCTGGGGGGGGGGGGAAACCAGGTAGGACCAGGGCAGTAAAAAGTACAATAAGTATAGGCCCTACAGTAAAGTGTTGGTGTAATGTACACATGAAAATCTATTATTGTAATTGTTAAATATTTATGGCCATTTTTATTACGTTATAATATTTTCGAAAAAAATGGGAAAACTGTCAAATAAATTTGAAAAGTTTACCACCTACCTCAAAATTCACGACTCTATCAGCAACTGGTACAGGTTGTTGGGGTGGATCACGTCTCTTTATTACCGCTTCCGATTGTGATGTCAATAAGGGATGGAGGCCGTAAAGTTTTGGAGTTTTCGTTTGGGCACCGAAACTTCCAGCGATGGAATAATTTGTCGTTCTTGACTGGAGTTCTTTCACGTGTTTTTTGCTCTTTGCGTGACTTTCAAGAGCTTTGAAACCTCTCCCACCATAGTCGATGGTATCATGACACCAAATGCAAAGTGCTTTCCCGGCACGATCGATCTTCCGAATAAAGTCATTGAACAAATTCGTCACAGTCTTCTTTCCAACATTCGTAGATAATTCCTTCTCCAACCAGTCCCATCGAAACTTGTTTTTTACAATCTTATCAATTTCTTTAGCTCGCGGAGCATCTTTGCGTTCGATCACGGACATCTTTCTTTAAACACCCGGCAAAAACGTGTGAGAAATGAACAATGGCACACTCCTATAACAAGCGCGTTTATTGGTCAACACGAGACTTCAACCAATCGCAAGTACGTTTCATTTCAGTTACGGAAACACTCAAATGGCATGCTGTCGAGACGAAATCGTTTTTTTTTACCAATTAAAACACCGGAAATTTTAAAATTTTATTTTTGGAGATAAAAAAAGCGGAATTCCGCGAATTAGCGGAAAAATCACATCCCTGTATTCATAAAACTACATAAGAATCTGTTGTTCCGCAGTCGAGAAAGACGATGGGCCAAATGTTACTATTTTCTGATTCGTGATTCTGAGATTTATCCTATGAGGTCTATACAGTATGTACGTTCGTAATTCCTCAAGGGATCGTTCCATTGCTGTAATCAAAGAAGTGGAAGAAAAATAAATAATGTACATTGGATAGGTGAAATGGTGTGTTATGGACTTGGGCCTTAACATGTTCATGAATAAAAAAATATCCCGAACAAAACAAAAAAGTAAGGGAGATTTGACTTACGACAAAGTGGTGGCTATTTGTGATCTCGATCAGGTTATTAAAGGTGGGATGCTCGGTTAGGACGGAAAAGGGAATGGCGTCTTCTGGAGTATAGCCCAGCTCTGCGAATATCTGCATCAGTTGCTGCACAGTAACACAGGTAGAAAATATTCGTTATGTTACATATTATAATGTTTTCAAAGGACACATTTTAAGCAAGTTTTAGACCACCGGTAGCCACAGCCACACACACATGGTAGTTTAGATGTCATGGGCCTTTTTTTGTTCAGCCTTCAGTTAAATACTATAAAAGTAATTTCAATAGTCCACAAAAGTGTTTCAGAACTGGATTTTGTTTTTAATGTTAGAGCAAGTTGACTTCGTTTACTTTTATGGATTAGCGCAGTTTACTCTAAAAATGGATTGGTCAAACGTATCCCAATTTGGGTGAAGAAGAGAGCAATTTACTACTTGGGTAATTTTAACCGACATCATGGGTTATTCTATATGATCACCCATTTGTTTGGCGGGTTTTGCAAAACAAAAGACATTTTAGGGGTTTGTTTTGAAATAATGAACTTGATTTTCAATAGGTATTAGTCAAAGGCTAAATGTTGCAGTTTTCTGTACAGTAGTGAAATACGGTGTAATATCTGTCTGCTAAATAGATTGACTTGCGTGCAGCATAGTTCTGAGGTCATGAGATTGAATCTTGCATTGTGGAGTTTGCACGTTCTCCTCGTGCTTGCGTGGGTTTCCTCCAAGCACTCCGGTTTCCTCTCACATTCCAAAAAGATGCATTTCAGGTGAATTGGCCGGTCCAAATTGTCCCTAGGTGTAAATGAGCGTGTGATATGTCTGTCTATGTGTGCCCTGCGACTGGCTAGCAACCGGTTCAGAGTGTCCCCTGCCCACTGCTCGAACATAGCTGGGATGGGCTCCAGCACCGCCGCAACCCTACTGAAGATAAGCGGTGCAGATAATGGATGGATGTCACTGTTTTGTGTTCTGCTAAGGAAGGAAGAATACAAACCACGGAGACTCAAAATGACTCAAATGCATCATTATACTTCATATTTATGCCCAGCATCTTTTTAGGTTTTTGAGTTCCCCGTAGCAGCAAGATAGAAGACAATTATGTCAGCTCCCTCTAGGTGAGTGTCTTGTTGTGTGAAATGAATGTCATCATCACCAACGGGATGCACCTGTGCCCGCTCCTTTGGCGTCAACTGCCTCGGACTGTGATTGTCTCCCTGTCCCTATTTAAAACCACTCCTTTCTGTCACCTGTTGTCATTTTGTCTTCGAACCTCAGTTTATACTAGGCAAGCCTTTTTTTCCAACGCTGACTCCAACCTGTTTTCTACTCCTGTCTGACTCCCGGCTTTGACCCGTTTTTGACCCTGATCACGTCTACTCTCCAGTCCTGGCTTTCGACCTTTTTTTGTCCTCGACCACGTCAACTCTCCTTCCCTGGCTTATGACTCGCTTCCGACTCCGACCATGTTTTTGATCTCCTGTCCCGGCTACTGACCCGTTTCTCCATTCCCGACACCGCCATCGCTCGCCACGGAAGATCCACTTCCGCGTCCAGAGCGAGCGACCTGCTACCCGCGTCCAGCAATCGCCGGATCGTGAGCGCAACCCTTTCTCTTCCTTCAATAAAACTTGTGAGAAACATACGCAATTGGGTCCTGTTTCCGTCCTGATCTTGACAATGAATGGTTGAGTTTTGGCCCTCTGTGCGATTAAATTTGACACCCCTGACCTACACGTATTTGAAAAAACGCAATCTTATATGATATTTAATCTATTTTTGCGCATTATTCAAATTGATATTGTTGTTTTTCTTTTTTATGAAAATACGGTTTTACCCCACAAATGAATACCCTTGTTTTGTTTGAAAAAAAGTTGGCTGGTTGCTTGAAAGATAAATCCCTAATTTTGATATATTAATTTTAGTTGTATACAGTAAGGGGAAACAGTTAAATTAAACAGTTAGGGTTGTCTTCAAAACACACAGCTGGATCAAATTAAAATTGGGTTATTTTTAACCCAACTGTTATCACTTCCTGAGGTCAATTTACATTTGTACTCAACAAGTTTTCTCCGGATCAAACTTTCTGTATTATCCTTCCAATTGCTCAAACTTAAAACTTTCCTAGAAAAAAGATATTGCTCAACAAACAGGACAAAACCTCGTCGATAAAAACATTCCTGTGTTTAGGGGTCTCAAACCTTTTTCAAGCTACTTTTTGTTACTAATTGACACAAATGGCTACCAGTTTGATATGCATTACTAAAATTAAACTTATTGTCACGTTTGCCATGGCGCCCAATTGGCCCCGTCCCTGTGGCGCCAGCTGTGGTTCGTTGACGGATTGGCTTTCCGTCTATATAATCTCAGTGCTTTCACTCTTCTTTTGTCAGTCCGTCAACGAACTTCTGCCCCGCAAGACGTGGGTTTTGACTCGGTCCTGTTTCCTGTTGGTATTTCGTGCCCGGTATGGTTCCCGTTTCTTTTGTACGGTTTCCAGTTTCGTTCCTGTCTAGTTTGTCCTGTTTTATTTTAATATCCAGTTTTGATATCAGTCCTGTCTGTCCCGTGGTTTAATATCGGTTTCCAGTTTCGTTCCCGTCTAGTTTGTCCTGTTCGTTTTCGATATCCTGTTTTAATATCAATCCTGTCTGTCCCGTCCTGTCCGGAATCGACCCCATCTGTCCGATATCTGCTCGGGCAATTGGTGTCGATCTCGTCGGCCTCTGGCTTCTTATCATTCCAAGCCAGACTGCTGCCTAATGTGCATGACTCCCCATTTCCCTTAAAATAAAAGGCTTGTGTGATCCTGATCCTGTTCCTGTTCATGACACTTATCATATTTTTACAATGTTATTGATATGTTATTATCAGGTCAATTGTTGGAGGAAAGGGTCAAACGGATTCAGTCAACCACCCAAAAAACATTTTAGTAGAAAATCACGGACTCCTCACCTGTCATTAGCAGGCACCACATTGAAGAGCCCTGCCCTTACTAATGGAGGAATAACTTTAATAATTAAAAAAAAAAACGGATAAAACCATAATCTTATAAAGCAGATTAACTTTGATCTTATCATACCACAATGTTCTCCTCTTGGATCAAGCAACCAGATGGCGGCTTGAGGCCTCTCTTCGTCTTTGCTACTTCGGGGCCCACGACAGTAAGGAGAGCCGGGATAGATACTGTCTGTAGACCAATAGTTGAAGCCTCTTCTTCTTCCAGACATTTGTCTTCAGACTCTGATAGGGTGAGAACTGAAACCTCCTGCATGCTGGTCTCAGTCTGAGTACATATTCAACAAATTGGTGTCAAGGAACCATGCAAGAAAGGGTTTCGCTGTGGTGTGGGGAATACAGTTTGCCCAAAAATGATAACCCGATTAATCGACGTTATCGACGAAAATGGAAAAGAAATAGTCGATAATTAATTCCGATTGTCGACTATTGTCACCAGACACAGTGAGGCATCCCTAAATTAATATAATTTCAGCTGAGAATCGCTGATGAGCAAACCGAGTCTCTGTCTGGAGCAGTAATGTACACATTAAGTACGTGTACTAAAACGTCTAAAGTTTGGGAGTATGTTAGCTTGAATACGGCCAAAAAAATGACTACTAGCAAATATTACAAAGCAAAGCAAAGAAAAGTCTGACTCAAGTAACATTGAAATGAAATGAAATGATCTGCATTTCTATAGCGCTTTTCAAGTCAATGACTTCCCAAAGCGCTTTACATTGTGCTTCACATTTCCCAATAGCGGCCGTGATCTGTGCAGCCATGTAAGGCGCTAACCTGCTTATTGGGGGTATTAGGGGTTCAGTGTCTTACCCAGGGACACTTCGACATGTAACATGGACAAGCCGGGATTCGAACTGGGATCCCTTAATCCTAAAACGATCGCTCTGCCTCCTGAGCTACTGCCGCCCCATTGAAGCCAACATGTTTTTTCTTGAGTGCTATGCCAGACTGTGCCTGCCAAATATACTTGAAATTAAATGCATGCGCTCTGAAGAACAAACATCAGTTGTTAAAACCGTTTGAATTCGTTACTGTTCAGAATCGTTCAGTACTTTTATTACAGACTTTGCAGTTGACCACTAAATGTACTTCACAAAATGCACATATTTGTTTTGTTTACTGTTCTACTGCTGCTAATAACCCAGTACTTTGTTTACGGGGATAAAAAAATGTTTAATTGATTTTAACTTATCAATTATAAGCCAGTCTCTAAAAAATGGACAGGGGTTTATGTATGGATTCATGTCTCTACTGACAGAGCCCAGCCCCTTTTTGGTTTTAGATTTTAATTTTCGAATCTGTAACATGATCAATAAAATATGTATTTTTCACTGTTCCCATTTTCTTGTGTTTATTATAATTGTACACATAATTAAATCAACATCATGATAAATTTAGGAAAAAAAGTATAATTAGCGGGTTGTTCGACAAATCATTTCAATAGTCGGTGACTGGTCAACTAATAAAATAGTCGGTAGTTGCAGCCCTACTCTGAGCTCACCGTTTCAAGAGAACTCGTGGTAGGGAAATGGAGATGATGTCCCGTCATGATGCTCAGTGCTTTCATAAAGCCTTGCTTTGGGTCGGGATCAGCTGCGAAGCACAGTAGCATGGTCATGTAGTCAAGCTGAGGCGGGCTTGTCGAGTGATCGGAAAACAGCTGGAAAAAGAACTGACAAGAAAGAAAATTGAAGAATGTTGAAATATCTAAGGCACTTGTTGCCTTAAGGCATTGTACCCGTGCTTTACCTTGTGCAGGTTAGCTTGACGGTTAGTCAGAGGGTCAAAGGAGTCCTCAGAGATAGATTGCTCTTTCTCACTTGGAAACCACAATTCAGTCTGGTGTTGGGAAAATAATGAGATGCGTGTGACATAATCTATCTATACAAATATATGGTAGTGTTGTAGATTGACAGTCAGAACATGCAAACATTCTTCCACTAGATATTGGGATGGTGTAATATAGTTTGTAGTTTGCAATAATCTGTGGTCTGTGCGGCCCTTTGACACTCTTTGTGATTAAGGGCTATACAAATAAACATGAGTTGACATATCATTTGTCAAACTTATTAAATAGGAGTGTAACACTCTATATCAGTGGTGTACATTTCATGGTCTGAAACCAGATTTTTTTTTTTAACTTTAATTTATCTAACTGCACCAAAATGCCACAATCAAGTAATTGTATTGTGTGTCGATACAGAAAGTATTTAGCTGCTTAGATATTGTGTCTGTGCAGCCATTTGCCAAAATCAAAACAATTTCACTTTATTTGTCATTAAGGTACACTCAGCACTCCATCTTGATAGAAAAAATGTGAAATGTAGCATTTATAAAAAAAGAATGAGTGATAATTACAATAATAAGCAGTGTTGGGACTATTAGGTTACTTTTCTCTGTAATGCGTTATAATAAAAATTTGTACCTCTACTATCATTGGTGTTTGACTGCCTTATTTCGCTACTCATTAAATGCAGATAATGTATTACAGTGTCCTCTGATTGCTATTTGCCCCTGCATTAGTCATGTTGTCACTTTACCTACCCCGTATATTTTCTCTCCAAGCAGAATTTACAACTATAAAATAAAGTACTGAAATCAGAGGCTCGGTTTATATTCCCATATTTGGTTGTGTGTCACCAGTTAGTGAATAAAAGGCTGCACCCGTGGAGGTGGGCTTGGTTAATACAGGAACAAAACTAATGGGAAATCAATGGGGCAAACTTGAGCACAGAATTCATAGTAAAAATGTGCTGAATTTTGGTCTTTTTACTGTATTTGTAAAATTATTTTTGCAATACGCCAGGCCTTCAGAAAAAAAGTCTTGGACAGTACCCACAAATGGTGCAGGAGATTGAGGTGATTGATTGGTTTGAAGCACAGAAACACAGCGGATATGGAATATCTTTGTGTGTTCAGTTGCTAGCACTGAAAATATATGAAAAGTTTACTGCTTCCACAGGTTGGTATACTCGGTTTTTTTTTCGCTTTCTTTTTTGTGGCTTTTTTTAAAAGCAGTTTTAGGGCGTCGGCTTTTACGTGAGTACAGTGGGACCTCGCTACTTCGCGGTTCGACGTTCGCGGCTTCGCAGATTTTCACTTTTTGCGTTTTTTTTCGGCGGAATGTCAGCGGACGTGGGATAAGGCGGCCGGCTGGATGGGACAAGGGGGGGGGGGGGGTCACTCCCGGGCTGCTCGACGGAGCGAGTCACACGGCGCGACGCGAGAAAAAGCGGCAGGCGTGATCGGGCTACCCTTGTAACTGGGGGGAGCCCGCTCATCCGACGACCCCAGTAGTGCAGGGTTTGCGCCATTTGTAACTAGGTAGTTACTGTCAGAGTAACGTGCTTCCTTTTGGTGTCGGTACTCTAGGGGGGTTCCTGAATTACTTTTTAATGAAGCAACTAATAACCGTAACTGATTACTGTTCTTTGGTAACACCACCAACACTTGGGATAACTGAATTACTTTTGAAATAAAGTAACGAGTAACTGTAACTCATTACATTTTTAAAACATTTCAGGAATGCGCCCAATACTAGCCTCTAACAGCACGTTTAGATCAATAGTTAGATGGCTTTTGGGTTTTTTGAGAGTTTACTGATTAGCCTGTGTTGGAGGAGATACTGTACATATTAATAACTGCAAGGAAAGTGACTTGTCGGTATTTGAAGTACTTTAGAAAAGCGAATATTTGGCAAACAACTGGAAACACCATTGAACTTGGTCCAGCCAGATGAAACTGACACAGAACGCAAACATGCTTCAATGAAACTAACCTGCATATACTGCTCTTCATTGATATACCCTGTGTCCTCTGTGTCAACTGCCTTGAAATTCTTTCGCACTTGTAGTAGTTGCGTTAAAGAAGGATACGGCCAAGGGATGGCGGCACTGAGAAGGAATCGACGCCAGTCGATCTGATTGTAATGGTCAGCGAGCAGAGAAACGATCTCGTTCAACTAGCAACAAAAAGACGAGATGAAACAAAATCAATCAAAGGAAAATCAGAGCTGACTTACCAAATACTATAAGTTGACTGGCCACAATATTGGGTAGGCTACACGATCTCAGACATGGCTTTTTCTTTGCCACTCTGCCTTGAAGGCTGGCATCTCGAAGCCACCCCTTCACTGTAAATGGTGACACTAGGGTTTTGTGTGTACTATTTTACCATGCTGCTAGTTGAAGATCTGTAAGAGATTTCTCAAACTAGAGCCTAACGTCTCCTTCTTCTGTGGTAAGAGCCTGTTTGTGCCGATCTCTGAAGGGAGTAGTACACACTGTTGTAGGAGATCTTTAGTTTCAATTTCACGCATGGAAAAGCCTTAATTTCTTAGAACAAGAATAGACTGTTGAGTGTTATATGTAAATTCTCTTTTTCTGCCCATTCTGTAAGTTTAATCATTTTTTAATCAGTTTAATGTGATGCTTCAGTTAGATGGCTTCTCTAAGCAGCTAAACTGTTTTCATTCGTGCTAATATATTTGCACAAGGTTTTTCTAATCATGCATTAGCATTTGAATGCAATTAGCAAACACAATGCGCTATTAAAACACTTTTGAATGGTGGTCTATCTCTGTATGTATCTCTGTGTGTATCTCTGTATATATGTATATAGAACGATAAAGAGGAGAAAAGGAGAAGGAGAAGGAGAAAGAGAGATTTTATCGAGCATACCTGGGTTTCGGTCATGTTTTCCCAGGGCTCGGGCAGAGTATTGAATGGAAGTATATCCCTGATTACATGGAAAAACTCAGAACTAGACATGACTCCTGAAATTTTGAGAAAAATATTCAATATTAGTCGGGTAAAACAACGGTTGCTGGACAGACACTTCAATGTTTAGGTACCTGTTGGAGCTTCATTGCAAAGACAATGGTACAGTGAGTCAAGCTGAAGGACAGTCAGCATTGAGGTGGTTGCTCTCTCTGATGCGAGTGGGCTCATTTCAGTTGGTGAACTTGCAATGACTAGGCAGTCTCCATTCAAATAAAAATCAATACTATCCTAAAAACAAGAAAAATACAATTTATTAGAAAGCTACAATTGATGACAGATGCATTTTTAATTTTGTATGGATCCAATACCAAGGTTAGAACAAATGGGAAAATACTGAAATATTCAAAATAAAATGTCATGTTTTAGTCCTAGTGAATGTCATGGACAAGTGGTTCAAGACGTTTTCATATTATTTATGAATTTTAATATTTTAAATATTTTAAGTGTGGGGTGTAAAACAGTGGGCCTGACTACCATTTATCAACCAGAGAACATTTGAGGAGAAAGCCCTCCCTAAATTATTTCACTTAAAATAGAAGTCATGGATGAATTGTTTAGGACAGGGATCACCAACCATTTTGAAGGTGAAAGCTACTCTTTTGTTACACATTAGAGTAAAGGGCTACCAGTTTGATATACATTTCTAAAATAACATATTACTATATTGTTACTGTGTTATTACCTGTGTTGGTAATAACTGTTATTTTTTTCAGTAACGGGTGATCTAACTAATTACTTTTTCCGCCGTTACAACGCAGTCATTGTTACTAACGATCGAAAGTGGTATGTTACTTTGCATGCAGAACGCCACACCTGACGCGATTTTCAGCGTTGGATTTTTCGCTCTCCTCAGAGTTCGTCAGTTCACGTCTTTTGGGATCATGTCACCATTCAAAATAGCTACTGCCAAATAGTTATAGAATACAGTATTTACAAAAAAAAAGCCAAATTGTTAAATGCGGCAAACCACTTCTGAGCCGTCTCTTGGAAGTGGGAGCCGGCTAACCGCCAATCGAGACCTGGTTACGTTAGAAATGCATTTTTTTTCCCTTGTGAATGGTCAGAATGCATTTTTTCATGGATTTTGTGCTGTTGACTTTGAATTTGTTGAGAATAAAAAGATAAAAATAATATTATATTTTATATTTTTCTTTGTAGATGTATTCATATTTTACTTTGTGTTTTCTGTGTTTTTCAGTGTTAAAGTTTAAGTGTTAATTTTGCTTTATTTTTTCCCCTTTTCAAGTCATTCATAATAATACATAATACAACAACAAAATCCACCTGAAGAGTCAATTGGGAGCCGAAAGAGCAGACTCTTTTTAGTGAGCAAAGCCAAAAAATCTGGTTCTCTAATAACAGTCGGAATTCCCATCCCTTCAACAGACCATTCGGGTATGATTTATTAAACTCACTTTATATTGTTTACTGCGGTTGCTGGTGAGGTGCAATAAATATAACAATGTTCTTTAACATAACTACCAGTCTGTTCTCTATCCAACTGACTCGAATACCACTCCAAAATGTCAAGTTCTTTGATAGACAACTTCTTTTTAAAGTAACGGAAATAGTTACTTTAAACTAGTAACTAGTTACTTTTACTATAGAGTAACTCAATTACTTTTTGGAAGAAGTAGTGGGAAACCATAACTAATTACTTTTTTTAGAGTAACTTGCCCAACACTGGTTATAACTATGTTATTAACATGATTTATTTATTAGACTTTGAAATAGTCAACCACTAAAAAAAACATGCTAGTTAGAAATCAAATTTCTTAGATAATCACAACGAACCATGATATAGTTTCAAAAACAGTCCATGTGGTCCGTGGATGTGTCTCTTGTCCACAACATTTGCCACAAAAATACGCTTTTCATACCCATTAATTGGAAATGATCGGTTAGGACCTGGATTAAAAATTCCAAATTAAAAAAATCGCTTCAGCTTCTTTTCATTAATTAATGTTTGTGTGCTATTTTTGTCACTTTCCAGTTTGCATGAGTTAAAAAAACTGTAGAGGAAAATAATTCAATTGCGGTTTTGCTTGTTTGTACAAATGCATGGTTGATAAACACAAGAGATTACATTTTAGTGATAAAAATGAGGAAAAAAACCTCAATAATCGTTTTATAATCGAATCTTCCACCACCTCAATCGTAATTCAATTGTGAGACTCCAAAAGATCTCCATCCCTACAGCAAATGTACACTTCTTATGCCATTAATTTACTCGTCCTGCCCTCGTGAGAGTGGTTTCTCAAAAACGTGGCCCCTGAGTTAAAATGAGTTTGACACCTCTGTTTAAAGTAAAATGAAAAAAATGCCCATTAAACATAAAAGAATTTAAGACCACAACAGTGTTACTTACCAGCACCACTTCATTCTGAATCTTTTCAGCAGTCTCTATGAAATGGCGCACCACTTCGGCAAGTTGGTCAATACTTAAAAAAAAAAGTTTGAAACAGTAATGGATCGTTTTTAACAAATATAATAAAGAGACACTGACCTCTTCATTTGTGCAACATAATGTGCTTCTAAGCTATCTCGCATGTCAGTAAAGATTTGATCTGCTCTGCTTTGCAGAGAGTTGACCAATGCCAGTGCGTGGCCCATCACGTGCTGAATTCGTACCTTTGTGCAACTTTCTGGAGAAACACACAAAGATATAAGTTGACAATTTAAAAAATGAAGAACAACTTAAATGCCATCCAATGTGTTTAAAGCAAGTTAGTGATTTGCTTCTTAGATACAAATATTTCTCAAAGGAACAGTGTGTATCATTTGACCACTAGATGCTTTTTTATGGCAGGGATAGACAAATTACATCCCTGTTAAACATCCATCCATCCATCATCTGCACTGCTTATCCTCAGTAGGGTCGCGGAGGGTGCTGGAGCCCATCCCAGCTGTCTTCGGGCAGTGGGCAGGGGACACGCTGAACTGGTTGCCAGCCAGTCACAGGGCACACAGAAACAGACAACCATTCATTTGCTGATTCACACCTAGGGACAATTCTGACCATCCAATTAACCAGACATGCATGTTTTTTGGAATGTGGGAGGAAACCGGAGTCCCTGGAGGAAACCCAAGTAAGCATGGGGAGAACATGCAAACTCCACACAGAAGGATTCGATCCCATGACCTCAGAACTGTGCCGCCGACGCGCTAACCACTCAGCCGCCGTGCTGTCCCGTTACACAAAAGCGGTAAAAAAACTAAAACTATATTATATATGTACATAAAATTATTAATAAAGTACGATTAATAAAGAAATGTTGTTTAAGTATCGGGCAGCACGGCGGGGCAGTGGTTAGCGCGTGTGCGGCACAGTTCTGATGTCATGAGATCGAACCTCCTGTGTGGAGCTTGCATGTTCTCTCCGTGTTTGTGTGGGTAAAAATGTAATGGTGTCCAACCCCAAAACGGCATTATCGATTAGAGTTAACAGTTTTTATTTATGCAAGTTAATAGGTGAAATGTTATAATAAGAGTATTAATAGTTGTAACAGCAGTGTTAATAAGTTAGCAGGAAGGGTTGGTTTGAATTAATACTTGAATACATGTCTTGCACTGATAAACATGCTGCAGTAGCACATGGTAAATTTTATATTACACTAATTGCACACATGTCATGTTTACAGCCTTAAAAGTATGTGGATTATTTTTAATGTGCAATGTTTACCTTTTTATAGCGTACACAATTTATTTTTGATGTTGTTTACTTTGTTTGGTGTGGGTTATTTTAAGTGCGTACATTTTATCAGGGAATTCACCGGGAAGCCAAGGGGGCGCCAGTCTGCAAAAGTTTGGGAACCATTGTAGTGCAACCGAAAACAAGTTCTAAAAGCAGAGGGGAAAATACAAACTACCTGGACTCATCGTGACTCAAATGCACCACTTTACTTCAAAATCTTTTGCCCGGCCTTTTTTAGGTATTTGGATACCCGTAGCAGCAAGCAAGCAGACAATTATGTCAGCTCCTTTAGGTGAGGATGATCTTATATCAAATAAATGCCAATTGCCCAACCTACAACTAGTTTAAAATATACAGGTTTATGTGTTCGTTTTGGTATTTTTACTCATATTTAAATCAATGAATGACATTTTTAGGAGGCGCTGAATAATACACACTGTCTCTTTAAAGAGTATTTGCAGGTCTGGATGACATTCGACAAAACCCACCTTCATGCTTTAAAGCAGCAGTGTATTCTTTGATTATGAGTTTCTGTTTGACATTTTTAACAGCTCCTGTTGTCTTCTCCACCGTCTCCACAGCTGGTGGTGGGCTGCTGGGTGCAGGAGGAGGCGACGGAGTACCTAAACACGAGATATGAATATATGATAAAATACAGGAAACCTTGTCCTAATACAGGACTAGCGGCCCTGGAAGACCAGGTTTCCCACTTCGCTACAAAAACCAACCGCTGCGTCTGCTCCCACCTTTCTGTTTTTTATCTTTATTTTTTTTGTTCGCATTATCTTTCTCTTTGTCCTTTTCCTTCTCTTTTTCTTTCTCCTTCTCTTTCTCCTTTTCCTTCTCCTTTTCCTGTGCTTTTTCCTTCTCTTGAATTTTCTCCTTTTCTTGTGCATCTTGTGTTTTTAGCTCCACCTGCTGAGGTTCTGTCGACACCTAGACATGGACAAAAGTGACTGCCTTTCGTATAAAATAATCTGGATGAAATACTCACACAAGCGGCATTACCAATTTACTAATGACTGCAACCACGTCTTCATGTTTTTCCATCAGAATCTCAATAAGCTCCTAGACAAGAATATTTCACAAGTTTTAGTCTGACAATATTAATGTAGTTTACATTTCTGCACAGAAAGCCTATACAGTAATCCCTCACTGTATCGTAGTTCACTTTTCATGGTTTTGCTACTTTTAATTGTGCATTGTGTTCTGCGTTTTGATTGGCTGAACAGTCACCCCACCCAGTTTCTGCCTGTGTCTGCCGAATCATCAATAACGTTGGATTATGAATAGAACCTATATTACTTACGTGTAAATCTTTTTAAATTTTGAGATTTTCCTAAAAGCCATCATGTCAACGAAATGCTGTGGACTGAAGACCAAAAAGGCAAACATTTTGACTTCTCGTCATGCTAAAGGATTGTAAAACCATTTTTACCCTACATTTTGTTTTTCAATAACCTCCACATAACGGCGACAAAAAAACACCTGAATGAAAATGTGGATAGTGCCCTGAAATAATTATCTGTTTGAAATGAATAGTGCAGTGGTTACCAACTTCTTTTTGGAGCTAAGAACTACTTTTTACTGAGAGCTACTGATTGGCGCAAAGAACTACCATTTTAATATACGTCCCTAAAATAACTTGTGTTATTACTGTGTTGTTACAATGTTATTACCAGGTTGTAATTATTACAAAGTAAGTCAACCACTGAAACATCAGGTCAGTTAGAAACCAAATTTACTAGGAAATCACAATAACCCGTATCCGGTGGACTATTTTAAGAACCAGTCCACGTGCTATTCAGGTGTTCTTAAAGGGCTACATGGTGCCCTTCGGCCCCAATTTGAAGACTCCTGCAATAGTGCACTGAAGCAGGAAGATTCATTTTTAAATTCTAATTTGATAGTTAAGAAGTTTTGGAAAAAAATAACAAATTTTTAAAGGACAGTAATATTTGTTAAACAAGTATGTGAGCCAGTAAATAGCGTTATTTTTTTGGATTTTTTAAATAAAGGTTTTTACTTTGTCAATTCTGACTATCACGGGTCCTTTTTGGAACGCAGCACTGCGGAAAATGAGGGATTACTCACTGTAATGTACTTGACTCACAAACTAATTGGGACATGAAACTACTAAGAAAACACAATAGCAAGAAGACAGGAAACTGGATTACCTTTGTAGGTGCAATTTCTGAGATGTCGATGAGGGGGATGGGCTCCAGGTGTTCCTGTTGTCCGGCATTTAGATAGTAGTCTCGCAAAATATTGCGTGTGTTCTGAAAACGGCCTAATTCCACCTGTGTAAAACATAGATTTTCATTTTGCAACATGTAGAAAAAAACATTGATTGAGTAAATGTAAATATTGTGCTTTGCAATGTACTTCACACTTTCCCGTTTACACACACTAACTCAGTGTTTTTCAACCAGTGCGCTGGGGCACACTAGTGTGCCAGGAGACCGAAATTATCTTTCCATAAAAAAAGCATGCCATTGTTCAGTACATTTCCTTTTATTCCAGTGGTCAGCTAAAAACCTGTAACATTCATCTACCCGGCAGCAGTTTCAAAATTGTTTTACCCTTTATATATTAATTATGAGTTAGACAGGGAAATGTTATTAATACCTTATTTTGTTTGATGAAACTGTTGAAGATTGTACTCCAATAGAAATAATATAATTAATCAGTGCAAAAATATTGCTTCTAATTGTACTCGTTTGGATTGATAATTTCTTGTTTAAAAAAAACAGAAGAAGTTAATGTAGTAAAATGAAAAGTCATTGTACTTTGCTCATTTTAAGTATTACTTTTATATTATATTAGAAAAAGAAAAATATGTAATAAAACTAAAAATTGATGGAGTTGTATTTATCCTACAGTTGACATTTAATATGTTATATGTGTTCTCAGCCCGTAAACTAAACTCCAGGGCCATGAGTTGTTTTTTTATGTACAGACTGTGTTTTTGTTCTCACATACCAACGAAATACATCCTGACCTGGCATCCCATAACTCAAGATTGTTCTTCACCAAAGAGCCTGGGAAAAAGGAGTTTCCCAGGACCAAGGTCACCTGTCATCATTGGATGGAAAGCAGACCTTCGAAAGAAGACTAATCAACTCTACGTAGCAAAGGCAAAAACTGAATATTAGAAGGGAGGTTTTTCGAGGAGATCCTCAGAGCCAGAGCCGAGCCGAGCCAGAGCGCAGCAAGCAGGGCAGAGCGAGCGAAAAGATGTCTAACAACAGAATGTCGGCGGCTCTCAATATGATGATTAATAAAGTAACTAATTATAAAGAACCGATTCTCTTTGTCCTATATTGCAGAGCGTTTTATTAAAAATGTTGGGGACATGAACCTAACATTTAATTGGTCCTTCGAAACCGGATTCCAAGATACCAGATGATTCCAGGACGCGAGAGGAAAATCCAGGAAAGACTGTGGCCACAGCATAAAGACCCTTTTTCCGGGACTGGACCTTCCCTCGCGGGCTGGGATCTGACGGTTGACGGAAAGCCAAGGACTTAGAGAATCGTGAGTAAAATTTATTCGTAACATTGTGTGCATGTAGATAACCGGTAAAAGAAATTGACTCGCGAGCGGGGGGGGTAGATTCTTAAGGTTTAAGAATCCTCCGTCGAAAAGATTAAGAATAAAATCTTAACAGAGACAAAGATTAAAGAATCCTCCGTTGAAAACGAAAATTACGGTGGGCAGATTCTTAACAGAAAAACCCTGACAATTCTAGACTCTATCAGGTAAATAGTTTTCAGACAGTTAAAATTCCGCGGGAGGTGTGGACTCCCCTAACCCAGCGCTTTAAAGTTAGTTAAATTTCACAAGGATGTGCGGAGTCCTCTGTCAACTGAAAATAAGTGGAAAGAAAAAAAAAAAAAAAAAAAAAAAAAATAAGAACAAGCGATGTAAGAGCGTGATCACGATAAAAAACAAGACGTCTGTGTGATTGAGAGAGAGCGAATGAAAATAAAGTTGCCACTAGGCAATTGTATTTAATAAAAAAAAAAAAAAAAAACACCGACAAAAACAACAGTGAGCTTCTGTGGATGCTTGTAGGCAAGAAAGCTCCACTTGAAAAGGTAGGAGCGAGCCTTACCACATGAGTAATTAATCGTTGTCTTGTTGAAAATAACCCGGTGTTAGAATACCCTATGTATTAACACCCACCAAGACTAAATTGCAGACTTAAAATGGGGAAAGGACAGAGTAAGGAGAGACAAAAATATAAATGAGCTATTTAGATGCGTTAAATCAAAATAATGCCAGAATAATACCGAAAAAGATAAAATATTCCTGTTTTCAGTTCAAAAAATTGGTAAAAAAGGACTGGGAAGAATAGGAAAAATCTAATTGAGTGAATTGAAATACACTAATTTGAGATAAGGGCATTTTTATACCAAAAAATATTGAAAAAATTGTTTATAAATACTTTTTTTCTCTTTCAATTAAAATGGAAAAAATGGATTGAGTGAAATTCAAATGAGTAAGATAACTCATAAATAAATAGATGCCATTTTCACATTAAATAGGTGAAGCTAAAATAGTAGATTTAATTGGTTTAAAGAAAAAAAAAAAAAAAAAAGGGAGAGAGAAACATAAAGGGGAAAGTTAATTAAATATTAAGAGAGATAATTTGGTGAAAATTAAGTGAGACTAACCTTAATACAATAGATTGGAAAAAAAAACTTACTTTTTCAACATTGAACTGTTTTAAATCTAGAGTAAGTAAATGGGTAGAGTGGAGCACATTATAGAGTGCTTTTGAAGATCTTCATTGACTTGAAATGCGTTGTTTAGATGCAAACCATTTGCGATTTATGGCATTACCTTTGTGGAAATACCGTAATGTATCCTAAAAAGGAGGATAACGAATATACAGGGCCATATAGTGAACCGCGTCGATTAATGGCTGCTGCCTCTTTACTGAGGAAGGAAGAGCAGGCACACAGTAATACGCCTCGCTCCACGCCGCCCCCACAATATGCCAAATATCATTCACATGCGCTAATACCCCCCAGGCCATTTACCCACTTCCGAGGAGAAGCCGTGAAGATGGTAGGGTTTTACCGCCCGATTCTCAATGGCTAAAAGGCCAAGTGGACCCCCTTATTGACAGAGTAAAACATAGATATAGATAACGAGAAACTGATTAATCCCGAGTAGGTCAGATCATGGGTCATAGCACAGCCTTGGCAGTGATTAATTAAAAAGGGAGTTATTTTTCTGGGTTGAATAATGGTTTTAAATCTAGAAGGGGGATTCACACGTGACACCGAGCAAGCTGTGAATAATTAAAAAAAAAAAAAGAGGTGAATATGAGGACGCAGGAATTAAGTGGACACTAAATTAAGGAGAAGATAAGGTTATAGTTATAGTTGATACAATATTTACACAGAAATATTTGCATGTAAGATGTTACATACAGTTGAGATTTGTGTAATATGCATTTGGTGAAAAATAGTCAAAACATGTGACAGTAATTTTATAGATAAGCTATAAAAATAAAAGAAAATTATATAAAGGATGAAAATCTATTTGAAGGCAAATGAACATAGACATAACATATTGTTTTGCTTTAGAACAAGAAATGAGAGAATTGCAAAGTATTACAATAATAAATTCGACTACAAAAATACTGTAGTGATACAAAAACTACACTATTTTGTTGCCATAATGAGAAATATTATAGACTAAAAAAAAAAAAAAAATATATATATATATATATATATATATATATATATATATATATATATATATATATATATATATATATATATATATATATATATATAAAGGAAGGAAAAGTTTGATTTTACAGCAAAAGTGTTGCTCTAACGTTGTTTTTGAGATTCAGAATTTTGGTTCTTGTCTCATTTGGACTCAACAATCCGCTGAGGAGAAAATGGAAGAACGGTGAGGAAAAAAAAAAAGTAGCATTACTAACGATGATGAAGATATTTGAATGGGATGAACGATGGTAAGTGAAAAAACAATTTTTATGATATTAAAGGAATATGTCAACAATAAAGGCGTTACAGGTGAGAACCAGAAAAGTTTTGTGTTCATATTCGGCCGGTATGAACCATAACTATGATAAGTAGATCTCATCTTGTTGGAATCCATCACAGCGATCATCGAGCAGCGATTGGAGGACACCCTGAACTGGTTGCAAGCCAATTGCAGGGCACACAAAGATAGACAATTCACTAGCTCATTCACACATAGGGACAATTTGGACCAGTCAGTCCACTTGAAATGCATGTTTTTTGAAAGAGGAAAGTAAACCGTAACAATGAGAGCATGCAGGCTGGCTTGGAACACACACACCTGTTCCCAGGTCCTTAGTAATGCCGCACACGTGCTGGCCACTGCGCCACCGTGCTGCACACACATATATAATATATATCTCATCTCATCTCAGCAGCTGCACCGCTTATCCTCAGTAGGGTCGCGGGGGTGCTGGAGCCCATCCCAGCAATCATCAGGCAGTGGGCAGGGGACACCCTGGTATATATGATTTTTTTTTTTAACTGAACTATCAATAATGATAATATGATAGGAATTTTGAATTCCGTGTACTAGCTTGCTAAAAGATTTATAGATCTTGGCAGAACCCCCCGAAATTTAGTGATACAAAGATCGAACTTATAAATCGGTGACAAATATAGTAGATATCTGCGTATTCATTCAGTTTTGATCATCGAATTATTAATTTATTTTCTGCATTTGTTGATGGTAATTGCGAATAACAGGCTTGTCTTTTTCCATTTTTCTACTTACTGTACTTTTCTTTAACATCTTAGTACAACATAATTCGTGATATCAATCATCAAAGCAAATGAGCCGTTTGAAAGCAAGCTCTCTTTGATGAATTGAACAAGGGAAAAAGCCGTTTGTCTAATAAAAAGACTGACCTTCGCTCGACAAGAATTACCAACAACAATGACGTAATCTCGAAGCGACGAGATCTCATTAGCGAAGATCGGCGTGCAGGAAAATAAAAAAAAACTCGTACAGCAAATTCAAAATAACGACAAAGCTTGTAAGGCGTTAAATCTTTGTTAAAGAGTAAACTAAATGATAATGAAAATTTAAAGGAAAAAAAAAAGGTTGCGTACCCAGCATAAATGATGCGTCTTGGACAGGTAAGCGGGAAAATGAAAACACTGAGTGTATAACACAAGATAATTATACAGAATAGTATAAAAAGAAAGAATATTTGAGTGAACAACTAATCATTTTTCGTTGAAAATGCGAATAGCAAAGGGGATATAACTTTAAGACGTGTAGTTTTGCTCTTAATAAAGAAAGGACGATTAAAGCAATGAAGCTGACTAAAAATGGTCCATAATTTTAGTGTCAATCTTCTTGTTCGTAAATGGACAAATTCAAAAGAGGCGTAAGACGTAAAAAGATTATTTCCTTAGTTGTTCTCGTATTACAGAAAAGAAAATTCGAGACTAGAAATAATTAATAACGTAGCTGAAGCTATTTCAGTCAATGAATGAAATGATTCTTTTAAACAAAGGAAAAAAAGAAAGGTATTAATAGTCGGACCAGATCATGTTGATCTGTATAGCCTTGATCACAAGGGATCTCGAAGGGCTGCATAGAACATAGACTAATGCGTAGAAGCAAAGATTGTTGCGCAGAATAAAAGATAATGAATAAACAAAATAAATACACTCAACAAGATGGTTCATGAGTAACGGGTATGTATTGCTGTATATTGAATCAATAACAAAAGATTGATTATGATTACAGAGAGAAGAAAATACAATTAGAAAAGTTATGACATTAAGTTCGATTTGGCATTTTTAGAGATTTTTTAGATCTTTTGAGATTTTTGATGTTTAGATAGTGTGTGGGTTTGGAATTTTGACAAGTTTAGCCCAAAGGACAATTGGGAGGACAATTGATTACACACTGAATTTTTTTTAGAATGAGTGTTACGATTGACAAGTGATAAACAAATGTGTAACAAATACTGACTTATGGTTTGGTTAAGTTAAAAGGAAACGGTTTCTATGGAAGAGCATTTTTACAGTAGAAGACAATAAGAAACTGATCAATCTTGAAGAGTCATAGGAAATAAAAGTAACGGATTAGTTGATTTCGAGACATATCGGGCTAATTTAAAAATAATTGCATGGGAAATAAATGGGTAGAAATTGATTAAACTAAGATAATGTCTACTAGTACTTAAATTTAGAGAAACATTTAAGACATAGAGTAATCCGGCCAATTTACTAAAAAAATCCCACTACGTAAGCACAGTGGAATTAACGAGACTCTCAAGTGCCAGTGAATTCCGCAAAAAGACTCTTTCTAAGTCTCCAAAGGACATATAAATCTGTCAAAAAGAGGCCATGGACTAATTTGCTGAAAGAGCCAAAGACATCAGTCATCCATTGTCTGCGCCGCTTATCAACAGCGAGGCCAAGGGAGTGATATGGAGCACATCCCAGCTACGCTCATAAACAACGAGCTCACGGGAGTGTGGGGGTAACACACACGGCGAGACGTAAAGTGTTGGGCCTGCGGTCGAAAGGTCACATGTCCTTTGAATGTGAAGAAGAAAGCTCTGCTGAGCAACACCAAACAGCGTGACTAGGCCAAGATAGTATTCAGACATAAAGTCAAATAGATAGATAGATAGATAGATACTTTGTTCATCCCCGAAGGGAAATTCACATTTCCAGCAGCATCCCTGAGCTGAGAACAAACAATCGAGAACAATCGAAAATAACACGGGAGCTGCTGGAGTGGCTGCCATTCGTGACGGCGCCGGAAGAAACGATTCAATTTGAATCATGTACAAACAAACAAACAAAATATTATTGCATATGGTAGCAGTTCTTTTATCGAGCAAAATATAGAGTGGTTTTCGAGTGCCCTCTTGGAAACAAATGAAAATCATGGAACTTCAATGGACGCTCAGATGCCAATTTTTGAACGCTCATTGTAAATCCTGTTGCGTTTTTGCTTTGGAAAATAATTGTTCATAAGTATGAAACTGATTGTGCTTACTTGAACAATGATTTGTGTTTATGGTAACTGTGTGTACAAAATAATGTATGCCATAGCAGCAGTATTCTTACCTGACCCACTCAAGTCACTGTTTAAACAGCATAACTGGCTTATGGATAGATGCGTACCGCATATCTCGTTGTGCAAAAAGAAGAGCATCAAATGGCAAGACTTGGAAAAATTAGTGTACAAAGGAGAAAGGCTCTTTTCTGGTCGGTGACAGTGCAGTCAGAAGTACACTTAATAGAAGAACAAGAATGACAAATCTTTTTAACCGGAGAGGACGAGTAATTCCCGAGAAATTATGGTCTCAGGGGCCTACTGACGTGGGCCTTGTAAAAGGGGCATCCCCTGTAGTAGTCAGACCAAAAACAGAGCATCGCCCTAGAATAAAACAATATCCACTCAAGCCAGATGCTATGGCTGGGATACAACCAGTGATTGAAAATTTAATAAAAGCAGGGGTGTTAGTGGAATGTGCCGACTCCCCAGTAAACACGCCACAACATGCACTCTTGGTTAATATCGTGGACCTATAACAACTCTGTGACAGTGACTGTGCCACCAAATGCCACCATTGTGATGTCCATACCGATAACCTCTTTAAAAGGGTTCCAGTGAGGCAGTCTAGGGAGACAGCCAACACACATTACTGGGCAAGGGTGGGAGGAGTACTGGTGGTACGTGTTTGGACACGGAGCGTTCCAAGGGTGGGAGTATTTGGTTATAACGGAAGCAGGGGAGTACTGGACCCCAGGGGACAGCTCTGAGGCCCAGTATTTCAAAAAATCGGGTTAAATTGCAGCATCAAGGAAGCAATTTACAACTGACTATAACCGTTACAAACCAGACAATTCGACCTCCGGGATCAGATTTTTTTTTTTTAACAGCACGTGCTAGGGTTTCACGTTATGGGCCTGGTCCTCGGGCATGGACCCCTTTTTTCCCGGTCGTAGTGTGTGTAAATGACAGTATGAAATCGACTGATCAGCCAAAATTAAGTAACTACTCTGTAACGACAAATATCACATCAGTAAGCATGTCAGTCGAAGACATTAATGGGTGGTTCAAAGTTACCACAGGAATTTCAAGGATAGATAACAACTGGTTGCTAATGGCTGAGCAGGCGGCACATGCTGTCATGAATGATTGTGTTGTGTGTAGTCTGAATGATATACAATGTCACCGAATGTTGACAGTCAATATAACATTTAAACCACTCTCCCGGAGTGACATCTGGTGGTGGTGTGGAGAAGACAAGTTGTATGATAGACTACCGTACAATACCACGGGATTGTGTGCATCTGTGTCTCTTATTTTACCTGTGTCTATAACCGCCACCACAATCCCTGAATTGCTAACATCTGTGAAGAGCTTGTTATCACATGCATGGAAAAGTAAAGGTCTACCTATGCCTGGAGTGAAAATGATCCTACATACATCGACAGTATCGGTGTTCCAAGAGGCGTACCAGATGAATACAAATTAGCAGATCAAGTAGCAGCGGGTTTTGAATCTTTGATTTGTTATTGGTGTACAATTAATAAAAATGTTGACAGAATAAACTATATCCATTTCAATGTGCAGAAGTTAGGAAACAAAACAGAACAAGGTTTCTCCGCCATACACGAGCAACTCTCTGCTACCTCCCTCATGGCTTTCCAGAACCGGATTGCTGTTGATATGCTACTGGCTGAAAAGGGAGGGGTCTGTTCTATCTTTGGTGACCAATGTTGCACGTTCATACCGAACAACACGGCAGCAGACGGAAGTCTGACAAAGGCCCTGGAAGGCCTCAGGTCACTTAACAACAAGATGAAAGACCACTCAGGAGTTGACACATCAATGTGGGATGGTTTTGGAGATACGTTTGGGAAATATAAAAAATATTAATATATGGCTATAGCCGTTTTTGCGGCAATTCTCACATTGTGTGGATGTTGTTGTATTCCGTGCATAAGAACATTGCTAACGAGACTAATTACAACAGCTCTTGCCCCAATGCAGGCAAAGATGGTACCTTTGTATGCTCTGTTGCCCTCGGACACCGATGCTGATGATGACTCTGGCAATTACCATAAAAATGACGACGGTGAAAATTGTAATGACACAAATGTTGATGATGATTGCCTGTCTCTGCATTTTCATGATTTTTACTCAGATCCTGGTCATTATGACGACAACCTCTAAGTGTAACAACTGTTGTTGTGTTCATGATTTCTCTGTTGAAAATCGTATTGCGAAGTGACAGTTGAATGAAGTATTAAATCACCGATAGGATAAAGAGGAGGGAATGATGGAGTTGTATTTATCCTACAGTTGACATTTAATATGTTATATGTGTTCTCAGCCCGTAAACTAAACTCCAGGGCCATGAGTTGTTTTTTTATGTACAGACTGTGTTTTTGTTCTCACATACCAACGAAATACATCCTGACCTGGCATCCCATAACTCAAGATTGTTCTTCACCAAAGAGCCTGGGAAAAAGGAGTTTCCCAGGACCAAGGTCACCTGTCATCATTGGATGGAAAGCAGATCTTCGAAAGAAGACTAATCAACTCTACGTAGCAAAGGCAAAAACTGAATATTAGAAGGGAGGTTTTTCGAGGAGATCCTCAGAGCCAGAGCCGAGCCGAGCCAGAGCGCAGCAAGCAGGGCAGAGCGAGCGAAAAGATGTCTAACAACAGAATGTCGGCGGCTCTCAATATGATGATTAATAAAGTAACTAATTATAAAGAACCGATTCTCTTTGTCCTATATTGCAGAGCGTTTTATTAAAAATGTTGGGGACATGAACCTAACAAAAATAAAAAAAATCAAAGAAAAAAAAATCGTAAAATCCAAAATTACTGTAATATGATTAACCAAAATAAATAACCTGTATTACCTCCAGATCCACGGTGACCACAAACAATGATAAAAATGTTATGCTGTCAATTTAGGCGACATGATCAGTTAAGCTTTAACATTTTTTAAAAAATGAATTGATATCTTAAAGTTTTTGACAGAGAGTGTGCCTCAAGATTTTTTTCGACTAAAAAAGTGTGCCTCGGCTCAAAAAAGTTTGAGAAACACTGCACTAACTAACCAATAGCAGCATCAGCCATGCAAGACTACCTGGTCATTAGGGATTCAATGTCTTGCCCAAGGACACTTCTAAAAAATAACTCGGAGGAGCCGGGAATCGAACCTCCGCTTTACCTCCTGAGCTACTTTTTCTAAAGTTTATCAATAAGACAAACAATGTTACCCAATGGCCTACCTGTCCATTAAGGCCAATATGAGAGATTTTGGATGCAATCCGAGTAGTGAACATGATGTAGTTTGTTAAGTTTGGTCATATAGCTGACCATAAATTGATATGAATTTATTGATTTAATTTATTCTCCTTACCAATGTAAGTGTTTATATCTTTGGGTGCGCTAAATAAATAAAGGTTGATAAGTTTATACATTTATCTGTTCTGAAAACCCTCCTCTGACTCATCTCCTAAGTTAAAAAAAGCAGATCCGCCGTAAAATAACAGTAACATTATTTGCCGATGGTGACAATGATGTAAACAGTGCATAATGGTCAAAATACAGAACAACAGTGAAGTACAACAATCAAATAACGACCTATCATCTTATGCATTCTCCTTTGCAGGTGTCCCGATATTGAAAACAGAATAAATGTATCAAAAGTAACACCGATCAGACAAAGAAACAAATGACTCCTGGTATCAAACAGCCTAAAACTTGTTCTAAAAAAAACTGTTTTTAACAAAATACCAGTTCAAATTTATCCAAAAGTAGATGTCACACACGAAGGAAAATGTGCTATGTTCAGCCTTTGAGAAACATATAGAGTGGTCTTGGAGTCTCCTTTTTTGGATAACATAATGGTTGATTGGTGCCTAAGGAATGGAGGAAGAAAGATGCAAAATTTTGGCGGCAGCACAGACGCCTACTTTCGAACTCTCATCTCTAATCTTTTTTGTTGTTACTTTGCAGAATAATTGTCTTTAAGTATAAAACTTATTGTGATATTCAGTATTTATTCATTTTAATGTTTTTTACAAAACTAGCTACTCTTGTTTAAATTGTTGTTAGAATCACTCAGTTTACACTACTGTTCAAAGGATTTTGCTTAGAAATTCCCTTATCTTTTTAAGAAAAAGTTTTTTTTTCATTGAGGATAAAACAAGCCGAAATTTGCCCCATATAAGTTTAACGAGACCAATGACTACTTAAGCTGCAAATATCTGGTTTTAATGCAATATCTACATAAATATATAGAGGCCCATTTCCAGCAAACAGCACTATATTGTGTTTGCTAATTGCATTGGAAAGCTGATGATTGATTAGAAACCCCTTATTCAATTATATTAGCACAGTTGAAAACAGTTTTGCTGGTTAGAGAAGCTATCAAGCTCATCTTTCTTTGAGCTAGTCAAGTATCTTGAGGATCATTTCAGTCTGTGCGATAAAACTATCCAAATGGCCAGAAAAAGAGATTTCCCATGTGAAACTGAAATGAAATTAAATGATCTGCCTTTATATAGCGCTTTTCAAGTCAATGACTTCCCAAAGCGCTTTACATTGTGCTTCACATTTCCCAATAGCGGCCGTGATCTGTGCAGCCATGTAAGGCGCTTACCTGCTTATTGGGGGTATTGGGGGTTCAGTGTCTTACCCAAGAACACTTCGGCATGAAACACGGACAAGCCGGGATTCAAACTGGGATCCCTTAATCCTAAAAACGATCGCTCTACCTCCTGAGCAACTGCCGCTACTTGACGATTTCTTCTTGTTTTAAGAAATAAAGGCAAGTCCATGCAACAAATTGGCAAGAAACTGAAGATCTCCTACAACAGTGTGTATTATTCCTTTAAGAGAACAGCACAAAAAGGCTCTAACCAGAGTAGAAGAGAAGTGGGAGTGCATGTAGTTTGAGAAGTAAACAATGTGCAGCTCCTCAACTAGCGGATTTGTTAAATGGTACCAGCTAAACACCAGTGTCCATACCTTAGGTACCATATGCACTTCTGTCTACTTGTGTGTCTTAGTCTAGTGTGCCCCAGCATAGTCTTTTTTGTTATCTTCTAGACACAAAAGGCTGAGAGAAACATAATTTCAATTCTATGCTTACGCTGCAGAATTGACAATAAAGCTGACTTTGACTTTGACCAGTGTCAACATTTATGGTAAAGCCTTGACTCCGATATTGTGTCCTTTAAGGCAGAATGGAAAAAGCCATGTCTAAGAACACAAACATTGAACAACACATTTGAAAACACAAATTTGTCTAGGTAACCCCGAACTTATCAACGGGAGTGTAGCCTAGAACATATCAGTGTAGTTAGCAAGCTAACAGGACCCCATTGTACTTGGTTTTAGGGTTTTCGGCGACCTTAGAAGGGTAATGGTTGAGGACATTGTCTTGATAAACATCAACTTAAAGTGAAACAAGTCTGGTTATTTTGAAAGTCATTCACTGGCTGTCTTGCTGGTGAAAAATGTGAAACTTCAGAGAGGTTACAGCACCTGTTACCTGAATAAGACTTAAATGATGGTTGATGAGGATAGTGGCATGCTCTTCCAGCCATTCCTCACTCATAAGCACGGCCCGTTGCGTTTCATCATCCTCCTTGTGCGTTTCCACAATGTCCCACAAATGTTCTTGTAGGTCCTGTGCGCAGATATCTCAGTTTTTACACTTAAAATATTAAAAAAATGAATCATGTTTACTTACATCTAGGCGTTGAGCTAACTCCGCTTTAGTCTCCTCGTTTTTCCTCAGGTCATCTGGGATGGTATTGTAGTCCTTCTGCCACTGAGATACCAATTCCTGCTTAAGATCAGGTCGCTCTAGGAATTGCTTGAACTCCTCCCTGGGAATTTTCACGAGTCAGAACAAATAAATTACAATGGACTGTACAAATGTAATGAAGTATTTTTCAACCAGAGTACCATGGGACCATGCCTAGTGCGGAGCAGGAATTTTCTCAATTGTATCTTTAAAAAAAAGTATGCCATCATTAAGTATCTTTGCTTTCTTCCAGTAATCAGTCGAGTAACTAATAATCGTCCTTATCAGTAGGTGGCAGCAGAATGCATTTTTTTTTTATATACCGTACTAATTATCTGCTTGTGATGAAGCACAGTGGACATATATTTAATAAGTTATTTTGTTTGTTTCAAAAGCGTATGACATTGTTCAGTATATTTGCTTTCTTCTAGTGATCAACCAAGTAACTAACATTCATCCTTATCGGTAAGAGGCAGCAGATTCATTTTTTTCTATATACCAAAAATCTGGTAGTAAGGTAACACATAGACATTTATTTAATAAGTTAATTTGTTCATTTCAAAAAAGTACGCCACTGTTCAGAATCTTTGCCTTCTTGTAGTCATCAACAAATTAAGTTTTATCCTTATCAGTAGGTTGCAGCAGATTACTTTTTTGTTCTTTTTATATACTAGTCAGATGCTCATTAGGTAGCACAGGGAAACCTATTCAATACATCATTTTGTTTGATTAAACTGTTTAAGATTGTCTTTCAAAAATGATAAAATAAATCAAATAAAGTAAAACTATTGCACACAATTTTGCTAATTTAAAGTATTATTTTCTTTAAAAAAAGTCTAAATTATAAAAGTCGCAATAAGGCTTTTTTTGTTCCACTGGCAGATAATACTTGCTTGTACAGCACTAAGTATTCTTTTTGTTTTATAGAAAAATATAGAATATAGAAATAACTATAACCTTTGGAAAGCATAGTAAGATAAAAAATACAGCAAAAAAAAAAGTGAATGACCTGTTTTACTTCCTGAGCCAGGGTGAAGATAAAATAATAAAAGTGCTACTGTTGATTAAGGTAAAATGATAACTTACGCTTAAAAACATGAACCTGGTGACAGTTATTAATTCTTTGAGGTTTTGATTAAAAAAGTGTACCTTGACTAAGGAGCTTGGGAACCACTGATCTAACCTACACTTCATTGACACTTTGTAGTTCGTTCTACAGTAGTTTTGGCACCTTATACAGCTAGTATCTCTTTTGAACACTATATTGTTAGGCACAACTAAAAACAGAAAATTTGCCAGAAATTTAAAAGTGTGCTTTATAGACCAGATATACAGTCAATAAGATCAGAAATGCATAATTACTATGAAATGCTTTAACATACGGTTACCATTTATGAACGAATCAAGTCAATTTAGTCGTGAAACCACATTTTCAAATGAATAGATTCTATTTTTTTTCTACTTTGCTTTTACTGGAGTTTTTGTTTCATGCGTCTTATGGCCTGGTGTGCATTCCATATGAAACAAATAACTCACAAAGAAATATTCTGAGGATGCACCTTATAATACGGAAAATACAGTACTTGGTTTAGGATCATAAAATTGACCACGCTTAAATTAAGGTATTGTTGTATTGATGAATGTAACAATATCAAGACATCACTTTATGATCAATTTTACAATATTGTGGGTAGGTTGTCACTATTAATAACTCACTATTCTGTAAAATAAATTGTGATTTTTGTTTTTAAATTTATTGTAAAAATCATGTTGTGCAAATAAATAGTGAGGTCCATTTTCAGGTCACAAGGTTCGGTTTTGTGCGGCTATTGGCTCACACAGCCAAGAATTCTGGTCTATGCCGTCCACAAGGATATATTCGTGCTAAATCAAGATTAAATTGTTTATAACAACATGATAAAATGTATTAATGGTTTGATTGATTTGCTGACACTTAAACAGCCCCATATTAAACTGCGATAATAAATTAACCAGCAGAGGATGCCAGTTTTTCACAAACAGAAATAAACTAATTCCATGATTCGTTCCTGTACAAAAAGTAAAAGCGCTTCTATCTGAATCTGAGGATGACTGATTTATCATTTTGTGGGAAAACACATTTTCAGATAGTTGTAATTTACCTTATATCATACAAATGTTGGTCAATAAGCGTGCGTTCTAAGCGCAGCTCCTGCATCACAGCCTTTATACCGCAAACATAGGAATCACATATTGATTCCCACTGGTCGCACAAATACTCCGCTTTGTCCTAAAGAAAAACAAGGAGAGAAAAAAGCAGACGGGAATTATTCCATGGTTAAGCGTTGTGATAGGCGACAACCAGTGTTGAAACTACCCCATTAAAAAAGAACGCGTCCCTGCAATGCAATTAGTTTCTGTAACGCGTCATTAATAAAAGTGGAACTTTGTTGACACTGCATGGGGCATTCCTGCGTTGTTCTTTTCAAATGCAGATCTCAAATTCAGTTTTTCTTTGACAGCTGAATTCTTCAGAATTATTCACGTTGTCAGAAATAACCCTCGATCGGCCAGAAACATCCCCTGGAGGGTGGGCATCTTTATATTTACCTACAAAGTACAACTAAATACAGTTACGCTATGCCGTCTAAAGCGCAGAGTACAACGCCGCAAAGTTTATCTTCATGAAGATATTCTTCCTACCAAATGTACTCTCATCTAAGCCGAATTTAGAACTTTTGAATTAAATATTTAAATTGGGGGGTAAGCTAATATGCACATATTTGGTTGTGTATCACCAGTAGCGAGTAGTCGGCCATGCGTGGAAAGGGGGCCGTGACTTATACAGGAACAACAAACCGATGGGAAAACATTTTAAAGCAGTTTTAAGGGGTCGGCTTATATATGTGTATATTTTCAGACTATAAACCGCAGGAAAGATGGTGTTGAGGAAAATAAACATCCGGTAATGTGGTTTCTACATCAATGATATTAGCATAGTCTGTCATGTTTGCGTAGGTGGACCCAAAGGCAGGAAAGTCGGAGTAAAAGCAGGTGTGCTCAGAGAAGTGTAGTATTTATTGACAAAAACCAGGAACAACAAACAAAAACAAACTAGGCCTCAAAACAACAACCCAAGTGTCCAAACCAGAAATTAAAAAACAAATTGAAAAAGGGACAGAAGACATTATAGAACTTGCATGTAATATGCAATGACACAACCTCTCGCCTGCATCATTGAGCACGGTTACCGCCAAGCTACTTGACTTCCTGTGTATCGAACCCTGTCCGAACAAAACAACCTCTGTTTGATGTACTAACCAGTGTTTTTGCACTTTGCTTTCACACCAAACAGAACAAACTAGCCGGATGGAAGCAGCAGATGGACAATGTGGGCAACACCATCCAAGCTCAGACAAAGATACGATTAACACAGGAACAAACAGTTTCTTGTTTCAAGGCTAATTTTAAAAGGGGAGGGTAAAACACCAAAACACAATTTGGTTGGACCAACTCAAGGAAATAAAATAAAAATTGGCGGGAATCTCCAGATATATGGCGGCCTCGGCAGAAATACCTTAATCACCTGACGTCAGTCCATTTCAACCCACGTCCACAGTCAACTATCCCTTCCAGTTTTCTCGCTCCAAAATTTTATCCCGGGAATACGATAACATAATGTCATTCCCTACCCAATGTGAGATCCATTTCAGAATTATGGCCGCCGCATTTCCATCGGAAAGTTCTAAGGTTGCCTTCATGTCACGTCCCAGGGACTCTGGTCCCAGCCTTTTGTTCTTTCAGTGTACCAAACTCTTGCCTGCCCTTTTAGGATCACAAGTAATGTCTAACAAATTCATGACATAACCGATCCTCATCATGAAAAATGCGGCTAATATTCAGGTGCGGCTTATAGTCAGGAAGTTACGGTCAGTAATTACTTTCAGAGTAGTGTGCTACATTTTGGTGTCAGTAATCAGGGGGGCAGTGATTGAGCTGAATTACTTAAAATAAGTAACTAGTAACTGTAACTAATTACTGTTTCTTACCGAGGACAACGGATCATCAACGTAGACCCAGCCGGGAGTACCTGGGCAGGGTGAGGTTGAAGTGGGTGGGGAAACTTGCATGTCCTCATCGGCTGCTGGGTCTGCAGATTGGGCAGAAATGTTAATTCAATTCTAATGACTTCCACTTGAGTCACCATTCTACTGCTGTAATTTGACACTTAACATACTTTACAAGCCAGACTTTGATTCATTCTAGTTTCCATACTAATTTGATTTGAGTAAATCAGTAATCTCCATCTCACTGCCCAACCTGAGAAATACTGTTTATCCTCTTTCTATCATCCGCATTGCATACACCGACCTAGACTGGTTGTAGTAACAATGTCTTACTTTAAGGACCACACACAGTTAATTTACCCGAAGTCCATCCGATTTGAGTCACACACAGTTGTCTCACACATGAAATGTACATACAAATTTGACACTTTCTACATCTTGGTGTATAACTCCCTTTCTAGTATGTCCTTCTCCATATAAGTGGTTCTCCAGTCGGTGTACCAGTAACCCTTAGTGTACTAGAAAGCACTTTAAGGGTCCTTGATACTTTCAGGGACTCACTAGAATTTTGATCTGTAACAGTTGTTGTAGTAAAAGTATTTTATTTGTTATTCTGTCTAGGGTGTTTATATTGCATTGTTTAATCTATTTTGCACCTTCTGACTCCATTTTCACAACATTGTGTACTGGACAGTATTTTAGTTGTCTTACAGACACTGTTATAATTGTATTTTTTTCTTTTTTTCGTTGGACTTCCTTTTGTTCTGAAATAGTTGTGACATTTATATATTTTTATACTGATAATGTTTGCATTGGAGTAATTTAATAAAAGATAAATTATTTTAGTGACAAAAATCTTTGTGCTGTGCTTATTGTGATTAGAAAAAAAATGCAAGGGGGGTTCACATATTCAATAATGATGATGTTTCGAAGCGAAAAGTATCAGTATTGGATCAGTATTTATCAATTCCACCTTGTATTTATTTGGATTGGACCGATACCGACATTCCAAGTATCGCCCACTCCTAGTACTGAGCTAAGAGAAGAGATTTCCCTGTAAGTACACCAATAAAATAAAAGGGTGAGAAACCCTATGCCAATAATAGGCATCATTGTTATTATTTATCTAGCGTGAAACCTGCTCTCAAGTAAGCTACACTGCAAACAATTATCTAAGCGCATTTCAAATATGATCTTACCTGTTGGATTGACTTGGTCCTCAGTAACGTTTAATTGGGATTCGTCATTTTTGACGTCTTCTTGTTTGACGGTGGCCGTTTGGGCAGGAGGGGAAGACACCACTGGTGCTGGGGTCTCCAAAACCTCTTCCTCCACAATTGGAAACCTCGGAGCTAGGTAAACAAAGATCATGAATCTTATCCAATAAATATGTTCTTGACAAAAAGGTTTCTCCCTAAGTATTGAATGTCACCTTCCAGTTTTTCTTCAATTGCCTTTTGCAAGACATTTTTGACGGTCAAGGCCAGTTCTGCTTTAGATATATCCGCTTTCACACGCGTCAAAATACTTTTCCTGCCAGCATTTCCAAACCACTCTTCAAGTTTGACCCAAGTATCTTGAAAGGACGTGATCCTGAAAGAGCACAGCGGGTACCGTAATCAGACTAGAGATGTAAAGTCGCACCTAATCAAGTTAGATCATCGGATTTTATTACCTGTGTGGAATCTGCGCCACAAACAATCGGCTGTTTACGTGTGGAGAGGCGGATTTTTGTTTGCCTCCATCTTTATAGGAAGGAAATGTCCAAAAAATGTGATATAATCCTGTTGAATGTTTTTTGGGGGGCACAATTCCTGAAATACTAATCTACTGCTGCAAGCAGTATTGGGCACAGTACTGAAAAAAGGTAACACGTTACAGTTACTTCATTTAAAACTTAATTCAATTATCGCAGATTACTGACACTAAAAAGTCGTGTTTTACTTAGATCAAATTTCCGTATTTAGTTGCAGAAAAGCCGACCCTGTAAAACTGCTCTAAAAAAGCCGAAATTTAAAAAAAAATGTGTACACCAACCTGTGGAAGCAGTAAAGCCTTCGTATTTCTTGGCCTGTGCAATCTTGC
Source organism: Urocampus carinirostris (assembly GCF_059441175.1). Taxonomy (NCBI): domain Eukaryota; kingdom Metazoa; phylum Chordata; class Actinopteri; order Syngnathiformes; family Syngnathidae; genus Urocampus; species Urocampus carinirostris. The sequence continues at coordinate 23,946,238 of NC_142353.1, read as the reverse complement.
GAGCTTACAAATTAACACTTAGCCGAGACAATCCATATCCATTTTTCTCTCTGGGCTTTAAACCTTTTAAAGATCTCCTTATCCAATAAAAAGACCAATACTCAGCACACAATTTACTGTAAATTCTGTGCTCAAGTTTGCCCTATTGATTTCCCATTAGTTTCATATTCCTGTATAAGCCATGCCTTCCTCCAAACGCGTTGCCTACCATTCGCTACTGGTGACACACAACCAAATATGTTCATATAAGCTGACTCTGATTTCAGTATTTTCATTTCATTGATGTAAATTCTGCTTAAATCAAGTAATCAATCAAAACATATTTAAATAGTACTTTTTAGGCAACATTTTGCAACTCAAAGTGATATATATATATATATCATTTAATGTACAATGACAAAATAAAATCCACTATTTTTCTTAACCTAACAACACAGAATGATTAGCATGAAATAAAACAAAACAAATAAATAAATTATATTAAATAAGAGTACATACAGTATGGAGAATATCTACATGACGAGAAATTCAGCGTTCTTGTACTCTGTGCTTGAGACGGCCATATTTGTATTACATTGTATTTGTTGGTGAATACAACCACTATTCTGGAATTGCGTATAACGGATCGAGGGATGCACGTGACCAGGTAAGTAAAGCAAGAGTACTCAACAAATAGAGGACACTAAAATGAATTTTCTGCTTTTATGAAAGGGCGGAGTTACTTTGTACCATGTTAGTCCCAACACTGCCAGCGAGGCAAACATTTATAGAACCTTTTACTTTGCGGATTTTTTGACACTTACCAGTGTGACTGACTGCCCGTTTGGCAGCACACTGATCAGGAATATCTAGCAGCACAACTAAATCGAGTGCAGGCAACGGGGGTGGTGGAGGCGGAGGATTGGGATCAATGGCGAGGTCTATCCTTCGGTCCAAAACTTCATAACCCGTATCCCAGGAAGCAATGGCTCTTTCCAGTAGATGGGCCTGATCAATATTGACAGGAAATCCGTCCAGGATCCATCCTGACTCGTACGGAACCTGGCTGCTCACAAAATGGCAATTATCTATTTAGTCTGTGCGCATGCCCTAGAGTGAATCATTACATGTGAAAAACTTTTTCTTCATAAACGTTTGAAAACTAACTATTATTAAAAGTATCGCAAATAAAAGAGATGCTATTTGGGAAATCCCAAAAAGCCATTGTAATACAACGTAGTGCATTACTGACAATGACAGTTTTTTGAGAAAAAGGCTAAAAACTGTTAACAAAATTTAAAATGTAAAACAATACTTGCACTTTATTTGTCCTTTTTTATAAAATCACCAATAAATTAGCATTGATACAACATAATAAGTTGTTTGAAAGAATAGCTAATTTCCGTACGATAGGGGCCTTATGGTTTACGGATTTCTTATGCGATATTGGCCTTACCAACATGCAGTAATACCACTATCCAAAAGTTAATAAAAATATAAATAACTGAGAAAGTCTTTTTACCTTCCATGCATGAAACAAATAAGAAAAAAAAATCAGCAGTGCCATTTTTGCACAATGTTGACGTAATTTAGAAAAAGTTAAAGAATTCGAGTTTGTTGAAGTGATTCTTAGCCATTTTATAAGATGGGTACCTTGTACTGCATAAACAGTATTTATTAGTTAAGAACATTGTAGTGATGAGTAGATTCAGTCATATATTTGACCCAGAAACCCTTTATATATCGTTCACAGATCCCTTAACCAACAGCGTAGTCGAGGCACCAATTTCTGTGGTGCGTCTTGGGCATGTACAGCCTGGTTGCGCCTATTCTTCTCCAGGCAATATAATCTTTGTGGTTCAGTCCATTGATTTTGCCTTTTTTAAGTTATTGTATAGAGATTTGGGGAAATAAATATAGAAAGGGTTATTCGATCACAGAAGAAAGATATTACGATTCTGCATCACGCTGCATAGAAAGACCACACAACTTGAAGATATAGTGAACCTTACATTTCTATTATTAATATACACAGCAAGTAAAAATCAACTCTCAACAAATATTCAACAGTTGTTTCTCTTCACACATGTAAGGATTTTTCTAGCTTTGATTTTGAAAATCGTTAGTATTGAAATGAATTGTTCTTTACTGCAATCAGTAAAGAATTTGCCTCTAGGTGTTGCTCGAGCTCCACCATAACTTTCTTTTTCTCTGAAAAATGCAAGAATTTTCTCCACTGATAAAAAATTAAATTATTTTATTACTTGAGCTCTTTGAGTTCTGATATGAATTTATAATCCCAATAAAATGTATTCAATGAACCAGGCCGATGGAAATAACTCACACAATTTACACATAGAATTATTGATACAAAAAAAAGGGGAGGTTGGGGGCGCAGTTTTGGGAGTTTTCGACCGTTGAAAGTTACAAGCACAAAAGAACGTTTCCCGCTATATTGCTCGTCGATTTGGGGGGATTCCCCTGTAAAAAAAAAAAAAAAAAAAATTTTGAAACCATCCTCTTAATTGTTGTCGCAGAGAGATTTGGTCTCGTGTTGCGAGTGGTCGCAACGTATGGCCCACGCGCTAAGCTCAAGGCCACAATGCAGGCCCGCACGGCCGCACCAAGCAGCTTCATGCGAGGCGGTAGAAATGAGCGCGAACTATCGGCTCAGCTTGACCAGATCAAGGTTTTAGATATCTGATCATGCCTCTATGAGCATGGTCTTAGATATCTGATACAGTATCGGGTCATTGAAGTTGCTAAACTTGTTAGAAAGCCAAAGAAGTGAGATATTTGTGTAAAGTTCTGTACTTGAGAATGCCCCTCCAATCGACATAATTACGTATGGTGTGAACATTATTTTATCAATACATAGCCTTGGATGTTTTAATTACATTCAAAACTTCATGTTATCAGATTTCATTATGGTACATGGTGAATTGGTACGTTCGGCAACTGTCCAAAAGGGGATGCCGTCGTTCCATCCATTCCAAAGTTCTGAGTTACTTGAAAGTTAATTTAGTGCTGGGCTTATTTGCTCTACACACACTTACCATCCTAGGCACATGTCTCAAACTCATGGCCGGCTAAATAATCTTATGTGGCCTGCACGGGCTTAAAATGTAGGAGTGTCTGAAAATAAAAGGGTTGAAAGAGTGCTTTGACCAAAAACTACATTCCCCACAATGCTCGTCATATAGGATACCCGCAAAGTGACTGCTCAGCATCACTACACGACAGTGTTTCCACATCAATGTCAATGAGTGATATGGAGAAATAAAGTATCCCAAAAATATCCAAGACATTTTTTTCATATTCAAGATATTTTATATGTGTAAAGCGACAGTTTTTCAATACAACTGTAATGTTTGTGACTTCAATAATTAATCAATTCAGAGTCATTTTACATGAAGGAGTAGTTACATTCTACATACAATTCAATTACATTTAAAAATTACATCAGGCCTTTTGGGGACAGCAATTACGCTTACGTGGCTCTCTGTGAAAATGAGTTTGACATCCCTGGTTTAAGGGGAATCCAGGATTTCAAGGTCCAATAGTCTTGTAGAATACTGAAAAACCATTGTGCCTCAAATTCACAAATTCACAATAATAATAAGTTTTATCAATTTAATCTAAGTGATGGATAAGTCAATTTTAAATTCGCCTCAAAACAAATTCATTTATGGAAGTATTTAAATGATGACCTTGAAAATGTCCCTATATAAAAATTATTTACAATACGAAGAACTTTTTTAAAAAAAATCTTTGGGGGAAGATTTATATATTAAGAGCTTCTTTGAATATTATATGTTATATAAGTCACTAGCGGTATAATTGTAGGTTTGAAATGTCTTTTAATTTCAAATTTCTGTTTTTGGGGTAAGATTCTGTTGGCTTGTTATTGTTTTGTATAAATCTTCCCTGCAAGGAAAAATTCAGCTTCAGCCTACTTCCTTCATATTGTAAATCAGTTTTTTTGTGTGCAAGCATTTTATTGTTTCTTTCATTGGTTGTTGATGTTTTTTTGTGTTGTGCCTAAATAAAAATCCCCACATCATTATTCTATGACTGAGTGCAACGCAGTCCTACCTGATAGCTTCAACTACAATGTCCACCACCAACTCATTGGGGATTGCGTTGCCTTTGCTCAGCTCTTCTGCAGCAGCTCGTCCCAGGAGTGCACGGATTGATAACTGGAACAGGGAGAAAAGGAGCATTTGGTTGTTTTAAGAAATACTTGATTCTTTGTTATTCGTCAAATGTTCACTTACATTTGTTGGAGATTTCTCCTCTTGACCGTACAAATCTGAAAATGAAAAAGGACAAATTGCACCAATATTTCACAGGGTTAGTTATATACAGTGATCCCTTGTTTATCGCGGGGGTTAGGTTCCAAAATGAACATGTGAAAGGCTTAATTCGTGAAGTAGAAACCTTTATTATATTTTTCAATAATTATACCATTAAATACACTACAATGGCTTGAAATCAAATGGCAAAACCTTTTCACAGGCCCAAGCATTCATTTAACATATATAAGTACTGTATAGTGTTAACATGTATTTCTGACCAATGCCTACTGTAAATTCAAGACTACAAGCCACTTTTGTTATTGCTAGAGTTTGAACACAACAGCTTTAAAAATGGTTATTCTTTTTTTCCCATGGCAGCACCAAGGAAAATGACAAGCTGCTCTTTTCCACAAAGAATGTGCTCTAAACACAAAACACAGTCTGGAAAAATGTATGATGTACTTCGAGATAAATTAGTCGATGTTTGAGCTATCATTATCTATATGATACATAATATGAGCTAAACGGGGGATAGGATTCACGATATTTTGACTTTCTCACCAACAAATTAAGCCTACAATTTATACCTAAGACTCTAACAGCAGTAGAAGTTATCTATCAAAAACGCTACACCTCTTTTTATTATCATCAATGTCAGGTCGCGAAAGTTCCTTTAATCCTTGAGGAACAATAAAAAGCAAATTTAATTTGGTTCATTAGAGCGGCAACCACCAATAACAACATCTAAAGAATACACTTCTGTGTTGCCATCTGGCAATATTCTCCAAATTATGGTCGCCTTGTCGCCTTTGAAATATAGGGCTCACATTTTACACAAACGGCCCCCGTTCGCATAATTTTTCGGTGCAAAAATAAATATGTGCTCTTCTATTTGATCCCTATTTTGAAGGGTAACATAAACAACCCAGAGCAGAATTGAAAAGACGCAGCTGAAAATCGCGTCAGGTATGTGGGGGCAGCAACTGCATTCTGCAGCCAAAGGGATTGACGCCAAATTTCACATCCGGTTGGCACCAGGAGTGCGAAGGGCTTAAAATGTAAAAAATGGACAGGAATTTGTTCATTTACATGACTGTTTAAACCTGCAGCTTAAAATGTGGTTCAGCTTGTACAAAGACTAAATAGTTTCATTTTTAAATCCGAGCATGCAGCTTTTACTCAGGTATCCTCAATAGTCCGGGTTTACGGTAACTACTTCATAATTCCTTTGCCAATCAGTATGCAGAAAACAATACACAATGCAAATCATGAAGTAGCGAAACCAAGAAAAGTAAACCGCGTTTTACCAAGAGATCACTGTTATTGTATGATGAAGTAGCCCACCAGTATTCATAATCTTAGCTAGTTCATGCTCATGTTCTTCATTTTCTTCTTTTACCTGCACACATATTTTGAGGAGTAAATGGTAAGATTCTAACCTACAGTGAGTCCAATAAGCTGATTCTCAACTCACCCGTTCTCTACTTTGGTGAGAGTTCAGTGCCTCTTCTACCAGCCTGTCTGCTGATATGACGCATATTTTGAGATCTAAAAGAAGAGAACAACTGGTTCACTTTATAAGAAACCCCTTAATACACACGATGCGTTATTGTAAAACCAATATCACAAGTTGAATTTAAAAGAGACTTACCCATTACTTGGGATAATCTTACCCAACGTCTTGGGTTGATTTGGATAAATAACCCCCCTAACCCCAGACATTGAGTTGCTTCTGTTTAAAATAACCTACAAAAATGGTGTTGTTTTGTTTGAAACAATCCAAAAATTCTACTAGAAGTAGTTTTGTGCCTGACAAAACAAAAAATAACATTGTTATGTAAATGATAATCTCATCCGAAATGTATTAAGCAATATTGGGGGGTTTACAGGGACACTGTCATATTTACCAACTTCTAGAGATAAGAAAAAATGCCATTATAAAAAAAAGAATATTCACTTGAATGATAAGCAAAAATAAAGTATGTCACAAATGCGAGTACACCCCTCACATTTCTGCAGATTTCACTATGTTTAATAGAACGACACTGAGAAGCATCACTTTGACATAATGAAAGGAAGTCTGTGTACAGTTTATATAGCAGGGTAAATGTATTTTTCCCCTTAAAAAACTCAAAATATAGCCATCAATAACCAAACCCTTGGCAACATAAATGTGTACACCCCAAAGACACTACACCTGTATATGTCCAAACAAAGCACTACCTGTTATTTTCCCTTGAAAATACCATGTGACTTGTTACTCTTATTAGTCCTCAGGTATGAAAAGGGAGGAGGTGCGTTCAATTTGAAGTACACTCTGTCATACTGGTCACTGAAACTCCCAATATGGCATACCAAGGACATTTTTGGGGACGTTAAATTGAACAAACAATTGGTTCATACTTCATTAAAAAATGGGAGGTAGTTTATTTTCTCTGAGAAAACAAAAAAAAGTCTCAAAACGAGTTGTTCAAAACTTCCCCCAAATGCAAACCCAAATGACAGAGTCATTTTTACTAAACACATAAATATACATTTTATCAATTTAATCTAGGTGAGGGATAATTTTAAAACCCTATGCTAGATATTTTTAACCCAAAACTATGTGAATTTCCCTGCGGGGATGAATAAAGTATCTATCTATATATCTATCTATCTATCTATCTATCTATCTATCTATCTATTTTACTGTACGACAAAACTGTGTCTGTTGTTGGAAAAAAACTTCTCAAAACGAGTTGTTCAAAACTTCCCCCAAATGCAAACCCAAATGATAGAGTCATTTTTACTAAACACATAATAATACGTTTTATCAATTTCATCTAGGTGAGGGATAATTTTAAAACCCTATGCTAGATATTTTTAACCCAAAGCTAGTTGTTTCTGAACCAAAGAGATTTTCTACCTTGAGCAACCTTTTTTAGACATGTGGTCTTGCCGGAGCAGAACTTTCCCAGGACACAGGCCTTGATCCTGTAGCCAGGAATTGATGACGGACTCGGTAGCGGGAGAAAGCTCCTTATTCTGAAGAACATGTGTCTGAGAATAATGTTGTGGCTCGGCACAGAATTGAACTCCCCGGCCTCCTCACTCCACGTCCATTCTCCCAACATGTTCTGACACACAGGAAATGGCAACATGACAGCAAATATATGCAAAATAGTAATAAGAACTTAAAGGTTCACTTGCACCCCATGGACCACAGTTACATATGCACCCAAATAGAGATACACTGACCATGAAAATTCTTATCTTGTTTTCGTTACATGATTTGAAATTGCAGATCCAATTTTTTTTCAAGATACACTGTCGCTTAAATATGTTCACAATAACTCTTAATATAAATCAGGGAGCACATCCCTTTTGCCAATAAAATCCATCAACCTCACACGTATAAATCAATATAATGCTCTGGAGTCTAGATCATAGGTGTCTAACTCATGGCCAAGGGCCAGATCTGGCCCAGCGTACTATTATATCTGGCCCGTAAAATTATTGTATATACATCTACTATAAAAGCCCGGTTCTATGGAAATGACGGCTTAGCAGCACCGGCATTTCATATCGATGCCAATGAGAGGAATTTAAAAAATAAAAAACAAGCTTAAAAATGTCCAAAAGATGTTTTTTTTTTTGTTATACAGTGATACCTCTACATATGAGATTAATTTGTTGCCGGAGCATGCTCATATCTAAAATTCTTCGAATCTCGAGCGAGTTTTCCTGATAAGAAATAACTGAAAATGAAGTAATTAATTCCTGGCCTACCAAAAGCATCAAAGTAAATCTAATTAACTTTACAACACATCTTCCTGATCACTAAACCCTCATTAGAAGAATAGTAATTGAACATAGAAATACAATAATGAGATAAATGATTGATAATGAAATGACTCTAAAGCCCCAGTCTCTATTGGTAATATCAAGAGATTCTCTGTCAAGGGACCAGACCAGATCGGAGGCAGGAGGCAGGAAGGGTGAACTCATTCGCGTTAACGATCAGTTACTTTTATTAAGGAAATAAAAGTCGTCCAACACTCAGGGACAAAAACAAAAACAGGCTTACAGGCAAACAGGAACACAGACTAGGAATACTCACAAAACAGGCTTTTACTCAGAACGGGCAAGTACAGGTTTCCTCAAGTCAAACAGAACAGAATAATGCAAAGTAATGCAATGAACCCGCCACCGGCAATCCCCCAAACCCGCCTTTAAGAAGCACACACGCAAATTAGAAAATCTGCTACAGCCGGTGCCAAGGGGGCGGGACGTTCTCGTTACCTGGATTTTCACTTGTACGTCAGCCAAAATCTTAGCTAAAACATATCTAGTACCTAGAATTTCTCGTAGCTCATATGTATAGGTGTCACTGTATTTATTTTAACATATAAATGCATAGTGAAGGATTTTATACATTTGACTGTAAGGGATTTTGTACGATCAAATAAAAATTACATTTAAATGCAAAAGATATTCACTGGCTGAGCTGTGGGGCGAGGTCAATGCAACCTTGTGAAGAATGATGTTTACAGAAACAACGGGAACTGGGACAAGGGCTGATAAGATAATCAGCACATCCGACGACGCAGAGGGGCCCTGATGACGGGGGACAGCAGGCAATGTTTGGAGAACAAAGCCCTGATGACGTGGAAACGCTCTGGGATGTTTTGACCATTTCAGACATCGAGGGGAGGGGGCGTTTTTGGCCCGCCCATGGGAGGAGCCGGCACACCAGCTGGCGGAAAGGCGTGGGCAGAGGAAGAGAGAGGGAAGATCGGAGAAGATCAAGAGGGACAACCGAGAGAGGAGGCTCGACGGAGACTCGAGCGACACTAATTTGGCTAATTCGTCAGAGTTCACTTAGTTAAATACCTTAATAAAATAAATCTGCCCCTGAGTGAAAATGTCGGCTATTCTTGTCCATCTTTTCCCAAAAAGAAACGAGCGCGCATTGTTAGGTGGTGTTTGGTTAATGGAGTCAGAAAAATAATTCAAACAATTTGGTAAACGGTACATTTGTAATAGTTCATTTCTAACAATAGTGACAATTTTTCGAAACAACTGTTAGGTTTGTGACTTAAATAATTAATAAAATCAGTTACTTCAAATCAAAGATTAGTTACATTTACTTTACATACCAATTACATTTAGTTACAATTATAAGTTACATTAGGACCCTTGAGGACAGCCATGAGAATGAGTTTGACATCCCTGCTATACATGTTGGTCACAAGAACATTTCAGACGAAAATATGGAGATCCTATTTGGTACATAGAATATATTTCAGAGAAATGTACTTTTGTGTTAAAAAATAATGTTATGATCCAGCATGCCACAGTTCTCCTAAGGGCATCAACGAACTGGTGACAACCATCAATTACCTACACTTGACAGTCCTCAAATACCAAGTATAAACTGACTGTGCCGAAAGCTTCCTCCGTCGGATTGTTGCTCTAAAAAAAATGATGCTGTTCCCTACTGCTCATGCCTGATTCCCTACTCTTTGGCGCTCCTGCTGTGCCCACAAATAACCTCTTATGGTCTACCACTCCCCAGTTTTGGACTCGGTTTTTGTTGCCCGTTTAATCCCTTTCTCCCTGTGCACAGCGCTTTTTGTCAAATCCTTTTACCCCCAATAGCGCTATCAACTTGGCTATCTTTTGAGTTCACATTGTAAAATATAGAAATAAAACACAAGTGTTAGATTTACATCTTAGTGCCGTATAACTCACAACATATTCCTCGTAATCCTGATCGTTGAGCAGATCCTGTTTTTGGACCTCTACCGGATCAGGCGACGTTGGCCTCTGCTGATCGTAAAGAGGGAAGCCGTTTAAAAGCAACTCCTTCCATTCACGCATCAGCTTTGCTGGAATCAGACTGCAAATGACATAGACACAACTTGAATATATTCCATATATCATACATTTTATGGCATAGCACATCATTTTATTGTTTACCGCTGTCACACAAACAAGCATTTTTGTATTTGGTAAAGTTTAGATCCTTATTCGTTTTCTGCTATGTATTAGAAAAACGCTACTGTTCAAAAAATTGGTGTCGCTTAGAAACCCCCTTTTTTAAAGGAGAAAGAATTGTTTTCTCAATGAAGAGAAAATGTTTTAAATGCAATATCTACATAGGCGTATAGAGTCCTTTTTTCAGCAACAAGCACTCTAGTTTTCTAATAGTACATCGTGTTACAATTGCATTAGAAGGCTAATGCATGAATACAAAACCCTTTTGCTATTATGTTAGCACAGCTGAAATGGTTTAGCTGGTTAGGAAAAACATAAAACGGATCTTTTTTAAAGCTGGTCCAGTATCGGCAGAATCACATTTGTGTGTGTTGTTTAACATTCAGAATGGCAAGGAAAGATAACTTTTATGTGAAACTCTACAGTCCAGGAAGGCTATTCCATGTGAGAGATTTCCAAGAAATTGAAGATCTCTTATAACTGTGTGTACTACTCCCTTCAGAGAACAGCACAAACAGGCTCTAAACAGAGGAGAAGGGATTTGGGAAGCCCCGCTGCACAACCAAACAAAAGGACAAGTACATTACAGTCTCGCACTTAAGAAATTGACGCCTTACAGGTCCTCAATAGGCAGTTTGTGAAATAGTACCCGCAAAAAAGTGTCAATATCTACAGTGAAAAGGCGACTCTGAGATGCTGGCCTTCAAGGCACAGCAGAAAAAAAAAGCCATGTCTGAGACTGACCAACCAAAAGAAGAGATTAATATAAGCTAAAGGACACAGACACATTGGACTACACACACACATACATATATCATATATATATATATATATATACATATATCATATATATATATATATATACATATATCATATATATATATATATATATATATATATATATATATATATATATATATATATATATACATATATGTATGTTTGTGTGACTTTCTCATGGAAAACACATAATTGTCTGGGTGACCCCAAATTTTCGAGCAGTAGTTTAATCTAAATGTTTATTGTTTAAGAATACAGTCTCTGTTCGGACCAGACTTTTTACTTACTTTGAGGTAAGCAGGCGATATTCAGCAACCTTGGTGGCAAAGTCCACAATTTGCTCCAAAATCTCCTGACAGTTCTCAAAATGCTTCTTGGATCGGTTTAGGGCGCACTCTGCAGCCATCTTTTTACAAAATTCCAGTTCTAATTGGATTTCCTCTGCCCGGTCTAACTGAGCTTGACGAGTCAAGGCCTGAAGTCAAAAGATACGGGGAATCCATTCGGCAGGTCAGAACACATTAGACCTGCCATTTACGAATGGACAGGACAGTTAAATGCACATCCCGTTGACAATTACCGCTTCCCTTTCAAGCGCTTCTCGGAATTCCTTCTCTCTCTGTTGCTGGAATTGCTGTTCGATGAGCAGCCGGTTTTGACGAAATGCATCTTTCTGCCTGCGCGTCTGGAGTAGCTGAACAGCCAAACGCTTCTCTTGCTGAGTCTGGCCTGTGAGAGACCTCACTAGTTGCTCTTCCCTCCACCGTTCCTACAGAGGGCAATTGCCATATTATCAAAGATTGATTAGATTCAAGATTGTCTTTACGGTCATTAACATAAAATACCAACTATATTTTCTTTGCTGCCTCTCTGTATGGTGTTTACGAAGGGGACTTCAAAGCAGGATAAAATATAATGTATATGTATATGTAATGTACACAATAATGTGAGATGTATTTATCTATATCTATCTATCTATCTATATCTATATATATATTTTTATATATCTATATATATATCTATCTATATCTATATTTATATATCTATATATATATATATATATATATAAATATATATATATATATATATATATGTATATATAAATATCTATATATATATATATATATATATATAAATATATATATATATATATATATATATATATATATGTATATATAAATATCTATATATATATATATATATATATATATATATATATATATATATATATATATATTCACACATACATACATACATACACAAGGTAAAGACAGCATGCATGGATGAATATATATTTCCAGATGATTCGGTGATGTAAATGTAAATCAAGGTGCGTTGTGCTGTGGCTCTTATAAGTTATTGTCCTGCAGTGGGGGGTTGTGGGGGGACTGATGGACATCACAGCTCCGGGAAGCCCTCAGTCTGTTAGTGCTGGCACGGATGTTCCTGTACTGCTTTCCTGATGGAAGTGGTACAAACAGTCTGTGGCTCGGGTGGCTGGGATCCGCGGCGATGGCCTTTGCTCTCCCCTCTATACGGGCCGCATATATGGATTCCAAGTCAGGGAGTGGGCAGCACATGATGCCCCGTGCAGTCCTGACCATCCTCTCCTGTGCTGGGCAGCTGCCATACCACAGAGTCACTTTAAGGCAGAGGATACTCTCAATTGTTGCTCTGTAAAGTTGAGGAGCAGCTGAGGGAAGAGAGCGGCCCGTTTAAGTTTCCTGGAGGAAGAAGATTCTTTGCTGAGCCTTTTTCACCAGGCGGCAAGTGTTGGTAGACCAGGAGAGGTCTTATGTGGAGGCCCACGAACTTGATGTTGTCCACTCGCTCCACCACTTCTATATCCAGGAGGAGGGGGGCGCGGTCAGTCTTTCTGTACCTCATGAAGTCTACTTCGACCTCCTTGGTCTTTTTAGTTTTCAGCACCAGGTCGTTTGCTTAACACCACTGTGAGAGCTGTTGTAACTCCTCTCTGTATTTGGGTCTCATTTTTTCTTGTGATGAGACCCACCACTGTATTGTACGAGAATTTTAAGAAGGTATTGGTGGGATGGATGGCAGCACAATTCTGAGTAAATAGAGGGCTGGGCTGAGCACACACCCGTATCGTTGTCAAAGTGTGGTTACCAAAGTGTGGTGGGTTTGAGCACAAACCCTATTTACAAACTCAAGGATTTGTTTAACAAACAAAAGTACTATACTTCAAAAATATTTTTTTTTTTACAAATAACTTCTCTCACTATCAAATTATAATTTTAATAATAATACTGCTGATAAACTAACTTATTGATTCTAAAAAGTGGTGATGATTTCAGGAAACAGTGACGGATTTCTGTATTGTAGGCGACTACTTATATGTGACCAACCTCTTGAGCCACATGGGCTTTGAGCTGCTCGACTAAGCATCGGATCCGTCTCTTTTCTCTCTGCTCAGAAGCCGCAACGTTCTCTTGCAATCTTTGGCGAATCTCCTGAATATACGCGCTGCTGGATTGAAGCGTCAGCTCATTTTCCCCTCCACTGCCTGGGGTACTTGCTCCAAGTGGGACATCTAGTCCACTGGTGAGTGCAAAAACAAATCCTTACTCCAATGGCAGAACAAATTACTGTAGTTTGAACTTACTGCTTTTTAATAGTAATGTTTTTTTTGTGAAAGACAACAAAATCTGGGTCACTCCGTTGATTGATAATCTCAAAAAAAAAATGTTACTGAGCAGGTGAGATTCTAAGCCATTGTTACTATGGTAACTGGTATATTATCAATACCGAGCAAGTACTTGGATCAGATCAATACTACAGTGCTGGGATTGACAATTCAACCCTCTAATAATTTCCTTCTCTCTCTCACCCAGCATCCCCTGCCACTCTCTACTGTATGTTTATGCCTGTTTGAGTGCCTGAAAGGCACAATTTTGGCATCACTCCCTGTTTGACCTGCTGCTGCATCTACCCTGCCAGGCAGAAGAGAGGGTCAAATGTACGCGCACCATTATCAGACGCAAAATATGACATCGAAGTGCAGTGAGGTGTGGACTTTTTTTTTTCAACAGGAAAAAGGACAATGCCAGGAGTCATTTGAGTAGTAAAGAGGTCCACTACTGCTGCAATTTTACATAAACAAATGAAAAAAGTTCACCCTACAGAAAGCAAAAAGATGCAACCAAAAACATAAATATGTTACTGTTTCTGAATAAAAACGTATACATTTATGGTCATTTTGGGAAACAGTTACAGTGCTGATTTTTTTGTTTGACTCTTTTGACATTGAACAGTTTTTGTACTATAATTATTTTAGTTCTTTATACTGTTAAATGATTTAAGATTGTATTTTTCTACACTTTACACTCTTTGCACTTTATTTTTATAATATTGTGCAATCAAAGGTATAGTTGACATGTTGACATTGTTATATTGGTAGTTTTGCGACATAGTTGCTGTATTTTGGGTGGGCTTTCTTGGCCATTGTATTTTTTTTTACACAGTTAAAGTTTGAATTGTAGTTACTTAATAAAAAATGAAACATTTATTGCCAAAAATGTTTGTGCTTTGTTAATTGTAAACATGAAGTAACTCAAGGCCTGGGGTTCAATTATTCAATGATGATGACATTTCCAAGCAAAACATATCGGTATCCTTTTAAAACCATAATATATTTACTTGGATTGGATATGTACTAACATTCCTAGTATCACCCACACCTAGTAACTGGTCAATATCTTTTTGCGAATCCTTTAAAGTTACCCTGCTTCTCTGGTTCAAGAGCCCTCTGCTTTGAGAAAGAAACAACTTAGTATTTTCCTCATTTTAGGGTTAAGACACTCAGGGTTTAAACTAAACCTCCTTTGAGAAATAGATCACTGGGGTTTGCGAGGACAGGAAAAAAACATCTCATTACACTGTTGGTTTGAACAAAAACAAAAAATGCATGACAGACCTCACAATTTAGTATGAACCAAAACAGAAATGTTCTCACCCTGAAGAGGAAGCCAGGCCAGAAGTAGTAAGCTTTTTTCTGTTTATCTCAAACTCAGCAATTTCAGCCTGGACCGCCTACAAAAGACAGTTGAATAATGATATACTGGAGCATAATCCTTCCTTCTTTCCTTCTTCATCTCTTTCTCACTTTCATCCTTTCTTTCTTTCATGCTTTCTTTCTTTCTCTCTCTCTTTTGTCCTCTCTCTTTTATTTGTCTGTCCTTTCTTTCTCCCGCTCTCTTATTTTCTTCCCCCTCTGTCTTTATTTTTTTATTAATTTCTCTCTTTTTCTTTCTTTTATTTCCTCTTTCCCCATTCTCCCTCTTTTCATTTCTCCCTTTTTCTTCCTTTATTACGCCCTCTGCTTCTCTTTCTTTCCATCTTTGTTTTTCCTCACTCTTTCTTTCTGTCTTCCTCCCCATCTCTCTTTATTTCTCCCTTTCTTTTTCTTTTTCTCATCCATTCTTCCCCCCTTCCTCTTTCTTTCTGTCTTCCCCCCCTCTTTATTCCTCGCATTCATTTTCTTTTTCTCATCCATTCTTCCCCCTCCCTCTTTCTTTCTGCCTCGCTCTTTCTTTCTTTCTCTCTTGCCACCTCCCTCTCTTTATTTCTTTCTTTTTGTGTACTTCTGTGAGATAGACGTGCTAATCAGAGTTGCCTTGATAGAATCAACAACAAATCAATTGTGACCTCTGCTTGCACATCCTTGCGTTGCTGATGCTTCTGTCGCCTCATGTTGACTAGTGAAGTATAGGGAGGAGGTTTAGGCACTTGGACATCACTGGATTGGTTTTGACTTGACACAACATCACTGTATTTCGAACGGGAAGACTAAAAAAAAACATACAGATAAAAGCGATGAGTGATTTTTGTTTACTCAAAAAAACATGCATCTAAAAACCTCCAAATTGAAACAAAAATAGACTGACTTTGAACCATGTGGGCCAGCTTTTGGTTTGTTTTGAAAATAAAGACACTATTTTGTAGGGTTGTTTTTAAAAATTGTTTACGTTGTTGAAATGTTCTTTATCCAATGTGACTATTAGATTTTAGCTTGTAAAAAAAAGGTTAAAATCCCCAAAACAATAAATATCCCAAAATTGGGAAGGGGGCTGGGATCACTAAAAAGCAAGTATTCGTGGAAAATTTACACAGACGCTGCTGTACTTACAAACGAGATGATCGTCCGTAAGTTGAATTTGTTCGTAAGTTGCTTCAGTGCTGTATTTTATATGTTTAAGGTTTACTTAAGTATGTTTAGGGTTTGTATAAGTAACCTTTATTGTTTTGTAAAAAAAAACATTTCATAAAATAATATGCTCTATAAAGATAAATAAAGTTGAGTTTAACTTACTTTTGGAAGATGAGCTTCAAAAGTTAAGAGACTTCATCCTCTGTGGTAGAAAGTGACCAAAGAAAGCTTTTTTTTTCAACCGCATCAAGCTTTCTAATTCCACTTTAATTTAGAAAGGAACGGCTGGCCTCTTCTTCACACTTTACACCAACCATTTTGAATGGTTGCACAAGATATTGAACAATAAAAATGTCAAAGTTCTTAGCGCCCTGGAGATACGGTATATTATGTTTACACACGAACTAGGAGAAGGAAGCTGGATTTCTTCTTCGAGGTGGATCCTGGGTGAGCTCTCACAACGCCACACGCCGGTAGCGGCGGAAAGAAGCACTACAGTACTGCCCTGTACTCGAAAAAAGGTGCACACAATACAAAATCTAAAATTACAGCAATGTCCAAATATTTTTCGACATCTCGAAAAAAATGTTCGTATCTACTGTTTTTCGTAACACGAATGGTCGTAAGTAGGGGAGCGTCTGTAATTCAAATCACAAGATTCAGATATTTTTAGCGAAGCATAGAGGCCCACCACTGATCACAAATCAAATCACAAGGTCAAATTAACTCAAGTAGTAGATAGGTCTACTCTTGAGCAGAATTGTTTTTGGAGTGTTTATTTACCTTAACCCTTAGCTTACTGCTTAGTTTATAAATAGTAAGCACTTGAAATGAGGAGAGAAGACGTCAATGGATTATACACTTGCAAGAACAGGAGAATTCACCTCCAGATGAAACACTACCATTTGTTCTACAAGTCCTACCCTGAGCCCTTTCTTTTAATTCAATCTCTAGGTTACAAAAGAACAGCAACATGATTGGTGCATAATAGTCAAAACAATGAAAGTCAAAAGAAGGAACTGCGCAATATCCTTAACAGGTGTCCAATATCAAAACCAGGATACATTTATCATCAGGTATGTAATGTGAGAATAGGGGTTATTTCAACACTTTTTGGGTGTAAAATTAATAAACAACACTTGGAGACAATACTGATGTTTTAAGATTACCTTCCTCATTTGTGTGGCTTTCTTGTCATCCTGATCTTTAAGTTGACTTTTCTTTTGGGCTGCTTTGTCAAACGGAGGGCGTCTCTTCTCCAGATCTTGATTAACTTTCTGCAACTTCAACTCTGCGTCACGTTTCTTCACCACAAGATGGAGACGCTATAACAGGGAAAGTCAAGGTGAGAGCCATGTTTCAACTGCCTTGACTTGGAAAAAGCCTTCGTTAAAAAGGGGATCTTTGTCATGTATCCCATTACAGTTATCCCCCGTTTTTTGTGGGAGTCGCATTCCAAATAGAAGCAGCAATAGGCAAAATCTAAGAAGAAGAAACTTTTATTTATTAAACACAACAATATAGCAAGGGATAACAGTAATCTGCACTTACATCTGAGAACATTTCGTGGCCTTTTTTATGAAGAGCATCATGCTGCATGATTTCAGACTTCCTCTTTTTATGCTTCTCTAGTGAGACGTAGAGCTGATAAAGAAGATGAGTGGCGGCGCCGGGCTTCTCCTGCATGACTCCTTGAGCTGCTGCCAGGTCAAAGGAGATGCCGAGCCGTAAAAAGCTCGACTCGAGACGAGTGAAGTTATTCAGTTTGGATGTAGAGGTGCTGTGGGCATATTTTGTGGCCTCATTAAATCTAACACAAATTCAAGAAAACGTTTGCCGTGAAAGGAATAGGAAATTAACTTACTCTGTTTTCATAAAGATACTGATATCATTTATGAATTGATATTTCTGTAAAATCTCTGCAATTAGGTAACCATTGGAAAAATCCTTAGCAAAGTTCTTCGGTTCTGAAAAAGGATGAACATAATAATAATAATAATAATTTCCTTTGTATTGTCATTCTTTGTAACAATGTACACAGAACGAAATGTCGATACACCTGACCCGTTGTAGCGAGCCGATGCAGCCGCAGCCAACGAGGGCGCCGCCATTTTACCAATTAGGTATGAGTCGGCCGAGGCGCGAACCAGCGACCTCCCAGTCTCAAAGCGGGCACACTACCATCTAGGCTACTGAGCATATGTCAAAATTAAAGAGTGGGACATGAGTGGTAAGATTAAAACACAAATCGATTTTTGCTGCTAAACCATAATGCAGATTGAATAAAGTTAAACAATTGATTAATCAAAAATATTTGTTAATATATTATGGGAAAGAGCTGGTTCACGCTCTCGACCGGTCGCCACTCAAATAAATGCCGCACAATGAAAACACATTCACATTCATGTTAATTATCGGAAAGAAAAACAAAGAAAAAATAAATGATGATTTCACATCCACTGTGGCTGGAAAAATGTAGGGTTTTGGTCACAAAATGAGCATGTCTAGTGACCTGCATGAATGAATAAATATTTTAATGTATTATTTCCCATTCCAGAATAAACTATATGAACGTGTACTCTCATCTACAGTGTCATGAGCACAATGCATTGTAAAACTGCCGCTGTGAATATGCATTATTTCTATTTTTTGTCTTTTAAATTTGTTCATCTTGCACTGAAAGGAGAAGCGGTACGATTTATTTGTACTGTTGTATAACATAATGAGAATAAAAGCCATTTATTGAACTCTCATAGGCAATAGGCAAACACCCATTTTCTTATTTGATAAACACTCTATACTGTTTACAATTTACACATTTAAAAGTACAGTGTGCGATATATGGCAACTAGATGTCACTCTATTGTGTAATGTAAACAAAAACAAGTAAGATTTCAGCGACTCAAATGAAAAGGAAAGGACAAATTGAATGAAATAGAAAAAACGGGGGAAAAATAGAAAAAAGAATCTAAAAAGAAAGAAATAAGCGTGATGGGTGTACACACTTTTGTGACATACTGTAACAACTGTCTTAAACATTTATGACTATTTTGGTAATAATAATAATAATAATAATAATAAATTCTACTCACTCACACAAAAAAATCACCAAGAGACATTTCAAACGAATTAAAACACATTAATAACTGTAAATATTTGATAATTAGAGTTTTACGTACCAATAACCTTTGAGAGGCGAAGCTCCTCATTAAACCACTTGCACAAAATGTCCGACATATTCTTATTTTGTCCCTCGTTATCTTAGCATTTGGCTCTCTATAGACACTCAAATTTTGGGTGATTAAGTCATTTCACGCCAACCGCGGGATAGTTTGTTATTCTTCCTTCTGATGAGATCAAACACAATTGTATAGAACTTTACGCCATCAAATGTAGGCAGCTGCAGTTAAACAGATGAGCCGTAAAGGCGTTGCCATGGGGACCGGAGAAGGTACTTGAAAATCCCATAGGGTCAATTCGAGGTAAAAATGCTTTTTATTGACGGCGCTATTAGATGTAAAACAACCGGAAACCTAATGAGTACCTAAATAAAATATTGGGACTTGAAAAAAGTATATAAAAAATATAATTTAATGAATTACAAAGGCTAACACAAGCCGAGGGAATTACAGCACATGTTGTTTCCTTGGATACGCGTCAACAAAAGTAATGTGACAGATGAGGGCTCTTATTTAGTGATGGGATTTCCGTTTCTTTTTAAAGAATCGGCTTTTGGGGCTTGGCTCATTAAAAAGAGCCGAATCTTTCGGCTCATAATCGGCTCTTCGGATTTTCTTCTGTTGCTTTAATCTATTTCGTTTATGAACAGATTTATTCTATAAAATTGGTTTTGAAACACACATACCTAAAGGGAAAATAATACGTTGTTTAGTTGAGTAGTAGTTTCGAGAGTATTCCATTTTAGTACTATTACTGTAGTATTTTTAGTTTTATTATATTTTTGTAGTATTTCCATTGTCGTATTTTCGTAGTGTGTCCTCTGTATTATTTTTGCAGTACTTCTGTCGTATTTCTGTAATATTACTGTAATGCTGTTGTATTTGTGTAGGGTTTTTGTGGTATTTTGTTACAATATTTAGTGTAGAAGTATTTGTGTAATATTTATGTAGTAGTATATTTTTACAAGCATTACTGTAGTAATGTAGTGCAGTTTTTTTCCCAGAATTAAACCGAAGTAATATATCATGTCCCAATTTTAAGCACTAAATTTTGTATTTGTTGTTTAAGTAATATATATATATATTTATATGTACATATTATATTTTTACTATTTTATTTTCATTCTGTAGCATTATACACAAAACGACTTAAAAATTAATTTTGAAAGGGTCGCGCCATGTGTATTGTACGATAAAATACTCAAAAGTTTTCCCCCAGTGATTTAGTATCTGATAATAGTATTGTTACATGTTGATGCCAGGAGGTCGGGCTCATCTCTGAAGGGTGGGATAACGCTTCACACTGAAAAAACAACGGCAACCAGATGATGAAGGTGCTGTATCAGTGTCAGATCAGCAGGTTTTACCTGGTACTGGTAAACATGGTAACCGGTACTGTTTCATGTGGGCGAGCAAACCCCTATCCAAAAAAGCAGCCTGGAGATTTTTCCTGGTACTGGTAAACATGGTAACCGATACTGTTTCATGTGGGGGAGCAAACCCCTGTCCAAAAAAGCGGCCTGGAGATGGATGGGCACCGCCAGGCTGTACATGCCCAAGATCCACCACAGGAAGTGATGCCCCTAAGACCCTGGTGGTTAAGGGATCCGTGAACCGTGATTACAGAGCAAAATTATAATAGCATTCATTTTTTTGATTCTACGGAGACATTTTAACATTTTTATACTAAGCAACTTTGAAGTGGAACAACACGGAATACCTGAAAATCACACGACACAACAAAATGTAAATAAAAAATATTAAGGTAGAAAAAACAGAGGAAAAAAACCCACAATAATAATTTTATGATCAAATTTTGAATCCCTGAAACATAATTTAATTGTGAACCTCCAAAAAGGACTCCGAGCCCTCCAGCTAAAGCACACTTTTTAATGACATTTACATGTCCAGCCCCCAATAGTGTTTTTTCTGCCACATGGTCCCCGGGCTAAGATGATTTATTGGCTCTCCAACATATAATTACTGTAAATCTTAATACACTCAGACATTAAAAAAGAAATCAAAAATCACAAAGAGACACATACTTAATATTTTATTCTTTATTGTCTTAACCCGAGTAACATTTCCGTTTAGTGTGAACATTGAGAATTGTTTAAGGGAGGGAAAAAAAGCTGATTTTTGTTTTGTATCAGCTTCTCCCTCTCTAACCAGTTACAGGATTTACAAACATAAGGAAAAATACTTTTAAAAAGCCCATAGAATTTAAAGCGTTTCAATAATTTCAGCATGTATCTCATTGGTCATAAACACATGCACGTTAGTCAGTGTTAGTTTTTAGCTATTGAGCTCAAACAAGTATTTTCATTTTGTATAAACACCATGCATTTACAAACCATGTGAGGCGAGGCAGCAAGTGCACAACAGTGTCAGTTATCTGCTTAATAGGAGTTTGCATCATCATTTTGTCACACAAAAGCTGTGAAAAGCGGACAAAGCAAGTATTGGAAGACTATTGCTAAGAACAAACATTCATATGTTAGTTAAATCACAAACAACTGTGCTTCCTATCTAAGAGAGCAAGGGATTTACAGCACAAAGTTGAATAACAATTGTTTTCTGTTTACACACATCTAGTAACATACCCTGCCTCGTTGGCTTGAAAGGGGAAATCATGAATAAATCCATATCCTCTATTCCACATGATCTCATATTGGCTTGCACAGCCATTTGACAACTGTAGCTTCAGTCAAGTCATATTTCTTGCAAAAGAAAGCTGCATTGATAAATCTAAGACGTTTTCTTAAGTAGTCAAAATAAAAGACCACCTGAGAAGTTGACCAGCAAAGTCATCCAGTTCCTCCCATGTTATGTTTGCCATCATTCCCGTCACAGTAGTTTTACTTAAAGCTTGTAGGCACTGGGTACTTAAACAACATTAGCATATAATTCCCTTATATACATTAATATTCAAGAGTTTGGGGTCACCCAGATAAATTGGTGCTGTCCATGAAAAATTCACAATCTTATATGTTCAATGTCTGTGATATTTAGCCCATAATAACCTTTTGTTTTATTGCCCAGTCTGAGATATGGCTTTTTCTTTGCCATTCTGCCTTAAAAAGAAACATATCGGTGTAGCCTCTTCACTGGAGATGTTGACACTGGTGTTTTTTGGGGTACTATTTAACGAAGCTTCTAATTGAGGACCTGTAAAGCAGCTACTTTTCAAGCTAGAGACTAATGTACTCTCACTTCTTTCTACTCTGGTTAGATAGTCTATTTGTATCTGTTCTCTGAAGGGAGTAGTACACAATGTTGTAGGATATCTTCAGTTTCTTGGCAATTTTTCACATGGAAAATAGCCTTTATCTCGGACTGCAGCGTTTCACATCAAAGTTGACTTTTTCTGGATGTTCTGAAAGTTTAAATACACTCACAAATGCTCCAGAAATTCAATTAGCTGAAAGGAAAGTGAGGTTCATAGCTTCTCTAACCAGATATCTTTTTCAGCCGTGTTAACATAAATGCACAAGACAAAGGTTTTGTAATCATCTATTGGCCCAGGTGTCTATAAATAGCGGCCCACAAGACAATAGTTTGTGGCCCCCGCCTTAATATGAAATTAATGTTAGTGCAGCCCGCCGCAAGTATGATACTTGCTGGTTGCTGGTTAGCTAGGCAGGGCTCAAAATTCACCCGTCAATGTTTGTAGATCAATGTACATTTGCCCCGGAATATGACTGGCTAGTTATTTTCTGGTCTGACTTATGACAGTGACTATAAGGTTCAAAAAGTATGTGATTCAATTAATCATTTTTTGCAGTCTAATCAAGAAATATGTGACGTGAACTGAAACATGGAACAACATTTTTCCGAGTTCTAGGAGATTGTCACTGCTCTTGAACTGAAGCTTAAAGGACAGTGGATGCAATATGTAAAAAAGTTTGGATGAGTTTCTGTCTTTGAGTCAAGTTTGTCAATTGGATTTTTCAACTCACAAAGCGTCATAAGTCTTAATTATTTGCTAAATCATGTTCTTTATTTAATACAGAAGAATATTCCTACTAATTCTTAATATCTTTCTAATTTATGATATTTTTCATATATTATTTTGTGTAAAAGATCTTTTGGAATGTCTTTCATGGACCTGTACTTGTGGAGAGGCCGTTATAGCCCGACTTCACCCAAACCTTAACTTCAGCGGCCCTCCAGTATATTGAGTTTGAGACCCAAACATTAGCCTCTTAACGCAATTAACAAACGTAGAGAAAAATTAGAACACTGGAGGGCTGGTTTCTGCAAATGGGCCTCTATACACCTGTGTAGGTATTGCATTGAAACATCAATTACAGTCATTTACAAGTTAATAACGATGTATTGTATTTCTGATTAGTTTGATGTCTTCATTGAATAAAAACATTATTTTCCTTCAAAATAAGGACATTTCTAAGCGACCCCAAAGTTTTGAACAGTAGATATGTAAATAAACATGAACCCATAGTTCAGGTATGACATTTTCTGAGTAAAGGTATCAGGAAGAGGGTTGTGATGAATCTCTTGAACTCGAGCAAGGAAAAAAAACAAGAACTTTCAAGCAGGATCATTATAATCTCAAAGATTTCTCATCTTTTTAGTGCTACTCATTTGCCACAATGCGTAACATTTGGTTAACCAACAAGGCAGTCTGTGACGTGGTGCAAAGAACCGGAAGCATTACAATATCTGTCAATATCTGCTACTGGCAGGTAACATTCAACGTGTGAAATTTCGAATTAAAAAAAACTGACCTGGAAAATATTCACAAAGAAATAACACGAATGTAAACAAAAGTAACTTGATAGCTTTCGTTTAGCATACATTTAAGCTTATACAGCATCATCGTCACTATTCAGACAGATCCAGAGCGAAAATAAATCGCCTCCTGATTGTGTGTGGAATAAATGACTCAATAAAAGTGCATAGGACATCTCATGAGAGGGCTACTCAAAAGACAATTAGTTCTACTCATAAAAAAAAAAACATTAAACAGCATGGAAATGTTTGGTTGGAAGATGACATTCCTTTTTACTGATTTTCAATTCATACCCCGATGAAAAAAATTTAAAAACTAGAAGCTGCTCAACTGCTGCACTGAATGCCCAGTCTACCAGTTTTCCTCAAATAGTAGCTACTGCTTGAACGTGTTTTTCAATTACAAATGTTCAACAATAAACAGGCTATTATGTTGAAAAACTTCATCAGCACATCACATCATCATAATAGCGCTAATACTTAAATTTAAAGTAGTGTCCAAAGCTAACGCACTCCCTAATGCATTTCAATACAATAACCCAATAAATGCCACTAGTAACTAACTGAGGAAAGAGGGTGGATCATATATCAGTCTTGCCGTTTTCTAAACTCTTATTAACTCATTTAGCGAAGCCTTTGAAGCATTTGCACATCACTTACATTTTTGACATTTATATTTTCCACATGAAGGTGTTTAGGTGAGTCCATGGGCCCAACTTTAGGTCTAATTAACCTGACATGCATGATTTATTCTGTTTTTAAAATTTTACACCTGCAAAGGAGATGGCATACGATGCCAGTTCGTTATTTTGACTGCTATTGGGCAATGCTTTTCGGTCTTTTAACTCTTATGAACTGTCCACACACTTAAGCGTGGCTCTGCTTTTGTAACCTATAAATCAAAAAAAGGGCGCAGGGGAGGACCATTAGAACAGGTTGGAATTTCGTATCGGAGGGTTAGGTTCTCTCCCTGTTCTCCTTGCAAGTTCAAAATCCATTGAGGTCTTCTCTCTTTATTTTGAGTGTCTACTAAATGTTAAACTTAACATTTTTTACACAAAGGTGTGCTGGTGAGTCTGTGGGCACAATGTTATACGAAAGCAAACAGGTTTGTATAAGTTATTGTCAATAAAGGCCAATCATTTTGCTCTTTTTTTAATCCCACACCCTTTAAGACATATCTGCTTTTATAACCTAGAAGATTTAATAACAAAAAAGGGGGCTCAGCGTAGGGCTTTAAGAACACGTTGTAATTTCTCATCTGAGGTCTGGGCTCTCTCCCCTAGTCTCCTTGCAAGTTCAAAATCCATTGATGCCTTCTTTCCTTCTTTTGAGTGTTAAAAAAACTTTATTATTTAATTACCGCACCCGACAACATAAATACTCACATCGATAAGGATTATAGAGACTGTCAAAAAATTCGTACACACATTTCCATCTTCTATTCCTGATCTTCAATACCAATATTTTTTTCTGAAGATAATGACTATCCATAGGTCCCATTTATTAGGTTTTAGAATTGTTCTCAAATGTCTGGCACTGATGCGCTTGTCTAATCTAATTGGCTTGCAGTAAATGAGTTAATATTCAGTTAAAACTGATATCAATTTAAAATGATACAGTATTACATTTATGCCCAATGGGTGAAATGTTTTGCAGTTTGATCCCTGTTACTGGTAATAACAAAGAGCAGAGGTGGGCAACAAGGTTTTTGAGGTTCGCTTTTCCTGCATGTTTTTGGAGTTTTCTTCAACTCTGGTGACTCTAATCACCAGAATTGTTGACAAGCTGGAATCAGCCCAGTTGAAGAATAAAAACCGACAGAAACATGCACGTCATGCGGCCCTCGAGGACCAGGACGCCTACCTCCGCCAATGAGCATAAGAGGTTAGGCCAAAAATTTGGCAAGGTAGCTTCTCATGAGATGATATCATGGTTTTGCAGAGGTCAGCAGGTTGGAGAACCAACCTGCTGCGGACGTAGAGAGTGGACGTTTCTCTCCGTTGTGCTCCTCAGACTCGCCGTCGGGTAGGAGGAACTGCGTGGAGGCCACAGAGGTGGGTGAGCCCAAACTGGGTGCCTGGGATTCAGCCTCCGTGGAGGAGTCCAAATTCCAAGATGTTTGGGGTTTGTAGCCTCCAGAATCTTGGGAAAATTCTGGTGGAAGTGGGCATGCATTGTCACTTGTAGCTACAGGTTGCCCCTGAGGACGGTAACCACCCTCGTTTGCAGTCATTTCGAAGTGAGAGGGAGCCTGTTCGTCCCCTTGTAAGACCAGGCTTGACCTTGAAGTTTGGATCCCCGTGTAGGTAACATCGGTCTGCCCAGAGTCCATGGAAGATGACGACGAGTCTGAAGAGTCTGGATAACGTGGTCTGATGGGGCGCTCATCAATCATTTGGTTGTAGTAGCGCAACGAGCCCGGCTCGTCCGTGTCAGCGGGCTCGTCTCCGATCATCTGATCCTGTTCCTCCTCGTCCTCCTCCGGGATTACAACCAGTACTTCTTTCAGGGAATCGGAGGTTTCGACAACCTGGACTCGATTATGGGGCGATGGCCTCACATCCAGAGGACCCTGTTGGAGTTTGAGCAATCCATGAGAAAATAAATGATTTTTGTTTTTTCAGTTACTGATCAGTTCATACTGAGTTGATTATTGGACACATGTAATTAGATTTAATAGGATGGAAGTTCGTTATTTGGACTATTATTGCGCAATGTTTTTTGTTTTGGACAATTACATTCTTGTCGCTAACAGCCAATTATGTTCCTGTTCTCAGTTTTACACACCCTTAAAGGCAGATTTGCTTTTAGAAAATGGGATATGTAAAAATAAGAGGCTCAGGGGATGGCCTTAGATAGGTTGGAATTCCTTATCTGAAGGCTTTTGTCCCTGTGCTCCTTGCAAGGTAAAAATCCATTGATTTCTTTTTTCTTTGAGTGTCTAATGTAATTTAAATGTATCAGTTACTATATTTCTTAAATAATACCTGATGATATTTTATTGTCTTTCCTATCTAGTAAAACAAAGAGTTCTATAAAAGTAATTTTTCTAATTCTTCTCATTTGAAGTACTTTCTTATTTTATTAGCATTTTCAAAGGGACAATGAATAGTATTATTTGAACACTCCATGGCACTATAATGTGTAGTGAAACAGAAAACGAATGCCAAAAAAACAGAAGGAAAAATACATACTAAAGAGACTCAAAGTGACCAGAACGCCATATTTTACTTCATTTTTCCCAGTCTTCGGGTATTTTAAAAATTGCGTGTTTATATGATAGTTCATGTGTTTTTGCTTATTATCTAAATCAATATTGTTTTCCTTTTAATAATAAAATAAGTTTTGTTTTTTTAGCACAAGGAGGCGCTAAATAATACACACTATCCAGTTAAGCTCGCTTTTTTCCAAACAAGAAAACAATATCCCCAAAATGAGCAAAACCGTCTTCATATAGTTTTATTGTCTTTAAAAATGTCTGTTTTCATTTATTGTTAAGTATAAAGAAATAACACTTAAAATGTGCCACATTTGAGTAAAATAGATCAGACTTCGGGAGATTGTAAGTAATAGTTTTGTTTTTTGTAGAATAAGTCGTAAAAAAATAAATTCCTTGAATGAAATATTTTTTCAGTAAATAAAAAAATGATCTGCCATCGTTTATATATGAGGGTAGTTCTTGGTGTATATTATTTAACCATTAGATGCTGCTGTGTTGAGTAGTGCAAACAAGTTACAAAAACCACAGTGATTCAAAGTGACCAAGAAAAATGGTGGGTTTTTGTCACTTTGAGTCTCCCTTGTTTCAAATCTTCCTTGTGCTTTTAGCACTTGTATTCATTTGCACTAAAGCAAAGAGCGACTCAATAAACAAAGAATAAAGACACTCGAGACTTGACAATTACAATTACCTGTGTCCTAGTCCAATCATCTTTCACTTTGGGCTGTGGTATGTCTGGATAAAAGGCCGTCTTTACCCTGATAACAACAAAATCGAAAGAATATTAACAAACATGTATGTCAAAATAAAAAAAATTAAACCAGTTAAACCTTGACTCACCATTTTCGTTTTTTATAGCAAAGGAAGGCGACAACAGATAACAACAACGAGAGAGATCCAAGAGAAGCCAGTATTTCCAAGATGAGCCAATCAGCTTTAAGGAAGACAACAAAGAGGAATTAAAACATTATCTATATCGTTTTGTGAAGTACAGTAATCCCTCGTTTTTCACGTGGGTTGCGTTCCAAAAATAACCCGCGATATGCAAAATCTGCCAGGTAGAAATCATTATTTTGTTTACATTTATTATGCAATTAAATACTCTGTTATAAATTAAAACCAAAAAACAAACCTGATTTACAGGCTCTAGCATTTGTTTTACCAATAAAAGTACAGTACTTTATACTTTAAAGTTTTACTGTAAAATTACAGTAAATTTAAGTTGCGTGGATTAGCAAGT
Source organism: Urocampus carinirostris (assembly GCF_059441175.1). Lineage (NCBI taxonomy): Eukaryota > Metazoa > Chordata > Actinopteri > Syngnathiformes > Syngnathidae > Urocampus > Urocampus carinirostris. The sequence goes on along the minus strand of NC_142353.1, from coordinate 23,917,638 downwards.
ACCACTGCGAGTTGAGGAATTAGATTGAACATGAGAAAATAAAAAATAAAAATAGAAAGATAAATAAAATAAAAAGTTTGGGGTCACCCAGACAATTCTGTTTTTTCCATGAAAAATTAACACTTAATGTATCTAATGCGTGGTCTAATCTATGTGTTCTTTTGTCCACAATAATCTTTCCTTTTTAATAGGCCAGTCTCAGACAAAACTTTTTCTTTCCCACTTTGCCCTGAGGGCCAGCGTCTTGGAGTTGTCTCTTCACTGTACTAATATTTAACGCTACAAAATTGCAAGTTGAGGACCTGTAAGGTGTCCATTTCTCAAAATAGTGAATGTTATGTACTTGTCCTCTTGCTTGGTTGTGCAGCAGGGTCTCCCACTTCTCTTTCTACTCTGGTTAGAGCCTGTTTGAGCTGTTCTCTGAAGGGAGTAGTAGACATCGTTGTAGGAGATCTTTAGTTTCTTGGTAAATTCTCTCATGGAGTAGCTATTATTTATTAAAACAAGAATAGTCTCACATGAAAGTTTTATTCGACTAGCGTAAAGGAAAGGTAGGTTTTACAGCTTCTTTAACAAGATAAACTGTTTTCAGCTGTGCTAAGTTACTGTGATTGCACAAGTATTTTATATTTATCCATTAGCCTTTAAACACAATTAGAAAATGCAATGCACTATGTTAGAACACTGCAGGGCTGGTTACTGGAAATAAGCCTCTTTACAACTACGTAGATATTGCATTAATAAAAGACATTTGCACCTAAAATGGTCATTTACAATGTATAGGGTGTATTTCTGAATAGTATAATGTTATCTTCATTGAAGCTTTTCTTTCAAAAGAAAGGACATTTGTTAACAACCCCAAACTTTTGAATAATAGATAAATTTGTCAAGCTGTTTTACATAATCGCACATATTAAACTGCAACATTATTGATGCCCAGGTAAGGAAGAGAAAGAGTGACTGTTTAGCCAATAAGATGGTAGAACACTACGCTTTATGTAAATCCGCGAAGAAGCGAAACCACGAAAAGCTAACCGCAATATAGCAAGAGATTACTGTATAATGAAGACAAACATACCAAACTGTTCCACTGTGATGAATGTGGTGGCACCCGTGTCCTCGCCAGCTAAATTATAGGCTTTGACTGTGAATTTATAAGTACCCTTGGGAAGACCTTTGGCGATGTACTTCCGGCTTCCTTCTCCTGATATGTTGGCTACAGGAAAGAACACAAGAGGTCGTGCAGTAGCAGTAATATTACTGCTTTTAAACAGCACTATGTTGTTAGAAGGTGCAATATCTACCTATTAGCGTGAGCTCTGAGTCATTACTGAAGTAAACATGGTAGCCCAAGATGTATCCTCTCCTGCTGGTTTCTGGCATGGCTCCCCATGTCAAGAGAACATCAGAATCCACGAGACTGATGGACAAGTCAGGAACCGCTCCGGAGGGTGCTTATATAGGGAAGGTGATGAAAGTTGTTTAAAATAACAAAATAACTTTTTTAAAAAACATATCAGCTTTGGTAGGAAAAAAAATCCTTCTTACCAAGCTCCTGCATGTAGCCCTGCCAACACTGAAGAAGCTCTGAGGAGCAGCTGAACAGGGAAATGATGTATTTAACACCTGGTTGGAAATTCACTGTCGAAGGAATAAAAGATTGAATCAGGTTTAGACGTTATCAAATGCAACGAGGAAGGCAATGTGAAAATGTTTTTCATCAGATGCAAAAATATACCCAATTTCTGCACTCTAATGCGTACCGGATTATAAAGTGCCCCCCTGAAAGATTGTTTTATGTCATGTATTTGTCACATTTATGGTGCAATAGACTATAAAACAGATGGAATTAAAACTACAGTAAGAGCTACCGTAAATATTTGAGATTATGGCAGTGAGAGCGCAGAAGCTCAACCACTAGACCATCAGTTATTCAAAAGACAGACAAAAGACATTTTATCTTATTGTTTATCTAATTAATTTATTGACCCCCTTGGTTGGCTACAATACATTTTAAGTCCTTAGCGCTGAATCATTTTAAGGACATCAAAACATGATCCTTCAGCTTGAAGTACCTGAGTTAATTGAAGTATTTGTTCTTCCCATTTCCACCTTGATCCAGTCCAAGTGGCAATTCTCCTGGCAGAGGGCATCTTTCCATTCTATGACATATCCGCAGCTTGAGTTTCTATCATCCTGCCAAACCAGGGGGAAGCCTTTGTCCATGTAAACCAGCCTCGAATCAAGAATATGACTTTTATCTGGGGAAAAAAGAATTTATGAAAAATGAAAAGCTATAAAATAGACAACAGGCTATATTCATTGGGATTTTCGTAGATATACGATAAGCTTTTAACACAATAAATCAAAATACTACAAAAATGTTACAGCAATATGGAATACGGCAAATTGTTCATCACTGGGTGAAATCATATCTCTCAAATCAATTTCAATACATACAGATTGGCGACTGCAATTCAAGACTTATGAGCATTAACTGTGGAATGCCAAAAGGGTCTGTGTTAGGATCTTTATTGTTTATAAATTACTTGTGTAATGTATCATAGAAATTTAAATCTATTTTATATGCTGAGAGACACCACAAAATTAGGCTAAGGTACCATTTCACTTAATAAAGATTAGAAAATAATAGAGATGCGCTGCAATATTGTAACAATGCGCTATTTCTCTATTATTACAACTTAGGCCAGTCTCTATAGCACCACATTGTAAATATTTTTGGCTATAAATCCTGACATACCTTATTTTTCCTCTTTTAAGTTCTTATTACATGTTTTACCTTAAGTGCAAGGTCTTATCTTGTTGCAGACAATGTTTACTAGATTGTAATCAATGACAATAATGACTATTCACTCAAATACAATTCAATACCTTCAGCGAATAGAGGTATGGGTACATGTGAAGGATTTGAAACCCCAGCAGCATTCTTGGCTCTGACAGCAGCCATGATTTGGCTGTCATTAGTGGAGGCGGATATTTGGGTGAGGTTGATTGGCCAAACAAAAGTGTCAGGAGGAAGTGTTTCATTGTAGAGGATCTCTTTGGAGCTCCAGAGCATCACTTTGTAAGCCGTGATCTGACCGTGGCTTTCTCGGTCTGATAAGGGCTGAAGAAAGAGCTTTTAATAGACGAAGCAATAACATGAAAAAAAAACAAAAAAACTGTACCTTCCAGAGAATCCGACCAGAGTTGTCATTGTCGATATGCATCCACACATCAGGCTGATCTGGAACTGAGATTAAAATTGAAATAATCTTTGTAAAGTTATTTCCTTGAATAGTCAAATTGTTTAAAGAGACAGTGTGTGTGACCTGACCACTAGATGTTGCCGTATGGCATAGTGTAGGGCTGCACAATTAACCAAAATCCAATTTATAGTCTGTTGTTAGGTAGTGCAATAATGTAATCGCAAGACACTGTTGGTTTCAAGATTGTATAGTTCCATGTTTGTGTTAGGCCAACCAGAATTGTCAGAGTTGAGGTTTTAACGGCCAAATTAAAGGCAAATTTTAATGGGACTAGCCAATAAAGGCAAGGAAAAGGTTGAGAGCAGTTTTTGCGCACCCGCTATAGGCCTGTATATGCTGTCAGTCAAATATGTGCCCAGCCCCCGCTGTCACCCAAAACTAACTCGGCGCGCGACGCAGCTACAGCCAGTATTTCAGTAGCTTGTTACATTGACAAAAAATTCTCAAACAAATTGGACTCTGAGGAAAGTCAGAGGAGTGCAAAGAATTGCTGATCACCAGCAGGTGCTCCGTGAATTGTTACTGCGTCCCGTAATTGACTGAGGCAGAGGTGGGAAAGAAAGCAATAGCGAGTCTCCAGGTCCAGCTTCCTGGTACAACTTGGCTAACAACTCTCTCAAGCCACTAATGCCGAGCATGGAGCTCACTAACGCCAGATCTATTACTCATGAAATGGATGACCTGGAACTACAACTTGTGGGAAACTGCTACCTATGGGATGTTTGTATTTTAATCATCGAAGAGACCTTGCTGAAGTCGCAATTACCCGATGCTAGTGTGCAGCTAGCCAGCCGCTCTCTAAATCAATTTCTTTCTCTGAAAGGAGAACCTTCCAATATTGTTGTACTTTTGTAAAATGCCAATAAAGAGCGTTTATTTGACTGCAATTCCAGAAGCGTTGGTCAACAGTCAACAAGAGATATTCAAATCATTCATCAATACTTACCCTCCATATTTGTTTTGAAAGAAATGGATTTGCTCCAGTTTCCCCACTTCCAGAAATTTTGCTGGGCACCACAGCGGACTTGAATGCTGTACTCTTCGTTGGGATAAAGCTCTAAAAGCTGTACTGTTGTCAGAGCGACTCCTGTGAAGGTGCGCTGAACACAAAATTTTAGAAAATATTAACATGACTGAGTCGTTACATCCTCTGTGGATTCAACAAGTTTTGGTGATGGAGCCAATAGCGGCCAAACGTAACCATTGTGACAGTGCATTTCGGAATAAATTTTATTGTGGTTTTACTATTTTTTAATTGTCTTAACAGACTTTGATTTCTTGACTGTTCCTAGGCTGAGGACCAAAACCTATGGTAAGGAAACATTCAGCAACTTTGGTCCTTGCCTATAGAACTGTCTGTTGGAGGTCAGGACAAACAAATGCACTTTGGTCTGTTACCACAGCAACCACCAATAACAAAATGACGACTTGTCACGTCTGTGTTGCAATCTGGCACTATTCTCTACAGTAGGGTCGCCCTGACGCGGTCCTCTAGAAATACAAGGCTTACTCATGTTTTCTTTTAGGGGTAAGTATGGGACGTCTTTGTAATCACTACCTGACTCTGTGGTAGTTGCCATGTTGAATGGTCCCGTGATCTGAAAACACATCCCGTAAACAACTGATAATAGAGCTGAAAATGTTGGCTTTCTGCAGACAAAGGTGTCGATGCAAAATTCTCAACAATAATGGCGTTGAAGCCCGGCGCGCAGCTGCCGCCAACTGCATGGGGAATTTGGTGCCAATGCCTTTGGCTGCAGAACGCCAAATGCGCCATCCCCCTGCACTCTTGAAGCCGTACTCAACTGCACCATTTTCAGCTCTATTTGAAGACGTTTACATCACATTTGAAGAACATATTTACTACTGCACCGAAAGGAAACGCAAATGAGCGCTGCGTCCCATAAAATGTGAGCCCTACATTTCTAGACGACAGCTCCGGGGCCACCATACTGTTGAAGGTGAAAAGTAGTATTTTTGTGTTGCAATCGTTGATGGTTACCACGGTAACAAACTAAATTGCATTCATTTGTCATCGTTCCTCAAGGATTAAAGGAAACTTCTGTGACATGACAATGACTCTGACGATAGGGAATGAGAACTGTACCATTTCTGATAGATAACTTCCATTGCTGTTCAATTCAAATGTATGAACTAAGGGCTTGATTTGTGAGTGAGAAAGTTGACACATTGTGTCGTATTAAGAAATAAAGTACTAATTTATCTTCTTTTAAGTATTATATGAATTATGTTGGCATCAACAAATTTCTCCTCTTTAAGAGCATACATTTTATCAGACGTCATTGCAGTGTTTTGTATTTAGAATGCATGTGTTGTGAAAAGAGCAGTCGCCGTTTTATTCAGTTCTTTTGGAAGAATTTGGCAATCGAGCGCTAAAATGATCAAACTAGTTTGACACCCGATGCTATTTGCGCTCCGCTGTTTTCCTCCAAAATGTAACCCAGCTCCCGGGGCGAGATAGTTAGATTACCAGGGGGGGGGCTCAAATGCTCCCAGCCGTCTGCCAAGACGACAAATGCCTTATTCATCAAGGTAACTTGGGCAGAAAAACAGGCAAAATACTGACTGTTTTTTGAATAGCTGTTAAGCTTAAGATGCATTTATCAGGAACATTTTTCAAATAAGGCACAACGCTACAGTATCCTGTGTTCCTCTAAGAAAATATATCTTTACTCAACCCCTTGGATTAAAAAAACACTTGGAATTATTTTCTAACATGTAGTCCAACAATAGACACATGCAAAATTTTAACTACAGTTGGAACACAATGCTGAGTATGAAAAAGCACTGTTGCTCTAACTTGGGCAAAGGAAATACAGCAACTAACCTTTGTTTTGTTGCCCTGGGACGTGAGCTCCACTTGGCATACAAGCGGCAGGGACATATAGCTGTCAAATTGCCACTTCCACAGCAAGGTGGCATTCCGAGCATTGACCACAGCGTTTAGGTTTGCAGGTGCCACAGGGCGAACTGGGTAGAAAAAAAGCCAATATCAAACAATCATTAGGATACATTTCCAGTACAGTAATCCCTCGCTGTATTGCAGTTTACTTTCAGTACTTTTGGACTTAAAAGATAATTTTTCAAATTCTTCAGTAGCACTGAAATAAAACAAATCCAATGTGAATCACGTATTTTGCAATGCCTCAAATATATCTGCAATTTACATATGCGATTTGTAATCTTGCTTGTAAGTTTATCAAGACATATGATTTTTAGATCTTAAGAAAATCGCTAATATATATTTTTTGAGGAATATCTCTCCCCTTATGGATGTTGGGTAAAGATTACAGTAATATATAGCTTACATTTTCAGTTGCATGAAGTTCTTTTCATTACAATTCAGCACTAGGAAATCCAACCTTTAATTTTTTTCATGCATAGATTTGTACTCTGCAGATTTTGATTAACACGGATAATTTTTAGAAAGTAACCCCACAAAAAATTGGAATTACTGCACATCCAATTTAGGAATAACAGCTAAAATTTTGGGAGTCACCCACCTCTGTGTCGGACTTCAGCTGAATCTTTCACGACAGCTCGGCCCAAAGGATTCACAGCTTCCAGCGTCCAATTACCATCCCATTGCTCCATTCGACAAGTCCTAAGATTTTCCCCCAAGAGAGCCTCCTTACACTTCCTAGAAAATTACGAATATAAAAAAAAAAATCACATTAGACGGTAACTGCTAATTTATTTGCTGGATGTATGCTGCAAAGATTTGTGTTCATCCGATGTTTACAGTAGCAAATGCAAAGTACTTGGACGCCTCACTACTTCAAGCTTATGATATCGCTGGTTCACCACCTGGCGAATTGTTCATTTAATTGTCTTTATTGTCATTGATATCATGCATTGTGTTTTGAGCAGACAGCAAAAAGCAAATCTGTCAATTAAAATGACTCTAAAGAAAGTCAGAAGAACGCAAATAAGTGGTGATCAACAGCAGGCGCTCCTTGGATTGTGGTCGGGTTTGGGAAACGACTAAGGTGGTGTCGAGAGAGAAGGCAATAGCGAGGCTACATGTCCGGCATAGTGCAGTGGCTATGCAACATAACAACCCCTGCTGAACCTGTATCTCACCAAGGCCAGATGCATTATCCGTTAATCAGACGGAGCTACATGCTCTATTCGGTAGGGTTGGATTTTAATTATCGCGGAGACCTGGCTGAAGTCGAGGTTACCCGATGCTAGCGTGCACCAACCAGCCGCTCTCTAAATCGCTTTCTTGCGGTGAAAGGAGAAGTCCTCCATTTTGTCGTACTTTTGTTAGATGACATTAAACACCATGTATTCAACTGCATATCAGTGTTGTGTGTTTTTTTGTTAGTCTATCAAGACGGTGTGATGCTAGTTTGCAGATTTTCCGTTTTTTTGCAGGGGGTTCTGGTGCCAATTAATGTGAGAACGGATGGATTACTGTACCTGTTGTTTAGCGAGTAAGTCGTTCTTCTCCACTTGCCGTAAAGTCCTGTGCCTCGCATTTCTTTCCACTGGCAGATGGCTGACGTCAAATCTTGAGTCTCACACTGAAAATCGCTGAGTAGCGGAGGATCTAGAGAAATAATAGTAGAGTATGAAGTCGAAAAAAAAACCCACCAGAGTATAAGTCAGGGGTTTCAAACTCATGACCCCGTGTCTTTTGCGGCCCGCAAGATGATAGTTTGTAACCCTGCCATAATATGAAAGCTAAATTTTAGTGCAGCACATTCTATTTCAGGTTTCGTACACCTTTTAATGGCCAAATTTAAGCACTTTCACAGTACACTTTCCAATTCCTCCAGTACCATTAAAAGAAGGAATTCGTAATGAATCGTGTATTTTGCGGACCGATTTACCCACGTCATTTTATCAAGACATGATTTTTCGAACTTGAGTAAATTGCAAATATATTTGTGGTTTGAAATAATATGCGTGTAAATTCTTTCCATAACAATTTACCCAGCTTGAGGTTTTCTACTTGTTCAGTCAATTGCCACGTTTCAGAAGGACCAAATCTCATTTTGATGTGAATTTATTTTTGGTATCATTTCAATTTTTGCCAATAATAATAGATTCAAACAAAGTTAGTGATCTGAGGAAGGAAAATTGGAACATTGAGAATAGTGACTGAGTCGAGGAAGGAAACCATGACGAAATAAGAAATTTGTGTATGAGTGTCTGCTATCGAAGTGGACTGTAAAACGTTTCAAAGGGCTATATTTTTAGCATTTTACCAGTCGATTAATTTCTATTAACCACATAATTAAACAATTATCAATGATCAGATTTTGAATTTCTTTAGTATATGGCTATTATAAAGCAGTTTTAGAAGGTCACCCATATACAAATATATACAGTACTTGAAGTTGTTTTGGTGGTTATTTTGACTTTTTTCTTTTTTTTAAAAGGTGAATATATCTCTTATCTCAGCTTTAAATGCGCAATCCTTTAACTGGATATAACTGTAATTTATTTTTATTTGAGTCTCAGCTTGGTTATTTTGCCTTTTTTTTTTTTAAAGGTGAATATGTCTCTGCTTTAAATGCACAATCCTTTAAGTGGATATAACTGGAATTTCTTTTTTATTAGAGTCTCGGCTTGTTATTTGTATGGAATGGTGGTCTAATGATTACACATTGGATTTGGACTTATTGTTGTTACTGTTACTGATATTACTATTCTACCGGGCCACGAGAATAGAGCCAAACATTAAAACAGTCCATGGTACAGAAAAGGTTGCGTACTGCTATACAGTTTGAGGGCAAGCAATTATAAACCAAAACTTACATCCAACAAAGACTACGGTTCCAGACAGTTTGCTGATTTCGAATTTGTCTTTACAGATGACATTGGTTCCTGTCCTGCTTGATGGAGCCTGATCGTTCACCGTGATGCTATAACTCCGCCGACTCAGCCGTGTAGCATTCGTAGCCATACTGCCGTACTGCATTGAGCCAAACTCCCGCCCTTCCGCCACGATACAGCAGAATGTGGTGCTGTCTCCGGCCTGCACAACTTTATCCTGGGGGTACATTTGGTACCCCATGTTGGTAGGGAGATCGTTTCCTGGATATAGACAAATAATGAGCGATAGTGCATCATTGTACTGTAAAAAAATAGACATGATCAGTGTGTTTGGGCAAAGAAAAGGAAACATGTAAAGCAGTCTAACCTTGGAGGATTTGCGTGTCGCTCCAATCACTTGTTACAGTTCCCTCCCTGGAGCGAAGTCGGACGGACAAGGAAGTACATTCAAGGGGCTGTGCTGAAGTCCAGTTCCACTCATAGCGACCGGTCGTCTGGTTTAGAGTGGCATGCAGCGAGTCCTAAAACATTAAAGTAAAAATGACATTATTAACAGTATAGAGCTCACATTTATCGCCTACTCAACCGTTCAAAAGATTGAGGTAGCTTAGAAATTTCCTTATTTCTGAAGGAATTGCGTTTTTGATAATTAAGATAATATTAAACTAATCAGAAATACACCCCATACATTGTTAATGTGCTGCTAGCTGCTAGTGTCTGGTTTTAAATACAATATCTACAAAGGTATATTGAGGCCAATTTCCAGCAACCCGCACTACAGTGTTCTAATACTAAAGGCTAATGGAGGATTAAAAAACCCTTGTGCAGTTATGTTAGCACAGATGAAAACAGGTCTCTAGTTAGAGAAGCGATCAAACTGACCTTCTTTTAAGCCAGTATAGTATCTGGAGCATCACATTTGTGTGTGTGATTTAACTTATAGAATGACCAGAAAAAGAGAAGTTTCATGAGAAACTCAACAGGTAATATTTGCTTAAAAAAATGAAGGCTACCCCATGCAAAAATTGCCTAGAAACTCAAGCTCTTTTACAACAGTGTCTACTACTCCCTTAAGAGAACAGCACAAAGAGGCTCTAACCAGAACAGAGTATAGTACATTAGAGTCTCTAGTTTTACAAATAGACGCATTACAGGTACCCCGCTTTATTAAAAAGTACCCAGAAAACACATCTACAGCGAAGAGGCGACTTGGAGATGTTGGCCTTCAATGCAGAGAATCAAAGTAAAAGCCATATCTGAGATTGGCCAACAAAAGTAATATATTAATACGGAACTAGAACACGAACATTGGACAACTTATTTGATAAATTTAAGACGGACTTTTTCATGGAAAACACAATATTGTCTGGGAAACCTCAAACTTTTGAAGACTAGTATGTGAAACTAAGTAGGGCTGCAACAACAAATCAATGAAATCAATTAAAATCCATGATTAAAAGTGTCCGCAACTAATTAGATCATCGATTAGTTGTACTGTATTGTGTGACGTATGAGCCACCAACTATGTTAAATCAATGCAAATAATGAGATGTGATCATTCCGTTGTGGCGCTGGGTTTTGTAGTCCCGCCTTGGTCCAGCAGCATTTTTTTAAAATCATAAATATTAAACATTGCATCATTTACAAACAAAATTGACATGAAAGTTTCAACTTTGCAGTTTCTTCATGAGACAAAGTTAACACATTTTAAGGGACAGACAGTGCTGCATAAATACAAAGGAAAACCATCAGAAAATAGTAAAATGAATACATTAAAAAGCAAAATAATAATAATAATGACATTTTTAACTTCACACAAGGAGAAAATTATTAAGCATATTTCATTTGCGTTTAGGGAATGTATCATATTTCAAAATGTAATCTAAAATAAACCCAAATTTATTTACATCTTTTTTACAGTGGGTTTGTTTACATTTTTTGGTATATATTTTTCGTGGATTAAAAAAATGTCTACACATATATTTAAATGTATTGATAATTCTTTTTTGTTTCGTGTGATAAGTCCATATCTAATAGGATTTGTGGATAAGGTGGGAGAAAAACAGTATCTAACATATTTGCAGGGGTATAGCATACATTTCTATGTATTTTTGTTTGTTGTCAAGTTAATTGCGGAAAACATTTTCACTTTTTTTTTGTTTTATATTATAAAATATTTTTTTTTTGTTTTCTGCACTATTTTTCTATCTGTCTAAAGCGCCAATATTTGAATAAAGAGGATGAAAGTAGAAATCTCTTCAAGAAATCCGATTCATCAATTAATCCAAAAAAATAATAGACAGATTCATAGATCATGAAATTATTGTGTTAGTTGCAGCCCTAAAACAAAAGTACAATATTTGATTCCCATCTTCAAAGGAGACATCCCCAACATATTTTAAAGAGAATAAACAAGAGTTCCTCACATCGAATACAGTTTGATTAAATTCCGTCCTGAGGATCATCGCATCGAACGTCGAGGCACTGCCTCCCAGCCAGGAAATCGATATTTGCTGCGTGATCTTGTCAGGTACCAATTTTACCTGCTGAGGTACAGTTGGTTCTGAAGGAAGAACAAATGCAAACAAGAAAGCACTGAATCCAATTACACAAATTCAGCGCAACATGTGTATTATGTACAGATGTACACTACAGCTCAAATACAGTAATCCCTTTATTATCACGGTTAATGGGGACCAGAAACCCCCCTGGGAAAATTGAATATCTGTAATGTCGCACCTTCATAAAAGCCCCGGAAGATCAAGCTTACAAAGTAAGAGAGCGATTTAGAGAGCAGCTGACTAGCTGCATGCTAGCATCGGGTATCCTCGAATTAAGCCAGGTCTCCGTGATGATTAAAATACAAGGGTTACAAATAAAGTGGTTCCTACGAGTTGTAGCTCCATCCTCTGTTTCGTGGGTAAGGGATCTAGCATGAGTGAGACACAGGCTCGCAGGTGTAGCGTGTGAGGGCTGTTATAAAGCCTAGCCGTAGCAGTAGGGTGGACACGCAGCCTCGCTATTGACTGCTCTTCTGATGCCACCTTAGTCCTTTCCCGGACCGGATAACAATCCAAAGAGCACCTGTTGGTGATAGACTTTTCTTTGCTCTCTTACGACTTTCCTTAGAGTCCAATTTTATTGATACATTTATTTTCAATGTTACGAGCCGCTAAAAGCTAGCTTTCACTGTGCTTGGCAGTTTGTTTTCTTTTGTGCGCCCGCCCTGCTGTTTGACCGGCAGAATATACTACCAGGAGTGGCCAACCAGGTACTCGAGAGCCGCATGTCCTGCATTTGTTTAGAGTTTCTCTGCTCCAATACAGGTGGTTCCACCTGGATCATTATCAGGCTCTCACAAATCTGAAAATTGGCATCATCTGTGTTGGAGAAGAGAAACCTCAAAAACATCCAGAACATACGGCTCTTGAGGGCCGGGTTGGCCACGACTGCTGACTAGCCTATCACAGTCGAACACACAGACAGTAACGCCCCCCTTAAAACAGAAACCCTCAATAACTGGCCCCAGTTATAGCATTTGCAGTGGGCTGTCTGCTGTCAGCGACAACCAAAGGAGTGAGGGATTAATGTATTTCATCTCAATATTGACATGGAAGCAACATTCCTACCATTTTGAGCATGAGCGTGTACCAATGAAAGAAGAAAACAGATGAGCATGAAAGGCCAGCAGGCTGCTTGTAACTTAGCCATGGCGAGGGGGTGTTTTGTTTTCATTCCACTATGGCAGCACCATGCTGTCGGCAAAGGACCCTGTGAGGACATGAAAAACACAAACACAGACATTTATATACACTGGACTAGACTGTTTGTTTTGAATGAAATGGATGTTTGAGAAACGACCGCCTCTTCTTCCCGGATGTCAACGCTGCCTTGTCGTAACTGGAAAAGCCATCCCTCAAAAGCACATGTACCAACCTGAAGCAATAAACCAAGCCATAGCACAAAAATACCCTGTTGGCATTTGAACAAAAAAAACTCTCTATCCCAAAATTTTCTACACACAACTCAACCAAGCGCAATCAATCCCAAGCAACTCAACAAATGAAATGAATTTGAGTCAATAACCATTTCGAGTAGTTTCCCCCTTGAAATATAGGAGTCACTTTATCAATAGAGATAATAATTTGGGGAATTTCATTATGGTCAGTCAGAATTAATTGGACTGCTAGTATCTTACAATTTCGATTTACAGTACTTAATTGTTAGTTTGAGATTGTTGTTTTTTTTTTTTTGATGCGGCGGTATTGTAAAGTTCATCCGTGTATAAGTGCTAAAAAGCAAAATGAAGAATACAAACTATAGAGACTCAAAGTGACTATAAAGCATTTTATTTTCGATTTTTTTCCCAGCCTTGGCAAAAGTTTTTGTTTTTGGGTACCTGTGGTGGCAAGATGGCAGAGAACAAAGTCAGCTATTTATATGTGAGGCTCAAGTTATGTAAAATAAATGCAAAGTTCACAAGTTACGACAATTTAAAACATCCATCCATTTATCCATTAACAGCACCGTTTATCCTCAGTAGGGTCGCGGGGGTGCTGGAGCCCATCCCAGCAATCTTTGGGCAGTGGGCATGGGACACCCTGAACTGGTTTGCCAGCCAGTCACAGGGCACACAGGGACAGACAACTCACTTGCTCATTCACACCTAGGGACAATTTGGACCGGCCAATTAACCTGACATGCATGTTTTGGGGAATGTGGGATGAAAAAGTAATGCTCGAAGGAAACCCACATATGCATGGGGAGAACATGCAAACTTCACACTGGGAGGTTGCGGTAGCTGGACTTGAACCCTGAACCTCTGCAATATGGGGCAGGGTGCTAACCACCCATCCGCCGTGCTGCCACAACTTAAAACAATACACGTTTTGATAATCATGCTTTTTTTGTTTCTTATTCAAAGCAATATAGTTGTCTTTTTAAATGTTGACCTTTTTTACCACAAACTAATCTACACTTTGTACTACTTTAGTATCGCTCCCATACATTTGTAAATACTATTTGCGTGTAATAAATTCACATAGAAAGAATTGGTTGATTAATGGATTAAGTCCAGCTTTAGTCTCTTGAACACTACTTTTTCGGCACATGTTTACCCGAGCTCTATATATTATTGTAATAGTAAACAAAAATAATGATACACATTAAAAAATGGAATTTGTGACTTTTATTTTTTTATTCAAAATAAGGCATGCAATGTTATTGGTTTTGGTCTCTAGTAGCAGAATTTTATCAAGTATTGGTAAGAATAAACCTATGGTGCATTCTTATTATTTTTCTGTATAACAACAATGAATAAATCAAATTGATCGACAAGCTCAATACTATTTTTTGCAGAGATCAAGTCATTTTTTAACGAGCATAAAAAAGATGACAAGAGCAAATCGAAATCCTGGAAAAGGGAGGACGAAACAAGTTACGGATATGAAGGGGCACATAAAAGCCTTGAACTTGTTTAACCCTGAATAAACATGCAACCAATTCTCGGATTCTTTGCCTAGAAGTGCCTCACAGGTGCTGAAGTTTCTGGACTGGACAAGATCAGACAGGCACAGCAAGAAGGTACCACGTGATGTGTTCATTTTAATCCCTTATTGCAACGCATACAAATAAACCATGCCTTCAATTGAGCTTAAAATAATGATCTTGGGATTTATTCTATTTGAATGCTTAGAAAATTAATCAGTGCCTCTGAGTAATATTTAAAAGTGATAGCGCAACATGAATACAGCTGTTGGATTCAGTGTTTTGCGCATGTGTCAGAGATGGCTTGTAAACTGTTTGCAAAATTAGTGCCAAAAAAATCTCAGGATAATACACATCCTGCTTAAGGATCAAAGGGGCATAGCATGAAACCACAATAATGGATTAAGCTGAGATATATTTATCATCTTGGCTGAATTTAACCTCAAGTCGGTTGCATGAAGCAGGTTAAATTGAGCTCGGCTCAGTTACGATAGTGATTTTTTTTCCATTAGAACTAACCTGCTCTAAACCAAGCTAATAACCAGGTAAAGATTATCCGTGGCGATACATCTGGCACTTTTTCTGTCGATCATGTAAAAGCTTAATAGGTTTCAAAGCTTTTCCAGTGACTTTCTTGATGTGTTGCATTTCTAAAACTTTTACATGCAGGCTTGTCAGTTCATTAAATTGTTGATTATAATTGCAAAAGTAAGTTTAGGGTCAAGTCATTATACGTAGTCATTTATGTAGTGAATATGTTGCCAGAATATGCCTATGGTCTCCTTTCGAATCACTAGACTTTTAGCTTAGAATCTGGCTATTATTTTATTATATTACTATTATTTTCCCATGCATTTTTTTCCCATGTCAATTAAAAATCCTAGTCAAATTACCATCAGATCTTTGATGTATATGTATATTATCGCCAACCGATTTGATATGGCCTGTGAGGAAGAAAAAAAAAAGACCAGCTGATCTTGGGGTCTATTCGAAGATACGTCTTCATCCTGGCTTGGTAAACGTGCTACTGATTAAGCCAAAATGCACGGACAAGAATAGTTCAAGCTGCATTTATTCAGTTAGAATGGATTTCTTTAGTCGTGCAATAATCCCTTGGAAAAATAATAGTAAAGCACTAGATCCTAAGGGCTGAAAGTCTAGTGATTCGAAAGTAGACCATAAGCATATTCTGGGAAATATACCCAGGAAACTGATATCTCTAAAAGCTTTCCATACATGTGCAAATCGATACTTGTTTGCCGGCCAAAAGCGATAAATGCGACCGCAGATGGGACAGACAAGAACGTGGTCGGCACTTAAAATCCAGCCTGGAGCTTCATTTGTATGCCTACAGTGTTTCCTGTGTGACTCGTCTCGCTACCAGCTCAGACCTTTTTGTCCTACGACATTCAGAGCTACGGGAAAATATGTCGAAATGCCGTGTAAAGTATGGCGTTGCAAACATTCCGCAGAAAGTAAATGAGGTTCATGGCCTTTTTTTCCGGTGTTTGTCCAAGAAAAACAGGACAACAGTATACTGTTGTGACCACTTACAAGAGTTTCAAGTCTTCCCATACCAAGTAAAAAGGCCCACAGAAATGTCATCTCACAGTCAAACTTTGTGATTGCACAATTATTTTGAAAGGAAACTGCACTTACAATTTAGGCCCGTTCACAAGCACAATACCTTTAAAATATTTTTGTTTTTCAGTTTGTATTGCGCGTTTAGCTTGTTTATCTTTGAGTGCCATGTCTAATCTCATTGCAAACAATGTTAACTACGTTTTTATGACAATAAAGACTATTCCATTGTATCCTAAAAACCTAGTCCATGTTTTGCCAGATTTTTTTCAACATAATGTATAATATTGTCAAAAGCTTTATAGATACAAACTTTGCAAGTTTGTGTAACTTTTACAACAACAAAGATAGCTATAATTTTCATACTGATCGATTGACATTTTTAATTTTTTCCTCTTCTCATGAAAAACAAAGTAAAAATGAATTTAAAATGAAAAAATTTACAAACAACTGAAAAAAGAAAAGGAAAAAAAGGTCAGACGGGAAAAAGTGGGCGCTCATCTTGGTCCAATCCCCATTGACAGTCCAAACACTTTTTACATTAATTAATTCACGTAACCAGTTATTATAGCAAGGTATTATATGTAAATTCATCAAATTAAATAATAATGAGCAGCTCGGTGGCCTTGGGGGTATGGCGCCCGCCCCGAGACTGGGAGGTTGAGGTTCAAGCCCCGGCCGTGTCATACCTAAGACTTAAATATTGGTACCTGTTGCCTCCCTGCTTGGCGTTCAGCATTAGGGGTTGGAATTAGGGGGTTTGGTCACCTAATGACTCCCAACACCTCAGTTGGGTTGAGCGAGGGGGCTGGGAATCCCCTCCTCTGAATCAATCTCCCAAAAAGAGTCAGAAAAGACTCTAGCCACCTCCCACTAGGGGGATATGGCTGTGATATATATATATATATATATATGTGAGAGAGCAGCGTTGGCAGAATTTTAAGCAGACTTGTTGAGAAACATGGCAACCATTTCTAGTATTTACAAGCACTTCACCCAAAATTCAAGCACTTTTCAATATTTGCAAACACAACATTGTAATCTAAGCATTTTTAAGGATTTTAAGCACTTGAACAAACTCTGTAAATCACCATAGTAACTGAGCCAGGCTAAATGAAGCACATTTAAGGGACTTTCAAAGCCAATTTTCCAATTTCTCCAGTACCATTAAAAGGAGAAATCCAGTGAACATCAATCTACAAAAAAACAGTTTCACAAATCCCAAGCCAAATCTTAAACAAGCAAATATAAAGCACTGAATTGGGCATATAAAATGTAAATAAAACTCAGTTTCTATGCCCCATTTTTTTAGTATTTACTGACGTCTCAGTTTGGTTTATGTTGTATCAAATCTTCATGCTCTTTTTCTTATTTGCTAGTATTCAATTCAAACTGTAGAAAAAAGAAAGTAAATTCTTCAAAAGTGTGAACAAAGCTAGTGTAAGCATTAACTAGTCATCTGAGCCACTATTTTTGTCCATTCAACTTTCTGGCATAAAAAAGGTATTATAGAATCTGGCTATTATTTTATTATATTACTATTATTTACCTTCAATAAACATTTCATTTCATACCCGATACTTACCCAATATGGACAATCTATGAGTAGTGCCGATCAATAGAACATTTTTTTGGGTCGACTTTAATCACTAAAATAAAATCCCAATTGTTGATGCACATACATTGTGCTTATTTGAGACGTTTTGATCTACAATCCATGATTCTTATCTGTCAATTGGCTGCTATAAACTGACATGAATTCCGCCATTCTGATTCAACATTGCGTTCTAAGCTTGGCCACATCAAATCTGTAAGTAGTGTGCAATGAAGCTTCATATGCCATACAAACTAATGTAAGCTGCCGTTAATAACGAGGGTAGAATAAATGCAATGGCAAAGCGAAGCCACCAGAGAGCAGTGTTCGCTTGTCGCTTGTCAACGCACTTGTTTTATTTTTCTTAATTTAATGCAGGGTCTGTTGAGTATAACAACCGAGATACATTGCAAATAGTTCGAGCATTTACAAGCACTTTACCCAAATTTCAGCACTTTTCAAACTTTGAAAACACGACATTCGAATTCAAGCATTTTCAAGTATTTCAAATAGCCGAATGAACCCTGCTGCTTTCAAGCAAGCAAGTTGAGGCTAAATTCAGCAGAGATAATCAACATAATCGCTTATCTTGGTTTTATGCAATACCTCACGGGTGTAAAACGATATTTTGAAACATGAGCCGCAATCCTGACCTTTGAATGGGAACTAGAGGACAACAGGATACTTTAGGAACAAAATAACAGATGTGTGTGTATGTGTGTGTGTGTGCGTGAAAATGCCAGCGCTCTGACATCACTATTGTGAGGACACGGAGTCCAGTGTGGGAAGCTCAATTAGTACTTCCTTCCTTTCTGTTTTCTGTTGTTTTTCATGCATTTATTAAGCCCAACAGTTTGCATGGGGGCAAAACAAAGTCAGCAAAACAATCATTTGCTAATAAAGTGACACATTTCTTTCCTGGAGAGAAAATCTGCCATTTCATGAACCCAATTAAGATTCGATCACAGCTATTTTTCCCTGTGAGTCCATATAATGAGGAAACGGTTTGACGACACCAACAAAATATAACATATCCTTTTATTATTTTTAAAATGAAATGTACGCGACTTATTTCATTTCACATAAGAAAAATAAATGACACTGCCTCAGGTGACATCATTGTTTTGTTTGTCCTTTTTTTCAGGTTAGTAGACGCTGTCATTCCTTTCCACGCACAGCTAAAAGGGAAAGTGCGTATTCTAGTGGTTGTAAAATGTTATTTAAAAAAAATATATCATATTGATTAGAGTAAGTAAATACTGTATACATGAATTATCATATTAATATATATTATTAATATTCTTTTTTTATACGCTCCTAGGTCAAGAAATGTGTATTTATTTTACACGAGGCTCACTTAGAGGGAGCTGACATGATATTCCGCATCTTTCTTCTAAGGGTACCCCCAAAAACCTTGTGAAATGTTGGGCAAAAATGTTAAAATTGTGCGATTTGGTCACTTTAAGTCTCCGCAGTTTGTATTCTTCCTTGTGCTTTTACATTATACAGCGACATCTAGTGGTCAAATATTATACAGTGTACCCATAAGCAAATGTTGGAGATTGTTTTCTCCTGTATGGGGCGGTGTGTTCTTTTAAGGAGGTTAAAGAGAAGCCATCATCACTAGAAGTATACGAGGTCACCCAATATGAACATACAGTAGAAAGTGTAGTAGGGAGGGGAAAAAAAGACCCTGTTGTAACTGTAGATCCTGCCTGTAATGATCTCCAATTTTCTATTACTCAGAAGTATTAGGTCAAGTATGAGAAAACCTTGCCGAACAAGGCGGTGAAAACAGCGAATAGAAAGGGGGGAAGAGGTGTGGTAGGCTTCACAATGATCTAGCACTTAAAAGAAATCAGTACCGTATTTTCCGCACTATAAGGCGCACCTAAAACCCTTTATTTTTTTCAAAAGCTGACCATGCGCCTTATAATACAGTGCGCCTTATTTATGGATCAATTTTAAAGTTGCAAAGTTTTCCAAATAACTTGCAGCCGCCGACTAGATTTTCCCCCGAACGCCAAGTAGTACGCTGTGTATGCTGGGATTTATTTACCAGCGTTTCATTGGCTAACCAATGTGTCAATCATCATTTGAATCGATCACTATTGGCTAAAGTTATTCGGAGGTCAAGGGGCGGATCCTTTTTAGCATTTACAGGCTGCCATTGGCTTGAACGGCAAACAAAGCCTGCAATTGGCCGAAAAAGATGTGTCAATCATCAGTTGAATCGATCACTATTGGCTAAAGTTATTCGGAGGTCAAGGGGCGGATCCTTTTTATCATTTACAGGCTGCCATTGGCTTAAACGGCGAAACAAAGCCTGCAATTGGCCGAAAAAGATGAATGCGTATAGCATGTGGCTGACGGCATAGAGAAAGCATTTTTTTCTATTCTGTATTTGAAATTATTTTATTCTCCTGGATTTACTACCCTCACGGATATAAGAGGACATTGCCTGCACATTATTATGAACACAACGACTTCGGTGAGCTATTCCGGGTTTTATATTGTCCCTGTATCTTGTTTCAGACTGAACTCGATGTTTCTGTGATAAGCGGTGCAGATAATGGATGGAATGGAGTGTCTATTTTTAAATTAAACTCAATTCCAAGTGTTTATTGTCATATGCACAGTAAAGTTGCGAGCGAAAAAGAAAATAGATACTAAGGAATGGTTACCATTTCTTGAATCCCAAGACTTTAACCTTCCGAATGATGGAACGATGCATTTGAGTGACATCTTACGGACACCGCATCCGCACGTGTTCTCGACACGTATTTGCGTCTTTGCAAGCTTTCGGAATGTTAAGGGGGTAATAAGTTGGACTGAACTATCTGACTGTTTTGTCCACGTTCCCATTGTAGCGCCTTATAATCCGGTGCGTCTAATGTATGTCAAAAATAGGACCAAAAACTATTTTTTCGGGCTGCGCCCTATAACCCGGTGCGCCTTATAGTGCGGAAAATACGGTACCTCAAGACATTTGTATTGTACTTGTTACTAGGGCTACACAAATTTGGGAAAAAAAACTGATTGCGATATTTCATACCAGTATTGGAATTTTGATTTTCTACTTTAAAAGAAGAGTGCATTTTTAGTGTAAGCTTGCTGGTCTGTAGGTGAAATCAAACAAGGTACCGCAGACCTGTGAGGCGGACTTATCATTCACCGTGCAGCCTATTTATTCCGTACAAGAATTGACTCATCCAAAGTGTAAAAATGTAAACAAAGATGCTGTTTTAGGAAAGCTGTTTTGGGGGTAGAATGTTTTGTCTGCTTGGGGAGAAAAAAATTGATGACATTATCTGACATGTCATGGTTCAAACCATAGGGCTGATTTATTTTTACAATGATTTGAAATAATCTTCCGTTTGAAAACCATCAATAATCGGCAAATAGTCAACAGATTTATGAAAAAACAAAATTATAATCGTTTGGTGCCTTAGTTGTGGTGCCAATGATATTTTCTCTAAGGCTTCACAGTAGCTAGGAGGCACACAAGCAGTTGAATCTGTATCATCGGGGTTCAAGCAGGCTCCATAAATAACTCCCCATGAGATATTAGTCATGATACTGCTGTAATTTGCTAAATTCTCTGTTATCCTACCCAACCGCATGCCCCTCTTCTTTCTCACTCCCTTTGAACCCAAATAATTTGAACTATTATTTTAGGAATCGACTAATCAAATAACTAAATACCCTTTAGGATTAGAAATTTTCCAGGTCATCAGATTTTCAGCTTGCCAAAGTGAAATAAATTTGCCAATTTGCTGAATGTCTATTATTTTTCACTACCAATTACCTCAAATCCAAACCCAACATTTTACGGATGTTGATACCAAAATGTAATAAATTTAAAGGGACACTAAATGTCTCTGAAATTAACCAAGAAAAGAGTGTCACAAAGCACCAGAAAGACTACGGAGACTCAATGTAACCAAACCGGACCATTTCTATGTTTGTTTGTTTTTGCCCAGCTGCACAGTTCCGAGGTTCAAATCAAACTACCAGCCTTCCTGTGTGGAGTTTGCATGTTCTCCCAGTGCTTTCGTGGGTTTCCTCTGGGAACTCCGGTTTCCTCCCACATTCCCAAAACATGGAAGTCAGGTTAATTAGCTGGTCAAAATTTTCCCTAAGTGTGAATGAGCAAGTGAGTTGTTTGACTCTGTGTGCTCTCCAACTGGCTGGCACAGTTCAGGGTGACACCTGTCTGAGGACAGCTGGGATGGACTCCAGCACCCCCGCGACCCTACTGAGGATAAGCGGTGAAGATAATGAATGGATGTTTTTGCTCAGCCTTTCACAGGGTTTTGAGAGTTTGGAGGTACCCGTAGCAGCATGACGGTGGACAATTTTGTCAGCTCCTTCTAGCCAAGCCTCATGCTATGTCAATGTATGTTTATATGCCCGTGTATTTTTGTTTATTGAAAGCAATAGTCTTTTCCTAACGAGGCACCAAATAATACACAGTGTCCATTTATGCTTTTCCAACGTGTGGATGTTTTATTCTTTTAATAAATTGTTGACTGTTTTGTTGGTTCATTTCCAATAAATTATGTTGGAGGTGCTTGTTTTCTTCCTGACTCAAGTGAATTCATTTGATTATGCGAAATAAAGATCAACATTTTTTGGCTTTTTTTTCCTGACACAGTATGGACCAATCCAGAAAATACATTTTTGGAAGGTATGCTCTGCAGTGGTAACTCGTAAACATGTTTCAAATATATGGATTAAAATGAAAACGTTTGGTTTCATAGAGTTCATTAAGAAAATAATAAACGTATTAATTGGTTATTGCAGTAATTGTTTGTTTCTGCTCATATTAAAACAATGGATTTTGAATATTTAAGATTTCGTTTTAACCAATGTATACATGTCTATGTGTTATTTACCTTTAAATCGCCTTAAGAAAACGTGAGCGAGATGATGAGAAATATATAAAATTAACTTGAAGTCCGTTGAAAAGGGAGAAAAATATGTGCAAGTAATGATCTTTCGTCCCTTTTTGGCATATAAGGCCAGTCCGCGTTCCCCCAGGTTAGCATTAGCAAGTGGGCAGCAACAGAACCAAGAGGTGTCGGGACGTCCTGCACGACATGTCAATAGTATTACATTTTCTGGATTTAGGTGAAATATCACACTTAAATTTGCCTATTAAATTATATTTAAAGACGGGGTAGGTTTCCTCCCAGGACAGTAAACAAGTATGGTAAAACCAGTGATGCTTTTAGGGGGAAAACAGTAGGCCGAACCAAGGGTACACACCCGATTAGATGATCGTTCAACGGTTATTTTGAGCTCATTGATGAGAGGAAAATTACCTTGTATGCGGCCTTGGATCCTTTAGGATGTCTCGGATTAGTAATCCAGCAGCAGTCGCGATTATTTTTATGGTTTCGATATGTTACAGATGTGGTACCGTGGCGTTTGATATACCGAATCCCAATGGATAGAAAAAGCGTGGGTCGGGATTACTGGAAGCAAATGGTTTTGATTGGCGTTAGAAAGGACCAATAGGATTCTGAGAAGACCACTCGTAGGCAGGATTTTGGTGCGTTCGCGTACAACGGGAAATCCGAGGAATTCTGTTGAGGGTTGTTACGGGTAAGAAGATACAGTACTAGTTGTTTTTCAGCTTCTGATTCTGCGCGATGTACAAATTGAGCAACAGTAAGCATAGCCAAATAAATTGTAGTTCAAATAAATAAACCTTCACTTAAGGTAAATGTTTCCTCTCATTTTTTGCCCAGCCTTTCGCAAGGTTTTACTTTTTTTGGGTACCCGTAGCATCAAGTTAGTTGAGCTTCGTGTCATGTAAAAAAAAAAAAATCAACTTTCAAGTATTTATAAAATGACTGTTTATATGATAAAACGTGTATATCTGAACGGTTTGCAAGACGAGATCAAACGATGTCAATCTATTCACTTGTTCAAATTTAAATACAAAAAAAACATTCCTGGCGGAATACAGGGATGAGGAAAATCGGGTATGAGTGATACGAGTGCGTCTATAACTATGATTAACTTTGTGTTATTGTTGCTCTTGTTATACCATACCTGTTATTATTATTAGTACTACAATTGTTGTTATATAATTGGTGTGTTTAATAGGGAAGATGAAGGGGTAGGGAATATAAGCATTTGCTTCTGACTACCCCTTTTCGAACATATTATGTAATATTTTTTGCTGTTGTTTTTGTTCTGTTTTTATTTTAATGTTCGAATACAGTTTTCATTCATTCATTCTAATCAACAATGTTTTTTTAAATAAATGTCCTTTTTTTACCACTAGGAGGAGCTAAATAATACACAATGTCCCTATAGGAGTAGCGACAATATCAGAAATGTTCATCTCACTGATACTATCAAAAAGCAACTGAGCTCATTAGTAGTGATAGCAGACAGTAATACAGATGGTAGATTAAGTAAGTCCCTCATCTTGCCCCCAAACAGAGAGAGAATTTTCATGAAATACTTTAAATCCCTACATGATTATTATTATTATTATTATTATTATGATATTTGCCCCCTAAAATGACAAAACAAAAGAATTACAATATATGCCGTTACGTTCTAATTCATGGTTATATATATCCGCTCATTTTTCAAAATGAAAATCAAAGCTGAGTCAAAAACAAAAAAAGTAACCCGACTTAACTAAAAGTGTTTCTTTATAGCACGAAGTGCTGAATATACACCTTACCATTCAAATATATTTCATATCTTTCTTGTTCAAGTCATAGGTATAAAAAAACAACAATTTGCCCACTGAGTCAATTGGAATGGATTTATTGCCTCAAAGATGTGAAAAATGTTCAGCCGATATCGCAATATGGCATTTAAAATTGCAAATGAAGTACTGTATGAATTAAGTTTCATTTAAAAACAAGTGAAGCCCCAACGAACAGCAAGACATTGGCTCGACTGTTTCAGCCAAAATGTCAAACTCATTTTAACTCGGGGGCCACACGATAGAACAAACATTCTGTTGGGGGCCGGACTAGTAGAGTAAAGAGAAAGAAAAAGAGAGATAAAGAAATAAGAGAAAGGGGGAGGGAAGAGGAGAGAGGGCAGGACAAAGAAAGAGAAAGAGAGAGAGAGGGAGATAGCGTGAGAAATAAAACAGATAAAAAGAGAAGTCATGAGAGACGGGGAAAGAAAGGGAGAGGAAGAAAGAAATCCAAAGAGAAATAGAAAGAGAGAAAAGAGAAAAGAAAGCGCAAAGGGTAGGAAGAGAGAAAGAGAAGAGAGAGAAAAGGAAAAAAGGAAATTAGAGCAAAATAAGTTAAAAAGACACAACGAGAGAAAGAGACAAAGAGCAACAAAAGAAGAGGAAAAAGACAGACACAGAGTGAAGGAGACAGAGACAAAGAATGGGAGAAAAGGGGTGGAAAAGAGAGAGAGAGAGAGAGAGAGAGAGAGAGAGAGAGAGAAGAGAGAGAGAGAGAGAGCGAGAGAGAGAGAGAAATAAATACAAGTACAGTGTTTGTGAGAGGCACCTGGCTTTGGCAACATCAAGTTGACATATTTCAACCTGCAGCTTGTTTTTCTCCTGCGCTTCACTGGTTGTTGTCTCGCGGCCAGATTCAATCCCTCAGCGGGCCTGATCTGGCCCGCGGACCGCATGTTTGACACCTGTGGTTTACAAGGAGTTTCATTGATAATGGCTCTTTGCTGACCCTATCTGTAGTAGTGCAGTATTGCAGCTGTATTTAATATCATGATGTCGCCATGAGTGAAGCCCAGAAGAATCCATAATAATTGTTCATAACATTCCTCTCAACAAATGAAAACATCAATGCATGCATATGATTTCACTAGGGACACCACTTCCTGTGGTGTGTCTTGGGCAAGTACAGCCTTATGGCGCCCATCCCTTTCCAGGCCAACATATATCTCCACCCCGTCTTGAACCGGGGAATACCGACTTATTTGAGAGAACCGGCTTTTTTCGCATGGACTCACTAAAAGAGCCAGCTCTTTGGCCCTCGAACCGTTCTTCAGATTTTGTTGTTGCTTCAATCAATAAATTACCAAATAATGTGTAACATTACGCAAAACTTACTCAAAAATGATACAATCAAAATTACACTACTAGATTTTGCTAACATTTATTTATTTTCCTCTTATAAATAATTTGAACTTTGTTATATTAAGCAACTTTAAAACTAAGCGACACAAAATACCCTGAAACACGCAAGGCACTACAAAATATAATTGGCAAATAATTACTTTTAAGTGCAACAACAACAAAATAACTGTAAAATACAAGAATCAATTTACATTTGTTCCTTTAAAAAAGATACTTGTGAAACAAATGAACACAGAAAAATAAACTTAAAATACCTGGAATATCTACCCTCCTGCACTAGTGAGTACTCGCTTGTCTGATCTGCTCCCAACTGAGTGTAATGTCCAATATTACCAACAGGAGGCGCTAATAGATTGTAAAACGATCTTTGTCGTATGCAAAAATGAAATGCAGGAATGTAAGTGCATTTTTTTACCCTTGACACGATACACTCACCTCTTCCAAACAAAATGAATCCAATGCTTCACGGTGCTTTCACTCTTTTACTTCGTTTTTTCGCATTGCAAAATTGACATGCTCGCTTTCATGCTTTTGCATCATGTTTGTAAATGTACACTATCATTCTATCCAATTTGTATCAAGAAGAGAAACTTCAAAACTATTTGAACACATGGCTCATTACATCATTTTGGCCGTTTTGTTCTTATTGTATGTTTTTGTTGAGCTGGCATTTTTATAGCAACCAATTTCATATGAACAATTAAACAAAATAAAATGAAGATAAGCAAGGTATATAGGTGGGCAGAATCAAAAATTTGACTACAAAGGCCCTACTTATTAATTGTTGAAAGTCAAATAAGCTGCTAATGCCAGTTTGTAATGTGGTGTAATGTCGCAGCTACCGATCCCTAGAGCAATGCTAACTAATGCTAAAGCTAACAGCTAACCACTAAAGATAAATATATGCTCAGTTCATGCTGACAAACGCCAAAAATCAAAGACAAATAAAAACATGATATACATAAAAATAATACATTTCGAAAAATAGTAATTTCTTTGCATCACATTCAGTTTCAATTTCCCATTGAATTAATTGAGCAGTGGCGGACCGTGCAGTTTACACATATGTCTTCACTCCGGTCTGAATTAATGATGGGTTGATCGTCAAAAAACCTGCTCACTTAGCTGGTTCGTTCGCGAACGATACATTAAAGTAATAATTTAAGCTAAAAGGTAACCGCTAAAGCTGAATATGTTTTCACTACTTAAAATATTGACATTCACAATGTACTATGAGCGGGCGGCATGGCTACCGGGTGGTTAGCGGGAAGCCCCACGATGCGGGGGTCCAGGATTCAATTTAAGCTATTGCAGCATCCCTGTGCGGAGCTTGCATGTTCCCCCTGTGCCTGCGTTTCCTCTGGGCACTTCTGTTTCCCCCCACATTCCAAAAACATGCATGTCAGGTTAACAGGTTAACAAGTGGTTGTCTGTCTTTGTTTGCCCTGCCTGCTTCCCAAAGATGTCTGGGATGGGCTCTAACGGCCGCCAGGGGACACCGGAGCAGTAAAGGTAAGAGTGGCCGCCAGGGGACACCGGAGCAGTAAAGGTAAGAGTGAGAGGCGTGGAATGTACAGTATGTGTCGAGAAAGAGGTAAGTTCAGGGTTGGGTAGGGTTACTTTAACTTGATTACTTTCAATTACTTTTGGATTACTCCAATACCAAATATTCTAATAAAAGACAAAATAAACTAAATATGAATAAAATTATTAAATTTAAAGTCAATATTTTTGATTAACCTTTTTTTGTACGTTTTCAGAGATTCTTAGTTGCTTGATATTAAAGTTGATTGGTATAAAAACTTCCAATTTTTAATGGTTAAAAGGTTAATAGTTCGCTGTAGAGTGAAAAAATAAATGCTACTTTATTTTAGACTTTGCTGCATTACTGCCGCCTAGCTGACGTTTCCTAAGGCCTTCCAGAAGGCCCTCACTTTTCCAAAACCAACCACGTCAACTATGTTGTGCCACAGGGCCTTGTTAAGGTTCAAACTTGAGATTGTATTCGGTTGAAGAAAGAACACACAGAGACTAGGTTTTTGAATGCCCTTACATCGGAGGTGCGCCGCACCTGAGCTTTCTCCAAGATCTTCTTCCAAGAGCAGCTCAGGAAGGAATCACACACCCCAATGGCTAGAGACTCGTTTATTGAAAACACAGGCATAACGCAAAACATGTGATTGTCTTAAGCAAGATCACATGAATACATGAAACAAATCTGATTGGTTTAGACAGAAATCACATGTTTAAATGAAGCGAGTAATATTGGCGTGCAAACATAATACATGAGCAATAAGAAAAGTGAAACTTTGTAACACAAAGGGTACAATTAGTCACTGTGAAGTCAAGAGAGTAGAAAAAGGAGGCAAGCTCTTGACCAGAATTCCTGGCACTAAAGTGAAAGTCATCTTGATTAATAGTTAGTGGGCCCCAAAAGGATACAATTGTTGCAAGAATACAAACAGCCCCTGGATATAATCTTTGGCTTTGTCAATGGATTTTTTGAGGATACAATAATACAAAGGCACATTCAAACTATAAAGAAACTATAATTTCCCTCACACGCCTTCAGATGTGTTTGTAAAGGCCTCCGGGCAGATTTCTGAGTCTGGCAACAAGTAATGTCTAAAATCTAGTTGGATAAATGCATCAGAATCATCAAATTCAAATAAATCTAGAAGCAGCGCAACCAGGGGGAAAGCGATGAAAGGAAGCTGACGGACAATTTAGAATAATTTAATAAGCATTCATAGGAAGAATAAAATTGCATCACATGGTTCAGATGTTTTTAAGTCCGGCAGAAAAGGTCTTGCAGGCCCTGACTGCACACCAGTGCAAGATTATCTCAAGGGTGAGAAAAACCATCTCGCGCGTCGGATGTGACATGTCATTCAGACTAAAGTCAAATCAGGTAAGGCCCCATGCCTAGAGTCTAAACACGAAAATCTAGATAGCTTGCAAACGATGGCAGTTGATCAGGAAAAGAAGTACTGTCTGCTTGTTTATACACTTGGATTGCAATGTTAATTTATTGACCTGTCCGGTTGTGCATGCAAGCAGGACAAAACGCAGACAAATGTGTGTGGCCTAGATTTTCCATCGAATGATCGATTAAGCCTGTTTAAAGCGGGGGCTGCTCAGGGACCACGTAAAGGTCAGTGTTGGTTAGTTCAATGATGGAGTGATTTATAAATCAATAAAGGCAAGGGAAAGGTTTGCTAAATTATCCAATTCCAGAGAGACTTGAGACTTATTTTAGTCGGACTGGACAACAGCAAATGTCTGCTATTTTCTTTGTAGCTCAGGAGGTAAAGCACTCATCTTGGGATTCGAGAGGTCGCAGGTTCGATTCCCAGTTCCTCTGTACTATATGGCGAAGTGTCCTTGAGCAAGACACTCAATCCCTAATGCTTTGATAAGTAGGTAATTGCCTTTCATGGCTAACTGCTATCGGTGTGAGTGTGTGTGAATGGGTAAGTGTGAAGCGATTTGTAAAGCGCTTTGGGAGGTCTTCAGTGACTTGAGAAGCACTATAGAAATGCAGACAATTTACATTCATATACCAGCTAACACAACTCCTGTTAAATCTGAATAATATCCTCTGTTAGTATTAGGCTAATAAAGGTGTCTCACCTGCATGCTCAATTTATATCTTTTGTTTGTGCAACAACAGAAAACAAAACAAACAATCGCATCACAAGAAAATGGAAAACGTGACAAGGTTCCCACACGATATTACTGTTCACCTTTTGCAGCCTTGATTTTCTGAGGATAATCGTCAAACTGTGATGGGTTGAGTGGTGACATTTTTCGCCAAAACATGAATCTAACAGCTCGTGCAACTCAAATTCCCATTTCTTTATTTTTCTATTACAAGAAAAAGATGGCAAATATTGTGTTGTGACATTTTCACCTCTAGAGTGACCTACCTGATTGCTCGTAAAAGTTTGTGATTGTGGACAAACTTGTTCTGGCCTAAAAGAGTAAAATGTCTTTCTGGGAAAGTTGCTTAGTCAGCAAAATCACAGATTCAGAGTCACCTTTTTTTTGGGCAGTTTTCAAATCTGGGGCAGCCTATCTGACTGCATGTGAAAGAGGATGTTGATATTCCGAGTCGTTCTGGCCTGGGAGAGTAGAATGTCCTGGAAAAAATACTGTATTTACCAAACCAAAAGAACGGAGTAGACTATTTTGGGCGTTTTTTTACATACAGGTCAAACCTTCTAACTGTCTGCAAGACATTGTGTTGAAATTAAATATTTTTCTGTTCCGAAAGAGGGGAATGTCTTTCTGAAAATAAATGAGTCTGAAAAACCAAAAGTCCCAAGTCTGGTTTATTTTTTCATTTTTTTTTCTTGCCTTTTCACTTCTAAAGTGACCTGCCTGATTGTGTGTGAAAAACTGTGGTACTAGTGAAACTTGTTCTGGACTGGGAGAGTAGAATGTCTGCCAAGCGCCATCTGCACTGAAGGTTAATATGACAGTGTCCTTGTTTACAGTATTTTGTGACATTTTAACAAAAAAACTCTGCTTACACCTTGTTTTGAAACCATTATTTATATGTAAAAAAACAAAAAACAATTTCAAAATGTGGCTCAATAATCTTACCTAATTTGTCTTAAAATATGTGATATAGCTCTCTCCCCCCCAAAAAATATTTTGCTCCTATGGTTCTTTGGTTCACAAACATTTTCAACCCCTGTGCTAAAGCAAGGTAAAAGCAATTTCATGCCAAATTTCTGTTTTCCACCTAAGTCCACATGATTGCGAAAAAATATAATATGAAGTAAAAAAGTAGTGTCATCAAATCATTTCCACCGAATTAATAGTGCAAATTATAATTTGACAGGAGAGACGTTATTTGTGAAAATAACTTTTATACTTTTATTTGTTAAACAAATGCTCAATCCTGTAAATCGGGTTTGTTCTTTTGGTTTCAACGTACAAGGCAGTATCTAACAGATAAATACTACTTTGTGGATTTTGACTATCACTGGTCGTTTTTGGACAGATACCTTTTTGACCCAACGCGTCATGAAAGCAAAATATTTTGATTTTGTTTTTGAGAGCTACACAATATATTTTAAAGAAAAATCAACAAAACCACAAACCTGCTCTCCAGACAAAATCTAACTTGACATTTTATTTCAATGTGTGATGTTTGATGATTTAATAAAATATATAAAATAATAACAATGCTATAACCTGTGTTTCATATAAACTAATATAACTCTTAAAATTTGTCTCTTTCCCGCAGTTACTTAAGATTGCTGACGCTCATTATGACCATCATTTTTGTAGTAAATAAAGTTTTCAAAACAATGTATGAGCAAAGTTCTTTTGTTAAAATGTCACAAAATACTGCAAACTAAAACGATACAGATGTATTTAGGGAAGTCTGGCATGAATGCAGAGACCCGCCCACCCCTACCGCTCAGCCAATCAAATTGTACTGGGTGTTTGGCTGGTGTTTTGGGGTGTTTACAGTTTGGTCTGTGGATTTTCATCATAAAGTGTTTCAACAGTGACTTAAGATTGTTTAATGAGCTTCTATTTAAAGCATTCCTTAGAAACGTAATGCCAAAACAGGGTCTGTTGATGGAACAGTGTGAGTGTGACTGGAGTTGAAACTTTGCCCTATATATTTTGGACTGAATATAATGTAATCCACGTTTCTTTGGCTTCACATACACCGAAGTAAAAAAAAAAAAAAAATCACAGATAAAACTAATATGGCCATTATTTTATCTGCAAACCTGATGTCATCATGAAAAGAGCAATATCTGGCTCGCGAGCCATACGTTCTAGACCTCTGGATTACTGAATATGATGCTTCATGGAGGTTTGCCTACTATTCAAATTAGTGTTTTCTGAACGAATGAAGGTGTTTTTTTTTTTTTAAACAATAATAGGCACCAAATAATACTCAATATCCCTTTAAAGTATCTGCATCCCACACACACAGAGCTCTTCCATACGTGGGGGTCATTTATCCTTTGAGTACTCTACCAATGAAGCAGATCAGTTTGTTACAAATGTGACCCTTGTTGAGTTTTGTCATCTGGCACCATACGGTATGGGTCGGTGAGTGTATTTGTGCTTTTGTGTGTCTAAGTGCGTGTTTTTATGTCTATATATGCATGTGCCTGCATATGTGTGTATGCATGCGTGGGTATGGGGGCGGGTAGCGGTTTAAAGAGAATGTGTGCGTGCATGCTTGTGTGTGACAGACACTGAGTTGTGTTGCATAAGCAGCTGTTCAACTATTAGCGCTCTCCCTCCTCCTACACACCCCGTGTGTACTCAGCATGCTGGCTTTTCAGGTTTTGAGGTCCCATGCTGCTGCTAAATGGCTGAGCTGATGATGGATTAGCAGCCTGAGATGGAAAGTGTGAATGTATTTATCCCCCTGCTCATAGCCAGCCGCATGAAAAGCTCCTCAAGCGTAACCCCAATCCACCGGCTATCAGATTGCTGAGGATTTAAAGTGGAAATATAATTCTGTTTTCAACAGTCATGTTTGTTTGAACTGAAATGTTATTGTTGTTGTTTCCGTTTTATTGTTAAAAATAATCCTTTTTTTTATTCAATGGTCAAAATGCTGCTTTGGCTAAAAGATTTTGTGCACATGGTTGTTCAAATATATGTATATACACTACCATTCAAAAGCTTGGGGTCGCCAAGAAATGTCCTTATTTTTGGAGAAAAAACACTTTTTTTTCTCATTAGAGATAAGATTAAAATAATCAGAAATACACCCTGTACAGTGTACATTGTAAACAAAATATGTGACTATTTAAGCTGCACATGTCTGTTTTTTTTAATGCAATATCTACATGGATATATAGAAGCCAATTTCCATTAACCAGCACTCCACTGTTCCATTAGTACATTGTGTTTGCTAATTGCTTTAGAAAGCTAATGGATGATCAGAAAACCCTTGTGTAATTATGCTAGCACAGCTGAAACCAGTTTAGCCGGTTAGAGAAGCTATACAACTGATCTTACTATGGGTCGGTCAAGTATCTGGAGCATCACATTTGTGGGTGTGATTAAACTATCAAAATGGCCAGAAAAATAGATCCTTCATATAAGACTCGAAAGTCTTTTCTCATTTTTAGAAATTAAGGCTTTTCCATGTGAGAAATTCCAACGAAACTGAAGATGTGCTGCAATGGTGTGCACTACTCCCTGGCTTTAAGCAGCGTATACAGAGAAGTGGAAGTACAATAGAATCCCTAGTTTGGGAAATAGATGCCTTACAGGTCCTTAACTAGCAGCTTTGTCAAATAGCACCCTCAATACACCATTGCCAACATCTGCAGTAAAGCGGCGACACTGACATGCTCGTCTTAAAGGCAGATTGCCAAAGAAATAGCCATATCTGACACTGGTTAACAAAAGGGAATATGGGCAGAAAAAACACAGACATTGGAAAAAATATTTGAGAAATAAAAGTGTGACCTTTCCATGGAAAACACAAAATTGCCTGGGTGACCCAGAACTTTTGAAAAAGTGGACATTTTTGGAAAGTACCTCACAAAGTTGAAATCAACTCAATGCCGCATTAAGTCCTCAGCGTGCATTGCAACAATATAAATTGAACAGTTTGGACTTTGGAAGTTATTTTTCATAGAATCTAAAAATAAGACACATCTTTTATAGTATTTCAGGACTTTCTATGACTAAAATCTATCAGCAGTCAGTCTGCTTTAAAAAAAGTATACCTTTGCATTGTTTCCTAGTACTGAACTGTGTTTTCCTGGGCTGCAAGAATAATTCTCACGCTATTTGTGACGTTCCTTCGGTAAAAGTGATGTTTGGACTTAGTGGCAGGCTGTGAAGTTTACACCAAGACCTTCAGCTCCATTCTGAATCAGTGATGTGTTGTTTGCAAATTTTAAACAGGTAGAAGCATAAAAAGAAAGCAGACAGATAATTTGGAAATATCTAATACGTATTGATAAACAAAATGCAATTAACATCACACGATATAGATAGCTTTTGAGGCCAGCAGAGAAGACTTTGCAGGCACTGACAGCCCACGACTGTTTGAGTCAAGGTCCAGTTCTCGAATATTCAAGCAAAAATCAGTTTTTGGGCTGCTCAATGGAACTTTATTTATGGACTGCATATGATAAAAACCTAGATTTTTTAAAATTCACTCCAACATTAGATACTGGAGATTAAGTTATTGTCAAGGTAATATGTCTGCTACCTTGGCCGATGTGGTAAATATGGCAAATTAGCAATTTGTAGTAAGTCTATATTTCATTCAAAAACATTTTTATAAATTACGTAAAAACTGATCACCGGTGATCCAAAAGTATCCCCTATTTATTATGTGCCGGTTCAGCACATATTAATGCTCAAGTAATGGTGAGCCATAGAATACTAGAGCACTTAATTTGAACACAAAGAATACAAAATGAGAGTGGACACCAAAACACAAGGCACTATATCTGAATACATAAATGGTGATGGAATGAACCAATTGACATATTTATATGTTTTTGTTGTATTTCGTGAAATTAATTTCCCCTGAAATTTCCTCTAGAGGGCGCCGCGAGACAAGGAAAACAACAAAAACGGGTCCGATAGGTGGTTGCTTTCTTAACTAAGAATTAATATGAGTAAAGCACAGTACTCCCTGGTGACATGGGTTTTTTTGTGTTGAAAGTTGAATGCTATGATAATTTTTACCAGTTGCCATATTACTGTTTTGAGCTGATTTAAATGGAGGGGAAAAAAAAAGAAAAAAGGAATGAATAATTTCTGCATAGAGTGGCTCAAAGTGATGATTTGGTGAGCAGCAAGTGTGTTCCCAATTCCTAAAGGAATTCCCTCAACAAAAAAGAGGGTGGGGGAATATCAACATAAAGGTTAACTGGGAAATAAAGGGAATCAGCCGAACAGGCAGCCACCCGGCCCATGGTCAGTGGCCATTTTGAGTGTGGCCATAGATTCTATAGCTGGTGGCTTACTAGTGTTGGCCAGTGACCAGACCAGAATTTGGACCAATGCATTCTTGGAACACGATTCATTTTCTCTGAAACAATTACTGGTGCAAGTTATTGACAGCATTTTGTAACTCAACTAATGTTACTACCTAGTGCGTTACTATGTTACTGCACTACTATATAAATGCAGATTATTAAATATAGTGACCTCTGATTATTCCATACTCCTGTTTCACTTACGTTGACAGAATACATTCCTCAATCCAGGAAAAGACGTTTCCTGAAGGGTGTTTGTATTTACCTACAAAACACAACTGAATAGAGTTTTGGCGGCATAGTCTCAATCACAGTGTACGTAAAAGCTGTATTTTATTTACATATTGTGAAACACGGATTTGCAAAAACTGTAAAATTCAAAACACTTTGTAATTGGTTTAATATTCATAAGTATTATTGGTTTGTCTAATTACGTTATTTGGGTAATGTTGTACCTATAAGGAACTCACGTTTTTTTATGGTGGGAAAAGGACAAAAAGGAAAAAGGGAACAAAATACAGATGCAACCGATTCGGGTCTTCAATAAATTGTTGCCTGAAAAGAAGCTGAGAGTGAACCTCGTAAGTCATTTCAAGTGGGCAACACAATACGCTAAGCATGGAGAGGAAAAAATAAATCATTTGGCACAGTATTCAGATATAGAGAACATCGAATGGTTTGAATTCTAGAGAAAAAACAGATATGGAGTGTCTCAGTGTTTTCTTTCGCAAGATTGCACAAGCCAAGAAATATGAAAAGTTCACTGCTTCCACAGGTTGGTGCACACATTTTCCACTTTTCATTTTATGATGTGGTTATTTTTAAACCAGTTTAAGGTGGTCAGCTTCCATGCGATTATATACGGTAATCTGTAACTGAGTAGTTACTCTCGGAGAAATATGCCAGTTTTGGTGTCAGTAATCTGGGGCGTAAGTGGTAACTAATTACTTTTTTTTTAGGTAATGAGCCCAACACTATGACCAATTGGGGCACCTCCTTCACCATTATTAGCAGACCCCGTAGGGAGACTAGCCCACCAATCACACAGGAACATCCGCAAACTGGCTTGCTCACAGTACCAAACAAAACAGACAACCCAGAGTCACCGTAGACTGTAACACACTTATAAATGAATACTGGTTTTACAAAAAACAACAACACTTAAAAAAAGCTGCTTGCTTCTCCCGACCAGAAACAACATTCATCAGTGGTGTCCCCTTTAGTGTGTAGCTCGTTGAGTCCTGCACTAACTCAACAATTAACGATGATAATGGTCAAGCTCTAGTATATATCAGCAAATTTCATACTATAAACATGACAGGACAGAAGAAGAATCAGAATGCCCAAAGAGAGGTATGTTTTTAAATGATATGCACACAAAATCTAGCTGGCATCTGCTGGGAGAGCTTCAAAGTAAGCTAAAGGAGATTATGTAAAGCCTGACCTGAGCAAGGCTTTTACATTTCGTCAAATCCTCCCGGCATAATCTTGTCTGTCTCAATCCAATTTTTAATGCTGGCGACACATAAGATTAAAGTAGGGCAGTTTGCTTTTCATACCATTTGGTGATGTTGCAACATCTGTTGCTGGTATATGTGCGGGTTAAAACCAGGCTGGGGAAAAAGTCAACCAAAGAGTATCAAAACAAAACAGATATAAATCACAATAATCAGGTTGTGTATGCCAAGGGTATGCTTTGAATCCAGATAACTGAACATTGTTTTGTGTTTTGGGGGGTCTCAAGTAATGGACACCACCTTGTGGTTCTTTCACAAGAACATGAACAGCTTGTGTGACCCAAATCCATTTAAGGAGTTGACAGAAATAACGATTTTGAACAAAATCCAATAGAGCAGGGATTGGGCTTGAAAGCCAGGTGTGGCTCTTTTCATGAGTAAATCTGTCTCGTGAATGAAATTCACTTTTAAACATATTGAGACCGGGATTGAAACACCATGTTTCCACCACTATCGGCGAGAGCACTGTAGCACTCTTATACCTTTAAGCAGTGGTAGCCATCAATACTGGCCTAGAGAAATTCAGAATCATCCATCCATCCATTCATCCACCCATTCATTATCTGCACCGCTTATTCTCAGTGGGGTGGCAGGGGTACTGGAGCCCATCCCAGCTATCTTTGGGCAGTGGGCAGAGGACACCCTGAACTGGTTGCCAGCCAGTCACAGGGCACATAGAGACAGACAACTCACTCGCTCATTCACACCTAAGGAAAATTTGGACTGGCCAATTAACCTGACAAACATGTTTTTGGGAATGTGGGAGGAAAATGGAGAGACCGGAGGAAACCCAAGCAAGCACAGGGAAAACATGCAAACTCCATACAGGAAGGTTCGATCTCATGACCTCAGATCTGTGCCGCACACGCACTAACTTCTGTGGTGCTGTGCCCATTCGGAATCATATGATGTTTAATTATATTTTGTCTGTCAATACTTATTAAATTGTCTGCTTCCTTATATTGTTCCTCCCTTGTTTTTCCGCTTCCAAAGGTGTGCTCTCAGATTGAAAAAAGGACCGGACTCTTGACATGGAGCAGTCACAAACCTTCGAACTCGAGCGTAGACTAGATATGTGACATGTATCAGTTAATGCATTTGTGAAAGGGTGGGTGACACACTAGCCCAAGAAAGACTTTAGTTGACAATTTTTAATCATTAAAGGGGGGATTATTGTAGAATAAAACAAAACATTGTGTATGACTTTTAAGGACACAGCCTCTGGAAGAGTCCACTGGAATCTTATGTAACTAGAAGCGAGAATCATTAGCCCTGACCACAAATGGAAACGTTTTGGGCACAACTATTCGTTGTTGATAAAATTGTTACATAATGTCCCAGAGATGATTAAATTGTTATATATCAACTAATTCAAGTCAGGTCAAGTCATTTTTATTTGTATAGCCCTTAACCACAAAGCGTCTCAAAGGGCTGTACAGGTTATTGCACAGACTATTATTACAGACTATCATTACACCATCCCCTGATCTGAAACCAACATGAGGGAAAGGAGAAACTCAAAAAGCTCAACTTGAGGAAAATGATGAAACCTTGAGAAGGGACTGCACATGTGGTAATCCCCCTTTCAGGATGACCAAGCTGCAATGGATGTTGCAATAACAGATAATACACAGATACAGGACTCGGGGTGAGAGGACGCTGGCGTGTATGTCGCCGCTTCTCACTCCTTTTCCAAACTTTTCGAAGCTCAGATATTCTTTCTAATCTTTCTTTTGCCCTTCTGTTTTGGACTGTGGGTACTGCGGTTGATGTAACCTGAACCATCGTCTCACCTGATCAATCAAACCCCAATCGAAACTTAGTCCACGGGCTAACGCCGGTAGCTTAATCTTACCAGCTGTCACCGCACCGGCCTCTCTCCCTCGTCATGGCGTGCTAAAACCTTGCCGCCTTTGGATTATTCCTGATACTCCTGACGTTCTGCCATCATCCAGCGACAGGATTGCTCCACTATTCTGTCGCGGATCTTCTCTGGATCCGGTGGATTGCACTGGAGCCTCCGCCACCGGGGCTGCACCATCATCCTGACATCGCTCGCCTGCCTCGACGCCGCTACATTCACCGCGGGTCGCGCAGACACGTCGAGTATAAAAACCCTGGCTCAATCAACTCGACCTGGTCTACATCTCAACGCCCTCCCAGAAACTGCGGCCGCAACGCTAACTGTCATGCATTAGCCCGCCTGACTAGGTCGGCTAACAGCACTGCCACCGTCAAACATGACACCTCCGCCGTCAACTTTGGATTACTGAACATCCGCTCACTCAGGAACAAGGGCCACCTCATCCAAGACGTCCTCGCCGAACGCAAACTTGACTTCCTCATTTTAACAGAAACCTGGCAACAAACAAACGACTTCGCTGCTCTGAATGACTCTGCCAACCCCGTGGCAGTGGCCGTGAAGGAGGCCTCTCGGTAATCCACCGCGAGAAGTGGATTGTCTTGCCTGTCTCCGTCCCTCCATCAAGCTCTTTTGAATGCCTGGTGTTTAAGCTCCCTGGACCCTCGCCAACCATCATTGCTACAATTTATCGCCCCCAGAAGCCACATAGCCACATGAATTCTCCAGCTTAATTACACACTTATCCACTCTTTCGCCAAATTTAATTTTATTGGGAGATTTCAATATTCACATGGACAACCCCAACCTGCCACTCACCAGAGACTTCACATCCTGCCTGGAGAGCCTCCCGTCTCATTTCTTTTCGTAATACCAAAAATATCAGCATTGACACCCTCTGCTCCATTATTGACCGTTCCCCGCCCCCAGATGCTCTTTCAAACCCGGATGACCTCTCCGCTCACTACAATGCCTGCCTCACAAATATTCTAAATTCTCTTACCCCCCTGAAGACCAGGACGGCCTCATTCTCCACATCTGCCCCCTGGTTTACACCCGCTCTTAGGTCAACAAAATCAAAAAACCGCCAACTTGAGCGACTCTATAAGAAAACCGGCCTCACCATCCATAAGGACATGTACATTACCCATATTGCTAAATACAAGGACCAAATTACACAAACCAAATCCAGTTACTACTCCGGCCTCATCCTTTCCAACGAAGGAAATTCAAGAACTCTCTTCTCTGTCATGAACAAAATCCTCCAGCCACCAAATTCTCTCCCCCTCCACCTGTACTCCACAACAACCTGCAACTCCATAATGGAGTACTTCAATCACAAAATCCTTAAGATTTATCACCAACTCCATCAAAACCTGTCTGCTCCCTCCCCATCTGAATTTCCCTCTCCTTGTCACTTCTTCTCCAGTTTTGCTCCACCCACGACTGCTGAATTATCCAACCTCATACTCAAATCCAAGCCCACCACTTGCCAGCTCGATCCCCTCCAATCATCCCTTGTTAAATCCTGCCTCCCTTCCCTGCTTCCTCTCATATCTCCCATTATCCACTCCTCACTCTCTTCTGGTATTG
Source organism: Urocampus carinirostris (assembly GCF_059441175.1). Lineage (NCBI taxonomy): Eukaryota > Metazoa > Chordata > Actinopteri > Syngnathiformes > Syngnathidae > Urocampus > Urocampus carinirostris. Next base: position 23,877,834 of record NC_142353.1, on the reverse strand, counting down.
TTCCATCACTTTTCAAAACCGCTGCTGTTACCCCTACACTGAAAAAACATGGTGCTGACCCCAACAACTTTGACAACCTGCGCCCCATCTCCAACCTTCCATTTATTTCGAAAATCCTTGAAAAAACTGTTGCTGCTCAACTCCACTCCCACCTGTCCCTCCACTCTCTCTATGAACCCTTTCAGTCTGGTTTCCGCCCCCGCCACAGCACAGAGACTGCCCTAATCCGTATTGTAAATGATCTCCTCATAGCATCTGACTCCGGTTTAGTCTCCATCCTCATCCTCCTAGACTTGAGCGCCGCCTTTGACACAATCTCTCACCCTATCCTCCTCAATACACTCTCCTCCATTGGTCTCACCCACACTCCCCTCAGTTGGTTCCACTCCTACCTCACTGGCCGCACTCAGTTTGTCCAGCTGAAATCCTTCACCTCAAAGCCCTCCCTAGTCACCACAGGTGTACCCCAGGGATCTGTCCTAGGTCCTCTTCTCTTCATCGTCTACCTCTTGCCTCTTGGTCTTATCCTCCGCAAATTTAATATCCACTTTCACTGCTTTGCTGATGACACCCAACTCTACCTCTCCTGCAAACCAAACTCCATACTCCCACCTCCCTCCCTCACCTCTTGCCTTTCCGAACTCAAAACATGGTTCACAACAAACTTTCTTAAATTAAATGCCAATAAAGCAGAAATCCTCCTTCTTGGCACCAAATCCACTTTATCCAAAGTAAACAATTTCTCTCTCAACACCGACAGCTCCTTAGTGTCCCCCTCCCCCCAGGTCAAGAGTCTGGGTGTCATCCTGGATAGCATGCTTACCTTCCACTCACATATCAACACATCACCCGCACTGCTTATTTCCACCTCCGCTATATTACCAGACTCCGCCCTTCCCTCACCCCCCGCAGCACTGCTATTCTCGTCCACAGTCTTGTCACATCCCGCCTTGACTACTGCAATGCTCTCCTCTTCGTCCTTCCTCAAAAGTCCCTCCATAAAATTCAGCTGGTTCAAAACGCCTCTGCTCGCTTCATCACAAAAACATCTTCCCAGCAGCACATCACCCTCGTTCTCCTACAGCTACACTGGCTTCCTGTTCAACATCGCATCAGCTACAAACTGATCCTATATACATATATGGCCATTCGCAACCTGGCCCCTCCTTACCTGTCCGACCTTCTCCAGGTGCACGTCCCCACTCGCTCCCTCAGATCCTCGTCCTCCCTCCGACTGTCAGTGCCTCCTGCCCACCTGAGCACCATGGGAGCCAGAGCATTCAGTCACGCTGCTCCAAAGCTTTGGAACAATCTACCTCCGGACCTCCAAAACTGCACACCTCTCTCCACTTTTAAGTCCCGTCTAAAAACACACCTGTTCAGGACTGCCTACAACACATAGCTTCTCCATTTCCTATGTATTTTATGATTTTATGTCTTGTTTTTATTTAATACTTTGCTTACAATTTTTTACATTGTATTTTCTCATTGTCTGTACAGTGTCCTTGGGTGGCTTGAAAGGCGCTTTTAAATATAATGCATTATTATTATTATTAGATATTGTCAACAAGAAAATATAGGTTATTTATATGCTATAGAGAAGAAGTGTGTTTTAAAGCTTAAATTTAAACATTTCCACTGAGGTTGCAAATCGGATCTCAGGGGAAAGAGCAATCCACAGCACCGGTGCCCGGATGGAGAACGCTCTCGAACCTGCGGAACTTTTTTTGGTTCTTGGGATCACCAGTAGACCAACGCTTTCAGAACGAAGGCTCCGGACCGGAACATAGGGGGAAATTAAATCTGAAAGATATGAGGGAGCAAGTCCACACATGATTTTGTATACTACCAACAGAACCTTAAAATCATATCTTAAGCTAACAGGGAGCCAATGCAGGTTAGCTAAAGTCGGGGTGATGTGATCAAACTTTCTTGTCTTCGTCAAAAGCCTCGCTGCAGCATTTTGTATTAGCTGAAGACTCTTGATTTTGGACTTTGGGAGACCGGAGAGTAGTGCATTACAGTAATCGAGACGGGAAGTAACAAACGCATGAATTATAATCTCCACATCAGACGGAAACAGTATAGGACGAATTTTAGCAATGTTGCAAAGATGGAGTAAAGCGGTTCTAGTAAATTTCTTTACGTGTGTTTGAAAGGACAGATCGGGGTCAAATATGTCACAAAATTTTTTAACTGAGTCACTCTGGGCGATATGACAATTGTCAATATTCACGGCAGTTTTTGAGAACAAGCCACGGCATTTAGATGGACCAATAACTAACATTTCGGTCTTTTCAGAGTTAAGACGCAAGAAGTTGAGTGACATCCACTCTTTTATCTCAGTGAGGCAAGCCTCCAAATTTCCACAATTTAGCGTGGCACATTCCTCCAACGGAAGATATAGTTGAGTGTCATCTGCGTAGCAATGGAAACTGATATTATACTTGCAAAAAAAAAATCACCTGATGGAAGCATGTAAATGCTGAAAAGAAGGGGGCCAAGTACTGAATCCTGCGGAAACCACAGGTAACACTAAAGGGCTCAGATGTCATTTCGCCATATTTAACACAGTGCGTCCTATCTGAGAGGTAGGATCTGAACCATAAGAGGACGGTTTGAGGGACCAATCCATTTTTCCAACCGTTCTAGTAAGATATTATGGTCCACAGTGTCAAAAATAGCACTAAGGTCCAGCACCAGTAAAAGTGATGAAGCGCCGGAGTCCATTGCCAGTAGAAGATCATTAGTTACCTTAATCAGAGCTGTCTCAGTAGAGTGGTTAGCCCTGAATCCTGATTTCATTGATTCAAAAAGATTGTTCTCGGATATAAAATCATTCAGCTGCCACCACTTTTTCAAGTACCTTAGAAAGAAACGGTAGATTTGACACAGGTCTATAATTACATAAGCTTTCTGGATCAAGGTTGGGTCGTTTCAGTGTAGGTTTAATAACAGCGGACTTAAAAGCCGCTGGAACTACACCTGAGGAGAGTGATGTGTTTATAATATTTAAAACTGAAGGTTCAAGAACCCCAAAGAGACCTTCAATAAGCGAACCCGGAAGCGGGTCAAACAGGCAAGTCGTCGGTTTGGCCGTATTCACCACCTGTTTAAAATTATCGAGTGACAGATCACTAAATCGGGAAAAATTCCCTGGACAGCCACCATGTCGTGCATTAATCAAAGAGAATATAATTGGGTGTTTAATAAAGGTCTGGGCTGAGGTCAGACAAATGCAAGCTGCGTTGTATCTCGTCTTTTGAGTGGCTCTTGGGGAACAACATTGTATTTTATTCATCGAGTCTTGGCTCAATTGGAGGACACCTGATGCTAGCCAGCCACTCTCTAAATTGCTTTCTTACAAAAAGGAGAAGTTTCCCAATTTCGTAAAACTTTTTTATAATGACAATAAAAACATTCATTGAACTGCAATTCTGTGTTTTCTTTATTAGTAGATCTATAGTTGTTATCTTTTTACAGTCGTCTACTCTCAGTCGATAATGGCATCATCTCGAAGTAAGTTAGACTCTTTTACAACGTTGCAACGCTACTTCGCAGACTTTCACTTTTGACAGATGGTTCTGCTCCCCCATGTGGATGTTTTTCTTTTATCCCTTTGCACATTTTTACATTTTTTTATTTGTTTTACGAGCACTGAAAAAGGAGCCACTCCAATTTTGCTATACTTGTAGAATGACAATAAAGGCCATTAATTCATCATCATTTCTTGTATAAAAGTTTTGTCACGAGGAAACTTGAATCGTAGCACAACAACCAAATTTACAGTTGCAGTTACATGATACAACGTCCTATCCAGATGTTTCCTGCAAAAATTCATACCAAGTTGACCGATTTCTTCCTACACAATATTCTCCCCTTGATTTAAAATCAACTAAAGATTTTGACCAAGCATCCCTCACCAACCGCCCAACCTTCCAAAGATGCTTCCAGCCGATCAAGGTCAGAGTCAAGTCCATGCTCCAGTCTGAAAGTTTGCGTAAACCACGAGTCTCCCTTCCTGACGTATGTATGTCATATTGAGGTTGTAAAATTCAAAGTGAAAAAGGCCAAAATAAGCACCCAACCCTTGTTCATCTCCACTATCAGATTCCCCGTTTGGAGGATTAGGTGCTAATATTTAGTGAAATTGAGCACCGTGCTGTCATCTAGAGCTCTTATTCTTAACTGCTCAGTCTTCAGGACCCACCATTCCACCTTAATGACCATTGTTGGTAATAATGATGTTATAAATAATACGTATCAGCTTTATATTTTCAGTAATGAGGTAATATAACTAATGACTTTTTCCGCCGTTACAACACTGTTATTTTTACTGACAGTCAAAAGTCGAAAGTAAATCTGAAAGATGTGAGGGAGCAAGCCCATGATGAAAATTTTAGACCCCTCCACGATTTCTAATTGGGAGAAATAGCAAAATAGCAGAGTGTTCAAATACTTATTTTCTTCATCGTATATCAACACCTGGTTCCCTTCGAGACGCCTTTTTCCTCTTATTATTGGTCAAGGTAGATTTTTGAGGGGTTCTGTGTTGTTGACTTTAAATTTGTTGAGCATAAAAAGCTTACATTTGTTTTATATTTTATCCTTTTTTCAGAGATTTATAGATATTTTGTCCATGCGCAGACGATAACTTCTGTGGTATGGTCATGTCACAAGATCATCAGGACTGGCCAAGATCATTCTCCAGGGCACAGTCCGAGAGGGCAGGAGTACAAGTTGACCGAAAAAGTACTGGGCCGACAACATTAAGGATTGGACTGGTGCCACGACCCAAAAATGGGCCAGGGACGATCAACAGTGGACAAGGCTTTCTAGAGTTGCGTCCTCATTGGTGCCCCGACGACCCATGCGGTAAAAAGACCCGGAACCGTGTGATAGATGTTTTAATTATATTTCCTGTGTTATTCAGTTTTATTGTGATAGTATAAAAATATAAAGTTTATGCTTTTTTTTCTTTTACATCTTATATTTTTGCTTTTGTTTCTTTTTTCCATTTTGGTTGTTTTTTCTTTCTGTTCCCCTTTTTAAGTCATTTCGTGCATTATGCTACATGATAATTGGTAATGTAAGGATTCAAACAACAAAAACAACCCGAAGAGCCGTTTTGGACCCGAAAGTGGTTCTGGCGAAACGTCCTTTCTTTTCAAGTAAAACTTGCAACACTGAGACTATTGCAAACAAATCCTTTACTCATGACGAGGGTTGGCATGCATTCATAAATTGCGTGATTACCGTAGTCAACAAACAGGATGCTAAGAAGCCACCAAAGACAAACACAGCATAATAAAAGCTACATCATAAAACAGTATTCAAAGCAGTGAAAGAGTCAAATAAGACTAGATCAAAACGAAAATTGGAAATTACAATTAGCCTAGTGCACAGGATCTGCATTTTTTTTTTCTTATAGCGCTTTTGAAGTCAAGACTTCCCAAAGCGCTTTACAGTGTGCTTCACATTTCCCAATAGCGGCCGTGCAGCCATGTAAGGCTGCTAACCTGCTTATTGCGGGTATTAGGGGTTCAGTGTCTTACCCAAGGACACTTCGACATGTAGCACGGAGGAGCCAGGATTCGAACTGCGATCTCTTGATCCCAAGACGAGCGCTCTACCTCCTGAGCCACTGCTGCTCCACATGCGTAATAAGCATTGATAGGATGTCTCCACAAGGTAGGACATTTCAACAGAGCACCGGCTCTCTTTAGTGAGCTCTGGCAAAAAAAAATGTTTCTCTAAAAATAGTCGAAATTGCCATCTCTTTAACCAAACTGTGATCAAAGACGTCACAGCAGTGTTTCCTGTTTGCTCCGAAAATTCCAAATTATTTGACAAAAACATCTTTTTAAAGTAACGGAAATAGTTACTTTCCCTATTGACTAGTTATCTTTACTCCAGAGTAATTCAGTAACTAACAAGTTACTTTTTGGAAAAGGGTGCAAGTAACTGTAACTAATTACTTTTTAAAGTAAATGCCCAACACTGCTAAAGACAAGCTGCGACCCAAATCCATAAAATAAGTTCAAATTCTCAAATTTTTCCCAAAAATGGAATTTGCAGTTGAAAGCTAAGAAAATTCTATATTTTGACCTTTTTTCAAAAAATAAAATAAGCAGCCAAACCAAAATGATTTCAAGTACCGTATATCCTCGCATATAAGCCTACATTGCATATAAGCGACCCCGTAAATCTGCTTTAAAATTGCCACATACTAAGATAAATTCTAAATTTTAATGAAGCATGTACCTCAACATCAAAACATTTTCAATTTTGTAGTTAATACTGCAAAATAGCAGGGTACTCTTATTGAGGAGTGTTATTGACCCTCCGCAACCCACTGAAAATGGGTCCGCAACCCACCTATGGGTCCTGACCCAACAGTTAGAAACACCGATCTAGACCTTGCCATCTTGCCATGAGAAATTCCCATCGCAGCAAAGAGTTACTAACTTGGCACATCACATGATCCACTTCAATCCCCAAAACCACGCAAAGAGACCTACTAACAGCACCCAGAATTGTGCCCTCACCTCAGGAGCCCTCACTCCCTACACTTCCTTTCTTATTTTATATGTTACTACATTTAAACTCTTTTAGTGAAGGATGGGTGCCACCAGCCTGTACTTGCCCAAGACACACCAGAGGACATACCCCCGAACGAGACTAGTGGTTAAGGGATCAATCAACCAGTCAATCTATCTTTTTAGGGGACTTAAATGAAAACTAAATGATATGAAGTGATGTGTAGTGTTGAGTGGACCTACAAATTGTAGAATAAGTGTTATTTAATCGAGTACAGACTGCAGTAAGTAAACTATTTGTGGACTTGCACAATGACTGTATTTTCAAGACTATAAGGCGCATCTGTCCATCCATCCATCCATTATCTGAACCCCTTATCCTAAGTAGGGTCGCGGGGGTGCTGGAGCCCATCCCAGCTATCTTCAGGCAGTGGGCAGGGGACACCCTAAACTGGGTACCAGCCAGACAACTCACTCGCTCATCCACACCTAGGGACAATTTGGACCTGCCAATTCACCCGACATACATGTTTTTGGGAATATGAAGGGAAACCGGAGTGCCCGGTTTCCACCCACGCAGACACGGGGAGAACATGCAAACTCCACATGGAGAGGCTGCAGGAGCTGGACCTGAACCCTGAACCTCTGCACCGTGGGGCTGCGTGCTAACCAACCAGCCGCCGAAGGCGCATCTAAATACAACTACCGTAAATTCCGGACTATAGAGCGCACCTGATTATAAGCCGCAGCCACCACATTTTAAGAGGAAAACCGATTTAGTACTTACACAAGCCGCACCTGTATATAAGCCGCATGCGCCCACATTAAAAAAATGTAACACAAACACAAAATTAACCGCAGCCCGACTTTAAGTCCCGCGATTGAATTTGAATATCCTTCATAAAAGTACACAGTCCAAAAATCACAGCCAGCGAAATGAACGGAAAATTATACCGGTACTTAAGGTTTGATACAGACCTGCAGAGTCCGGGTCCTGTTGAAAGTAATCAAAGGAAAAAAGTGTATATTTCCAATGGTAAGGGTGGGAAGAATATATATCCATTATTGTCCGCCGCGTCACCCTTACCGTTTTTTTCGCCCCTTCTTTTTTATTCGCCCGTGCAAAACATATCAGAATAAGTGTCTGAAATAAATACATTACAAAAATATACAGTTGCAAATACATATTATACATGGTTACACATATTTACAAAGAAAGACGGTACACCGAGAGAGTTTTCAAAGCTTTAATAATAATAATATAACGTGCTTCGTTTTGCTTTTGCTTTTAATATAGGTGTACAAAGTGTTTTAGCCCTCTTTTTTATTTTTACACGTTCATGTTGGCGTAATCTTTCGTACGGAAGATTGCGATAACGCGAACGTACGATTAGCCTGTGTTAGCTTTATGTTTACGTTAAACATTAAAGGTAAACATTCAGGGTGTTGGAACGGATTAAAACGATTTACATTATTTTTAATGGGAAAAAGGATTTCGGTGATCTAACAAATCGGTTCTCGAACAGGGTTCTGGAACGGATTATGGTCGAGAACCGAGGTTCCACTGTATGCACAAGCCAAGAAGTTGCAGTCTTCCTCGGCGCATATATTCCACTGGTCTAAATCTTACCTTTTGTACTCGAGCGCTGCTGGCAGCCGTTAGAAAAATTACATAAATTGGCTGCATCACTGAATAAGCCGCAGGGTTGAACGTTTGGGAAAAAAGTAGCGGCTTATAGTCCGGAATTTACGGTATTTGCCAGAAATATGCAGGTGCGCCTTATAAGTTTTTTTTAAATTATTTAATCGTTGCTCTTGAAGTAGTTTTAATTTAATGCGTATTGTAGTCCTGTGCACCTTAAATATGAAAAAATATTTCCCAAAAGACTATTTTTGAAAGTGCGCCTTAAAGGAATAAAAAACAATATTCTCCAGAAAATACTGTGCATCGATCCAATGAGATTTTATTGCATTGGTGTTTCACATGTGTGATCCTGAAATACTAAGAATATGTGAAACAATGTTACGGCCCACTATTCCGTGTTCCTCTGCAGACCAGTCAGCCCAGTAAATGTATACTTCAGAGCCGTTTTTGTTACAAATAATAAAAATAATGCAAGCATTGATATTTGTCAGTGGTGTCAAATACATAATAGGTGAGAGAGAGCCCCTTGGATTCACGCTTGAGAAGTGAATCACAACGAATCAATGTTTTGTCTACTGTATGTTTGTCTTCACGACCAGCAAAATTCCGCTTTCCATTTTAATCAATATCAATACATGCCCATCCCCCCATCCCTTATACAAACAATGGTCACTTATTAAACTAGCTTTTTCTAAATTTAAAGGAGAGATCATCATAAAATCGAAGCCTACTCCTTTAGACTCTCCTGCAAGCACATTACGGCAATGAGTTTGAGGCTTAAAGAGCTGATGTGACAGGCTGGTGCCAGCAGCATAAGCCCTAGTCATTCCATCAAGCCTAAAATTAATTAAACAAAGCTCAGCCTCAATCAGGTGAGTGCCTGCAATTTTCAATTCAAGTGTTGATGAGCATTGTATACCCCCCCCCCACCACATAGCTGTTGTGTTGAAAAATCAATCATAGTATTACATTCCTTTAGGTTTTTTTGAATGTACCTCTGTTGCACAATTTAACAATGTTTGAAAATAAAAGAATTTTGTTTTTGAAATAAATGATAATGGATCACACTTTATCCATACAAATGAGGTGCAAATTGTTTGTTTTTAAAGTTATTTATTACAGATTTCACTGTTTCCTATATGTGATTGTTTCTCACGGCATCATATTTTGTGTGTGCTTGTGTTTTCTTGTGTTCGGTAAGAGGAGTCAGGAACCTATGGTTCGCGAGCTATATACCTCTCTTTTCATGTCAATGGTCTGAATTTAGACTGTATAGCACTCTTCAAGACATTGAAGACCTCCCAAAATGCTTTACAATGTGCGTCACACTTCACACAGTGTCTTGCCCAAGGACATATAACACTGAGGAGCCAGGAATCGAACCTGCGACCTCTTGACGAGCGCGTCAACTCCTGACTACATATGGCTCAGAGACAAAATAGATCTTGTACAAATTTTCAATATATAGCTTTATTGTGACAACAGTCGCAAGTGCGAAGACAAGACAATACTGATAGAGAGTTTGGTCCAGTGTACGTATATGACACAATTTCAACTACAGTTTAGAGTCAAGATATCATACCAACCGACCCCGTTGTGGCTGTATATCACAAATACGTTGGTACTCTTGATTGCAGTATTTTTGTGACATTTTTACAAAAGAACTTAGCTTGCACCTTGTTTTGAAACCATTATCTTGGACAAAAATGACAATGAGACTCAACACCCTAAGACTAATTTCAAGTGGTATATTTATATTGGGGCAATACGGCAGGGCAGTGGTTAGCGCCTGTGCGGCACAGTTCTGAGTTCATGGGTTCAAATCCAGCTACCGGACATCCTGTGCGGAGTTTGTATGTTCTCCCTGTGCTTGCGTGGGTTCCCTCCGGGCACTCCGGTTTCCTCCCACATTCCAAAAACATGCATTTCAGGTGAATTGGCCGGTCCAAATTGTCCCTAGGTGTGAATGAGCGAGCGAGTTGTCTGTCCCTGTGTGCCTTGCGATTGGCTGGCAACCAGTTCAGGGTGTTCCCTGCCCACTGCCCGAAGATAGCTGGGATGGGCTCCAGCACCCCCGCGACCCTACTGAAGATAAGCGGTGCAGATAATGGATGGATGGATGGATGGATGGATATTTATATTGATTTGGGACACAGGCCCTGGCATAGTTAAATCAGGGAGTGCAGAATTATTAGGCAAGTTGTATTTTTGAGGATTAATTTCATTATTGAACAACAACCATGTTCTTAATGAACCCAAAAGTCTCATTAATATCAAAGCTGAATATTTTGGAAGTTGGAGTGGGGCTTTTTTAGTTTTAGCTATTTTAGGAGGATATCTGTGTGTGCAGGTGACTATTACTGTGCATAATTATTAGGCAACTTAACAAAAAACAAATGTATACCCATTTCAATTATTTATTTTCATCAGGGAAACCAATATAACAGCTCAACATTCACAAATATACATTTCTGACATTCAAAAACAAAACAAAAACAAATCAGTGACCAATATAGCCACCTTTCTTTGCAAGGACACTCAAAAGCCTGCCATCCATGGATTATGTCAGTGCTTTGATCTGTTCACGATCAACATTGTGTGCAGCAGCAACCACAGCCTCCCAGACACTGTTCAGAGAGGTGTACTGTTTTCCCTCCTTGTAAATCTCACATTTGATGAGGGACCACAGGTTCTCTATGGGGTTCAGATCAGGTGAACAGGGAGGCCATGTCATTAGTTTTTCTTCTTTTAGACCCTTTCTTGCCAGCCACGCTGTGGAGTACTTGGATGCGTGTGATGGAGCGTTGTCCTGCATGAAAATCATGTTTTTCTTGAAGGATGCGGACTTCTTCCTGTACCACTGCTTAAAGAAGGTGTCTTCCAGAAACTGGCAGTAGGACTGGGAGTTGAGCTTGAGTCCATCCTCAACCCGAAAAGGCCCCACAAGCTCATCTTTGATGATACCAGCCCATACCAGTACCCCACCTCCACCTTGCTGGCGTCTGAGGCGGACTGGAGCTCTCTGCCCTTTACCGATCCAGCCACGGGCCCATCCATCTGGCCCATCAAGACTCACTCTCATTTCATCAGTCCATAAAACCTTAGAAAAATCCGTCTTGAGATTTTTCTTGGCCCAGTCTTGACGTTTCAGCTTGTGTGTCTTGTTCAGTTGTGGTCGTTTTTCAGCCTTTCTTACCTTGGCCATGTCTCTAAGTATTGCACACCTTGTGCTTTTGGGCACTCCAGTGATGTTGCAGCTCTGAAATATGGCAAAACTGGTGGCAAGTGGCATCTTGGCAGCTGTACGCTTGACTTTTCTCAGTTCACGGGCAGTTATTTTGCGCCTTGGTTTTTCTACACGCTTCTTGCGACCCTGTTGACTATTTTGAATGTTGATTGTTCGATGATCACGCTTCAGAAGCTTGGCAATTTTAAGAGTGCTGCATCCCTCTGCAAGATATCTCACTATTTTTGACTTTTCAGAGCCTGTCAAGTCCCTCTTCTGACCCATTTTGCCAAAGGAAAGGAAGTTGCCTAATAATTATGCACACCTGATATAGGGTGTTGATGTCATTAGACCACACCCCTTCTCATTACAGAGATGCACATCACCTGATATGCTTAATTGGTAGTAGGCTTTCGAGCCTATACAGCTTGGAGTAAGACAACATGCATAAAGAGGATGATGTGGTCAAAATACTCATTTGCCTAATAATTCTGTTCTCCCTGTAATTTATAAATTTTATCAAATCGTCTAATAAATACGCTGAAGAATTAGCTTTTGTCTGTGGAGCAGCTTTGGCAGTTTTGTTGTATTATGTCTTAAAACATTTGGTGTGGCTCTCCCCCCCTTAAAAAATCAAAATGTTTTTGCGTTAATGGCTCTTTGGGTCAAAAAGATTCCCGACCCCTGCTGTATACTGTATACATAGGGCGTCATAGATGTTTCCATACGTCACAGCTTTGTGGAAAAGAGCAGCTCACCATTTTTCCCCATGCCGCCATTAAATTAAAAAGAAGATGCACCGTATTACAGGTTGCAGTGATTGTAGTCCTGGATTTATGATATTTAGTTGTCATCTCTTTAAAGTAAACATTTACGAATGTATTTCCCATTTCGGAACAAAAATGTACGAAACCGAAGTCTCCCATAACGTATTGAACTTTAAATGTTTTAGTGTACTGCTGAATGAAGAGTAATTAAACACGATCTTTGATATTGCCCCAGTCCTCAATTGAATTGAATTGCTTTATTGTCGTTGATTACAAAGCGGTGAAATATTGTGAGCGACAAGATTAGACATGGCACTCCAAGGTAAACACTTAATAAAGACTTTAAGGTGGTGCCCGTAACTTCAAAATATTCTACATGCTGATATCGTCTTCTTGCTGAAATCACCATTGCAGGCTCTAACAAGCTCCTTGTTTTGCCCGCACATGTACGTGACTCTCTTAGTTGCACTTTGGGTTGACATTTGGACTGTATTTGAAACAGTACTTTTCATACTTTCACCATTTTTATCCTTGAATAAAAGAAAACTGTGTGGACTCTCTACAGCAACTCCACCCGTCTATTCTAATGCGCTCCGTGGTCGAACACTGATGGTAAGCAAAAGATAAAAACAGATTGGCTGCAGTGAAAACAAATATATAAAGGCTTTTTCAACTCATTTGGGGATTGTTAACACATTCTTAGTAGAGAAATTATTTCATTTTAATCTTTTAATCTTTTTAAGGATACCTCCGTCCAAACACCCCACTTTTAAAAGGAAAAATGAGATGGAAGACTTTTCGGATAAATAGACAAAAATGTTTAAAATGTAGTGCTTGGAGCCTGGCCTAAGTTATCATCAAAAGTACAATTTAACAATAGTGCATCATAAACAATCGTGCAATGAAAAATAAAGAATAAAAGAGTAATTATGGGCCGGCAGTGGCTCAGGAGGTAGAGCGCTCGTCATGGGATCAAGAGATCGCAGTTCGAATCCCGGCTCCTCCGTGTTACATGTCGAAGTGTCCTTGGGTAAGACACTGAACCCCTAATACCCCCAATAAGCAGGTTAGCGCCTTACATGGCTGCACGGCCGCTGTTGGGAAATGTGAAGCACACTGTAAAGCGCTTTGGGAAGTCTTGACTTGAAAAGCGCTATATAAATGCAGATCATTTCATTTTCATATCATTTCATTTTATTTCAATTCATTTCATAATGTAATAACATTTAGCGGCAACAAAAATTCCCAAATAAATAGCAAGATATCTTTTTTCACAGTTGAGCACGCTTGTTTAAGGTGGTGATGGCTCTGGGGAGGAAACAGCCTGTTCAGCCTTCTTTTGCTCTTTGTGTCCCTTTTTTGTCCTGTAAACACCTGCCAAACCAGTGTTTATGCGGGAATCCCTGGATACTCTTCAAGTCCCCTTCCCAGCATGCTCTTCGTGTCCCCTTCTCTCTCTGTAAACAGTCTACTTACAAAGAGCTATCATTCACAATGGACCGCACGAAAGACATGCAGAAAAGCAGACGTCATTGGATCAGTTTTTTAAGAAACACAAGGCAAAAAAACTGCTGAGGACCAGTAAACAAAGAGGCCAGTTAAAAGGAAAATTCATATTTGTTTTGTTCTTTTTTTTTCCTTTTACAATATGTGTCTGTTGATTTATGTTTTTGTGTGATAATTTAATTTTAGTATGTATTTGTTTCATGCTCTGATGTTGATGGAAGATTTATTTAAAAAGATATCATACTTTTGCGGGGCTTGGAACGGATTAATCCATTTACATTCAAAAGGCGTCTCTACTTACAAAGGTTTCAGGTTACAAAGCTATCACCACAATTAATTAGATTCATAACTAGAGGTACCACAGTGTTCTCATTTGCCCGCGTCCCTGCGTCCTAGTTGCATCATTTTTTCTGGGGACGCATAGTGTCAAATCAACGTGCGTCCCCGGGACGCAACTTTTTTGACACAAAATTGTCATTATTACCCGATTACTTTTTTTTTTTAACAAAGATTTACCACACTCCAAACTTTTCGTCAGGCAAATCCGCCATTGTTGTTTTGGTCTCGTGGTCCGAGTTTTCGTCTGCACGCAGATCTCGTTGCTCCGAGATTACGTCATTGTTGTGATGGTTGTCGGCGAGGGAAGGTTAAGTATGCATACCTGTCAACCTGTACGTTTTGCCGTACAAAGTACGTTCATTATTCATTTTAAGACGTGTATGACGTTCAAGAAAAACGCAAATTTGTCAATCATAGGTACAGTCCGGTAAACACCGACTATCACGAAAACGGCAAATCAATCAAGTCAAACGAGTTTGAGTTGTGTAGTGAAAGTCTTTCTCTTTTTAGAAAACCGGCTTTTTCGGCTCAACTCACCAAAGAGAGCCGGTTCTCAAACGGCTCACTTGCTTTGATGCATTATACTACGAATTATTATGTTGTATAAAGAAGTTAAGAAAAAAAGGAAGTATAAAAGGAGAAAATGATAATAGACAGATTTGAGGTTATCCCTTTAATCAGTATATTGCCAACAATAATTTAATGCAGAAAATGAATTAATAATTTAAATAAGAAAATGTATTATTCTACTTAATTATATTTGCATGTATTTTTTCCTTCTCCAGTGAACCCCCAAGCTACTTCATTTTTGAACTTTTTTTTATAATAAACCTCATTCATGTCGAGCAACTCAGTGTCTCACAACAAAATGTTCATTAACAATATATATGATATAAGGAAACACATGTACAATATAACATATTAAACTACATAAATAGGGTGTAAGATTTTTTTGTATTTTGTAAGGGATCATACGACAGTTTGTAAGGGCATGGAGCCGTGGAAGTTGACAGGTATTAGTATGCCCCTGAAAAAACAGTATTAGGTGAAAATTAACACAAAATTGGTAATTTCTTCAGCGTCAGTAATAAGTCGAAACATAATGCAGAAAGTGATAACAATGGCAATAATTCTGGCACGAAAAAACGTCGGAGAAATTCTTCCGAAGATCGCGGAGACAAGGAAAACACGTGTGTTGAAGCGAACGTTTTGACAAAAGAAAATAAACAAAAGAATATAGATTTATATAATTATTTCAGCAATATTATTTTGCATAATGTAAAATATTGTGATGAACTGAAAAATATTGAAGTGATAATTGATTTGTATTACCAATAAACTGTGATGATTTATATTATATATTTGTCGCCGATTTACAATTTCAACCTCGATAACACTAAATTTTGATAACGATAGCACTAAATTTTGGGGACCCATCACTTTTCAGAGGTAAAATGAACACTGGTACCACTGTAGTTTCAATTCTACAAGACATTTAAGTAGTTTGCAAGTTAATATGTAGTTCATTTCTCATGGAAACCACATGTGAATCCAAGTAGTAATGGGTTGTGCATTTAATACTTTCTATACGTGTGAAACATCCACATGTGGCTGTGCATTAGCTTACAGTGCATCATCCGTCACGGATAATACTATCTGATGAGACTTCAAAGAGATCCTTGTCATCTGGATCCAATGATTTCTTCAATCCTGTTTTCAATGCACCATTGAGTGAATGTCTCCCTTCCTGCTTGAACCACAGCAGGTAGTGTCACAGAAATAGCAAGCTACCAGCATCAAAATATCCACAAGCTGAGGCACAATGACCAGTATACTGCTTGAATACTTAAGAGGGGGGGGAGAGAGACGTAGGTTGGTAGGTGGGGGTGCACTTGAATATCCATTCAAACTCATTGCTGGCATATTGCATGGCCTTGATGTCTGTGTGGCAATAGCTGTGCTTTCTGGGCTTTGTTTATGGCTCACGGCTTGTTTACTAAGAAGCCCAGCAACAACCCTAAAGAGATGTGGGCCTAAGATGTTTTATCTCTTGTCAAGGCCTTCTTCAATTAAATTAATGGAATCTATTCAGCTCCCCTTTCCATTTCCCTTTCAGGCCTGGCCAATGAAGATAATAGATAAAAAGATCTTAGAATCTTAAGATGGCACATCATGGCCTCAGTGCCAGTCTGATTTTTTCTTCTTCATACATTTAGTTTAACAGTAGTTGGCTTTCAAAAAAAATCTGTTACTGTAATGCAACATGTGTTTTAATTTAATCCTCAAACACATACCCGTTGGAATGGAATCCAAGACCCAAAGCTGGAGTGCCGTTTGGCAAGCCTGGCAAAGGAAAAAAAGCGTGACAGCAAGGCGACGCAGCCTCCTTGCACGATGGCTTTTTTATGGAATAAGCTAATTTTAAGCTAATGTATATTGTGAATGTCTAAATAAGTACATCCTTTGAAAATATTAATAATTAAGATAATAATGCGGGCAGCACGGCGCAGTGGTTAGCATGTGTGCGGCAGAGCTCTGAGGTCATGAGATCGAACCTTCCTGTGTGGAGTTTGCATGTTCTCCCCGTGCTTGCGTGGGTTGCCTCCGGGCACTCCGGTTTACTCCCACATTCCAAAAACATGCATGTCAGGTTAATTGGCCGGTCCGAATTGTCCCTAGGTGTGACTGAGCGAGTGAATGGTTGTCTGTCCTTGTGTGCCCTGCGACTGCCTGGCAACCGGTTCAGGGTGTCCCCTGCCCACTGCCCAAAGATAGCTGGGATGGACTCCAGCACCCCCGCGACCCTACTGAGGTTAGGCGGTGCAGATAATGGATGGATGATAATAATGCATACATGCCAACCTTTTGATATTAAAACGTGGTAGATGTTATCACACACTACATTTTTACACCAAAGACAAAATCCATCAAGAAAATATTTGTTTTAAAAACAACACCAAGTGCCTGTTGAAAACCCAAAGTGGCAAACTTGTACCAAAATGAAAATAAAATGGGTAGATGTATTCTCCATTCATAACTTTTTTGTTGCTGTTTGTGTCTAAAAAAATGTTTTTATTTTATTTTATGGAGATCGGTTAGCGCATTGGAGGGGAGAAAATTCGTAGTCTAACGCAGTGTTTTGCGACCTTTTTTGAGCCAAGGCACGTTGTTTTACATTGGAAAAATTTTGCGGCACACCATAATTTATAATACCCCCAGTTTTTACAGCATAGACACTTAACAATGACATGATATTTGCAGAAAATGATTCCTCAATGTTTTATAAAATTTTAAATTTGAAAAGTGACATTGGATAATTTCTCAAGGGACACCTGACGATCTCTCACGGCACACTAGTATGCCGCGGCACAGGGGTTGAAAGCCAATGGTCTAACGCATGAAACGTTAGTATTGGTGAGTATGACAATGTAATTTTTTGTGTAAATGTCTTTGAACAAAAACAACAACAAAATAAGTCAAAGTTCTGATAAAGTGAATGCATGTGTGCAGTAAATTTGAAATAACCGCTTTAAATAATGTGAGACCTCAACATTCACTTTTGGCAACCTTGTAGCACATTTGGTTAGCGGCCTTTGAACTGAAGAAGCGCTAAAATATAAATGTAGTTTCCTGATCACGTGGATACTAAATATGGGAAATTGTAAAATTAGGAAATAATAGGATACGATAATATAGCTTATTTGGTGGTTAACAGTATGCCTTTGCGTGGCTTCAAAATCATTCCAATTATCTATACCTTGTGAATGACAGCAGAACAAATCCCCTTTTACAAAGTATTTTGGCATTTTGAAGCAATTTTCTCTGAAAATAATTTATCTTAACATATCCGTAGGAAATGACAGAAAAGTATTCCAATTTTTGTAATTTTCCTTCATCTACAGCTTCTGTTCCTTCAAAGGATCCCAAGACCCCATTGGACAAGCTGCACTGGCACAAAATGATACCATTTTCCCCACGGTTGCCCAATATAGAAAATAATAAATTTGTATCGGTTTCGGATGTAGAGCTTTTTAGAATGTAATTGTTGCATTCAGTGTAATGAGGAAGCAAACACATCAATTGTAGAATTATGCAATATACTATAGTACTGATTTATTAAATAAAACATCACAGATGTACTACCACAAGGTTTTATTTGCCGTAAAAAAAGGCTGTGATAGACTGATAATCGAAACATGAAATCTTATCACATAAAATGACTTACTGTGAGATGACTAAATGGGGAAAAAACATTTACAATGTAGTCGTGTTGTTTACCATGACAATACAACTGTGATTGCAAAAATATATATATATATGTTTGTTTTGAAAAGGATAGTCCAAAACATGGTTGCGGGATGTTTTTTGTGCAAAAATCAGAAATCATCATTAAACACAAAACATGGTTTTGCGTGAATGAAAGGCCAATTTTATCTTGAGTGCATTAGGAAAAATAAAAGAAACCTGCTCACACACTGCATATGCAAATGGTGGGCTACTAAGCTTGAGATTTTCTGTCAGGTATGAAGCAGGTCTTGCTTGTGCTAAACCTGCTAATTTCTCAAGGTTTTTTTTTGTGCATAAAATAACCATGCCATTTATTCAATAGTCATCAAACTTAGTTTTGGATTTAGGGGCGGGTTCAGACGTTTTGTCTTCAGGCGGGTCGGATAAGTAAAAGAACTTCAACTTCACATTTTAGCTTTGTTTTTCAGTATTATGCTACATTTGTAACTTACCCTGCATGTAATAATTACGAAGGACAATGGATCAACGGAACGGCAGATTGAGTGGCTTTTAACTAAGACAAGAAAGTTTGATCACATTACCCCAATTTTAGCTAACCCGCATTGGCTCCCTGTTAGCTTAAGATGTGATTTTGAGGTTCTGTTGGTAGTTTATAAGATCATGCATGGACTTGCTCCCTCATATCTTTCAGATTTAATTTCCCCCTATGTTCTGGTCCGGAGCCTTCGCTCTGAAAACGCTGATCTACTAGTGATCCCAAGAGCCAAGAAGAGATCCGCAGGTTCGAGAGCGTTCTCCATTCGGGCCCCGGTGCTGTGGAATGCTCTTCCCCCTGAGATTCGATCTGCAACCTCAGTGGAAATGTTTAAATCTAAGCTTAAAACACACTTAGATTCTATAGCATATGAATAACCTAATCTTTTATATTGACAATATCTGTGTATTATTTGCCCTCATGTAGGTTTTAGATCAGGGTATGGTGTAATAATAGTCATTTTATAATAGTCAGTATGCAATATTCTGTGGTCTGTGCAGCCCTTTGAGACTCTTTGTGATTAAGGGCTATACAAATAAACATGACTTGACTTGACTTAAATGAGTGGTTAGTGTGTACTGTGGATGGATGAATGTACAAGGGATCTTTTCTTATTGCAACAAATTTATTCACAAACAATGGAGAAAAACAGTTTAAATGTTAGGCATTGAATGTGTTAACTGGTTAATTCTCAGTAAAAGCAATTTTAAGCCTGAACCTGAACTTATCAGGCTATACAAACTAAAGTAAGAGCAATAAAAAAAAATATGATTTTTTTGGTTTGATATACATTCAAAAAATACAAAATAACAGTGCATTGCAATAAGATTAGACGACATTAGATCAAACTGCAAGGCTAGGGCTACCACAGCTGAGAGTATATTCTCCATCTCTCTCTCTCTCTCTCTCTCTCTCTCTCTCTCTCTCTCTCTCTCTCTCTCTCTCTCTCTCTTATATATATATATATATATATATATATATATATATAATAATAATAACAATAATTTCCTTGTATTGTCATTCTGTGTAACAATGTACACAGAACGAAATGTCGATTGCACCTGACCCGTTGTAGCGAGCCGATGCAGCCGCAGCCAACATAGGGCGCCGCCGACCACTTTTTAAGTCTTAGGAATGACTCGGCCGGGGCGCGAACCACCGACCTCCCAGTCTCAAAGCGGGCGCCTTACCATCTAGGCTACTGAGCTGGTATATATATATATATATATATATATATATATATATATATATATATATATATATATATATATATATATATATATATATATATATATATATATATATATATATATATATATATATATATATATATATATATATATATTACACACATTATACTTATATATATTACAGAATCCATATTTTTTTCGAATTTTTTAAACTTTCACTCTATGAGTTGACTAAAAGTTTCTTGCACCACTCTTTTGATGAGTCCCATTACTGACAAAAATCATTCAACATGCAAATATTAAGGTGTCTCTTTTTATAGGAGTAGAAAAAAAGGCAGCGAGGATGTACCTCAAAGACCATGAGAGCATATCCCCTTTCTCTGATTGCACCTCTCTTACAAGGCAGATGGAAAATCTTTCAAACAAATCGTTGAAGACATCTGTGGACGCTTTTTCTCTGATGTCGCTGAAATATCCCTTTGGATGGAGTTGGCATGGCAACCTCTAACTGCTATTCAGCAGAATGGAGGTTTAAAAGGTTTTAGGGTTGTAGTTGAAAATCCATTTGGGCCTCTAACACTGCACTCAGCAGTCCACTCTTTGAGCTTGATGTGAGCAATACTGCCTTTCCTATAGAAAAAAAAAATTCTCTTTATGAATTGATTGCACTCATAGCACTCCAACAGCATCTTTTTTTACTTAGTTGTAAGGGCCTTTTCGTGACAAAGGTATAGTCTCTTGCAAAGCTGATGGGGACTTGTCATACCATTGGCAGACTTTTAAGGTACCTTGTGGAAAAATGTTGCCTGGAAATGTCATGATCATTTGTTACGATGGACTATTGTTTTTCATTAACGAACATTGCACTGTTGTTGCCAAGCTCTAAGCACTACGTTGTAAATATTTTAATGCCTTTTATCCTGATAGCCTTTTATATTGTCTTCTCTTGAAAGCCTTTCTTACATATTTAGCCTGGAGTGCCACGTCCAATCTCGTTGCTTTCAATGCTTTACAACGTTGATATCAATGACAGTAAAGCATATATCATTCAATTCAATTCAATCATTGAATAACGTAACCCCCCCCCCTTGAATTAGTTTATAATTACTATAAACACAGCATGGCACATCAGTCTTTCTTTTTTTTCATCAAATAACACATCGCAAGCTTTTACAGTATGAAAAAATAGAAAGATTTCTACTAAGACTAAGTCAAACCAAAAAAGCATCGATGTTGTGAAAATACATTACTATTTAACAATGTCAACAAGAGAACTAAAATACATTTCACTGCTCCATATTTTGAAACCAAAGTCAGTAACGTAAAAGTATCGTGTTGCCATAGTGGCAATGAATTCAGGTTTTTGTTCAGGAACAGTAATATGTTTACATTTTTGATTGCAGCTTGTTCCTCTTTGCAGGGTGAGATTTTTTCATGTGTTTATGTAAATTTGTGGGACAGTAGCAGACCATCTTAATTCACAAATTACACCTGGCATTGTCCTTTTCTGTGATTGAAGAAAAAAAATTCACACCATTAGATTAACCACCGTGCTTACTGTTTGCTTCTGGTGGAGGTGGGTGCATATTCCTAGTACATGCTTGGTATCGATAATATCAATATTTGGCTTGATCCGCCCACCCCTACCAAACTGACCCTTGGCCTTCATCTGTGACGACACTTGTCACAAAATTATCGTAATTGTGCTGTGATAGAAAAAAACTAGAGGAAACATATCTTTACAATTAGCACACTTAAGATTCTTACCAAAGAACCAAACAATTTACCTTGAATGTGCTTTATTCCAGCCTCTCACCATAAAAACGGAGCTCTTCATTTGACATGCTCCTTCACTATTAAAATCATGCTAAAATTATGATAACTTACTGTACTTACATTTCTGAAAACTGATCCATCACTGACGGTATGTCTACTTATAAAACTTATAAAAAATAATTTATTACAAAAGATCTGCAACCACTGGTACCAAGAATATCTCCCTGCAAACTCTAGTCTGTTTTTAGGCTGCGCATAAAAAAAAAGCAATTTCTTCAGTACTGTACCGAAACCAGTTTTTCCCCCTTCCCCTGTTCCCCTCCAACCTGCACTAATTACTCTATCCATCTTTGCCTGGGCCAAGTTGCTATGTTCCTAAGATTTTGGAGTAAAATTAATAGGCATTCTTGGCTAAATTAAATGAGAAGAAGCGTTACTGCAAAATGGTAAATGGTAAATAGTCTGCATTCATGTCGCATTTTTCAAGTCAATGAAGAGCTGTCTGATTATGTAGTAAAAGAATATTCTGATTTTGATTTTTTTTCTAGTAATAGTTTTTATGAGCTCCAGTCGAAAGTGGTTCTTATAAAAATAAACGACACACAACAAACTTCCTGTTACTGCAATTTTTTAGCAAATGGCACTAATGCTCCACAAATAATCAAATAACAATCAACATGGTCAATGCAAAAATAAGTATTGATTAATTCATTTTTGTAGTTTTCATAGGAAATGCTTATTTTGTATTGAATAGAATTGTCTTTATTGTCATTTATAACAACGTAGTGAACATAGTTTGCAACAAGATTAGTCATGGCACTCCAGGATAATGAATGTAAACGCATAATAAAGACAAAATAAATAAAATATTTTCATGATGAAAAGTCAAAAATATTTACAAGGTGGTGCTTGTAGACTGGCCTATGCTGTTTGTCAAATCTATTTCTAAATAATAGTTAAATAAAATATCGTGCATCGTAACAATAGTGCATTATAAAGTAGTAATAATTGCAGTATTAGCTGCATGTAAACGTATTGACCATTTGTACATACCCCTGCCAGCACCGATTAACCAAGTTTCCACACCACAATCCTCACGGTTAATTGCTGGGCAGACAGCATCTTAACTGTCCAACTCATTAGATCTCATTAAGCATTTGCATTATGCAAAACATCATAAAATTGTAATCCGAAGAGTGTAATTACAGAAAAACAAAACAAAAAAAATGAATAAATGAAACACAATGAAACACAATGAATTGCTATAATTGAGCGGGGAGGATACAAAATGCGAACGAACGTGTCGAGTTGACAGTTTATAATTGGGACAAGGGAAGTAACAAAAGGGACGCCGTAGAGGAAAGCTATTGAATAACGGGTATAAACACACTGTCCAAAAAGGCAAGGCTGGATAAATACAAAGTCTCGCTGTTCAAAGAGGCTCCAGGAGTTTTTAGTGAGCGGCGCAGATAGGCAGAACCGTCAATGATCCGAAGCTGGGGACCAGTCCATGCTGTTCTTAAATGCTGGTGTTTTAATGAGGACCAGGTCTGCGCATGGTCTTCACAAAAATAATTCGGCAAAACTTAGAGAGCGTGGGGGTAAATACCGTTTTAAGTCGCAAAACATTTTGGTTTCAATCATGGAGAGGGTTTTACATTGACATAACCTTCTGAATGCAATATAAATGGCTGGCCCTGGTTCGGCCCATGCAACAGAGAGATGTCCATGTCCCTGATAGCAGGTCAAGAACTACAAGTTTTTAAAACTATCTGATTTAAAAAGGGAAATAGAAAGTGAGGGGCCACAACGGACTGGAAGGGGACTGGGGAGTCAATGTCAACACTGTTGAAAAGAAGCTTAAGGGCTGTGGATGCACCGTGAATGTAACTTTCAGTGAGTTTTTCTGCCATTGAGCCCAGCGTGTTTAACATGTTTTATATGCTGAATCAATGTTTTTATAAATATGTTATAATTTTTATTGTGTGTTTTTAATCATCGTCATTATTGTTATTTATTGTTTTAATTTATTCCAAACGGCTTTATTCCAAGGGATGTAATTTTCAGTCCTCTTGCCATAATTTTTCAAATGCATTTCCAAGCCAGTTACTATAGCAACTCTAGCTGAGGCTGTTTGTTAAGTGTTTAATTGATCAATTTAACTGCATACCCAGCACAAGGTTGCCTTGCTTCCAGGTCTTAGTTTGGGGATAGAGATTTGCATAAAAGCATCTATTGCTTGGACTAGTCATTATCAAAGAGTTTACATTTTGTCCATTGAAAATATAGTGGTGCGAGCACAAATAGTTGTGACTGCTTCATGTTGGTATTGCTAAAACTATAAATCTGGGTGGATGTCGCCTGGTCGTTCTTCGGACTCTCAAAGAGATCAATGACGTCTGGTCCAGATCTAGGAGGAGAGCCCCCTCGGATGTCATCCACCATCTAATTTTGAGCATACCTCAACATAGCCAGGCTTGAAAGCTTGCACGTTGAGTTGCCACAATGGGATTTTGGCAAAATGGACTGGTATGCGGCATCATCCTCTTTAATTATATGGATGTCTTTAAATGCCCCACTCGTTAGGGTGATGACCTTCATTTGTAACAGACCATTTAGCATCATTTTGTTCGTAATACCTCACATGATTATTATCAGAAAATATATCCAGGATCATTTTCTCCCCTGTTTCGACTTAATGTGTTTTTTTTAAGTGATCCTTAATTTTTAAACACATTATAATCAATTTGTATACATAGAAAATGATTAAAAACACCATATAAGGAAAATACAGAAAGTATCTTTCTAGACCTTATAATTAGAGTGTTAATAAGCGCACCAGATAAAATCGCATAGTTGTTGTCATGATTTTCCCATTGCCCTCAACTGTGCCCACTCGTTTGGCTCCAGCTGCTGCTCGTTTTCTGATTGGTTCCCCTCCTATATAAACTCAACACTCTCATTCACTCCTTGTCAGTCTGTCAGTGAACCTCCGTACATGCAAGGTAAACACCATTTGACTCTGGCTCCCGCCTGTCCTGTCCTGTCCTGTTTCCTGCTCATCCGTCCCTGGCTTCTCGATTGTCTCCGGCTACCTGACTTGATTCCTTCCTACGACCACACTCCGTTCTCCCGTCCCGGCTGCCCGACTTGTTTCCGTCCTCCGACCACGCTCCGATCTCCTGTCCCGGCTGCCCGACTTTTTTCCGTCCTCCGACCACGCTCCGATCTCCTGTTCCGGCTGCTCGACTCGTTTCCGTCCTCCGACCACCCTCCAAACTTGAGGGTTTCTGCTTTTCCTGCCCAGCAAGCACCGGATTGCTGGGCATTTGTTTGCCCGCACTTGACTTCGCCGCTTCCTAAATAAAGCTTGGTGTAAAACATTACGCGTTTGAGTCTACCGTCTGTTCTGGTTCTGACAGTTTTGTTTCTTATACATCACCTAATTACTATCAGGAAAGATATCCAAGATAATTTTCTCCCCTGTTTAAATCTAATGTGTTTTAAAGGTACATTGTGTTGTATTTGACCACAAGCTCAATTGTAAAATGCGGCCAGAAACAAGCACAAGGGGAAAAAAACTGTGGAGACTCAAATGAATAAAACAGCACCGTTTACGTGTCGGAGTTCTCTAGCACGGTAGCCTAAGTTCATCCCACGTAACTTCTATCATTCCCTGAGGTATTTAAGTACCGTAAGTCTATTTTAAATCAAAAATTCTACAATTTCTTCTCACCTTAAGAATTCAGGAGTTATAGAACATGTTTGTGACGGCGGCTGATCAAAGATGTTTTGCGGTTCTAGTGATATGGACCTTAACAGTCTTGCATGGATGGTCTGAAAAAGCAAGACAACTTAAAAAAAAGCAACATTAAAATACAGCATAACATGGGTCATGATTGTCAATTCAAGGCATCTGTGACTGCCCAATTGGCGCCAACAGCCCTGAGAGCTGATTGGCTCAGAGACTTCTTTTAAACCCTGGGTATTCAAGAGGAAGCCGTCAGATCGTTGTGAACCGATGCTCCCAGCTAGACAAGCTCACACTTTCAAACATTTTTCCTGCCCTGTTTTCCTCTGCTTGATACCCGTTGCCAACCTGTTTCTGGACCCGATTCTGCCCTGTTCTGCCATCCTGACCTGTTTTGCCCCGCTACCTGCCTGACACCTGTTGCTGACCTTGTTTCCGAACTCGATACCGCCCTCGCTCTCCCGTCCTGGCTAACGACTAGTATTTCTGCAAATCTACGATCATCCTCGCTCTGCACGGAAGTGCCACTTCCGCGTTTCCAGACACCTGCTACCCTTGTCCGTCAACCATCGGATCCTGGAAGCAAGCCCTACTCTCCCTCTTTATTAATAAAACTGAGTAAACGAGCGCTATTGGTTCCTGTGTCTGTTTCTGGGCCGTGACAGTCACTAACTCTAGAATTTTCATCGAATTGAGCGGGACACCAGAAGAAGCCAAAATATTGTTGGTGAAGAATTAAGATGATCTGGAGAAATTCAACTCACATCAATGTACAGTATCAAGTAGTAAGGGATTGTATTGACAACCAAAATGACAAAGAAGGAAGTGAGGATATCTAACCAAAATTCATTTATGACAGATTGTGAAATAGGAATCCATCGAAATGTATTAAATCAAGAGGTATTGGAAACGAGATGCAATAGTCTGAGGTCTATTCAGCCCTTTGAGACTCCTTGTGATTAAGGGCTATACAAATAAACAAGACTTGACGTGCACTATCATAACAATTAGGGACAGTCTGAAAGCACTACGTTGTGAATGTTTTGCCAATTTCTCCTGACATTCCTTTATCCTATTTTTCTCTTTTGAGTCTATACTACGTGTTTACCCAAGGTTCCTGCTGGTCCTTGAAAAGGCATTGAATTCATTATTCGAAAAATGAGGCCTTGTTTAGCATTAAAATGTATCAAAATCCATATTTCAAAAGTCTTACAAATATGAACACATTAATAAGATATATATTTGTTTCAACTAAAAAGATTGAGTAATTTTTAACGATTTGTCTTTCTTTAATAATTCTTTCGGAGCAGACTGTCTCGACTGGTACAGGCAGGGGATCCAAATGCGTAACCTATCACACAATGCTTTATGAACAGATCGGGGAAGTCAAGGCGAGAGGAAAAAGATAGCGATCTGGTGCTCGCTGGGCAGGAGGAGCGGGAAGCCCTCGCGAACGAAGCGTGGTCAGATATCGGAACAAGTCGGGCAGCCGGTACGGGAGATTGAGCGTGATCGGAGCTCGGTAGCAAGTCGGGCAGCCGGGACGGGAGGCAGAGCATGATCGGAGATTGGAACAAGTCGGGTAGCCGGGAGTGGGAAGTCAGGGATCAATACAGGAAACAGAATCAGGCAAGATACAGGTTGCCGGGACAAGAGAA
Source organism: Urocampus carinirostris (assembly GCF_059441175.1). Classification (NCBI taxonomy): domain Eukaryota; kingdom Metazoa; phylum Chordata; class Actinopteri; order Syngnathiformes; family Syngnathidae; genus Urocampus; species Urocampus carinirostris. The sequence goes on along the minus strand of NC_142353.1, from coordinate 23,850,654 downwards.
CGGAGCTTGGATCGGGGGTCGATGCAGGAAACAGAATCAGGATATGGGTAACCAAGAGAGGAGAACTGAGCTTGGATCAGGGATCGATACAGGAAACAGGTCCGGATCAAAACGGGAGCAAGAGTCAAAAGTGCTTGCCTTGCATGCGCTGAGGTTCGCAGACGGACTGACCAGGAGTGAACAAGAATGACGTGTTTAAATAGGAGGAGGACTAACTTAGGGAACGAGTGGCAGCTGGGGCTGAACAAGCGAGCGCAGGTGAGGGCAATTGCCAAATCATGACACAGACGCATGACTCACCCACAAGACACATAGCAACTTTGAACAGAGACGTTCACTTTGGACCATACCCGGAAATTGTAAATTTATTGAGAAGTTACTATCTAACGACCGTTTTTTTTGCCATGGTTAAAAGCTGTGCCTGGTAAGGTGTATGAGAGTGCTGGGATGGGCTCCAGCACCCCCGCTACCCTACTGAGGATAAGCGGTGCAGATAATGGATGGATGGATAGATGTTTCGTGTGTTTCAATTGTGGGTTTGTTTTCGTCGACTTGCTCTTGAATTGAAAAAGGCATTAAAAAGTCTAATCGTAAAAAGTGTCCTAAATTTAACTTGCCTTTAATTGTAGGATACCCTGGAGTGTCATGTCTAATCTCGTAGTGGACAATGTTTACTGTATTGTTATCAATGGCAATAACTATTCCATAATCAATTCAATTCAATATTCAATCAATGAAAAAATCACGAGGTGTGGCCCCCAACGTGTGTTAGAATCTGTTGAGAGCAGATGAGTGGAGTTTGGGGATTTTACAAACCTCGTGAAAAAAAAAGGTTTCCCTCCACTGAAAATAAAATCATTTTTAAGGATCTTTGTGACCATGACACCATTTTTATGATAACCCATGCACACACAAAGAGACGCCACCACCTGTATTTACAAAAAAACTGCCAAATACAAGCAAACGTTTGCACATCTAATGCGTCCTTGAGTTAGAAGACCGGTCCTCTTTATATACAACAGGGATACCTTTCTCCCCCGAGACACAGAGGGACCTCGTCTCTTTTTAGCTCCTGAAGGGAAAAAAAGCTGAGCAGCAGCAATGTCTTTTGAATACATTTCTGAAAGAGGACAGCTGTACTCTGAATAAAAGTGTGTGATTTTGTTTTTTGAATGATTATTTTTGACCACGCAGTGAAAGGCTACAATTTGATGTGGCGGATAAGTACTGACTAATTGTCTTTTACACAAAAGGATTTTCTTAGCACTTTTATGATTGAAGTTGAATACAGAACAAATATAGCGGAAGCAAATATGTCGCCTACGTAGCGTAACTAAATGTCTTATTTTGAAAGAACAATTATAGAACCAATATTTGCACACATGTTGTTTTTATCACAATAGTGTATATATTCGTTTTAGTTTTTGATTAAGCAATCGTGTCGATGTTCTTGCTCTTTTTTGTTTGTTTGTTGTGCATAAACATATTTTTTTTGATATCCTGTTTTCACATTTTCTTCCATTGTCTCTCAGAAAACAATTGGTGGAGTGCCACCTGGTATTATAATGCTCTTTTTCTTTTCTTCAGCCCCTCTTCATAAATGCTTTGACTTCTTGTTGTACAGCACAAAGTATTCATTTGATTTTGCCTTATTATATATAACTGCACTTAATGTCAAGAACCGGTACAGAAGGAGAACCCAAATGCGCGACGTTTCTCACACAAGCTTTTATTTTACGGGAAATGGAGCAGTCATGCACGTTAACACAAAACGCCATTGATTCGGTGATCGCTGGGCGAAAGAAGAACGACAGAAGTCTGGCGTGGAACAAAAAAAAGCAAGAGACCAACGAGATAAATACGAGTTACACCAGCCGATACCGGACGGATTATGTAGATACCGGACAGAACGGGATTAAAAGGATTGATAACAGGTATAAGAGATTGGAGACAGATATCAGACAGGATGAGAATGACGGGCGCGATACCAGGCACTGGAGACCAAAGACTGGAATCAAAACAGGACGAAACAGACGGGATCGAAACCGGACAGGATAAACAAACGGGAAACCAGAGTCAAAACCCACGTCTAGCAGGTGCAAAAGTTCGTTGACGGACTGACGCAGGGTGAGTGAGAGTACTGAGCTTAAATAGAAGGGATACCAATCTGTGAACGAGCCGCAGCTGGCGGCGATTGGGCGCCATGGTAACCGTGACACTTACCTTTAAAGAAAAAGAGGTACATAGACACGTCTTGTACCACTAAAAGCATTAGAACATGCTCACAAAAATATTGTAAAAAGAATAATAGAAATTATCTCTTCACAGAAAGGACTTTTGTCATGGTTAAGTCAAGTCAAGTTACATTATTGCAAAGCCCTTAATCAAAAGATTTCCCAAAGGACTGCACAGGTTACAATTACACCATCGCCTGATCTTAAACCAACAAGCGTGCAAGGTAAAACACAAAACCTCAGCACGAGGAAAATAAGAAACCTTCGAGAAGGGGCCTCACAAGTTGTAATCCCCTTGACCAGGGTGCAATCGATTTAGCATTGGATAACAGTACACAAAACATAGTGAAGATCAAGAAAAGAAAACAATAGGTAATATGTTGAAATTTGTGCAGAAAGTACATGACAATAACAACACCTCAAGCCTGTAAAGTTGTCCCAAAAAGTCCCTGTCCAAAGAGTCCATTACAGCAACAACGCAACCTCCGATCTCTGCCGGCTGGTCAATGCATGCATTGACATGCTTCAGGTCAACTCAAATCCTTCTCCCTCGTATCACCACCGGCCAGGAAAAAGACAGGACAATACAAAATATGAGGTGGGCATTAATCATAACATATTAAATCGATGTGGGTCTTAAGTTTAGACGTTGCAACTTCCACTGAGGTGGCACCCTAGAACTGCATTCCCAACCAAAAATTAGTATATCCAAATAACCTGTTGTAAAACATTCCTTTTTTACACTTTTCTCTTCTTTTTGTTATTGCTGGGTATATAGTTTAGTAGACACTCAAATTAAGGAGAGAAGACATCAATGGATTTTGAACTAGCAAGGTGAACAGGATAAGTACCAAAACCTCTGATAAGAAATTCCAACCTGTTCTTAAAGTCCTGGGCTTTCCTTTTTAATAAATCGTCAAAGTTACAAAAGCAGATATGCCATAAAAGTGTGGTTATCAAAGAACGACAACATGATTGGCCTATAGTGAAAATGAAGTAATCAGTTTAACAGACAACGGTGCACAATAATAGTCCAAATAACCAATAACCATCTCGCCTGTCTCGTCCTGTCTGATATCTTGCGCCAGTCTCCAGTTTCCGGTATCGATCCTGTCTGTATCGTCCTGTCTTTTATCTGACTCCAGTCTCCTGTATCGGGTATCGATCCTGTCTGTCCCTTCTTGTCCGGTATCGACCCCGTATGTCCGGTATCTGCTCGTGTATCTGGTATCAATCTCGTCAGCCTCTGGCTTCCTGTTTTTTCCACGCCGGACTTGTGCCTTACTTCTTCCACCTAGCGATCGCCGAATCACTGGCATTTGTGTTCACATGCATGAATGCCCCATTCCCGTAAAATAAAGCTTGTGTGAACATGTTACGCATCTGGGTCTTCATCCTGTTCTGGTTCTGACAGAGGCTTTCATATTTTTGTTTGAAAAAAACTACGTACTCTGCTTTTGTGACATATTTAGGGCTCAAATATCAGTTGTCCTCTAAAGAAATTTGCAGTTCATATGTATTCTCTTATCATTATTCAATTTAATTACGTATTTAAATGAAGAAAAAACTAGATGGATAAAAAATAAATGGGTTCCTTAAAAAAATAAAGAATGATTTGAAATAAGTTACACAAATCTTTAGATGTTGAAAAGATACAAATATGCAGTTCAATGGTTTTATTAGAAATACCTAAATAAATAGATGTACTCACCAAGCGACTGTCAGGACTCTGTGTTATTTACATGTGGATTAACTTTTATCCTCGCATGGTGAGCATTTATTTGTAACACAGACAGACAGACGATTTTAGCACAGTCGTATGGCATCCTGGAAAAAAAAATCCCGGGCAATTATGGTGTCAGACAGCAGGAAGATAAGGGTTTGGCTTGTGACGGGTGCATTGTGGGAAAATTGATTCTTACATGGGGATAAGTGAATTTTCATTACCCGTCTGTTTCCTGTGACACATGGATGGATGCCTTACGATTTGTTACAACAGTTGTGAATTGGCCTGCCACTTTTTTCCACATCTTGCATCCAAACTCTGCAGACCATAAAGCTGAGAATGAAAGGCTTCTCTTGGAAGGTCAAGAGCTCACCTTTTGTGGGGTTACACATCAGTCACGCCGGGGGTGAAGTTGAGCAGAAAAATGCAACATGGTAAATGTTTTTTGTCCCTGTCTGCTTATTCAGACGTTCAAAGTTAGAAAGCCGGAGAGAGATGAAAACAAAAAGGAGGAGAGGGGAATCTGTGAAATTATTATCTTTGAGAAACTTGTCATTGTGAAATAAATGACTGCGCAATGCCCGGTGTTAGGAATTAAATATTGAAATGTATTGTTTACCAAATTGTTCGAATTAGTTATCTGACTCCATTAAACAAACACAACCTACATTCACCTAACAATGCGCGCTCATTTCTTAATGGAAAAGATAAACAAGAGACCGGCATTTCCACACGGGGGCAGATTTCATTTCTTAAACAATTTAACTAAGTGAACTCCATCGTTTATGGCCGAATTAGCCGAATTAGTGTCGCTCGAGTCTCTGTCAGGCCTCCTCTCTCGATCTTCTGCTTCCTTCTCTCGGCCCACGTTTTTTTTTTTTTTCGCAAGCTGGCGTGCCGGCTCCTCCCATGGGCGTTCCCGGAAAGCCCCCACGTGGGCCCCACCATCTCGGAGAAGAGTCTGAAATTAATCAAAACAACTTCTCCAAACAATGCCTGCCGTCCTGCGTCATAGTCCTGTTATCAAAATTCCCCAGCCAAAACATTCCGCATTTGGAACAACGTGGCCGTAAGCCCTCTCAGTGAAAATCTTTATTGCACTCAATAAAGGTAACTTGTATTCAATCGTATAAAATCCTTCACCGGGAATGCAAAAACATGAATTGAAATGACATTGTATCAGAAAATACTGTCACAGACCAGGAACAAAGAGGGGACCCAATAGTGTTCGTTTTACTCAGTTTTTATTAAGAAGGAGAACAGGGCTTGCCTCCACAATTCGATGATTGTCGGTCACAGGTAGCAGATAGCAGGAACGCGGAAGTGGCACTTCCGTGTCGAGCGAGGGTAGTCGTTGACAGCGAGAAAGACAGGTCGATGGCCGGGGCGGATGAGCAAAGCATAAACGAGTCCAGAAAAGAGGTCGGCAACAGGTATCAGACAGGTAACAGGGCAGGATAGAGATGGAGAAAACAAAAGCTTGCCTAGCTGGGAGCATAGGTTCGCAGACGATCTGAAAGGTTCTTACCGGAAGACGAGAGTTTAAAAAGAGTCCAACAGCCAATCAGGGTCCGTGGCTGTTGGCGCTAACGGGGCAGCCACAGGTGCTCTGCATCACTAATCCTGACAAATACGCCAATAAAGTGTCTTGCAAAAGTATTGGCCCCCCATGAACCTTTTGACGTATTGCTACAGTTTAGGCTTCAAACTCACACATAAAAAATATTTTTTTTAAGAATTAACAACATGTGACATGATCGTGGGGAAAAAAACGAACGTATTTAACATTTTTTATTCTGCTAACAAATAAAAAATGGAAAAGTAGGCGATGGTAAAATGTTCGCCCCCTATTGAGTTAATACTTTGTTCAACCTCATTTTGCTGCGATCACAGCCACATGTCTTCTTAAGTACAGTGCTGTTCAAAATAATAGCAATGAAATGTGAGTATCCAGAATATCCTCTGGTTTTTAGTACATTTATAATTGTTACATGCCAAACAAGTTGCCAGTAGGTGCAGTAGAGTCTCAGAAAACAAACAAGACCTGGCATTCATAATAAGCACGCTCTGAAAGCTGTGCAATTGGGCAAATACCGTATTTTCCGCACTATAAGGCGCACCTAAAAGCCTTTATTTTTTTCAAAAGCTGACCATGCGCCTTAGAATACAGTGCGCCTTATTTATGGATCAATATTAAGTCGCAAAGTCTTGCAACTAACTTGCAGCCGCCGACTAGATTTTCCCCCGAACGCCAAGTAGTCCGCGGTGTATGCTGGGATTTATTTACCGGTGTTTCATCGGCTAACCAATGTGTCAATCATCATTTGAATCGATCACTATTGGCTAAAGTTATTCGGAGGTAAAGGAGGCGGATCCTTTTTATCATTTACAGGCTGGCATAGGCTAAAGCGACAAAACAAAGCCTGCAATTGGCCCAAAAAGATGAATGTGAATAGCACGTTGGGTTGACGGCATAGAGAAAACTGTATTTTACTATTCTGTATTTGTAAATATTGTATTCTCCTGGATTTACTACCCTCACGGATATAAGAGGACCATGGTTGCACATTATTATTGAACACAACGACTTCGGTAAGCTACTCCAGCTATATATTTTCCCTGTATCATGTTTCAGACTGAACTCGATGTTTCTGTGATAAGCGGTGCAGATAATGGATGGAATGGAGTGTCTATTTTTAAATCAAACTCAATTCCAAGTGTTTATTGTCATTTGCACAGTAAAGTTGCGAGCGAAAAAGAAAATAGAAACTAAGGAATGGTTGGCATTTCTTGAATCCCAAGACTTTAACCTTCCAAATGATATTTGGAACGATGCATTTAAGTGACATCGTACGGACACCGCATCCGCATGTGCTTACGACACGTATTTGCTTCTTTGCAAGCTTTCGGAATGTTAAGGGGGTAATAAGTTTGACTGAACTATCTGACCGTTTTGTCCACGTTCCCATTGTAGCGCCTTATAATCCGGTGCGTCTTATGTATGTCAAATATAGGACCAAAAACTATTTTTTCGGGGTGCGCCCTATAACCCGGTGCGCCTTATAATGAGGAAAATACGGTAGTTCAGAAGGGGTGTGTTCAAAAGAATAGCAGTCTCTGCTGTTGACTGTACAGACTCAAAACTACTTTGTATTACCCCAAAAGATAAGACTGAGCAATCCTAATATTTAGTTGCATGACCACAGTTTTTTATGACTGCTTCACATCTGTGTGGCATAGTCAACCAACTTGTGGCACCTTTCAGCTGTTATTTCAATCCTTGATTGCTTAAAACTGTCACGACCAATACAAAGACAGGACCCACTTGTGTTGCGTTTCTCACAAGTTTTATTGGAAGAAAGAGAACGGGTTGCGCCCACGATCCGGTAATTGCTGGACGCGGGAAGCAGGTCGCTCTGACACTGTGCTCCAAACGCGGATGTGGATCTTTCGTGGCGGGCGATGGTGGTGTCGGAGATGTAAAAAAACGGGTCAGTAGCCGGGACAGAAGAGCAAAAACGTGGCCGGGGACAAAAAGAGGTTGAAAGCCGGGACGGGAGAGTAGACTTGGTCAGGATCAAAAACGGGTCAAAGCCAGGGAACAGACAGGAGCAAAAAACGTGACAGGTAGGAGTCAGGGACGAAAAAGGCTTGCCTAGTGTTAACTGAGGTTCGCAGACGGACTGACAAAAGGGGACAGACAGGACTGGGTACAAATACTGATCGGGAGCCAATCAGGGCCCGCGGCAGTTGGCGCCAAAGGAGTGGGCACAGCTGAATCACATCAGTAATCCTGACAAAAACGACTCCACAATTCGATTACATTTCTTGGTTTTGCTTCACAAACAACATTTTTGTTATCACCCCACAAGTTCTCGATTGGAGTGAAATCTAGGGATTTCACTCCAATTATTGGTTTGGAACCAAGGACAGCACGGCGGCACAGTGGTTAGCGCGTGTGCGGCACAGTTCTGAGGTTGTGAGATCAAACCCCCTGTGTGGAGTTTACATGTTCTTCACGTGCTTGCGTGGGTTTCCTCTGGGCACTCCGGTTTCCTCCCACATTCCAGAGACTATTCTGATACACCCTTTTCAAGGGCATTTCCTCTTCAGTATAAGGTAACTTAACCTTTTCAAGTATCTTGATTTACACAAAGTGATCCATGATCCCTAGTAGGACCATGATACTTGCATCACCATGCTTCACTGACTTCAATGCGTACTGAGGTTTGAATTCAGAGTTTGCAGGTCGTCTCACACGCGCATGTCCACTGTGAGAGAGATCAACTAAAAAGAAAAATCCATAGATCACAATGCAGGATTTTGTAACGATTTATTTGTGTGATATAGCTGCAAATTAGTTTTTGAACACCTGAGAAAATGAATGTTGAAACGCTTTCTTTTTAGTTTATCTCTCTCACAGTGAACATGCACCTACCATGAAAATTTCAGACCCCCTCCATGATTTCTGAGTGGAAAGAATCACAAAATAGCAGGGTGTTCAAATACCTATTTTCTTTATTGTATTTATGTATTTTTAACCAAACCATTTTATTGAATCACGTGTTTTTAATGGGACAATTTTATTTGACCGTTTATTTACGTGATTATGGAAATCATTTTAAATCATGTATTTATTTCCGAAGGAACCAATGCATTTATTCAATCCATCTAGTTTTTGTATTTGTTTAAATACATCAAAAATTTGAATATAGATACAAAAATATACAAAACGCAAAGTCCTTTACAAAGAGCCTTTGGCAGTCAGAACCCGAACAGACGGAGGACCCAGGTGCGTAACGTTTTCACACGATCTTTATTTTACGGGAATGGGGCAGTCATCCACGGGAACACAAACGCCAGTGATTCGTCAATCGCTGGGCGGAAGAAGTGAGACAGAGAAGGAAGCCAGAGACAGACGAGATCGAAATTGGACAGGACTGACAGGATCGATACCAATTACACGAGCAGATACCGGACAGGACGGAACAGACGGGATTAATACTTGATACTGGTTACACAAGCAAGATACCAGACAGGACAGAACAGACAGGATCGATACCGGATACTGGATACAACAGCAAGATACCGGACAAGACGGGACAGATATCGGATACTGGAGCAAGATACCTGACAGGGCAGGACAGACGGAATCAATACCGGATACTGGATACACGAGCAAGATACCAGACAGGACGGGATCGATACCGGATACTAGAGACTGGAGCAAGATAGCGGACAGGACGAGACCGATGGGATCGATACCGGATACTGGAGACTGGAGTAAGATACCAGACAGGACGAGACAGGCAGGATCTATACCGGATACTAGAGACTGGAGCAAGATAGCGGACACGACGAGACAGATGGGATCGATACCGGATACTGGAGACTGGAGTAAGATACCAAACAGGACGAGACAGGCATTATCTACACCGGATACTGGAGACTGGAGCAAGATACCGGACAACGCAGGATGGACGGAATTGATAGCGGATACTGGATACACGAGCAAGATACCGGACAGGACGAGACAGGCGGGATCGATACCAGATACTGGAGACTGGAGCAAGATACCGGACAGGACGAGACAGACGAGGTCGATACCGGATACTGGAGACTGGAAGAAGACACCGGACAGGATAAGACAGGCGGGGTAGATACCGGATACTGGAGACTGGAGTAAGATACCGGAAGAACCGTGACATTGGCCTTTTAATACGTCACAAAAGCAAACAATGTAACTGTCATGGCCACAAAGTTTGTTTTCCAACGAAAATATAAAAAACATGATTAATGCAAAGCGTATTTTACTCTTTAATACTCATTATTTTGGAACTAAGACGTTTTTCCCCAATGATTCGCGATCTGGTATCGGTATCGTCAAACGCCACCTACTTGTCAATGCTGAGCTCAAGCTAAACACAAAAACTACGGCATCCAGATGATGAAGGAGCTGTATCGGAGTTAGATCGAGAGGCTTCTGCTGCTACTCGTACCTATGGAAACCAGTACTATCCGTTCGATATCAGGGAGTGGGGATGGCCGCCTCCAGGCTGTACTTGCCCAAGACACACCCCAGGAAGTGGTGCATCTAAGGGATCCGTTCACCATGATTTATTTATCCTTGTATTTATTTTTAGTTTGTTGTGTTTTCCCACTCTGTGCATTACAATGAAGGGATCAATATAGTATCCGTTGTCTCCATTAGCTCGATTAAAAAGAGCAGTTGGGGGAAGGGAATTAGGCAATTGTGCAGGCTGGATGCACTTTGTTGTGTGTTACTTTACACACAAACACACACTAACATAAACACATGCAGAAAACGCAAACACACGCACACAAAGGATGCTAAGAGAAAAGGGTCACGGATCAGATACACCGAGCTTCCAGGGAAAAAAAGAGAAATAATGATATTTTTGAGCGCAACTTTTTATATTGGTGCTTGTTAAAGGGACAGTGTGTGTTAATTAGAATAGGGATAAGAGAGATTTAGTATTAATTTGACATAACAGATGGATCATCTCTTTTTCTTATTTTTCTTTTGCTTTTTTTAAAGTATTTTTCTTTATTCCTTTTTTGTTTTTATCCTGCCTTTTCTTTCTGTTTTCTTTTCCTTTTTTCTTTCTCTTGTCCTTTTCAGTTTTTCTCATATTTCTTTTCTTCTTCTTCAGCTTTACCATTTTTTCTTTGTTTTTTTCTTGAATTTTTCTCAATTATTATTATTTTTTAAATTCTTTCTTTTAGTCTTTTTTCTTTTTTCCTTTTTATATTTTCTTGTGTTTCTTTCTTTTTCTCTCTTTTCTTCCTCTTTCAACTTTTTTCTTCTTTGTTTTTCCTCTTAGTTTTTTCCCCTTTTCTTTCTTTTGCTCTTTCCTTTCTCCTTTTTTCGCTTTTTTTCCTTTTTTATTATACTTTTCTTTATTTTCTTCTATTTTTCTCTATTAGTTTTTCTTTCTGTAATTCTTTTGGACTTTTTACAGATTTTTACTTTTCAGATGTTCTTGTTTTTCTTTCTTTTTTCTTTTTTCTACCTCTTCCCCCCTTTACTTTTCTGTTTTCTACTCTGTTTTCTTTATTACTTTTCTTTCTTTTGCTCTTTTCCTTTCTATTTTTCCCACTTGTCTTTCTTTTACTCATGTTTTGTGCTTCTCTTTTGTATTTTCTTTTTCTCTTTTTCTATCATGTATGTTCTTTCTCTTCCTCAGTAAAAGGCTGAGTGAAAAACGAGAAGAAATATGGCGCCCTATGGTCAGTTGAGTCTCTGTATTATGCGTTCTTCGCTGTGCTCTTTAGCACTTATATTCATTCACACAACCCTATACAGCGACATCTATTGGTGAAAAAATGCAAACTGTTGGGGAGAAAGGAAGACATTTTCTTTCAATCCATTTACAAACAAGCAAAAAGGGTAAACATGTTTTGAATTAGCTGAGTGAATGTAAAGTATGGAATGGAAATGGTGATACACTCGTGCTACTGGCTGTAAAAAGTTATTTCTATTTTATTGCGACAGAAAAAAAAATCCAAACTGCTCTAATCACTGTCAATTATGCTAAAAGCCCCGGTGCTTAATTTGATTAAGCAATAAAAAATGCAAATGAGGTGATCAAGTGGAATTTTGCGAGCCAGGAATTAAAGGCTGTTTTGAGTTATGCTAAATGGAGCCAGAAAGATGGCTAGCAACGAAAAGGATGTGTCCTATTTGTGGATTAGTGCTTCAAAATTCAAGTCAAAGAAAAGAAAAGAAAATTTTACCCTCGTTGATGTCAAAGTGCTGGAAAACGGGAATAAATATGTGGTGCCATGTGTTAAACATACGGCCAACGGGTGGGTTCAGGCCCACCGAGGATTGTCATCTGGTCCGTGAAACAATGGCGAGAGAAACGCGAAAGAAAAGTCATCTGCCTCTCACAAATACACTGGAGCTGTGTTTCTTTTTCTCTCTCCTTTCTGTCTGTCTCTCTCTGTCTCTCTCCCCCTCTTTCTTTCTCTCCTTTTTTACTGACTTTATCTTTTTTACCCTATTTTTTTTATGTCTCTCACTCTTTCATTCTTTTTTTTCTGACTCTTTGTCACTCCCTCTCCTTTTTCTCCCCCTCTTTGGGCCTCACTTTTTTAGTCTCTCTCTTATTTATTCTATCTCACTTTGTATTTCTCCTTTCTCTTTCACTCTCGCTCTCTTTCTTTTTACATCCCTCTATTTCTTTTTATTCTCTCTTTCTCTTTCTCCCCCCCTCTCTCTCTCTCTTTCTGTTTCTTTCTCATTCTTTCTTTTTATCTGTGTCTATCTCTCCTCTGTCTCTTCCCTTTTCATTTTTCTCTTTCTCTTTCTCCCTTTTGCTCCTTAATTGTGTCTTTTTGTTTTATTTATCTCTTTCTCTCATTTTCTTTCTTTCTCCCTTTTTCACTCACTGACTTTCTTTCGCTCTCTCCATTTTCTATCTCTGCTTGTCTTTTTCTTTGTCTATGTTTGTCCCTCTTTCTCTCTCCTTGTGTTTTCTCTCTCTCTCTCTTTCCTTGTTATTTTTCTCTCATTTTCTATCTTTGCCCTTATTGCCCCCTCTCTCTTGCTCTTTCTGTCTCTCTCTTTCTTGTCTCTCTTTATCTCTTTCTTTCATTTTTGTTCTTTCTCTTTCTGTTAATCTCGGTATCTACCTTTCTCTCTCTCACTCCTTATGTTGGTCTCTCTTTGTCTCTCTCTCTCTCTTCCTTTTTTTCTAGCTCATTTTCTCTCTTTCTCCTTCTCTCTCTCACTCGCTTTCTGTCTCTCTCTTGCTTGTTCTCTCTCCTTCTCCTTCCCCTTCTCTCTTTCCTTCTCTCCTGCTTTCTCCCTTTCTGTCTCTCTCTCTTTTACCTGTTCTTTCTCTCTCTCTTCCCCTTTTTCTATTTATTTTTTACTGTCTCTCTTCTCTCACGAGCGTTATTTCTCTCTCTCTCTCTCTCTCTCTCTCTCTTTTTCTCTCTCTCTCTCTATTTCTCTCTACTTTATTTATCTCTTTTATTCTTCTCTCTTGTTCTCTCTCCCTTGCTCATTCTTTCTTTCTTTCTTTTTCTCTCTCCCTGTCTCTTCCTCTCTTCCTCTTTAATGTACTAGTCCACACACAGTAAGAATGTTTTTTTTTTTTCTAGCTCGTGGAGCTAAAACTAATTTGACACTCCTGACACGGTGCATTGGAAAACCCCGACGCACACCTAAAGCTTTTACTAACGCAGGTTGAATTTTGTGGCAGACGCGCTGCTTTTGTATGAAAGGGAAAGCCTAATTGAATAAATGGAAGATGGCACAACAGTCGCGTTTAAATTAATGAAATGAGTCTGGTAATTGGGCTCATCCCAGTCTGCCCATATGCTTCTGCACAGCACTTAGGGATGAGAGGTCAGGGGTAAATATAATAACCGTGAAAAGAAAAAGCTCTTGGGACCTGGCCCTTTTAAGCTAACTTGGCCAACAAGCAAGGCATTTATTTTTTTGACGATTCCATTTTTCTTTGCAAAAGGGAATGTAAATGTTAGTGGATTCTGAATACATTGTAACTTTTCGCTCTTATATTGCACACAGTCATTTTCCTGTTTATACTGTTTCCACAGACCAGTGATGGGAACTCTGTCTTTTTTCATAGAAACGGCTCTTTTGGCTCGGCTCACTAAAAAGAGCCGGTTCTTTTGTATCCCAAGCATTTCTACATATTGCCTTTGTTACTTTAATCCATGAAATAAGCCAAGTCATGTTTATTTGTATAGCCCTTTATCCGAAGGAGTCTAGAAGGGCTTTACAGACCACAGACTATTGCAAACTACGGACTATTACTACACCATCCCCTGATCTAAAACCTACATGAGGGCAAGGAAAAACTCAATAACCTCAACATAAAGAAAATGAAGAAACCTTGAGAAGTCAAGTCAAGTCACGTTTATTTGTATAGCCCCTAACCACAAGGAGTCTCAAAGAGCTGCACAGGCCACAGACTATTGCAAACTACAGACTATTATAACACCATCCCATGATCCAAAATCCATATGAGGGCAAAGAAGAACTCATAAATCTCAGCATGAGGAAAGTGATGAAACCTTGATAAGCCAAGTCATGTTTATTTGTATAGCCCTTTATCAGAAGGATTGTCAAAGGGCTTTACAGACCACAGATTATTCTAAACTACAGACTATTATTACATCATCCCCTGATCTAAAACCCATATAAGGGCAAGTAAAAACTCGAAAATCTCAGCATGAGGAAAATGATGAAACCTTGAGAAGGGACCGCACATGAGGTAATCCCCCTTCCAGGATGACAAGGCTGCAATGGAAAATCAAAAAATCTCATCTCTCATCTCATCTCATTAGCCGTACCGCTTATCCTCATTAGGGTCGCGGGGGGGCTGGAGCCCATCCCAGCCATCTCCGGGCAGTGGGCAGGGGACACCCTGAACTGGTTGCCAGCCAATCGCAGGGCACACAGGGACAGACAACTCATTCGCTCATTCACACCTAGGGACAATTTGGACCGGCCAATTCACCTGAAATGTATGTCTTTGGAATGTGGGAGGAAACCGGAGTGCCCGGAGGAAACCCACGCAAGCACGGGGAGAACATACAAACTCCGCACAGGAAGTCTGGAGCTGGATTTGAACCCACGACAGGTTCCCATGACATGAACTGTGCCGCACAAGCGCTAACCACTGCGCCGCCGTGCTGCCTAAAATAAAATATAAAATATAATATAAAACAAAAATCAAATCAAAGGGATGACAAGTTATTTAATATTCAAAAGACCAAGTGGGAGACACAAATGTGGAACAGGATGCTCTGTTCAGATGAGAGCAAAGTTTAACTTGTTGGGCTGAATGCAAAGTGTTACGTTTGGAGCGAGAGCAACACTTCACATCGACCTGAAAACACCATTCCCACTGTCAAACATGGTAGTGGCAGCGTCATGCTCTAGGGCAGGGGTGGCGAAGAAGTTTGACACAAAGAGTTGAAATTTTTTAACTCTGCAGTCAAAGAGCCACACCACGCACTGACCGGCAATAGACGTGACCTTCACAGATGATTGGCAGTCAGTTATGTGTCCAGAACAGCATAAAAACAACAAATTAATTTCAAAATATTATTTATTATTTGTTATTAACAAAAACTAAACATGAAACGAGGCAAAGAGCCACATTATTTAGTAAATATGATGAGGCAAAGAGCCGCATTCTTATTGGCCAAGAGCCGCGTGTTCGCTCTAGGGTTTCTTTGGGACTGTGAAGAACGTTTACGTTAATGGGAAGAGTTTTGGCAGAAAATCTGTTGGAATCAGCAAGATACCTGAGAATGGTGCGTTTACCAAATATTATGTGATATTATGCACGAAACGACTTAAAACATGGGAGAAAGTATTCCAAAAATCAAACAAAAAAATGGCAAAATTTAAAGTAAAGAAAGAAAAGAAGAAAAGGAAAACAAGGAATTAAATATTTGTCCATACCGATCTGATCCCTAATACTTTTTCCTCGGAAATGTACACACCTTGGTGAAAAAGACACAAATCTGAGACAATCTTTAGAAAACTGCAAATTATATATTTTCCCATTGCCTGAGTATGTGTAAACTTAATAGGTTTTTGTGAATGTTTTAGAGTAGTGTTTTTTATCTTGGAGAACATTACACAGAGCAATAGTTTTACTAAATCGCGCCAACTTTGTGTCATAAAATCACAAATTCTTAATTACCATAAATTCCAGACTACTAGTCGCTGATTTTTTTTAACTTTTTAAACACTCCAGCTTTATATACCGTGCGGCTTATTCCCTTTATATTTGGTGGTGGCACCGAGGAAAACCAAGATGCAAACGGTCTAAATACAAAACCCAGATGATACATCTGGAAACATTTAAGATGCCTTTCAAGAGAAATTAGTCCATCTTTTTGCCAATGTGATTCATATACGACATAACAGGAGAAAAATGCAAGTTTGACGGTACAGTAATCCGTTGCTGTTTCGTTGTTTACTTTTCACATTTTCGTCGCGCGTTGTGTTTTGCAGCAGACAACACACAGCAAATGCTATCACAGAGGCAGGTCTCAGAGGACTGTATGTGTTGGGTGGGCAAGACTGTCTGTGTGTCCGACTGTCATAGGATGGTGTACGTTGTCAGTCAAACAGTCGGGTGAGCGCATACATAAGACGCACCGGATTATAAGGCGCTACAATGGGAACGTTGACAAAGCAGTCAGATAGTTCAGTCCAACTTATTACCCCCTTAACATTCCGAAAGCTTGCAAAGACGCAAATACGTGTCGAGAACACGTGCGGATGCGGTGTCCGTACGATGTCACTCAAATGCATCGTTCCATCATTCGGAAGGTTAAAGTCTTGGGATTCAAGAAATGCCAACCATTCCTTACTATCTATTTTCTTTTTCGCTCGCAACTTTACTGTGCATATGATAATAAATACTTGGAATTGAGTTTAATACAAAAATAGACACTACATTCCATTCATTATCTGCACCGCTTATCACAGAAACATCGAGTTCAGTCTGAAACAAGATACAGGGACAATATAAAACCCAGAGTAGCTCACCGAAGTCGTTGTGATCATAATAATGTGCAGCCAATGTCTTCTTATATCCGTGAGGGTAGTAAATCCAGGAGAATACAATATTTACAAATACAGAATAGGATAGAAAAGGATCCGCCCCTTGACCTCCGAATAACTTTAGCCAATAGTGATCGATTCAAATAATGATTGACACATTGGTTAGCCAATGAAACGCCGGTAAATAAATCCCAGCATACACCGCGTACTACTTGGCGTTCGGGGGAAAATCTAGTCGGCGGCTGCAAGTTAGTTGGAAAACTTTGCAATTTTAAAATTGATCCATAAATAAGGCGCACTATATTATAAGGCGCATGGTCAGCTTTTGAAAAAAATAAAGGCTTTTAGGTGCGCCTTATAGTGCGGAAAATACGGTAACCGTTTCCCACGGGTTGTAGCTCCAGGTCATCCACTTCATGAGTAATGGATCCGTCATCGTTGAGATACAGGCTCAGCATACAAGGCTTGTGTAAGATGTTACATAGCCGCAGCGGTAGGTCTGACCTGTGGCCTCACTATTGCTTCCTCTCCTGACGCTGCCTCAGTCTCTTCCCGGACCCGGTTATAATCCACGGAGGACTCAGTGGTGATCAGCATTTCTTAGCGCTCTTCTGACAATTTATTTATTGAATTTATTTTCAATGAAGCGAGCCGCTAAAATACTAGCTGTTGCCGTGCTTCGCGGTTTTTTTTAGGTGTCTTGTGCGCGCGACAGAAAGAATGGCTGACAATATACACCAGCCTATCACTGTAGTGCATACAGACAGGCACACCCGCCCATCACACACAAACAAAACCCTCTGCATGTCACAGACCATAAACAGATACAGGACCCAATAGCGCTCGTTTGCTCAGTTTTTATTAATAAAGAGGGAGAATAGGGCTTGCTTCCACGATCCGATGATTGAAGGACAAGGGTAGCAGGTGGCAGGAGATGCGGAAGTGGCGCTTCCGTGTCGAGTGAGTATGGTCGACGATTGGCAGGAAATACAAGTCGTTAGCCGGGACGGGAGAGCAAGGGCGGTGTCAAGTTCGGAAACAAGGTCGGCAACTGGTGTAAGGCAGGTAGCGGGTCAAAACAGGTCAGATATCGGGGCAGAGTCGGATTCGGAAACAGGTCGGCAACAGGTATCAAGCAGAGAAAAACAGGGCAGGAACAGAGTCTGAACGTGAGAGCTTGCTGAGCTGGGAGCAACGGTTCGCACAACGATCTGACAGGGATCTCTTAAAAGCCGGGGGTTCAAAAAGAGTCCATCAGCCAATCAGCTCTCAGGGCAGTCACAGGTGCTCTGAATCGGCAGTCATGACACTGCGACCTGCCTCCACGATAGCATTTGCTGTGTGTTGTCTGCTGCAGGACAGGATGCACGGTGAAAATCCACTAAGTATCCAAACCAGGAAAATTAAATCGTAATACAGCGAGGGATTACTGTATCGATTTTCACCAATAGTTGCCGCTGCTACTACAATGAAATCCTAATTTTGACATGTCTTTAGGCTTGGATGCCCATCAGTTGTGGGAATCTGGGTCAAATTTACACCTTTTTGGAAAAAGAAGGAATATTCGTTCGGAGGTTTAAATCCAAGTGTGTGACAGTAAGCTGAAGGTGAAGAGAAAAGGCTGTTCTTTTGCAAGTATTCCCATTGAGAATAATAGGTCCGGCACAGTGCTGGCACCAGGTGCTTCCCTGGAACGTGACAGTCAACTTAATTGCAGCTTTTAGGATCATTACTGCTCCCATGTGAATGTCAAAATGTACAAGGCTAGTGGGCCTTTGACAAACAGGCAGCCACCTCCCACCACCCGCCACTCACCAGGAGTGTACACATAACCAATAGAAAATGGGCCTTCTTTTGTGCCTTCCTTTCTTTCCACCATGAGAAGTGTATAACAGTATCCTTTTCAGTTTTCTGTCTAGATCAGAACAAATGAAGTAAGAGGAGTTGCACAATGTATTATTGGTGAATTCAAATTGAAGTATGGACAGAATTCTAGATTCTCTCCGAGGTACAAAACAAAAAATATGGTAAGGAACTTGAAAGGACGACTATATTCGGTATATAAGGGATTATTGGTGGTAACCAGCCCTGCTTTGGGGGGAGTCATACCTAAGACTTTCAACATTGGTACCCATTTGCTCCGTAATTGGCGCTCGACATTAGGGGTTGGGATTGGGGGGGGTCTGGTCACAATTGACTATCTCGCATTGCTTACCGTGCACCATCGTACGACTGTATATGGGAGCCGACCCCGGGTAAGATGGGAAAAGAAGAGGAAGGGATTATCCATGGTGATGGATGGATTTTTAGATGAAAAAGATGACCTCACAGTTGAGATCTCACGAGGGGTGGAGGGGATCGCTCCAAATATCGATACTTGGATTTGATCGATACTATTGTCTTGGGATCACGGGTTGTAGCTCCAGGTCATCCATTTCTTGAGTAATGGGTCTGTCATTGTTGAGATACTGTCACGGTTGCCAATTGGTCCCAGCCGTGTGGCACCGGGTTCTGTCACAGTTGCCATGGCGCCCAATTGTTCCCCGCCGTGTGGCGCCAGGCTCTGTTACGGTTGCCACGGCGCCCAATTGGCCCCGCCCATGGACACCAGCTGAAACGCGTTGACAGATTGCTCCCTGGCGCTCATTTCTCTTCTCCCCAATAATAGTGAGTAACGTTACACGAGTGGGTTCTACTTCCTGTTTCCTGTCCTGATTTGTGACAGACCCATCCGTTTAAGGGATACATGAACCTGTCACGGTCGCCATGGCTACCAGTCTGCCGCGCCCCCGAACTCAGCTGCAGCAGATCAGCTGTTTGCTGGTCTGCTATTTAAGGCTGGATTTTGGGTTTGGCGGGCGCTGGCTCATTACACAATCCCAGGTCTGTTATACCTTGTCCTGTTTTAGGTTTAAACATTTTCCGTCTGTTATGCCTTGTCCTGTTGAGTTCGTGCCGGAGGAACTCTGTATTGTTCTGTTTTGGTCCCGGAGTATTGGGCGACTTTTATTTTGTTAAATAAAACTTATGATCGTCAACGCATATGAGTTCTCCCTTCCTGCCTCCTGCCTCCGTTCTGGTCCGGTCACTCCTTCCCCCCACCACGCCACGCGACAGAATGAGCCAGCCACGACAAGAACTCAGCGAACGATCCCAGCGCGATTTGGGGAGACCTGGAGAACGCAGCTTGGCAAGCGCCCACTGAGTCCAACTTCGACTCCCTGCCCGTTCGAACCACGGCCCCGCCCGTTGTGGCCATTGCTGTGCCTCGAATGGGGTCCCGGGAGGAATTGACGCCTGCCTGTTCGACTCTCATGCCTGCCTGCCCGACTCCCGTGCCGATTGCCTGCTATTCAGTCTCCCCTGCGTGCCAGTCCGACTCCGACTCCGCTGCCTGCCGGGCCGACTCCGACTCCGCTGCCTGCCGGGCCGACTCCGACTCCGCTGCCTGCCGGGCCGACTCCGACTCCGCTGCCTGCCGGGCCGACTCCGCTGCCTGCCGGGCCGACTCCGCTGCCTGCCGGTCCGACTCCGCTGCCTGCCAGTCCGACTCCGCTGCCTGCCAGTCCGACTCCGCTGCCTGCCAGTCCGACTCCGCTGCTCCTGTTTTGCCGGTTCTGATTTTGACTCTCTCCTGTTTTGCCGGTTCTGATTTTGACTCTCTCCTGTTTTGCCGGTTCTGATTTTGACTCTCTCCTGTTTTGACGGTCCTGATTTTGACTCTCGCCTGTTTTTGCCAATTTTGACTGTCCTCTGTGTTTGTCGGTTCTGAATCTCTGTCTGTCCTCTGTGTTTGCCGGTTCTGATTCCCTGTCTGTCCTCTGTGTTTGCCGGTTCTGATTCCCTGTCTGTCCTCTGTGTTTGCCGGTTCTGATTCCCTGTCTGTCCTCTGTGTTTGCCGGTTCTGATTCCCTGTCTGTCCTCTGTGTTTGCCGGTTCTGATTCCCTGTCTGTCCTCTGTGTTTGCCGGTTCTGATTCCCTGTCTGTCCTCTGTGTTTGCCGGTTCTGATTCCCTGTCTGTCCTCTGTGTTTGCCGGTTCTGATTCCCTGTCTGTCCTCTGTGTTTGCCGGTTCTGATTCCCTGTCTGTCCTCTGTGTTTGCCGGTTCTGATTCCCTGTCTGTCCTCGTGTTTGCCGGTTCTGATTCCCTGTCTGTCCTCGTGTTCGCCGGTTCTGATTCTCTGTCTGTCCTCGTGTTTGCCGGTCCAGTTTGCCTGCCGGCCCCCCCCAACCCTGCCGAGCGAGGTAGTATTTTATTTATTTTTTACTTTTTTGGGGACCTCAGGAGCTGTCCCTTAAAGGGGGGGCTCTGTCACGGTCGCCATGGCTACCAGTCTGCCGTGCCCCCGAACTCAGCTGCAGCAGATCAGCTGATTGCTGGTCTGCTATTTAAGGCTGGATTTTGGGTTTGGCGGGCGCTGGCTCATTACACAATCCCAGGTCTGTTATGCCTTGTCCTGTTTTAGGTTTAAACATTTTCTGTCTGTTATGCCTTGTCCTGTTGAGTTCGTGCCGGAGGAACTCTGTATTGTTCTGTTTTGGTCCCGGAGTATTGGGCGACTTTTATTTTGTTAAATAAAACTTATGATCGTCAACGCATATGAGTTCTCCCTTCCTGCCTCCTGCCTCCGTTCTGGTCCGATCACTCCTTCCCCCCACCACGCCTCGTGACAGAACCGGGATTTCCAGCTCTGTATAGGTACACTGGCTTACAAGGCATACTTTAGAATCTCTTGCAAATTTAGGGTTTTGGGTCCTTTGTTCTGGAAAATACAATGCTTTAGTTTGTTTTATAGCATTTGTGTTTTTGTTACATTGCTGTTATTTTTTGGTTTGACGATCTTGACCTTTGTTGAAAAGCAGTTGTCAGTAGCTCAGGAGGTAGAGCACTTGTCTTGGGATCAAGAGGTCGCATGTTCGATTTCCCGGCTCCTCTGTGTAATATGTCAGGGTCCTTGGGCAGGACACTGAATCCCTAATACCCCCGATAAGCACATAGTTGCTATTGATGTGTGAGTGTGTGAGTGTGTGCTAATGGTAAGTGTGAAAAGCGTTTTAGGAGGTCACTTAAACTTCATTTTCAAAATATTGTGCAATGGAAGTTTTTATAGTGGTTAGTATGATACCGTCCATTGCACAATATTATGTTTTAGGTGGTATTACAGTTCCTCATACTTTTCTTTTCATTACATTGCTCCTTTTTTGGTTTTTCTCTCTTGTTTTAAAAGGGTTGTAATAGAAATATCTGTACCAATATACTGTTTACGTTTGCTTTGTAGTTATTTAATAAAAAAAAAAAGACCATGATTAAGCAGCACAGCAGTGCAGTGGTTAGCGCGTGTGCGGCACAGTTCCGAGGTCATGAGATTGAACCTCCTGTGTGGAGGTTGCATGTTCTCCCCGTGCTTGCGGGGGTTTCCTCCGGGCACTCTGGTTTCCTCCCACATTCCAAAAACATGCATGTCAGGCTAATTGGCCTGCCCAAATTGTCTCGAGGTGTGAATGAGCGAGTGATTTTTCTGTCTCTGTTTGCCTTGCGACTGGCTAGCAACCATTTCAGGTATCCCCTGCCCACTGCCCGAAGATAGCTGGGATGGGCTCCAGCACCCCCGCGACCCGACTGAGGATAAGCGGTGCAGATAATGGATGGATAGACCATGTTTAAGGTGATTTTATCAGAATATAAACTAACTAACTAATATTCAATGACAGTGACATTTCTAAGAAATCAGTATTGGATCAGTAAAGATGGATACCACCTTGTATTTACTTGAATCGGATCAACACAAAAAAACCCAAGTATCGCCCACTCCTTGTCATGATTACCGATGTGATGCACCTGTGCCGGCTCCTTTGGCGCCAACTGTCTCGGACTATGATTGGCTCCCTGTCACTATTTAAACCCACGTCTACAGGGAGTGCAGACTTATTAGGCAAGTTGTATTTTTGAGGATTAATTTTATTATTGAACAACAACCATGTTCTTAATGAACCCAAAAGTCTCATTAATATCAAAGCTGAATATTTTGGAAGTTGGAGTGGGGCTTTTTTAGTTTTAGCTATTTTAGGAGGATAGCTGTGTGTGCAGGTGACTATTACTGTGCATAATTATTAGGCAACTTAACAAAAAACAAATGTATACCCATTTCAATTATTTATTTTCATCAGGGAAACCAATATAACAGCTTAACATTCACAAATATACATTTCTGACATTCAAAAACAAAACAAAAACAAATCAGTGACCAATATAGCCACCTTTCTTTGCAAGGACACTCAAAAGCCTGCCATCCATGGATTCTGTCAGTGCTTTGATCTGTTCACGATCAACATTGCGTGCAGCAGCAACCACAGCCTCCCAGACACTGTTCAGAGAGGTGTACTGTTTTCCCTCCTTGTAAATCTCACATTTGATGAGGGACCACAGGTTCTCTATGGGGTTCAGATCAGGTGAACAAGGAGGCCATGTCATTAGTTTTTCTTCTTTTAGACCCTTTCTTGCCAGCCACGCTGTGGAGTACTTGGATGCGTGTGATGGAGCGTTGTCCTGCATGAAAATCATGTTTTTCTTGAAGGATGCGGACTTCTTCCTGTACCACTGCTTGAAGAAGGTGTCTTCCAGAAACTGGCAGTAGGACTGGGAGTTGAGCTTGAGTCCATCCTCAACCCGAAAAGGCCCCACAAGCTCATCTTTGATGATACCAGCCCATACCAGTACCCCACCTCCACCTTGCTGGCGTCTGAGGCGGACTGGAGCTCTCTGCCCTTTACCGATCCAGCCATGGGCCCATCCATCTGGCCCATCAAGACTCACTCTCATTTCATCAGTCCATAAAACCTTAGAAAAATCCGTCTTGAGATTTTTCTTGGCCCAGTCTTGACGTTTCAGCTTGTGTGTCTTGTTCAGTGGTGGTCGTTTTTCAGCCTTTCTTACCTTGGCCATGTCTCTGAGTATTGCACACCTTGTGCTTTTGGGCACTCCAGTGATGTTGCAGCTCTGAAATATGGCAAAACTGGTGGCAAGTGGCATCTTGGCAGTTGTACGCTTGACTTTTCTCAGTTCACGGGCAGTTATTTTGCGCCTTGGTTTTTCTACACGCTTCTTGCGACCCTGTTGACTATTTTGAATGTAACGCTTGATTGTTCGATGATCACGCTTCAGAAGCTTGGCAATTTTAAGAGTGCTGCATCCCTCTGCAAGATATCTCACTATTTTTGACTTTTCAGAGCCTGTCAAGTCCCTCTTCTGACCCATTTTGCCAAAGGAAAGGAAGTTGCCTAATAATTATGCACACCTGATATAGGGTGTTGATGTCATTAGAGCACACCCCTTCTCATTACAGAGATGCACATCACCTGATATGCTTAATTGGTAGTAGGCTTTCGAGCCTATACAGCTTGGAGTAAGACAACATGCATAAAGAGGATGATGTGGTCAAAATACTCATTTGCCTAATAATTCTGCACTCCCTGTATCTGTCACCTGTTGTCAGTCCATCTGCGAACCTCAGTGTACTCCAGGCAAGCTCTTTTGACCCTGACTCCCACCTGCTTTTGCTCCCGTCTGTTTCCCGGCTTCGACCCGTTTTTTTTTTATCCTGACCACGTCTAAGTAGATAGACGGATAGATGGATACTTTATTCATCCCCGTAGGGAAATTCACACTTCTAGCAGTCTCCTTTGTTGTCTATTAACAGATTAACAGGATGCCCTCGCGGTGGTTTGTTGTAGTTTAGCCACAGTGGATTGGATGACGTCACACGCTAGTCCAAAAGTTTGACTTCCCTGCGGCAGATGGGAATCTTTGTGCCCAGGGATACACCACCTCGTGTTAGCGAGTCCACCTCCTCTCTGCTCCCGCTGGCTTTCGTGTCTCTGTCCAACAGCGCTGAAGCCGGGTAGCTCCAGATAGCTTTGGTAGTTCCGGGTAGCTCCGGAGGGCTCCACGTTAGCGTCCGGGATGCTAGACGTGAGCCAGGTTTCCGTAAAACACAGCAAACTGCACTCCCTGTGCGCTTTAATGTTTTTTTAATGTCTACTCTCCTCTCATGGCTTTCGACTCATTTCTGATCCCGACCACGTTTTTTGCTCTCCTGCCCCGGCTACTGACCTGTTTTTTTCCCGTTCCCGACACCGCCATCGCTCACCACGGAAGTCCCACTTCTGCTTTCAGAGAGACCTGTTTCCCGCGTCCAGCGATCACCGGATCGTGAGTGCAACCCTTTCCTTTCTTCTAATAAAACGCAAGTGGGTCCTGTCTCCGTTCTGGTCCTAACACATAACCAAAAGGAAATGGGCCTTCTTTTGTGCCTTCCTTCCTTTCTACGATTGGGAGAAGTGATTAAAAGTAAATGAGTGAGGTTTATTATTAAAAAAAGTTCAAAAATTAAGTATCTTGGACGTTCATTGTAGAAGGAAAAAAACTACATGCAAATATGATTAAGTAGAATAATACATTTTCTTCAAATTATTAATTCATTTTTTGCATTAAATTATTGTTGGTAATGTAATGATTAAACGGATAACCACAAACCTGTCTTTTTTCATTTTCTCATTTTATAATTCGTAATATAATGCATCAAAGCAAGTGAGCCGTTTGAGAGCTCTCTTTAATGAGTTGAGCATAAAAAGCGGACTTCCTTTCACTACATCACTACCACATGAAATCCGAGACGGCAGATGCATGCGCACAGTAGCATCAAACCGCTCGCTTCGTTTGCAACGAAAAAATAATAATACAGAGATAGAGGCTACCGCGGCGAACTCGTTTGCCTTGATTGATTTGCCGTTTCGTCATAGTCGGTGTATACCGGATGGTACCCATAATTGACAAATTTGCGTTTTTCCGTACAGATTTTCTTATACGTCGTACACGTCTTAAAATGCCTGATAAACTTACTTTATACGGCAAAAACTTACAGGTTCACAGGTATGAGAAAGGTACTGAAACGGAGAACCATATTCGGTAAATAAGGGACGGCCGATGGTGATGGATGTATTTTCAGATAACGCAGATGAAAAAGATGACTTCACAGTGGAGCTCTCAGCCCTCTCTCTTCTCCCCCCTCCAACCTTTGTGACTCCAGTTGTCATGGCTGCAAATGCCTCATAACAGATATGCTAGTTAAGGAGCCCATTCATCATTGGAGAGGGGAAGCTTGCATACAACTCAAGAGCCTGAAAAAGTGGCTCTTCAAGAGCCTTGGCCTCATCCCCACAATCATCAAATGAGGACTTCCATTGAACATCATTGCTGACAGTGAAGATTATAATGTAAAGTAGTGTTTTTTGAAAGTACCCTCAAAATTCTTTAATTGCTATCTCCATGTTGGTGCCAATCTTCCGGCTTTTTGAACAACACGCGTCTGCATTTTATCAAAATAACCTTGCAGCTTCATTTGCATCTTGAATATACCTTGCAACCTTCAATTTAAGTCTTAAGGTTCAAGAAAATTATTCATTCTGTATTTGCGGTAACCAGCATTGAGAATAACCCGTTCCTTTGAAACGTGTTCCTGATTACTTTTCCCTGTAAAGAGTACAGACGCTCCCCTACTTACGACCATTCGACTATCGAAAAACAGTAGCTATGGACATTTTTTTAGAGATGTCGAAAAATATCCGGACATTGCTGTAAGTTATATTTAGTATTCTGCACTTACAGGACAGTACGGTAGTGCTTCTTTCTCCGCTACCGGTGTGTGGCGCTGTGAGAGGTAACCAAGCATCCACCCCAAAGAAGAAATCTTCCTAGTTTATGTCTAAACATTCCATACTGTATCGCCAGCGCGCTAAGAACTTTGACATCTTTATTGTTTAATATCTTGTGCATCCATTCAATATGGTTTGTGTAAAGTGTAAGGAAGAGTCGAACTTTTTCTTTTGAAATGAAAGTGGAATAAGAAAGCTTGATGCGGTTGAGAAAATGGCTGGATCGCCTTATTTCATCCACTTTCTACCATGGAGGAGGAAGTCGCCTCTTGAAGCCCATCTACAAAAAGTTAACTTAACTTTATTTATCTTTATTTCTATCCATCTATCCATCTATCCTGGTCATATCCCTCGAGAGTGGTGACCGACAGCAAGACAAACGCATACACAGAAACAAAGAAAAGAAAAAAGTAGCAAAAAACACAAAAAATACACCATGCCCATGTTTACCAAACACCCAAACAAATTAAACGTTAAAAGTTTTGTCACGGTTGCCGTGACACCCAATTGGCCCAGTGTGTGTGACACGGTTGCCATGGCACCCGATTGGCCCCGCCCATGTGGCGCCAGCTGCAGCTTGTTGACAGATTGGCTGCCTGTCAGTATTTAAACTCTGTCCTGCCAGTTCCCTTTTCTCGGTCCGTCTGCGAATCTCTGTTTTACACGGTAAGCCCTTTTTGCCTGTCCAGTTTTTTGCCCCTGTTAGTCTCCCATTACGATCTGTTTTGATCTCGACCACGTCTACTCTCCTCTCCTGGCTTTCGACTTGTTTCCGATCCCGATCACGTTTTTGCTCTTTTTCCCCGGCTACTGACCCGTTTTTTCCGTTGCCGACACCGCCATCACTAGCCACGGAAGTCCCACTTCCGCGTCCGAGCAACCTAATCCCCGCGACCAGCGATCTCCAGATCGTGTGTGCGCTCCTTTCCCTTCTTCCCAATAAAACTGTGAGAAACGTTACGCGAGTGGGTCCTGTCTCTGTTCTGGTCCTGGCAATTTTTCAGCACAAAACAATACAGGTTACTTATACAAGCCTTTAACGTACTTATATAAACCTTAAACATACAAAATATAGCACTGAAACAACTTACGAACAAATTCAACTTACGAACGGTCATCCGGATCATATCTCGTTCGTAAGTATGGCAGCGTCTGTACTATAACGCGTTACTCATAACATTTTGTATCTTATCTGTCGTTACATCATGGTGCATTAATTTGCCAATCATTAAAGGCAGAATCAGGAATCTGATTGCTACATGTTCCTCCTCCGCTAACGATGTATCTATATATATATATATATATGTATATATATATATGTATATATATATATGTATATATATATATATATATGTATATATATATATGTATATATGTATATATATATATATATATATATATATATATATATATATATATATATATATATATATATATATATATATATATATATATATATATACATATACAGCTGCATCACGTTTGATGTTGAGGCAGCAGGAGTCAATGATGAATGCCTTGACGATATCATTGATATCAGATATCAGAAGAACAAGGTTCAACAGCAACTCTTCAGAACGACAACGTTCTAGTCTAAACGTTTTACTGTCAACAAATAGATAAGTATCCAGTGAATGCAGAAATGTCAAACTCTATTTGGCTCTGAGGTCAAATCCAGACTTTTTGTTCTCAGGCAGGCCTGATCAGTAAACGGATGTCAACTCTGAATTTTTACCTTTAGTTTTTCAGTATTGTGCTTTATCATTCATCCTACATTAGTAGCCTACCTGACATATTATAATCACGGACTACAATCGATCTTTTTCTCAACACAACACTTTTTCACAAACAATGGGTAAAAAGATTTTCATGTTTGGCATCGAATGTGTTTAACATTTGAGTGAATGTGGTTTTACTCCTGAACCAAATCACCACGCTGGACAAACTCAAGGCTGACCGCTAGCGGATGGAAAGAGCATTCGGTTTGTATGTATTTTAAAACATCGTAACTTTTATTGAAAATAATCCAGGGACTCACTTATTTTATTATTATTTTCATTTAAGAAATGTATGAAAAGCCAGATTAAATCATCCAATGGGCCAGATTTGGCCTGCGGCCCCGGCCTGTATATTCGAGTTAGTGCCAATTAAGCTCTGGGTTTTTTTTGTAATATAATTTGTTACAAAATATATTTTTAAACTTTAAAAAAGATAACAAAGAAAAGGAACATACTTTGCTGTAAAAATGTAACGAGAGTAGCACTATAGTCAAGTTAAAGGCATGCAAATCCAAGCTCGTCTATAAAAGGTAACAGTAGAAGTCACACCGATTTGAATTACCAATAGATGAATCATTGCTAAGATGTAACTAGTATTTTTAAAATGTACTTACTTATTATGAAATACCACTTTAAAACACTCAGTCTGTGTTGCTACACTACATTCAGAAATGTTCT
The DNA here is from genome assembly GCF_059441175.1 of Urocampus carinirostris. Taxonomy (NCBI): domain Eukaryota; kingdom Metazoa; phylum Chordata; class Actinopteri; order Syngnathiformes; family Syngnathidae; genus Urocampus; species Urocampus carinirostris. Next base: position 23,821,943 of record NC_142353.1, on the reverse strand, counting down.
AAATGGAGTAATAGTACATCATTTACCCTCGTAAAATTATTTTATAATTGTTAATAAATTTTGAAGCAGTAAACTAAACAAATTGAAGTGACTGCAAATCTTTGTAACATTTTTGAAAAACACTCGTCACACGTTATTTTTTACGGAGTCAATGTCAATTTGAATAAATTAAAGAAAACAGTTTCTGAATCCGGTATAATTTATATAAAAATGAATGGACAGTATACATACTTGAAACCGTGCAGGGCCAAAGGGGGCTCAGATATCATTTCCACACAAAAAATGAACTTTTTTTGTTTCAATTCATGATCAACTCATTTTTTTTCGATTAGATAGATACATTCAAAATGAAACAACCATCCTTTTTTTGCGAGCAGACTTTATTTCGGTGAGTTTGTGCGCGCAGGCGTGCGCATGTATTTGCCCATCTGCGTGCGAACTTGTGTATGGATATTAACTGTTTTGTTCGTACATAAAAGTGATTATTTTGCAACGACATAAAAGGCTTTCTGAAGTGTGTGGACTCTGGATATTAAATGTTTTTGTTCATATTGTAATGCCCCTGCGTGTGGTCACGCCGTCCTTCATGCGTAATACAATATATAAAAGTGGTTATTTTGCACAACATAAAAGAACATTCTGAAATCAAATAAGAAATCCCTTTTATTGCTCATGATTAAAATGTGTTGAAGTGATTATTTTCGTTATTACTGTGTTATTTGGATCTTGTTCAGTACACACAGGTTAAAAAATAAATGCAGGATAAGCGGGTCATGATTGGAAACACATCATTAGTTTGTCCCACTAAATCGTTTTACCATAATTAAATGTTTAGTGTTTAAATTATTTTTATTTTTGTTTCTATTTTTCAAATTAATATATTTATAAATACTAATGGCACTGAAGCAGCTCCTCAACAACCAAAATGAATCTCTCCACGCCATCCATGTGAATTTCATGATTATCAAAATTTGCAACACATAAAAGACAGGTATTGCTGCAAGAAACAAAACTTCGATTTGGACAATAAATAGTTTGGATGCTAGGAACTCTGTAAATCATTATCGTCTCGATTGATATAAAAAAGAAACAGCGCATTTTGCTTTAGTCAAAGAAAGACACACAAGACGTCGCTCTTTTTGAGCAAATATATATTAGATTCACGGAAAGACCTAATACTGTAACAAATTTAAGTGCACATCTTTGGAAAATGAAATAATTCTCCGGTGACCCAGATTCACGTGAATGTCCATTAGTGATTTTGAAAAACTCCAATGAATGTAATCACATTGAGAAAAAGAAGTTTATTTTCTCGGAGTGGGGGGGACCCTTTTCTTCTTCTTTGATGTAGCAAAAATCCTTCTTCTGATTGGGATTGTGTTCGACTCCCAATCAGATGTCCAACGGAACTCGGTTTGTAAACTCACTTGTGGCTAGGAAGGAAGGAAGGAGGGAGGGAAGGAAGGAAGGAAGGGAGGAAGAAAGAAAGAAAGAAAGAAAGAAAGAAAGAAAGAAAGAAAGAAAGAAAGAAAGAAAGAAAGAAAGAAAGAAAGAAAGAATAAGAAGGAAGGAAGGAAGGAAGGAAGGAAGGAAGGAAGGAAGGAAGGAAGGAAGGAAGGAAGGAAAGCAGGAAGGAAGGAAGGAAGGAAGGAAGGAAGGAAGGAAGGAAGGAAGGAAGGAAGGAAGGAAAGAAAAAAGGAAGGAAGGAAAGAAGGAAGGAAGGAAGGGAGGAAGGAAAAAGAAAGAAAGAAAGAAAGAATGAAAGAAAGAAAGAAAGAAATTGAAAAATAAAGGGAGGAATTACTAAATAAATAAATAAATAAATAAATAAATAAATAAATAAATAAATAAATAAATAAATAAATAAATAAATAAATAAATAAATAAATAAATAAATAAATAAATAAATAAGTTGGCTTCAGTGATGAAAGATTGGCTCATTGTGGTTTTGAAAAATTGAGCGTCGATAAGGTAAAATCCCATGATTGTCTTCACAGTGTCAATAATGCAATACAGGGAGTGCAGAATTATTAGGCAAATGAGTATTTTGACCACATCATCCTCTTTATGCATGTTGTCTTACTCCAAGCTGTATAGGCTCGAAAGCCTACTACCAATTAAGCATATCAGGTGATGTGCATCTCTGTAATGAGAAGGGGTGTGGTCTAATGACATCAACACCCTATATCAGGTGTGCATAATTATTAGGCAACTTCCTTTCCTTTGGCAAAATGGGTCAGAAGAGGGACTTGACAGGCTCTGAAAAGTCAAAAATAGTGAGATATCTTGCAGAGGGATGCAGCACTCTTAAAATTGCCAGGCTTCTGAAGCGTGATCATCGAACAATCAAGCGTTACATTCAAAATAGTCAACAGGGTCGCAAGAAGCGTGTAGAAAAACCAAGGCGCAAAATAACTGCCCGTGAACTGAGAAAAGTCAAGCGTACAGCTGCCAAGATGCCACTTGCCACCAGTTTTGCCATATTTCAGAGCTGCAACATCACTGGAGTGCCCAAAAGCACAAGGTGTGCAATACTCAGAGACATGGCCAAGGTAAGAAAGGCTGAAAAACGACCACCACTGAACAAGACACACAAGCTGAAACGTCAAGACTGGGCCAAGAAAAATCTCAAGACGGATTTTTCTAAGGTTTTATGGACTGATGAAATGAGAGTGAGTCTTGATGGGCCAGATGGATGGGCCCGTGGCTGGATCGGTAAAGGGCAGAGAGCTCCAGTCCGCCTCAGACGCCAGCAAGGTGGAGGTGGGGTACTGGTATGGGCTGGTATCATCAAAGATGAGCTTGTGGGGCCTTTTCGGGTTGAGGATGGACTCAAGCTCAACTCCCAGTCCTACTGCCAGTTTCTGGAAGACACCTTCTTCAAGCAGTGGTACAGGAAGAAGTCCGCATCCTTCAAGAAAAACATGATTTTCATGCAGGACAACGCTCCATCACACGCATCCAAGTACTCCACAGCGTGGCTGGCAAGAAAGGGTCTAAAAGAAGAAAAACTAATGACATGGCCTCCTTGTTCACCTGATCTGAACCCCATAGAGAACCTGTGGTCCCTCATCAAATGTGAGATTTACAAGGAGGGAAAACAGTACACCTCTCTGAACAGTGTCTGGGAGGCTGTGGTTGCTGCTGCACGCAATGTTGATCGTGAACAGATCAAAGCACTGACAGAATCCATGGATGGCAGGCTTTTGAGTGTCCTTGCAAAGAAAGGTGGCTATATTGGTCACTGATTTGTTTTTGTTTTGTTTTTGAATGTCAGAAATGTATATTTGTGAATGTTGAGCTGTTATATTGGTTTCCCTGATGAAAATAAATAATTGAAATGGGTATACATCTGTTTTTTGTTAAGTTGCCTAATAATTATGCACAGTAATAGTCACCTGCACACACAGATATCCTCCTAAAATAGCTAAAACTAAAAAAGCCCCACTCCAACTTCCAAAATATTCAGCTTTGATATTAATGAGACTTTTGGGTTCATTAAGAACATGGTTGTTGTTCAATAATAAAATTAATCCTCAAAAATACAACTTGCCTAATAATTCTGCACTCCCTGTAGTGTTGTTTGGTGCAATCTTGGCGTTGGGGTGATATGAGGAAGTCTCCCGGCTTTCCTCGGATTCAGGCCTCAATGGGACTTGAAACCATGCTGTTTGGCGTATCGGGAAGTTGAGATGACATGGAAGCTACTTCGCTGCCAGTAGAATTTGAACCCGGTCCGCCTTCCGAAAAACTGACCTGTGGAAATGGGTATGAATCGTTAGTTACTGATTTCGTAAACGTGACATCCAAGGGCGTAGTTTTGGCATGGGCGTGGAGGACGTGTCCCCATTTGAGGTAAGTTCTTAACCCAAAGGACGAGCTTGACTCGAAATTCGGGTCGGGTCTAAAATAGCAATCAATACGTTCGGGTTTTGTTGACTTTTTTTGTATGTATCCAGCTGTCATTGTTCTTTTTTTCTTTCTCTTTGTGGAGGATCTGCGCCATGGATTCCACCCCCTTCTTGCGCCAACGATCTCACCGATTCCACGCGCTTGTCCCGTCTGTGCAAGAGGGGGACGGAATCCACCGGCCGGATCCTCCACAGAGGAAAAGAAACAAAGAACAATGACAGCTGGATCATTTTTTTGTCAGCGAGAGAGAAACCCACCTGCTTCCATGTCCTCACAAATCAAATGTGAAAATTTGGATTTGCTTCGGGTCCCTCAAATCAAGGCTATACTCACGGGCCGTGGTCTAGTTGGGCTATATTTTTTCAAGGCCTGATCCTACCTGTAGCCCCCACCAATCTAGAGTCCTCATTGTTTTACCCCAACCAATATTAAGTAATCAAAACCAAGACTAAGCCTATGCCTTTTGTGACATCCTTCATTTTTTTTAAATGTCTCAGAAGGCAACTAAAGATCCTATTTAATCAAAATAATAACATGCAAATCTAAAATGTGTTGCATAAAATAGTTGGGTACTCAAACGATAAAGCACATTTTTCAAACCCATCGCCCTCAAGCCAAACTTGGCCAATAATGCAGCTCGCAAGAGCTTAAAATGCTTGAGCGTCTAAAAATAAACAAACTTTGACCTAAAACTACATTTCCCACAAAACCTGTCAACTACAATATCAGCGAAGTGACACTTCTGCGCCAGTATACAACGGTATATCTGTATGGATTCGCAGAATTGAGAAAATAATTATTCCAAAAATGTCCAAGATTTTGTTATTTACTCATACATTTCCAAATTGTGTTTGTATTTTGAATTTTTCTTCATCTCATCTCATCAGCTGCACCGCTTATCCTCAGTATCTCGAGCAAATTTTCCCTATACCAAACAACTGAAAACAAATTAATTAGTTCCCAGACCCTCAAAAGCATTCAAATTAAAACTAAATAGCTAGAGATGTATAATCCTGAGCATTAAAAACATATTCAAATAGTAATCGAACAAAAAAATGAAAAGAAAGAAAATGATAGAAAAGCGAGAACTAAGATTATTTTTAAAAAGCAGTAGGAGTTTTTAAGGAGCATCAAGCGCTAGTCTAACACAAAAGAGAAATATAATTGTAAACTTTCAGTAGCTTTCTCAGTACTTTTTCCAGTAGAACCAAAAGTCTGTTTAATTTGCTAATATAATATACCCTCAGGTTATATTGTCATAATTACTCATTGCCCGCACCTGTGCCCGCTCGTTTGGCGCCAGCTACTGCTCATTGCCTGATTGATTCCCCTCCTATCTATACTCAATACTTCAGTCACTCCTTGTCAGTCCGTCAGCGAACCTCCGCATACGCAAGGCAAGCACTTTGACTCTGGCTCCCGTCTGTCCCGTCCTCATTCGTATCCTGCTCGTCTGTCCCTGATTTCCTGATCGTCTCCGGCTCCCTGACTTTGCTCTTCTTTCGACAACGCTCTGATCTCCTGCTCCGGCTAGTGACCCGCTTTTGCCCGCCGACCACGCTCCGATCGCCCGTCACGACAAATCCTCTCACTTCCGCATTCCGATCACTCTCCGATCCCGTGAGCTGCTTGCTAATCCTGTCCAGCGAGCACAGGATCTCTGCTATTTGTTTCCCCGTACCTGACTTCTTCAATATCCCAAAAAACTTTCGTGTGAAACGTTACGCGTTTGGGTCTACTATCTTTTCTGGTTCTGACATAAAAACTAACATTCAAAAGTTTTGGGTCTCTTAGAAATTTCAATTTTTTGACGTAAGCCAAATTTGAAGGATCCAATTTTTCTAGCCTTTTCATTGTCTCAATTACACTTTCTATTTATTTTGCTACTCATTAGATGAAAAAAAGTCAGATTTTTCAGGGAAAACACTACGCGACCCCATGCACGGAGGCTCCGGACAGGAAAAACATACAGAGAGTAATCAACATAGCTCAGAAGATCATCGGCTGCTCTCTGCTCTGTCTAGATGACATTGCTGGCTTGCAATACCTCCCCTCCCCAGCCATCACCTCTTTAAACTCTTGCCCTCTGGTATGCGCTACAGGTCTCTCAAAACAAGGACAAACAGGCTTATAGAGAAACCTTTTTCCCCAGGGCCATCACCACCCTAGACAAGTGCATATAACTGTGAAAACATATCTTGCAACATTAGGTTTTTTTTTTTTTTTGATTATAAATGTTATGGCACTGCTTTACATTGCAATATTGTTGTGATGCACTATTCTTTTTCTTTGATGAAAATTGGACTACATTATAATTATGTTTTTTCTACTTTTTATCCCGGTAGTCTTTTAGCTTGTTTTCTCTTTAGAGTCTTTATTCGATGTTTACCCTGGAGTGCCATGGCCAATCGTGTGTCATATTTCACAACATTGAAATCAATGACAATAAAAGTAAGTCAATTCAGACTTTTGATCGGTGGTGTATATGTGTGCGTGTTCGTTTGTAAGAGACACTGCATTTGAATATTCAGAACATCCTTTGTTTGGAAATGGAGAGAAAACCAGACTAAAAAAAGATGACGAAAAGTAAGAGTGACGCACCAGTTGCTGAAAAGCGGGCTGGTCGATGTCACTCTGGAGCGCAAAGTCGCTGAGGACTTTCCAGGGTGGCTGGTAACTTTGCACCTCAACAGGGTTGACTTGGATTCCGCCATCGTGCCGTTCTGGACTGGCTGCCACCATCGGAGTACCTGTCATCCCCTGGATGTTCTGGAAAAGCAGGGCCCGCACCAGACATCAGTCACTTGGGCAATTCGTTTTGTATCAAATGCATTCACAATTGTTATTACCCACAAAATGTATTTGCGTAGCACTGATTGACGTTAAACGTAAGCAACAGAAGGTACAGCATGGGCTTACATTAAGTCAAGTCAAGTCTTGTTTATTTGTAGAGTCCTTAATCACAAAGAGTCTCAAAGGACTGCACAGACCACATTAGGCATCTTTATTTAAAACAATAGACAGAAGAAATGTTATCACTATCCAGAAAACAGCTGTAACACCAAAATCATCTTTTGAAGAACAAAAGGACTACAATGGATTCAGTCAAGTCATGTTTATTTAGAAAACCCCTAATGATGAGGAGTCTTAGAAGGCCTGTACAGACCACTGATTATTGCAACTACAGACTATTATTACACCATCCCCTGATCTGAAACATACATGAGAGTCCAGCGCTCCCCAACTCTGCATAGTGGTGAGAGACGAGATAGTGAGACATGTCAGGAATAGCTGGTATTCAATTGAAAGGGATGGCGCACGGGATCCAGTAGCCCAAGAGAGTATATCCATCTTTAAAGTGTTTTGTTGACCAAAACTATGCTGCATGTGAGCGCCTCCCGGACATCTGAAATGGTGATGCAGTTGCTCTGACGAGTGTACCGCAATCATTGATTTGCAGATTATGGGGTGCTGTTGGCTTTCCCAAGCCGTGATTTTCAGCTCTCACAGGAGTGGTTTGCAACCAAATGTGAAGCGACCAAGATGAAGATCAGAAACTCTGAGTCCAAGACCATGGTTCTCAGCTTTAAAAAGGTGGCACTCTCGATCTGGGCCAGGCATGAGATTCTGTCCTAAGTGGAGCAGTTTAAGTATCTTGGGTCAGTCGTGATGATGAAGGAGCTAAAGGTAAACCTCTCGATAAACTGGTCGATCTACGTTCCTACCCTCCCCTGTGGTCATGAACTGTGGGTCATGACAATCCATCCATTATCTTCCGCTTATCCGGGGTCGGGTCACAGGGGCAGCAGCCTTAAAAGGGAAGCCCAGACGTCCCTATCCCCAGCCACTTCCTCCAGCTCATCCGACGGGATGCCGAGGCGTTCCCAAGCCAGCCGAGAGACATAGTCTCTCCAGCGTGTCCTGCGTCGCCCCCGGGGCCTCCTGCCGGTGGGGCATGCCCGGAACACCTCCCGAGGGAGACGTCCAGGAGGCATCCTTACCTGATGCCCGAGCCACCTCATGGTCATGTCCAAAATAACAATATCTCGGATATAAGCGGCTGAATTGAGTTTCCTCCGCAGGATAGCTGGGCTTTCCCCTAGAGATAGGGTGAGAAGTTCGGTCATCCAGGAAGGACTCAATGTAGAAACACCAATCCTCCGCTTTGAAAGTAGTAAGTTGAGGTGGCTTGGGCATCTGGTAAGGATGCCTCTTGGACGCCTCCCTCTGGAGGTGTTCCAGGCATTCACCATCGGCAGGAGGCCCCGGGGACGACCCAGGACACGCTGGAGAGACTCCGTCATTAGGTTCGCCTGGGACTCCCTCAGGATCCTGTTGGATGAGCTTAATGAAGTGGCTGGGGATAGTGATGTCTGGGCTTTCCTGCTGAAGCTTCTGCCCCCGTGAACCGACCCCGGAGATGCGGAAGAAAATTGATGGATTAATGGATAGAAAATTTAGTCATGGTATTTATTCTGTTTATTTTGTCCAAGTCAATCCAAGTCAAGTCATGTTTATTTGTATAGACAAAAGTATTCAAAAATAATCAAGTTACATTATTGCAATATTACGGTATTCCGTTTATGTTACTTATTACATTTTTCATGAGGTAACTAGTAACCTGTATTAGCTCGTTTTTAATCTTTGGGCTTGTATAACATGGATTGCGTGTGATATTTTTTGTAATCTGTTCTGAATCCTTGTGCATGGAGAACAGTACTCAAAACAAGACAAGAACTGCCCCATGGAGTCACTGTCCTCCAGCAAACTAGAAAACCAAGCATTATCTTCTTGTAACTGAAGTTTTTTTCACAGTTAAAAATCTCCACATTATCAACTATGGCTGACTTGTAATATCTTTTGCAGACGGTTGTTTTAAATTTAAGAGAGTGTAAATTTATTTTCTTTTTTCTCTACGTTTTCCCATATTTCTCCACAGTGTTTCACTGACTAAATATTCTTTTGAAGTTGCAAGCCTATATTTAACCCCTTGCCCAATTCCAGCTCATATTTCCAGTTGTTGTTTTTGTTTTTTTACTGGAGAAGGTCGCTACACTGTAAAAGAAAACCGTCGTTGGGAGCTGTGGTTTCCAGAGCATTCCTGCATACAGCATCACAGTCGATAACTGTATACTAGCAAAATATGTAAACTGGTTTACGGTGAATAAAACTACATCTGAATCACATTTAACTAAATTTGAATCTGCAGAAAAAAATGTGTTAATTCCACACAGCAGTGTTGTCTATAGAACACAAATTACTGTATTTTTACATATAATAATTGCTTATTGTGCATCTACAAAAGATCAAACTACCAGGGAAATATCAAACACAAAACATTCAAACTGATCTAACAACAGTAAAACTTTGAAATTGAGTTGTTATGCATATGATGAATGTATAATATGCTGTATGTTAATGTTTTAATAATCAGGTTTTTATGGGTAAAAAATACTCACAAACCTGCAAAATTATTTCTTCTACACTTACACCAAAGCATGCCTATTTGAACCGTATGGTATCTGGTTCAGGGCTTATTGAAAATACGGAATAAAATATTTAGTTACTTACTTAGTTTTGGTTTTTATCAAAGCAACTGACTAAAACAAGCGTTTTTACAATATTTGCTAGTCAAATGAACAAGCTTCCGTTGTTATGAATATTACAGTAATTCTCGGTCTTTTTTAGTATTAATATTTTCGCAAATAATTATGAAAAAAATACATGTTGCAACTTGCGTGGCAAAATTAACATAGTCACAAATGGGGTCGCGTAGTCTAACTGCATGGGCGATAATTCAAGTAAACCACACTTGTTCCTTTATATTTTTAATCCCATAGTAATAGAGCCTCGATATATTTTTGTAATATCGGGCTTTCAGTGGGGGTGGGCAAAAGTCAGGTCCCCTATGTAAAAAGGTTGCCCTTTATCAAAGTGGGTTCTCTTTCCGTGAATGCGCCTAAAGACAATACTTGTTCGTGCGTGCAGGGGCGTAAATTTGGCATGGGTTGAAGTGACATGTCCCCACTAATATAATCAATATTTAGTCCCCACCAATATTATGTGATCACTTTAAAAGTATCGATCGATCGACGTCTTGTTCAACTAACAGCGCAGAAAGGGTTAAATCGCGTTCTCTTGTGTTTTTGTTATTATTTGGTCCCTTGAGCAATGCCAACCCTAAACTTACACCCTTGAGTGTGCTTGTCTTGCTGCTAGAGAGCGACTGGAAATTAATCATCGGGCAATCAAAGGGATCAATACAGAATTGAAAAAAAACGAATGACCAAGTCCAGTCAGTGAGGGTTAAGCAACTATTTATAACAATAATCCGTTCAATTTGTTTTTATACATTAAGTATCTAATCAATATACGGCAAATGTGCCTGCTATTCCAAAACGAATACGTTTTTAACATTGTTATCATTGAATTGGGGATATATCTCATTTCAAAGGGGTCACGTCATTTTGGTGGCGACCAAACAATGATATCTCGATATTTGTGCGGACATAGCGCATTTTTCAACAGTCATTTTAAGGACAAACTGTGTACTTTTTTTAAAACAGCACATGGAAATGTGAATAAAAACAACATCAATTGTCTACAGTTTTGCCTAATCTAGGAAAAGTCATCACATGTAAAGCTAAACAAAATATAATTTAGGTTATTTTTTCTTGTTTTTTAACAACGCGGTTGGAGGTCATTTCGACCCGAAGACAACATTAGGGTTAAGTAATCACATAATATTGGTGGGGGCAAAGCAGGGATTTCTTTATATTGGTGGGGGCACATCCCCTGTCTATTCCAAAACTACGCCCTTGACATGATTTCAAGGTCCAATATTCTTGTTCAACATCGAAAACAGATTGTGCCAGCCGAAATTGTATTCAATTTTCGAGTGGTTTAGATGAGGGTTCGGTAATCCAATATTTTGAAAGGGCCATTAAGGACCAAAAAACAAATATGCCTTTAGCTGCAAAATATGAAAGCATAAAAAAATAATTTGTTTTAATAAAAGAAGAGTGTTTCATGCATAAAAGTTAGTCGTTCAATATTACTCTAAAGAAAACATCGGACAAAAAAATACATATACATATACATATATTACCCTGCCCCATACATTTCCATTTTCAAACATTTATAAAAAAAAATGTAGTGCAGCGCTAAAGAGCCATACTCAGCTCTCGAGCCACAGTTTACTGACTCACAATTTAGAATAAGACCTTAGTAATGACCAGAGTTAACATAAATACAGAAAATGATATGTTATTCAAGCAAAACGGCCCGGCGTTGCTGGGCCAACATGAGATTGGATTCGTCTGCTTGGAGTGGTTGGTTCATAGTCAGAAGCTTTAGTACCAAATTTGGCCACCAAAGTGCGTAAAACCCCCCACAAAAGCAGACCATGTGAAAACAGATCAATACCAATTTTGTTGGTATTTATTGGGGGTGTATTGACTCGGAACCTAGCTACAGACACTCGCAAAGGCCTGAAGTAAAACTGTGTAAATGTTCACGTAAATCGGGTCAGCCGTTTCGGAGGTTATACAAACACACACATATGAATCGGGATTTATAGAGTAGTTTAGATATTTTTTTAGATAAACATGCTGGAGATAATTAATATATCTAGAGTTTTTGTGGGAATTATATGCTGTCATGTCTTCTAATTTTCTAATTTACCTTTGTACGGTGCTATTTTTTGTATTGATTTTGAATATGACTTCCCTGCAAGAAACAAAAGGAAACCAGGTTATGCTCATATTATTGTATTGTACAGCTGTTTTTGTGCGCATGTTTTGTTGTTTCCTTTTGTTACTAAGTGTTTGATTTTGGGGGGTGCTGCGCCTAATATGAAAAGAAATCCACAAACCACGAATTCGCCTATATTAATAAAACTCCTCTTACCGTCTTATCATTGGGCTGCTGTTGCTGAAGCTGCTTCATCAAAATACTCCTTTTCTTGTCTTTGCAGCGTTTATTCTGGAACCAAACTCGGATTACGCGCGGGCTGAGGCCGGTCATCTCCACCAGTTGCTCCTTCATGAGCGCGTCGGGTCTCGGATTTGCATTGTAGCATGTTCGCAAAGTGTGCAACTGCTTCTCGTTGAGCACTGTTCGAACCCGAGTAGTTTTTTCGGGCTGTTTGTGGATGTGGGGCCGGAGTGCGGACTGTCGGGCTGAGATGGGTTCTGCTGTGAGAAGAGACGGGCCGAAGTAACCCCAAAATATAGAAATATGGGATTTAAACATTGTCCACTTAGGCCACTGTTTTTTAGTATATGTAAATATAAAATTACGGGCTTCGTGATTCTAAATGAAACTGGTGTATGGGTTTGGTCTTGGCCGGGGTGTTTTAGAAATAGCACTTTTTTAAGTAATCACATAATATTGATGGGGCAAAACAATAATTACTCGATATTAGTCGGGACGAAGCGGATTTTTAAATTGATCACATAATCTCAGGGGGCTGTGTTGGGACCTTTATATAAATGACTTATGTATCATAGACATTAAAATATATTCTATTCGCGGACGACACTACAACATTAGGTTTAGGTACAAATCGACCGTAAATGCAGACAGAAATGGCCCTTTATAAAAAAAATAATACAATAATGCTTTGATTAAAAAAAGGAAAAAAAGAATGTTATGTTATATGGCTGTTGTGGTATTTGTGATTAAAAAAATTGAAATGTAAATAAAGATATTCAACTACAAAGCGTTAAAGAAGTTTCTTGGAGGGATTAATACCCATGAAGACCCCATGTAAATGGCATACAATCTAAATTAGCAAGGAACATTGAAATTATGAGTGGATGGGGACATATACCTGACCTAAAACCCTTCATATAACGCATAGTTAGTTAATTATGTCGCATTTAAGTTATTGTGTGGAGATTTGGGGAAATACACAGACGAATATAGACTCGCTTATTCGATTACAGAAGAAAGCTTATTGGATTGTGCATGACACTAGAAACAAAGAACATATAAACTGTTTATAAAATCCAACATGTTAAAATTTGAAGATACAGTGAAATTTAAATCCCCATGGTTACTATACAAAGCTAGTATATCAACAGTTGTTTCTCTACAGGGCATCACAGGGAAATCAATACTGTATCTCGAAGATCCAATATTCTCCCACAACATTGAATAAGCAATTGTGCCACCTGAAAAGGGTATTCATTTACTGTATTCATTTATTGATTTATGCGATTACTTTAATAATATCCCCTAATTTTGATCAATTTGAAAAATCGTATATTATACTCTTTTAGACGAATATACTGGAGAAGAACAATGTATTGAGTTCTTTGAGGATTATATGTTAGGGGATAAAGACCCTTTTTGCTGGGGTCCTGTACTCAAATAAAATAAAATAAAATAAAATAAAATAAAATAAAATAAAATAAAATAAAATAAAATAAAATAAAATAAAATAAAATAAAATAAAATAAAATAAAATAAAATAAAATAAAATAAAATAAAATAAAATAAAATGACTTGGACTGATGTGTCCCCAACTAATATTAAGAGATCATTGTTTCGTCCTCACCAATATTATGTGATCTCTTAAACAATTACATCATGTGCCCAGAGTCCCCACCAATGCCAAGACCAAACGTGCACCCTAAGTTCTACATACTTTAAATGTTATTACATCTACCGTATCACTCAAATCACGTCTTTTGTTGATCGCGAGGTTAATGCTTGACTTTCTAAATAAATGAAAGGAAATTGGTGTGCGTAATTGTGCGCCTGTTTGTGTTTGGGAGCGCAGGGGGAAACGTTCACGACTAACTTCTTTCTAAAAAAATGACAAATTGTAGAGAACATATAACTTTACTCTCTCAATTATGTTCGGAAAATATTAGTCAATTATATCATATCAATTATCTCACTTGTGTTTTTCTTGGAGTGGCCTAAAATGTGATGCAAACAGTGTTGAGTGGATGTTATGGGACACGTCAAACATGAACAAAACTATTTAAAATAGTAAGTTATTTTTAAGATATATATAAAAAAATGAACGGATAACGTAATGACACACTCAGACAAACCTTCACAAACCAGTTATTGATATAATTTACCTTTTTAAACAACCACAATAGTTGTCCTATTTTTGTCACGATTGATAAAATCGGATATCCAATTTAATTCATAATGTGACGTAAGCGGTTACAAATATTTTATTTCAATTGTGGGAAAATGTTAGATTACTATAATTGATGGAAAAAAATGGTAAAGTTGTGCACTTGTTCTACTCAGTCGCACCTTGGTAAACGTAACAAGACAGGAAATATGTACATAGTATTTTCCTATTTTCATCCATTATACACATTTTATTTTATTCTATTATTTCTAAATACTCTGCACGGGGGTTGCAAAGAAAATTTAATTAACAAATTATGTTAAAGGTAATAAGGACCATCTTGATAAGAAGTCCTAATTAAATAGTTGGAGATACTTATTCGTTTTACATTAAGATTATTTAACCTTCTCGTGTGGAGTACATTCTCTCAATGATAATAAGGATAGTCATAAGAAAACTAATAAAATAAACAGAAAAATGATTATTTGTAATATTATCACCGATTTACCAGATTTTTAATGCACTTTCCTGATGACACTCGTTTGCCTTTCAAATGACACAGTAGGGCACTCGAAAATCTGCATAGGTTTGGTTTTTGGCATTAGTGCGGTCATAGCACTTTTTTCCAAGTTGATCAAATAATATTCGTGTGGAGTAAACAACGAAACTGGTGGGGACACGTCCCCTCCGTCTATGCAAAAACTACGCCCTTGACACAGTCATTATCAGCACCTTTCTTTAGTATAGCATGAATTTCATCGGGGGGATAGACCTATGAGAGATGAATTGGTCAAGGACACAATTTGGAGAGGAGTGGAATTGAACATGGGACCAGCGGGTGTTTGGACGACCTGCTGAAATGTAAGAGACACTACTGCAGTCAAATCAAATAGCACATTTTAAATATATGCAAACGACAACAACTAAATGTACGCACAAGGACGTAGATTTGGACTTGGCATTGGTGGGGACATGATGCATTTTTTTAAACTAGTGGGGACAAAATGACAATTGTTTGATATCGGTGAGGACATTTCTCTTTACAGTTTACTCTTTACATGAACAAATAAATGAACAGGAAAATGGAATACAAAACGCAATGACTTAGGTTTGATCTTGGTATTAGCAGGGACATTATAAATTGATCACGGCATTTCTATAGGGACCAAACAATGGTTGCACGATATTGGTTGTGACATGGTGCATTTTTGAAGTGGTTGCATAAAATTTCCGAGGACGAATCCATGATTGCTTGATATTGGTGGAGACACGTCCTTTTCCATCCACACTAAACCTACGCCCTTGAATTTAACAGAGGATCGGAGGGCATTTGGACGACCCGCTGAATCGTCAATGCCACGTTTGCCACCGCAGTTTAACAAATTGAAACAACAAAACTAAATGCCTCTAGCAGACTTACGTGTTTATTTTACTGAATAAAGGCGAACACTCCTGCGGTTTCATGCGCAGTGTAAAATTGATTAAACGGCAATAGGGCAAAAGTAACTATTTTTCTTAACAATATTGAGTTTTCCCTATATACACTATAATGAAACTATCATATGATTTTAAGGAAAGCATGTTAATCATTTTAAATATCAAATACATTATTTTATTTGGAAAAAGGCAGGACTAATGGTGCATGGTCTTGGCATTGGAGGTGACTAAGTGCATTTTTAAGAGAACGCTTAAACGCACAGCTATACCTGTAAACTTTACGTTTTTTATAAGTGGTTTGACCATTTCAAATTCTGTACGCCGTATAATATTTTTTGTACGAGAAAAAAGTAAACAGGGTGTTTCAAAACAACGCTATCCATTGAATACTATCTTTTAATTATTATAATAAAACAATGTATTCTTCACTCACGAGCAAATGTTTTGTATATAAAAACAAAACAAATAATATTATTTTCGAGACTTGGGTGGTGCGCATATCGGATATTTGAGAAATGGTTCACACAATCATCACTCCAAATTTCTCATTTATGGTTTGAAAAATAAATGTCATGATTCTCAACATAATATATTTTATTTTAATTTGGCTCTATCATGTACTCTTTGTGATATTTACATCTCAAAGGATATTAATTTTTTTGAAACACACGATAAGCGACACTATAGTACATGTGCAGAAAGAACTAAGAAAGGTGCAGAAATAATTGTTTGTGTGTGTTTTTTTAAACAAAATAAACTCGATTAAGTATATAGTCCGTCTGTGAGTTAATACGTGCCACGTTGTGTTTGTAAGGTTTATTATCGCTTGATTAGGGGAATTGCAATCATGAATAAAGAGAGCAATTGGCTGAGGTTGACAGGTATGCAATGGTTGGTCGATAAAAGTGGGGACACGTCCCTTCCATCCATGCCAAAACTACGCCTTTGGCCGGGACCCAAGACTGGAGCGACCGTTTTGCAGTTTGATTGTATTCCGGTACCGGACTTTACCTGCCATTTGCATGGGTCTGGCGGGGTGTAGCGGACTTAGCGGGTCTGCGTGTCCCAAAGTGGCCCGCTCCACCACGTCGTGATCGGCCCTGCAAAATAGGCCGTCTTCCCGTAAAGCGAACTCATCCCCCGGGATAAGCTGTCTGCTGCAGGCCACACAGCGGAAACATTCGATGTGGTAGACTTTGGATCGAGCCCTCATTACAAAGTCGTTCTTGCTGAAACCGATGTTGCATTTTGCGCATTTAATCCCGTATAACCTGCAGGACACACCACCAGAGCCTTGATTAGAACATTTATTTTTGTCATTATAGCTGAGTGTTTAAAACATTGCGAACTTCTTTTGGTTTATTATCTAAAGGATTATCATGCCCGTCAATTTATACGTTCCCCTTGTATTTTATACGTTTGTGATCATCTCAAATAGTGTACGCTGTACAACGTTGTTTTTTTTGTACGGGGGGAAAAACATAATAAATTTGACCGATCTCGTTTTCAGCTTTTCGGCTCTAGTCCGGATCGTCTCGGTCACTGGTAGCAGACGACAACGTTGTCGTATTGAGACAAATTGATACATCACATATAGTTTACTTAATATGTTTTTATTGAGATTTGGTTCAATGTAATTTAGTTACACTTTACTAAAAGTGAAAAACGTAATGGTTTCCAATTATGTTTTATTATTGCGGGATGTTATCCCCGATCAAGCATTGAGTTAAAAAAATGACAGTTTTATCAATTAAATTATTTTTATGAACTAAATAAATTAAAACAGAGTACGACATCTGTAAAACAGATAAAGTCTCCAAAACTAGAAGTAAGAAAAATGCTGAAATAATTGTTTGTGTTCTTTGTTAACAAAGTTGTTTACACAAATTATTGATATTTTTCAAGGGCGTAGGTTTGGTCCTTCCATGGATGGGGAATGTCGCACTTTTTAAGAGATTGCATTATATGGGTGGGATAAAAATATAATGCTCGATATTGTTAGGGACGAAATGCATTTTTTGAGTTATCAGATATTATTGGTGCGGATAAAATAACGATTTCTTTGAGCTTGGTTGGGACACCTACCCTCCGTCCATACCAAAACTACGCCCTTGATGTTTTTATCCAACATACTTGTCAACATCAGCCAATTGCGTCCCTTATTGAGATTGTAATTCCTCTTATTAAACTATAAAATACATTTAAAACAGCACAGCGCCTATTTACTCACAGCAAGAGAAACTATGTAGAATAAAAACAAAGATAAATTGTGCGGACAAATTATTTAATTGACCAAATAAACAACACGAACAGCATCTTTCTGAGTTATTTCTCCGCTTGCAGTACATTTAGTCTTGCTCAATACACGTTGCAAATTAGAAACCAGAGCTGGAATGGGCAAGACTAGATCGGTCTAACAAGAAATAACTACTTCTAAAAAAAATCCCCGTTGTGTATAATTTGAAATAATCGAAAAAATTTATAAAATACGAGGAAACGTATACATTGACAGGTATGATTGTATATAATCTGTCTTTCTCTGAGTGAAGAGGTGCTGCGTTGTTTGAACATCTTAATAAGGGGAATTGCTAGAATTAATAAGAAGCAATTTACTGAATTGGACGGATATGGATTATTTTTTAAATGTAAATAGAATATGCGAACCCCAAAAATATAATAAAAGACTGTATGAAATGTTGCTATTAATTATAAATCTATTTCAAATTTGTCTATAAAAGTTATTAAATGAAGAACAGAAAGTCGGGGAATTTAATTGGCAACATGAGTCCGGGAAAATATTTACAAAAGGGAGTAACGAACGTGTCAATGTTTACGTTTTTTGATCCTTGTTTGACGATTTTTGTACGGTATTTAAAACAAATCTGCTGCTACGCGTAGAAGCAACACTAAATTTACTGTATTTGGTGAGAGAACTCGGAAAGATGCTGAAATATCAGCTCGTGGTGTTTCGTTGGTTAATAAAGTAAACTCGTTTTACAAATAATATCGTTGTTTTTTTTCTAAATAGCGTGTCTTGCTGTGAGTGAATAGTTGCCACGTTATGTCTGTAACGTTTGAATGTTGCGGTATTAATAAGGGGAGCAAGTGGCTGAGGTCTACAGGTATAGAATAATTGTCGAGTGTCCAAAATAGTAAATGATTAAATTGATTTTTTTGGGGGGGCAACCTGGTGGTGTTTCTTTTACCTCGCGTAATCCCGTTTACAGTACGTTTTCCCGTCCTTGACAAAGCACGTACAGGACTCGTCCAAGTACTGACTGCACTCTGCGCATTTGAGACAGGCGGCGTGCCACTCCAAATCCGGGGAGACCCTCATGATGTACTGGTCGTGGATCTGGTTTCCGCAGCCCACACACAGAGACATCAGTCGTTTTTCTACAAGAAAGTTTATGACGAATATAATGGCATCGTTAGTGATAAACATCAACCTTAGAAAATACCGGCTTAATAATCCAATTAAAACCATTGGTAATTCAACTTTGCAACAAATATAAAGTCAAAACAATTGCAATTCATTTAATCAAAGATAACAAACGTACTTTTGAGTGGATCCCCCATGTCTCCCATTTTGAAAAAGTATAAGGCGATGTTTAAGGTCCACTCCTTGCTGTGCGTTCTGCTGCTGGGCCGGGAGGGGGGCTGCGCTATCCAGCCAAGACAGGGAAGTGTGGTGTGCGCGTGTACGTGTTCTTCTCCCACGAGTGTGTGAAATTGTCAATGTGCTTGTGGTGGGACTGACGTAGTACAGCAACACGTCATATCCACACACCGCTGATTGGCTCTGCAAATGTCTGAGCTGCCTTGAAAAGCATCTTCCAAAAAGACAGCACACATCATGTCCTAGAATCTGGATCAGGGTTCTCCAACGTGGTGCCCGGGGCCACCAAAGTGCCCCCCGAGGACAGCCAAATTAGCCTGATGACTTGTTCCGGAAGTAGCTTACCAGTGAAAAGTCAGTTCATTGTGTAATTACTAGTAAAATTAATTTTTTGGGTAATTAACTAAGTCAATTTAACCCTATTTACAATAATCAACCTCATAATAACATAGTAACAAATTGTTACTTTAGAAATGTACATCAAACCCTTTGCGCCACAAAGTAACAAAAGTAATACCTCAGCCTCAAAAAGGTTGAAGACCTCTGATCTAGGTCCTCCCCACTTCATGTCCCAGAATCTAGCACCTAGATTATGTGTCTTGGAAAAAAAACTGAAGCAATGAAAATAAAATAGATGGATGGATGGATGGATGGGTGAATGGATGAATGGATGGATGGATGGATGGATAGATGAATAGATGGATTGATTGATGGCTGGGTGGTGGGATAGATGGTTAGATGGATGGATGGATGGATGGATGGATTTCATTTTGTCTTTCCTTCTCTCTTTCTCTCACTTACTTTCTCTCACTTACTTTCTCACTCCCTGTGTCTGTTTCTACCTCTGGTCTCTCACTCTCTCTGTATCTCTGTGTTTGTCTCTCTCTGTCTTTCTCTCTCCCCATCATGTCAGTCTCTTACTCTCTCTCTCTCCCTCTCTTGCTCTCTCTCTCTCTCTCTCTCTTTCTCTCTCTCTCCCCCCATACCTGTCTCTCTCTGTCTATTTTCTCTCTCCCTGTATCTGTCTATGCCACTCTCTCTCCCTGTGTCTGTCTCTTTTGATCCCCCACCGTCTCTCTCACTGTTTCTCCCTCCCTTTGAGTCTCTTTCTGACTCTTAGTCTGTCCCTTTCTCTCTGTATCTTTCTCTCTCTATCTCCCTGTATCTCTCTTTCTCTGTCCCTCTCTTTCCAAACTGACTTTCCCTCTCTCTGACTGTCTTTCTCTATTTTTTACGCTCCGTCCATGCTTTCAGAAAGAGTGACCAGCCAAGTACACTGAGACAAAACTTGTTTATGAGTAAATGGTTTCCAATCTTGGCATCACGGCAGCATAGTTCTGAGGTCATGAGCTTGAACCTTCCTGTGTGGAGTTTGCATGTTCTCCCCGTGCTTGCGTGGGTTTCCTCCGGGCACATTCCAAAGACATGCATGTCAGGTTAAATGGCTGGTCCAAATTGTCCCTAGAGGGTGAATGAGCGAGTGAGTTGTCTGTCTCTGCGTGGCCTGCGACTTGCTGGCAACCAATTCTGGGTGTCCCCTGCCCACTGCCCGAAGATAGCTGGGAAGGGCTCCAGCACCCCCGCGACCCTACTGAGGATAAGCGGTGTAGATAATGGAGATGGGGGTTTACAATCTTGAGCCCTGTCTAACTCATTAGCACAGAGGTAGCATTCATATGAATCCTGTGCAGGCTGAACTGACGACAAACCTTCATATTAGGGCAGTGGTCTCAAACTACCGTCACACGGTCCGCAATTTTTAAACCTCTGATCCAAAAAGGTTTTTTGCCGCTTGACCCTATACTGAGAGTAAGACGTTCAGAAAATGAATGAATGAATGAAGCTACTGTTGTTGTTTTTTTTCACAAATATAGTGTTGCCTTAGTAACATGGTTTTACGAAAATGTCAAACACTCTTCTGAGCCATAATGAGGAAGATATAGAATTGAATCACTTAAGAAAACATCAATTGTTATTTCTGCAAGTAGGTATCACCACCACTACGACAAAATCAACTCTTGTTTTAGAAATGGTCTTTTCAGGATATAAAACACATGAAAACTCACCAAATTTTACTGACTTGTTCCAGAGCGGAAACATCTCCTTAGACCTCTTGGTAGAAAAACAAAATTCTATCCTGGCGGATTTGATTGAGGATGATGGAAATTGGAACTCAAGTTTAGGACCCTAAGACACACAAATTAGTCAATCTTGGGCGTATCCTATAACGTACAGAAAGTGAGCAGTTAATGTTATGTCCAATTTTGGACCATTCTTGGACAACTACTGGGTTTTTACTATCACCCCTCTTGTTATAAATGATTTATTCTATTGCTTTTCATCTTTCCCTGCGACTGGGTGGCAACCAGTTCAGGGTGTCCCATGTCCCGTTGTCATGATTACTGATCGATGTACCTGAGTCTGGTCCTTTGGCGCCAACTGCCTTGGACGCTGATTGGCTGCTTATCTCTATTTTAACCCACATCTTCCTGTCACCTGTTGTCAGTCCGTCTGCGAACCTCAGCTCCCGCTAGGCAAGCTTTTTCAACCCTGACTCTCTCCTGTCCTGATTCTTGTTTGATTCCCGGCTCTGACCCCTTTTCTGAACTTGACTACGTTTTTGCTCCCCCGTCCCGGCCATCGATCTGTTTTTCCCCGCTCTCGACACTGCCTTCGCCCGCCACGGAAATACCACTTCTGCTTCTGAGTAACCTGTTCCCTACGATCAAAAATCTATGGATCCGGTATTCTACCCTTTCCCTTCTTTTTAATAAAACTCAGAGAAACCTGCGCAAGTGGGTCCTGTCTTCGTTCTGGTCCTGACACCCGTGCCCATGCCCGAAGATAGGGCTCCAGCAGCCCCGCTAACCTGCTGAGTATAAACGATGCAGATAATGGCTGGATGGCTTTAACAATTAAGAATACATTTTTTTTATCCTTTGCAGTAATATAACATTTGTTTTATTTTTGCTTCGCCACAAACAACAAAATGCTTCATAAATCAAATGTACATGATCTAAAAGAATATCAAACTTCACCTGTCTGCAGGTCATAATTTGATGCACTCTATATGACAAAAGCCTGCGCCTACTCCTGAAAAAAGTCTTGATTTTTAATTTTTTATATACTGTGTCGAGCCCTAACAATGATAATGCATCATTAAGAGTGACATTTCTTTAAAAATAAGAGGAGTTTGGATAGTAGGGTACAGAATCAAGTTTTGAAATTAAAGTTTTATAAATTTCAAGTAAGGAATACATTTTTAAAACATGCACCGTATACTTTGTGCGAGTGTACCACATAAAAGATACACATTGTGTTGTTTGCAGACTTGGTCAGACAGTTGTCAATCTTAATTAGCTGTTAATTTGAGTTAAATGAGCATATACGCACAAAGAAGAAGTAACCAAGCGATGTTACTACTTATGACTACCTATGTATCCTAATTGTTTTTTTGTTTTTGTTATCAAAAAACTATAAAAACATCTTCTTACACAACGGAGAAGAACCTCTGCCGATGTTGATGCTAACGTTTTCATGTCTTGACAGTTGGGTTGATACCTGGATCAATATTGAATTGCAGCAACAAACAATCAACTGTGTTTGGGTGTAGGGATTTTTTTTTAATATATATAATCACGTATGTAACTGAAAGAAGAAGGAAAAAACCTACTATTTTCTATTGTACACAGACCAGCCCCCCCAAAATTATTTTGTCATGTATTTTGACTATACCTTAACATTGTATAAACCTTTTAAATCAAAGCCAGACACATGTTTCTCAATAATACGTCTGAAACATGCCTCCATTAAAATAATGCAATCGTTTTTTATTGTTTCTGTTACTAACTTAACTGGTGTGATTTATTCAACTCAATGTAAATGAATTTAATTGGATTGTTTTTTTTTATTGGCAATGTTTTCCCTTAAAATTTTGATGTGTTTAAAATATAGTACAAGGCAAAAACGATTGTAATTTCATTAAAAGTTCTAAATGAATATTTCGTGATTATTTGAGCTTTTAGTTATAAAAAACAAAAGGGTTTGCGCGCTACTTCCGGTTCCAAGGCCTCACAGTTAACAAAGGACTGCATGTCAAATCTGTCTCCATCCACGTTAAAGGATTGATACGGCAATGCCGTAAGTTGCTAAAAGTGTTTATTTGATGTTTAAATAACTATTTCACATGAGTTTAGGTAGATACAAAGTTGATGCAGTTTATCTCTGCGAACATATTGATGTTTGCTCTTAATGAACTGGGTTGTATTGTTGCGTTTTCACCATCCCAAGGAAGAAATTATACTATAAATAACATGTCCACAGTGGTCCCAGTCCTTCTTTGGTGGTTTTTTTTTCGTTTCATATTGATGACGCTACTAGAGTGTTTGTCAGAACCCAAACAGACCGTGGACCCAAAAGCGTAACGTTTTCACACCAAGCTTTATTTTAGGGAAACGGGGCAGTCCTGTGCGGGAACACAAACGCCAACGATTTGGCGATCGCTGGGCAGAAGAAGCAAGACAGAGAATTCAGGCGCGGGTAACCGGAAGCCAGGGGCAGACGAGACTGAGACCGGACAGGACAGATGGGATCGATACCAGATACATGATACACGAGAAGATACCGGACAGGACGGGACAGACGGGGTCTATACCAGATACAGGATGCATGAGCAAGATACCGGACAGGACGGGACAGATGGGATCAATACCGGATACTGGATACACGAGCAGGATACCAGACAGGACAGGACTGACGGGATCGATACCAGATACAGGATGCACGAGCAAGATACAAGAGAGGACAGGATCGATACCGGATACTGGATACATGAGCAGGATACCGAACAGGACAGGGCAGACGGGATCGATACCAGATACTGGATACACGAGCAAGCTATCAGACAGGACGGGACTGACGGGATCGATACTGGATACAGGATGCACGAGCCAGATACCGGACAGGATGGGACAGATGCGATCGATACTGGGTACTGGATACATGAGAAACAAACCGGACAGTATGGGACAGACGGGATCGATACCAGATACTGTATACATGAGCAGGATACCGGACAGAGTCAAAATGCATGTGTGGCAAGTGGAGAGGTTCGGTGATGGACTGACAAGCAGTGAATGAGAGCACTGAGTTTAAATAGGTGGGGAGCCAATCAGGCAACGAGCAGCAGCTGGCGGCAAACGAGCAGGCCCAGGTGAGGGCAATGGGCAATCTTGATCGTGTTGTACTTTTCAGCACAAATGGAGAGCGGAAATTGCCTTTCAAGAGAAGCAGGTTCTACGGTGTATATAATTTGCAATGATAATATTGCATCTATGAAAAAGCCAAACATAAAGTGGCACTTCGACATCTGCTATACTACATTTGCATCAAAATATCTTCCGAGGGATGGCAGGAATAAAGCATGTCAGGAGTGACTATCAAGAGCGCAAGCTAGTCAACAGTAACTCCGTGTTTGGACCTAACAGGGTGACTGGAATTCAGCTAGTTTTGCTGGGTCTTTTTGAGAAACAGAGCCATTCAATGATGGATGCTATGCCAAAGCATTCATGCTTAGGGTTGCCAATAAACGCTTTGACGATCTCCCGGAGAAAGACAAGACAAAGATAATAGATAAAAGTCATGCCTCTGTTGAAAACAACTGTTTACGATATCATACCATCATGATGTCATGTCAATTTGAGGCAAAGAAAGTGAAAAACAAGTGAGGAGCAAGTGAAGAACAAAATGAAATTGTTTTTCTCGTGCTTTGAATAAGTAAACTAGCGTAAGCAATTTGTCCCAGTTCAGCGAGATTTCAAGGTATGAAACTGATGACCTTCTGCATGAGGAAAGTCTTGCTATTTTACACTATGAAAGGGACAAGAGGGAAGCATCCCAAATTAGCTGACACTGAGTGGCTATGGAGTTCTACTGTCTCATGGACATGACTGAACATCTAAACTGACTCAATGTGAAAATTCAAGACGTTGGACGTACAGGTATATCTATATCATGGTTTGTTGTTCGCATTTTTTTCTACATCAACTGATTGTCTAACAGTCAATCAGTCCTGCAGTTTACCCACACTTCACTTTGACATTCAGAGCACCGGGCAGAAATCATATCGTGCCAACACCCAACGCGGGGCCTCGCAATGCTTTGTTTCAATTAAACAGTCAGATTCTCCTGGTCAACACCAGTTCTAAGCCAGCTGCAAAGCGCCTAAACTCAAAATCAGATTATCCAAACCAACAGTTTCATCGTCATTGGTTAGGTCTCAAGAGGGCCGGTATATCTGCTTTTGAAGGCCTCCGACAGATTTCTGAGCCTAGCAACAAGTAATGACTGAAATTGTATTGCTTTCATATCCAAGCATTTACCTACATACCCGGAAGCAGGGCAACTAGGGTTAAACCAATGGAAGGAAGCTGAGACTTAATTTGGAATTATTTGATAAGTATTCATGGCCAAAAATTAATTACATTACACAATACAGTTATTTTTTAGGCCAGCAGAGAAGGCATTGCAGACCCTGACGGCCAAGCCCTGCATTTCAATGATCTAAAAGATTCACTTAAGAGGGGTCTTAGGTTTGGACATATTTTTGCATTTTTATCCAGTAATCTTTCGCCATATCGTGGTCTATATTTTCCTGTTTTGCTACTTCACTGATCTTCATCGTGCATTATGTTCTGCATTCTGATCTGTTGCCCCACCCCTTTTCTTCCTGTGTCTGTCAGTGTGTCATTAACGTTGCAGTCTAAGTTGTACACGTATGTACCAAATATAAGGAGAAATTAATTATTTGAACACATAATCGAAGAGGCGAGTTTAATCTCTTAAATTGCTTGTCTTTTAGGTGCACCATATAAGGTTTTTTGGGATAATCTTGTCAGAAAAATTGATGAAAAACATTTGAGTTAATCTACAGTATAGGTGGGTTACACAACAAGAGAATTAGTTTTCACCATTTTTTTGAAAGTTCAACATACTTTAATCAACACGCACACTTTCTCTGCTTTGAGGAATTTTCTTGACTACGTATCTATAGAAGAAGCACAAAAAAGGATCGGAAAAAGACAGAAAGAAAGATAGTTTTGGCTCTTGTTTGGCACCATTAGGATAGAAAAACAACTTGTTACGCTTGATTTTCACTGTAGATAAAACTTTAGGCAACTGGGCGTTATTGTAATTTAATATAATTCCCCTTTAATTACACCAATCAATACATGGTGCTATTGGGATATACTTTGGTTTCATTGCGTTGAGGTGGAGACGGTCGGGGCCAGCTCAGGGGGTCTGCATTGCGAAATCCTCAAGGCCTGTTTGGGACCAGGACCACTGGTTGCCATGCGAGGTAGCTTTTGTTCTCAATCAGTTCTTTAGCCGAAGTATTTCGTTTTTATTCACATTGTATTTTTTACACTATTGGCCCTTTCTAATTTAATTATCAAAATACTCTCCAGTATTATATTTGTCATTCTAACATAGTTATATTTGTATTTTTGTTACATTACAATTTTTGTGCTTATTGTTTTATAATTTCAAAGTTCGCATTCGTTATTTATTAAAGATAAAACATTTTAGAGACTGAATCCTTTATGCTGTGTTTTCCGCAATAATAAACCAAGGCAAGGCGGGGGTCAAGTATTCAATGATCATGTTATTTCCAAGCAAAAAGTTTTGGTATCAGATCTGTATCGATTTATACTTTACCCTGTATTTACTTGGAAAAGATCGATGCAAAATACCTCTTGTAAAAAATGTTTCAGAAATTAAATTGAATCTATTTAAACAAGTGTATCTTAGTATGAGCACTCTGTATCATTTATCATCAATTACTCATTTTTCATAACAATTGTATCCAGTAATTACATACAACAAACAACATTTGGCAAAATAGAGCAGGATTTTTTCCCCTCTACTCTTTAATTCTCAACAGAGAGAAATGCAAGAGCATTATTAACCTATCTTTGGGCTCTTTGCTGTGAACAGTGTTACATCTTTCAAGTGACAGTGAGAAAGCAAAACTGTAATTAAATGTCTAATTGGCATATTTTATTAGAATAAAGCAAATTACAGCAGTCATATGAAAAAAAATGGCACAACTAAACAATTATGGTCTGTCTGCATCAATCAGTTTGATAATTGCAGCTTGCCTCACACTGACATCAAATACAATTAGACAGAGAGGAGCTAAGACTCGCCCTTTTCTCCCCCTTTTGAATAATTGTCTCCAGCTGTACATGGGAACATTTTATTATCACCCTCGAGCAAAGCCAGAGTGGTGATGTTTTCATTTGGGATAAAGTATGTTACAATGTTTGTCTTTTTGTTTTTGTTTGTGTGTTTGTGTGTTTACGTGTCTGTCCACCCAAGAAGAGGAGTAAGGAGTTTAAATATGAATCTCCCTCTTTAACACACAGTCAGGTAAGTTACCCTAGATGTGAAAAATACCAAAGAAGCTGACTCTGCACTTGTAGGAGCCAAAATGTATGTTGGTCGTTGATTGTTATTTTTGTTTTATCCATGGAGTGGCGCACTTAAATTTGGAGGTGTAAAAGGTAGCAAGCCTTGAGATGTCAGACAGGTATCCAACCCGAAAAAGCAAAGGGCTTTATGGCGAAGCTGAGCTCTGCTACGCTAACCCAAAAGCTGGCTTGTTGTTAACCCTTTGGCTCCTGTCTTTTGTAATCTGCTTATTTTAACGGACTGTAACTAGGATAAAGATGATTGATTTAGTTGACCTGAAGACCGTTCTAAGCATGGTTACTTTAGATCACGTTAAATCAACAGTAAGTAGCTCCAGTCACTTTCGGTAACATCTAGCGTGCTGCCTGGCTTCACCCGGCGTACAGATAGCTCAGTAGTTCAGTATTGGTTTTGCTTGATATGCGCTTTTTTTAGAAAGACATTCCCCTCTTCTAGACCACATTAACATTCAATTTCAACACAAGCCTTACAAACAGTTAGAAGGGTTAACCTTTGTGTTAGAGGAAAAAAAAGTTGACTCAATTCTTTTGTTTTTGCTGACTTTTTAGAAAGAAATTCCACTACCCCAGGCCAGAACAAATTTGATATCATCATCATCATCTTTTACAGGCAGTCAGATAGGTGACCCCAGATGTGGAAACTGTCCCAAAAATGCATACTCCGCATTTTTGTTTTTGCTGACTCATCAGCTTTCCCAGAAAGACATTATACTCCCTGAGTAAGAACAAGTTTGGCCAGAATCACAATCAGAGTTGAAAGACCCTGCTAAAAAGGAAATGCCACCCACATTGGTTTACCATCTAAATGCGGGTGATGCTCTAGGACGCAGTCATTCTAGTTTTAAAGTACTTTACCTTTCTGTAATAAAAACTAATTTCAAATACCTAGGTGGCAAGGCAGGATTTATGTTGTGTTGATGAACTGACTGGGTGTTGAAATTACCCTACAGAGGCCCTTTACACTTATTTTCTTATTGTATAACAGCGTAACAATGTGTATTTGCGTAATTCTGTTTCTTAATGAATAAAACATTTTAGCAACTCCAATGTTGACTTATGTTTGCTACTGTGGTGCTTGCTGGAGAGTGTTAAAAACATGGGGTCTTAAACTCAATTTACCAGGGGGGCGTCAAAGCTAGTGTCTGGGTGATGTTGTGCCAAGTCAGGTTTTCTGCAAAAAGATTTAGATAAAAACATACCACTTAAAACACAAACAAAAAACAACATTTTTTTTAAATTCCCTACCCAAAAGAGGATCTAAAGATGAAAAAAAAACATTAGGAATTCATGTGAAAATAAATCAATCAATCAGTGATTAATTATTCTTTAATCCTTAATCAATTATACAGCTAGGGCTACATTTAAAGGGACAGTGTGTATTATTCAGTGCCTTTAGGTGTAAAATCATGTCAAAAAAGAATATTGATTTGAATAATAAGCAAAAATACATGAAATACTGTGTTGAAGTTTGTTTTAAATACAGTCTGCAAAAGAGAGCGCCACTGCCCTCTAACACAGTGGAGTGGCAATTGTACTTTATTTGAGAACGGTAAAACCCGGCCACCACCTCTTTAACCGTTGCCCTTTGGTAGGCGCTACCCTAAAAACAAGTACTAACAGGAGTACTAACTAAGAGTTTCTTTTCTAGGGCCCTCACCACCCTAAACAAGCGTGCAAAAATATATGTCTTGCTAGTTGTATTGAAAAATTGGTATTGTGTGTAACAATTAATATCTTATTTTGCTGCTGCTAAATGTTATTGCATGATTTTTCATTGCAATATTGTTATTATTGTTTTTGGCCTGGAGAGGGATGGGCACCACCAGGCTGTACTTGCCCAAGACACACCAAAGGAAATGGTGACCCTACGACCCTAGAGGTTAAGGGATCCAAATAACAAACAAATAAACATTGTTACGATGCAATATTTTCTGGCCTATTTTTCTTCACATTCTGTTATATTGTTTTACGAGTTTACCCTGGAGTGCCATGTCTGATCTTGTTGCAAACAATATTTTCTACGTCGTTATCACTGAAAAAAATCAAAATAAGAGAATAAAAGAGCTTGTTCCCTGTGGTCAAACGCATCCCCCCCCCGCCACCTTTGACGGAGCCTGGCACCCCCCTGGGGTCCCGCTATTTGAAAAGCACTCGGGTAGATGAATTATAGGGAGATGACAAGTAACGTTAGTAGCAGGTACAGAGGAAAAGGGCAAACAAAAGATACTCTATTTTAAGCATACTAGAACAATAAATATACATTTTTAAAATATGTTTTAAAAAATGAAGCAAATGTCTATTAAAAAAATTCCTTTGTTCAATGTATATTAGTTTAAAATATGTCAAATAAACCTAAAAAGCCTGAAAACGGTTATGCTCAAGTGTGAATTGATAGCTGTTAGCATCAGAACAATGTTTTTGTGTATGACAAGTAATAAATATATAAGAACACATTCATATAATTGCAAAGTAACAAAATTATCAATATATATGATGTTATAATTAAGCATTAATTGATGGACGTCATTGTTACAGTAATGTCTTACGAAAATACAATAGTTTTGTATATATATATATATATATATATATATATATATATATATATATATATATAAATATATATACGACTGTCTCAGAAAATTAGAATATTGTGATAAAGTTCTTTATTTTCTGTAATGCAATTAAAAAAACAAAAATGTCATACATTCTGGATTCATTACACATAGACTGAACTATTTCAAGCCTTTTATTATTTGAATATTGCTGATTTTGGCTTACAGCTGAAAAAAACTCAAAAATCCTATCTCAAAATATTAGAATACTTCCTCAGACCAAGTAAAAAAATAATTTTATAACAGCAAAACTAAATCAAACATTTGAAAATGTCCATTGATGCACTCAGTACTTGGTTGGGAATCCTTTTGCACGGAT
This sequence comes from Urocampus carinirostris, assembly GCF_059441175.1. NCBI lineage: Eukaryota > Metazoa > Chordata > Actinopteri > Syngnathiformes > Syngnathidae > Urocampus > Urocampus carinirostris. Next base: position 23,791,453 of record NC_142353.1, on the reverse strand, counting down.
TACTGCATCAATCCGGCGTGGCATGGAGGCAATCAGCCTGTGGCATTGCTGAGGTGTTATTGATGCCCAGGATGCTTCGATAGCGGCCTTCAGCTCATTTGCATTTGTAGGTCTGGTGTCTTTCATCTTCTTCTTAACTATACCCCACAAATTCTCAATGGGGTTCAGGTCAGGGAAATTAGCAGGCCAATCAAGGACAGTGATGCCATGGTCAGTGCACCAGTTACTGGTGGTTTTGGCACTGTGGGCAGGTGCCAGATCATGCTCGAAAATGAAATCCTCATCTCCATAGAGCTTTTCAGCAGATGGAAGCATGTAGTGCTCTAAAATCTCTTGGTACACAGTTGCATTTACTCTGGACTTGATGAAACACAGTGGACCAACACCAGCAGCTGACATGGCTCGCCAAACCATTGCTGATTGTGGGAACTTCACACTGGATTTCAAGCAACTTGGATTTTGCTCCTCTCCAGCCTTTCTCCAGACTCTGGCGCCTTGACTTCCAAATGAAATGCAAAACTTGCTTTCGTCTGAAAAGAGGACTTTGGACCACTCTGCAACTGTCCAGTGCTTCTTCTCCATAGCCCAAGTCAGACGCTTCTTCCGTTGTCTTGAGTTCAGAAGTGGCTTGACCATGGGAATACGGCTATTGTAGCCCATTTCCCGGACACGTCTGTGAACTGTGGCTTTTGATTCCTGGACTCCAGCTTCAGCCCACTGTCTTTGAAGCTCCCCCAAATTCTGGAAGCGGCTCTTCTTCACAATTTTGTTAAGGCTGCGGTCATCTCTCTTGGTTGTGCAGCGTTTCCGGCCACATTTTTCCCTTCCAACAGACTTTTTGTGTATATGCTTTGAAACTGCACTCTGTGAACAGCCTGCTCTTTGAGAAATTTCTTTTTGTGTCTTACCCTCCTAATGGAGGGTATCAATGATGGTCCTCTGGACAGCAGACAGATCAGCAGTCTTCCCCATACTTGTGATTTAGTTTACTGAACCAAGCTGAGTGTTTTTAAGGCTCAGGAAACCCTCGCAAGGTGTTTCGAGTTAATTAGATGATTCAGGTGATTAGTTGAATAGCCTACTTGCATACTTTTTCATGATATTCTAATATTTTGAGATAGGATTTTTGAGTTTTATTTCAGCTGTAAGCCAAAATCAGCAATATTCAAATAATAAAAGGCTTGAAATAGTTCAGTTGATGTGTAATGAATCCAGAATGTATGACATTTTTGTTTTTTTAATTGCATTACAGAAAATAAAGAACTTTATCACAATATTCTAATTTTCTGAGACAGTCGTATATATATATATATATATATATATATATATATATATATATATATATATATATATATATATATATATATGTGTGTGTGTATAAAACCTATGGATATTTATAAAAAAATAACATTAGTATGATAGTTCATGTATTTTTGCCTATTATTTAAATGAATGTTGTTGTTTTTTACTGAATGAAAGTACCATTAGGCTGCACTAAATATTATTCACTGTCCCTTTAAAGGAAAAAAACAATTGCAGATTCACAATAAAAAAAGGATAAAATAAAAGCAAATTTATTGACCTACGATTATTTGGAGTGTAACATAACACTGCTGAGTCAGGAAAACAAAAAATGTTGGCTTTTTTTTCAATTTTCACATTTGGGGTAACCTATCTATGTGCCACGGTTGACTTGGCGCCCAATTGGCCCCGCCCGTGTGGCGCCAGCTGCAGCTTGTTGATAGATTGGCTTCCCCCCTACTTAAACCCTGTCCTGTAAATCCCCTGTTGTCAGTCCGTCTGCGAATCTCTGTTTTTACATAGCAAGCCCTTTTTCGACCCTGACTCACGCCTGTCCCATTTTTGGCTCCTGTTTGGCTCCCGCTACAACCTGTTTTGATCTCGACCACGTCTGCTCTCCCATCCTGAATTACGAATCGTCTTTGATCCCGACCATGTCTGCTCTCCCAGTCCCGGCAATCGAAAATTCACTTCCGTGTTGGGATCACAAACTGAGTACGAGAGCGAATTGCTTCCCGCGCCTAGCAAACGCCGGATCGTGGGTCCACCCCTTTCTCGTTCCTTCAATAAAACTTGTGGTAAACGTTACGGGAGTGGGTCCTGTTTCCGTTCTGGTTCTGACACTAAGTGCCTGGAAAAGATGGTGTTGAGATTCAATGTTATTGTCATCCTGGAAGGGGGATTTCCTCATGTGTAGTCCCTTTACAATATTTCTTTATTTTCCTCATGTCGAGGTTTTCGAGTTTTTCCTTGCCCTTATGTAGGTTTTAGATCAGGGGATAGTGTAATAATAGTCTGTAGTTTGCAATAATCTTTGCAGCCCTTTGAGACTCTTTGTGATTAAGGGCTATACAAATAAACATGACTTGACTTGAGTTAGATAAAATGCACGTTTACATCATGAGTTTCTGCTCATCTCTGAAATCAATATTGATTTTATTTTTTAAAAATCAAGTTTTTTAATCCCCAAGGAGGCACTAAATTATAATAAACACTGCCCCTTTGTAGGTAAACAACGAATTATGCTTTTGTATGCCACTTAAAGTATGCTTACTTTTCCTTGTGATAAATTGTGCTCACAATCTCCTTGCACATTAGACAACGGTACTGCATGTTTTTGTATGTTGCATACTCTTTACAATTACGCTGCTCTTGAGCTATTAATTGTCCAGTAATCATACCTGTCAACCTATAAGTTTTTGCCGTACGAAGTACGTTTATTATGCATTTTAAGACGTGTACGACGTACAAGAAAATCTGTACGGAAAACCTCAAATTTGTCAATTATGGGTACCATCCGGTAAACACCGACTATCATGAAACGGCAAATCAATCAAGCCTAACGAGTTTGCCGCAGTAGCCTCTAACTCTGTGTCGTTTTTTTTCCTTACAAACGAAGCGAGCGGTTTGATGCTATTGTGCGCATGCGTCTGCCGCCTGGGGATTTCTCCTCATGCATCATCCCGTTGTAGTTGTGTAGTGAAAGGAAGTCCGTGTCTTTTCAGAGAACCAGCTTTTTCGGCTCAACTCATTAAAGAGAGCGGCTCTCAAACGGCTCACTTGCTTTGATGCATTATATTACGAATCATTATTGTTGTATGAAGAGGTTAAGAAAAAAGGGGGTATAAAAGGAGAAAATGAAAAAAGACAGGTTTGTGATTATCCCTTTAATCAGTATATTACCAACAATAATTTAATGCAGAAAATGAATCAATAATTTGAATAAGAAAATTCTACTTAATTATATTTCTATGTATTTTTTCCTTCTACAGTGAACGTCCAAGCTACTTAATTTTTGACCTTTTTTAATAATAAACCTCATTCATGTCGAGCAACTCAGTATCTCACAACAAAATGTTAATTAACAATATATATGATATAAGGAAACGCATGTACAATATAACTTGTTAAAATACATAAATAAACACATTTGAAAAAAAAATACAGTGTAAGATTATTTTGTATTTTGTAAGGGAACATACGACAGTTTGTAAGGGCATGGAGCCGTGGAGGTTGACATGTATGAGTAATACGCACTAAAACCTGCTCTTTTCCGTTCAAAACTTGCAGCTATTTCATAAAAATCCACCCTAATAACACAGATTAGGCTAAAGGTTATGCTGGAAATCTGTTTATGCAAATACAACGTTAAAATCGGTTGAGGTTTGAAGTAAAAACACACCATATATAGTTGAGAAGAAACCCTGCCAGATGATTATAACCGTGTATTACACAAATTGAGAGGATGCAGATTTACATACGGATGGGGGGGTTGGGCCATGTTAAAGGCTTCTCTCTCCCCCCTGGTTTTCAACATCTCAATCATGTCTGGGGTTCTCCGCCCCTTTCTATTAGCCCCCATGTGACGGACATCCTTTCACTGGCTGTCTGACCTCTGTTAATCCTGTTTCACAGACCAGCTCCCCGCTGAAGGCACACAAAGGCAGGCGTTCATTCTCCTCCCAGTCGATATTCAGACTGACTTGATCGAGCAAATTAGTATCCTTTGGTTAGGGCATGACCAAAGACCTTTTGGCACCCATCCAAAATCAATAAAAGCTAGTAAGAGCCTGTTTCTTTTTATTCTATTTGTCATTTCATATCCCTTTCCTCAGTACCTTGTGTAAATGTTATCCAGGTTCTGAACTGTGTTCATCTTTACTACCGGGTAGAAAGCTCAGGTTTAATCTCATATTTGATATTTAGTCAGAGATAGAATGGAAAAAAGTGTAGCGAGCGGATCTGTAAGGGTTTTGAAACACACCTCATTCAGATTCCTTGAAAAAAGAAATGTTTTAGAGATATCATATGAAATCGCATGCAAGTGAGCAAGTGAGCATACCTGTGAACCTGTATGTTTTTGCCGTACAAAGTACGTTTATTATGCATTTTAAGACGTGTACGACGTACAAGAAAATCTGTACGGAAAAATGCAAATTTGTAATTTATGGGTACCATCCGGTATACACCAAAGCGAGCGGTTTGATGTTCCTGTGCGCATGCATCTTCCGCCTCGGATTTCATGTGGTAGTTATGTAGTGAAAGGAAGTCCGTCTATTTTCAGAGAACCGGCTTTTTCGGCTCAACTCAAACGGCTCACTTGCTTTGATGCATTTTATTACGAATCATTATTGAAGTTGAAGTTTAAAAAAAAGGAGTATAAAAGCAGAAAATGAAAAAAGACAGGTTTGTGGTTATCCCTTTAATCAGTTTATTACCAACAATAATTTAACGCAGAAAATGAATTAATAATTTGAACAAGAAAATGTATTATTCTATTTAATTATCTCATCTCATCTCATTAGCCGTACCGCTTATCCTCATTAGGGTCGCGGGGGAGCTGGAGCCCATCCCAGCCATCTCCGGGCAGTGGGCAGGGGACACCCTGAACTGGTTGCCAGCCAATCGCAGGGCACACAGGGACAGACAACTCATTCGCTCATTCACACCTAGGGACAATTTGGACCGGCCAATTCACCTGAAATGCATGTTTTTGGAACGTGGGAGGAAACCGGAGCCGGATTTGAACCCACGACAGGTTCCTATGACATGAACTGTGCCGCACAAGCGCTAACCACTGCGCCGCCGTGCTGCCTTCTACTTAATTATATTTGCATGTATTTTTTCCTTCTACAGTGAACGTCCCAGCTACTTAATTTTTGAACTTTTTTTATAATAAACCTCATTCATGTCAAGCAACTCATTATCTTAAAATAAAATGTTAATTAACAATATATATGATACTACGAAACACATGTACAATATAACATGTTAAACTACATAAATAAACACGTTTGAAAAAAAAAAGATGTAAGATTATTTTGTATTTTGTAAGGGAAAATACGACATTTTGTAAGGGCATGGAGCCGTGGAAGTTGAAAGGTATGGGTGAGGTACGTGTTTCCGTAGTGCAGTGGTTCGAACATTCGTCTCACATGCAAAAGGTCCCTAGTTCGAGATCGGTGGAAACATATGGCCTGGAGAAGGATGGGCGCCACAAGGCTGCACTCGCCAAAGATACACCACAGGAAATGGTGCTCTTACAACCATAGTAGTTAGGGGTTACAACCAATCAATTAACCATATAACTTAACATGTTATTTTCACATTTAACCGCAAGAGGGCACTCTAGGCCTGTGTTGATAGTTTCAACCTTGCCGTGTTTGTCAGAACTAGAACAAATGGTGGACCCAATCGCCTGACGTTTTTCACAAGTTTATTGAGATATAGCAGAAAAATCAGCGCCAGCGATCCGGTGCTCGCTGGACGAGGGAAGCAAGCCGCTCATGGAATCGGAGCGTGTTCAGAATGCGGAAGTAGAGATCAGAACATGGTCGGGGTCAAAAAACGGGTCGGAGCCGGAGACAAACTGGGAAACCAGGAACAGACGAGTGGGATACGGGTGACAAAACGGGACCGATGGACATCAGCGTCAAAATGCTTGCCTTGTGTAAACAAAGGTTTGCTGCCGGACTGACAAAGGGTGAGTGAGAGCGCTGAGCTTAAATAGAAGGGGGAACCAATCAGGTAACCAGCAGCACCCGGCGCAAAACGAGCAGGCACAAAGGAACAAATGCTCTGTGCTTTACTGTTCTATTACGGTTCCCTCAAAAATAAGATACAAAGTCCTTTTAGTTACGCTTGCGTGAGTGGCATATGCTAGGGAGGGGCCTTTCACGCCGGGGTGACAGTTTTCAGCAAACACCAGTAATTTATAAAAACAACTGAGAAGACTGAATGCAATGGCACGGAAAAGAAATGTATATTGTGCAGATTACAAGCTGCAAATAGTGAAATATTTGTCCGAAAAGCAGAAAGAAAGTGAGTAAAGCTTGTAAGATATTTGCTAGAAGTGGGAGGACGAAAATGTCTTTGAATTTAGTGATTCGGAGTTAAACTAATATTTTAATAAGCATGTTATTTATGCTAGAGTTATCTGAATAATATGCTATGTCAATACTGATATTAACATGTCAGTCATGTAAAGTTACGTTCGTATGGCGTACGAACATATTTAGCCTCCTTTTCTCCATTTTATTTTCAATTTCCTTTCAAAATGACATGTATGCATTCAGTGTTGGATCTTATCAAATAAATATCAACCAAAATGCGACTTATACTCCGGTGCAACTTCTATATGGTTTTCCTTCTTCATTGTTTATTTTTAGGCTAGTGCAACTTATACTTTGGCGAGACTTATAGATGTATATAATACTTTTGACGGCTGAAAATACCCTTTCACGTGTTGTATGACAAATATTCTAGTATTCTGGTTCTCACTAAAAGGTTAAATAATATTTTAACCCAAATCTTGTTTCTCTAAGCTTTTGTGTTTTTTGTTCATAAAATGAAATTGCCAAGAATTTGGGCATATCAAGTCTATTTTGCACCAGGCCTCCCAAGTGCTTGGATCCAAAGTGTGTGACATTGGAACACTAGATGTCACTGCATTTTGTTTTGCAACTGGAAATGAGTGCTAAAAAACACAAGGAAGAATACAAACTCACAGTGATCAAAAGAGTATCTCTACTAAAGAATGTCTTTCCATATGAAAGTTTCAGGTTAGGAAGTACCTAAAAGGGAATATATTGCCTCTAGTTACAAAGGTGTTTCAGGATACAAAGTTAAAAATACAGTACAGTACGCGCTGCCTTTCACCTGTCCCAGAGTTTCCTGAACGTAAACTGGCTGTTACTTAAAATCTGCTTGGCAACCCAGTGCGCATGCATACTCCCAGCATGCTTTTCATGTTACCGTTAGAGTTCAGAATTCAGAGACGTGAAGTATGGGTTGTGGCAATTTTAGTGGGGAGTTGGACGCAGCTATCATTGAATCAGCCCAATTTAAAGACATTTGATCAAAATCCCATGAAGTCTTGGAATTTGTGGAAAGGAATCACCCGGAAAAAGTGTTGACAAGTCAGGCTATTGCTCAATATCATGTCTCCCTCGCGCGTTTCCGGCGGATTGTAAAAAGCTTTTTTTTTAAGTCTTAGCAATAGTTTTATCATTTCCTTTATTCTTTGTTTTTTCCCCATATGTGCCTTTGGTTTTATATTCATTGTGCAGTAATCTAACTTTAAAATGTATTTGTTTCATGTTCTGAAGAAGATTTATGATTTCTTAAAAAAATATACTGTACTTTTGTGGGGCATGGATTAGCACATTTACATTAAAAAGTTTTCAGGTTACGTAGTAGAGTCAAGTCTGAAGAGATGGGTTTTAGTCCGGATTTGAAGGTGGACAGAAACTCTGGAGGTCAGGCGGCAACGAGTTCCAGAGCTGAGGGGCAGAGCGGCTGTTTATCCTCTCATTTGGAGCTACATTGTTCTGTGCTTCTAATTAATATAATTGTTATTTACCCAAACAAACCCATGTGTCAAATGACTCCTTAAATGAGCACACGGAACTTGATTGAAGGGGGCCGGACGATACACCCATCGTTGGATTCCCGGGATCTTTTCTAATTAGCAGGTGTTTGTTTGTGTGAATTGACAGTGTAAATACTCGAGGGTGTTCACCCTCTGTCGCTGTACTCAACCCAAATAAATAAAAAGCCACACAGTCTGCCTGCCATCAATCATTCGTTACCTGGCACGGGGACCCGTTGTGAATCCAAATTTAAAGTGGTATTAAGGCTCATTCCTCTATATTCTTCACTTAACTCAGGCATGTCTAACATACAAACCGCAGTATGATTTAATCCGACCCGCCATACATTTAGAAGTTTGTCAAAAAACGCAAAGTCTCTAACTTGTTTCTGTCAAAAGTTATATTTTCTTTAATAAATAGAAACCAAATGCTCCTTCTGGCTAGCAAGAGGCAGTAAAGGTGAAAAGAGCTGACGTCCAGCAGTTCCTATCCATAATTGGGACTACTTATATTTGTGATCAGGTGTTCTCTGCGATGAACAATAATAAAACAAAGCAGTGCTCAAGGTTAACACTTGAATTTGTCACGTCCTGAACAAAGGGGTAGACCCAATCGCGTAACGTTTCTCACAAGTTTATTGAGATAAAGAGGAAAGGCGCTCGCTGGATGCGGGAAGCAAGCCGCTCACGCAATCGAATCATGATCCGAAGACGGAAGTTGATCTTCCGTAGCAGGAGATGGCGTTGTCAAGGATGGAAAAACAGATCGATAGCCCGGACAGGAGAGCAAATGTGGTTGGGATCAAAAACAGGTCGGAGCCGGAGACAAACGGGAGATCAGGGAAGGACGGGTGGAAAAACAGGTGCAAAAACGGGAAAGGCGGGAGTCAGGGTAAAAAATGCCTACCTTGTAACAACAGAGGTTTGCTGACGGACTGACAACGGGAAAGTGAAAGGACTGGGCTTAAAAAGGGACAGGGTACCAACTAGGTAGCCCGCAGCGGCTGGCGCCAAATGAGCAGGCACAGGTGATGCTAATCAGTAATCATGAAAGAATTACATTGTTAAATGTGCTTGACACCTGATATCGATGCACTTGTAGAAGCAAAAATATTTCAGGTTTCAGGAGCCAGTAGCAGCAAGTAGACTACAGGAATGCAAGGAGAGAGAGGGGTAAAAGGTGTGATGGCATTACATTTGTTTGCATAGATCTTTAAAAACAAGATTTATCTGGTTTTATGTTAGAAACAATATTTCTGTGATGGTTCTTTTTTTAAATTAAACTCAATTCCAAGTGTTTATTGTCATATGCACAGTAAAGTTGCGAGCGAAAAAGAAAATAGAAACTAAGGAATGGTTGGCATTTCTTGAATCCCAAGACTTTAACCTTCCGAATGATATTTGGAACGATGCATTTGAGTGACGTCGTACAGACACTGCATCCGCACGTGTCTACGACACGTATTTGCTTCTTTGCAAGCTTTCGGAATGTTAAGAGGGTAATAAGTTGGACTGAACTATCTGACTGTTTTGTCCACGTTCCCATTGTAGCGCCTTATAATCCGATGCGCCTTATGTATGGAAGATATAGGACCAAAAGCTATTTTTTGGGGTGCGCCCTATCAACCGGTGCGCCCTATAGTGCGGAAAATACGGTAATTCAAAAAATAGATAACACGATGCACATGTTGACGAAAAGCTTCAACCTCACACAACACAGTACTTTACAAATCCAACCATGCTAGCTACGTATAGGTCCTGCACCCTCCCTTATCAATAAATAAAGAATGACAACATGAAATGCAGAGTGGAACAGAGGCTAAGATGGAAAAACAGTTGCAAAGGCGTGCCAGAGTTTGAAATATTGATGACCCTGATTACTGTCATGAGTCTGCTGTAACACATGTTGACTGGATTGTTTCACGTCAAAAATGTTTTGGATCAAATTAATCAGACCCCGGAGAGGATATTTGTTGTTTGGATATGCATACATTGTAAATTACTGGGGAGAAAAAAACAAGAAATATAGGACCTAGATACTTGAGAATCTGTCACCATGCTTTATTGCATTGGTCTATTTTGTACAGGGGAACATTGGTAGGATATTCCAAAGGATTGAAAATCCTTATTATATTACCACATCTCTTTTCCTGAATTTCTTCCCCAAAATGGAAATGACAATAATGAGATTTGGAATCGAGGCCTTTGGATTTTATTGATGAACTCAAAGTTATGTTGTAAAACGCGCCCCCAACATGAACACTTTACCATATAGAGGTCCATTACGATTGTCTCGGCCAGCACAGACACTCCCCAACTTACGAACATTCGAGTAACAAAGTACGGTACATACGAACATTTTTTTTACGGGATGTCGAAAAATATCCGGACATTGCTGTAAGATTTAGTATTGTGCACCTTCTTGTGTCTATTGTCAATTGTCTAGTGTCTATTATTTGACTACTAGATATCAAAAACAAGTGCTAAAAAGCACAAGGAAGTATACATACTAAGGAGACTCAAAACCACTTTACTTCCCATTTTCCCCTCAGACATTGAGTTTTTCGGTAAAATAGCGGACAATCCGGTCAGCTCCCTCTACGTTAAGGAAGGGTGCCCAATACATCCATCACGACCTACCAGACGATAGCAACAACTGCGTCAGGTTTTGCCGGCTGGACCCAAACGCAGAACACACAAGCAGAGTTTTAACAATTTATTGGCGGTAACTAAGATGAACCTAAAGCCCTCCACATACGTGAGGAAAGGGAGAAAAATGTCAACAAAAAACAGTCTGAAAAAAACTCATGTCTGTGTAAGTACAGGAAGTTTTTGGTTGATGTCTACAGTAAAAGAATTCAACAACTGGTTGAGTCCTTAAATACCTTGGTGGTAAGTTGTGGGTGGTCATGGTAATTATCTTGCAACTGGCAACTTCTGGAGGACAGTGGCACACTCGATGTTCACAGACAGTGAAGGTAAATCGTGAGACAATGAAGGACTCGCCGTTCATTTGGTTGGAATTCAAGGTTTATTGAGTGATCATTGCATGGTCTGAACACGCATTGTAGACAAAAGTGCAAACCCCTCTGACAATATAAATGTCAGACTACCATTTCCTTACGATTAAAAAAATCACTTGCCAGTCTGACAGCTGACCATCAGAGTAAGGTAATGACAAAAAATGCACTGGGTTGTATTGCAAATGTGGGCTCATGCAGTAATGCAAGACATCTAATATATGGTAAAAATGAACACAACTAAATAGGCAATGTTTATGAATAAATATGTTTTGCATTTTTATAGAAGGTAGATCATTTTATAAGTACCTCACATGCAGAAAAAGTATAGACTCTAGGTTAAGGGTGTCAAACTCATTTTGCTGGGAGCCACATGCTACCCGAAAAAACTCACCTGGGCCAGACGAGAAGATTAGAGACAGAGAAAAAAAAAGAAATAGAGGGAGAGAGAGAGAGAGAGAGAGAGAGAGAGAGAGAGAGAGAGAGAGAGAGAGAGAGAGAGAGAGAAAGAGAGAGAAAGTGAGAGATACAGAGAGAAGGAAAGAGAGTAAGATAATGAGAGTGATAGAGAGAGAAAGTTAGAGAAGAAGAAAAGTGGAGAAAGACCGAGAGAAATAGAAAGAGCACAAGGAAAGGAAAAAAGAAACAAAAAAAGACAGAGACTGAAAGATAAAGACAAATAAATAAATAAATAAATAACAAAAGTGGGAAAGACAGAGCTAAGACCGAAAGAATGAGAGAAGAAGAAAAAGACAAAGAGAGAAAGAGAGAGAAAATAAGTTAGCATGAGAAAGAGGGAGGGAAATTGAGAACAAAAGGAGAGAAAGAAATAGAAAAAGGTGGAAAAAGAGAAAGTGGTGAAAAGAAAGAGATGGCCTGTTTGACATCCATCCTCATATATGTAAAATAAATGGTAAATCCTAAAAAAATCATAAAAATGCACGATTGTAAGATCGTTTATGTATTTTTTGCCAATTGCTTAAATCAATATTGTTTTTACCACTCGGAGGCGCTGGAAAATTCTCTCTGTCTTTACAAAACTCATGTCAAAATGTAAAGACCAGCAAATAAAATTCAGATTGTATAAAATCGTTGTGTATTTTTCTCCTCTGGGAGTAGATCATTTCACATGACTTTGCTTATGTAGTGGAGGCCCGCTGTTCTTTGTATGTCACAAGTAGCTTTATTCTCAGAGGCCCACTGGAGTCTCCAGATGCTTCCTCAATGGACACCCACAATAGAGATAAGCACCCTGACAGAACTAGGCCCCTCTGAATTATCACCCCTCTCCTCATGGCTAATTAAAATTTGCTTGTAACTTATGTCAGTCATTTAAAGGCTGACAATTCCCAAACCTCCCCTTCATTTTCATTTGTAGCACGTGCACGTTTATTGTTGGGGAAGGAAAGTGGTGCCCTCCGTTGGGATTTAGGCACTGGTGGTTCAGCAAATCACCAAGGTTGTTATTCCTGGTGAGAATATTAGGAGAGTACCGTTTTGACTGCATGCCATCAATTTCATTATGTTACTTTGGCAATCCATGAGTCAAAAAGATATCCTATTTTTCTCATATGTATTCATGAATAAATAAACATGCAGACATCTACATGTACAGTTATTTTTATATTTGTTTATAAATAAACTAAGTCATTAAATGGGTTTTAATAGAATATACCTTTATTGTCATTGTTACAAAATGGGTTAACATATTGTGACAACGAAATTGGGCATGACACTCCAGTTTTACACATTCACAGTGAGGTATGAGCCAAGAAGATAAAGGAACAGAGAAGATAAGGTTATAAAACAAGGGGGATAAGGCTATAGTTATCAGTGACATGGTATTTACACAAGAAATGTCGGCATGTGGGATGTTACATACAGTGTTGTCGTGATACCGTTGGTATCGTAAGGGTTGTGCAATATTGCATTTGGTGCAAAGTCATCATAGTGCAAAAAATAGTCAGCATATGCATTGGTGCAAACATAGACAACATAGTGCAGAAAAAAGGAAATGGTCAGACATTGTGCAAGGCGAGCAGTAAACGTAGTGCAGTCGACATGTGCAAGAACATAGACATTAGTACCATTATATTCGTATGAGGTAGTGTTGGCACAAGTTTTCAGGTTTTTTGTGCTGTGTCTGTTTTGAGCAGTAAACAAACATAGTGCAGACAGCATGTACGTGAGTACCATTTTACATTCGTGTGAGGTAGTTTTTTGCAACAGTTTTCAGTTTTTTTGTGCGGTGTCTGTTTAGGGTGGTAATGGCTGTGGGGAAGAAGCTGTCTCTGAGTCTGTTTGTTTTTGCTTTGTGTGACCTGTAGCGCTTGCCGGAAGGCAGCAGGTCGAAGAGGTGGTGGCCGGGGTGAGAAAAGTCCATGATGATGTTTTCTGCTCTGCTGAGGTAGCGAGAGCAGGCAATGTCCTCCAGACTGGGCAGAGAGCAGCCGACGATTCTCTGGGCTGTTTTGATGATCCTCTGGAGCTTTTTCCTGTCTGCTGCTGTGCACCCAGCATACCACACCGTGATGCAGTATGTTAGGATGCTCTCCACTGTGGCTTTGTAGAAGGACACCTGCAGCTGCTGTTTTAGGTTATTTTTCCTGAGCAATCTCAGGAAGTGCAGTCGCTGCTGGGCCTTCCCTACCACCGCTCTGGTGTTTGCAGACCAGGAGAGGTCGTCGGATATGTGCACTCAGATTAAGGCAATATAATACAATTATACCCCTTTTTAAGCGATACATTTAATCATATGCATTTTTTAAAATCAAATTATTATTATTTTGTATAATCTATTATTTTTGTGGGGGTTAAAGGGATAAAAATATAGAACTACTTCAGATCGCACAACGATGTTCGAGCATCCAAGGTGACAATATAACAAAAAAGCAAATCAACGTAGTTTTTTTTTCATCTATTTGATTAATATTTTGGGGGGGTCACCAGGGATACAAATATAGAACTACTTCAGCTTGTACATCGATGTCGCAGCATCCAAGGTAACAATATACAGACGCTCCCCTACTTGCGAACATTCGAGTTACATCAAACGGTAGATACGAACATTTTTTTCGGGATGTCGAAAAATATCCGGACACTGCTGTAAGTAAGATTTTGTATTGTGTACCATTTTGAGAGCAGAGGACAGTACTATAGTTGTTCTTTACGCCGCTACCGGCGTTTGGTGGCACCGTGAGAGGTCACCCAGAATCCACCCTGAAGAAGAAATCCGACTTCTACTTCCTAGCAGGGGTCAGCAATAAATGATTGGTGAAAAATTAATGCCATTAATTGCGAACAATTAAAGGAATGGTTGCTTGAACTCATAAATCCATTTATTGCAAAATTTAAATAATTATCAATTATTGCGACCCATTAATTGCGAAAATATTCGGGTTTTTTGTTAGTCGATTGCGTCAACAAACGTGCAAATTTTCACGCCGCGCGAGCATTTCGTATGCGGTCAAGGTCACATACACGCACAATCGGGACAGTGCATGCATACGCGTAAGCTACCGTGTTTCCCCCATTATAAGACCCACCCTGAATATAAGGCCCAGCTTTTTATGAGAAATGAAAATTCAACCTTCCTGCAAATAAGAGGCTCATATAACCTATGAAAACCGTAGATATCAACGTTATTTAACAACGGCAATGCTTTTCTAAGAAATTTTTAGCGAAAATTTATTACTTTTGCACATATTATATTCGGGGAAACACGGTAGCTGTACGTACGTAGTGTGGTTGCAAAGCAGCTTTTTATTGGTCGGGACAAAATCGGGCTTGTTGATTGGCTCACGTTTTGCCTCAAGCACGTACGTCGTGGATGCACATACGCACACGTTGTACACCACTACTACTACGCTGTATTGATTGTAATCTTCGCACGGTTATGGGACCGAAGGAAAAAATGGTTAGATTAGATTAGAGGGACCAGTTTGTTCGACCATATTGACACGGCTAGTATGCCATTAAATTACCAATTAATGGCTAGAAATCCAATAAATACCCATTAATTGGCCTTGCCGCGAAAAAATTAACATTAATTTTTTCACACTTAAATATTATTTTTTTTCCAAAAATCAATTACTGATGACCCCTGCTTCCTAGCTTGTGCGTAAACATACAATGTGTACTATATCTCCTGCACACTAAGAACTTTGACACTTTTATTGATTAATATATCATGCATCTATTCAATACAATTGATGCAAAGTGTAAAGAAGAGGCGAGCAGTTTCTTTTGAAATGAAAGTAGAATAAGAAAGCTTGATTGAGGAAATGGTTGGATCGCTTTTTTTGGCCACTTTCTAACATGGAGGAGGAAGTCGCCTAACTCTTGAAGTTCATCTACCAAAAGTCAGTTAAACTTAACTTTATTCACCTTTATAAATAGTATTATTTCAAGAAATGTTTATTTTTTATTACAAAACAATACAGGTTACTTATACAAGCCTTAAACATACATTCCATATAAAATATAGCAATGAAACAACGTCCGAACAAATTCAACTTACGAACGGTCGTCCCAGAATTTCGTTCGTAAGTAGGGCACCATCTGTAACATAAAAACAAATCAACCTATTTTTTTTTTAAATGCATCTACGTAATATTTTTTGTGGGGTGTCATCACGGATACAAATATAGAACTTCTTCAGTTTGTACAACAATGTTACAGCATCCAAGGTGACAATAAAATATAAAAAAATAATCAACCTAGTCTACACACAACAACAACTGAAATGAACTATGTGAACAGATCGAAAATAAACTCAAGAAAAAATACGTCAGCATATTCAAAAAGAGAAAATCAAGTAAGCGGGTTGCTCTCCACAAGTTAAACACCTGAACATTATTGTAAGAATAATAGATAAATAAATAACCTTGCGCAGTAAATTATAAATAAGATTAACTCAAAATGCAAAAGTGTTTGTTTGGACATGCCATTTTTATTTTTATTCTCTTGAGAAATCAGATAAATACATAAGAAACGATTACAACTGTAGAATAATGCCCAATTTCAAAATTATTTTAAAATAGAATTTACTCCATTTGGATATAGATAACGTTTTTGGGAAAATAGGTTTTTATGGGGTGACACGACGGTAGGGTGGTTAGCGCCCAGCCCCACGGTGCAGAGGTTCAGGGTTCCAGCTACTGCAGCCTCCCTGTGTGGAATTTGCATGTTCTTTCCGTGCTTGCGTGGGCAACTGGCTGGAAACCAGTTCAGGATGTCACCTGCCCACTGCCCGTTTGACAGCTGGGATGGGCTCCAGCACCCCCGCGACTCTATGGATGGATATTTTTATGGAGGAGGGGGAACCAGCAAGGGACATCATGTAGAGTGGCACCAGAACAACATTTTTTATTTGTACTGTGTTTTCCATACGATTAAGTCTTTTTTTTTAATCTAGCTTTATAACCCTGAGTGATTTTTTGATACATTTTTGTATTTGTAATATTTTTTATTTACTTTTTGTTCTGCAGGCCGGATTAAAAAGACATATGTGGCCCATGGGCTGTAGTTGGCCCACCCCACGTCCTTTAGTGGTAAGAGTCAGGGGTGAAATCAATACATGGATGCAAAGGGAAAGAGGAAAGTGATAGAACAATGGTTATAACATGTGTATTTGGAAGAGGAAGTGCTACACATTTCCAGGGTTTAGTGTGTGACTAACTTGCCTCAGCTAGATGAGCATTATCACATTTGTTTCTGGCTCCAGGGACAGATGCAATGTATTGACCACAATGTTGAGTCTCTATTTCAATAACATGAGTTTCTCTTTGTTTATTATTATTGCTTTAGTTTGCCGTATGCTATTAAAGTATTATGATGAAACGTGATGCCAAAGTAACAATTATGTTTTTGTTATAATTTAATTGGACTAAAACAAACATACCAAGTGATTCTTGACTTTAAAATATAACATAATGGTATAGGGGCAGCACGGCGGCTGGGTGGTTAGCGCGTCAGCGACACAGTTCTGAGGTCATGGGATCAAAATTAGCTACCAACGTTCCTGTGCGGAATTTGCATGAAAAAGTATACAAGTAGGCTATTCAACTAATCACCTGAATCATCTAATTAACTCGAAACACCTTGCGAGGGTTTCCTGAGCCTTAAAATCACTCAGCTTGGTTCAGTAAACTAAATCACAAGTATGGGGAAGACTGCTGATCTGACTGCTGTCCAGAGGACCATCATTGATACCCTCCATCAGTATTCTAATATTTTGAGATAGAATTTTTGAGTTTTTTTCAGCTGTAAGCCAAAATCAGCAATATTCAAATAATAAAAGGCTTGAAATAGTTCAGTTGATGTGTAATGAATCCAGAATGTATGACATTTTTGTTTTTTTAATTGCATTACAGAATATAAAGAACTTTATCACAATATTCTAATTTTCTGAGACAGTCCAGTATGTTAAAATTAGATCACCGCACAATAATCATGAAACGAGAGGCACATTGTGTAAAAAAAAAAAACGAAGAATAAAGAAAATAAGAAAAATATGTATTAACTTTATTTTGAAAAAATGGTCCAATGACGTTTTCCGGTTTTAGAGCATCTGTGTGGCAAGCAGATGTCTCAATACCTCGACTTGTCAACACTTTTTCCAGGTGATTTCTTTCCACATATTCTGAGACTTTATGGAATGTTTCGTGAAATGTCTTCAATTTGGGCTGATTGAACAGTGGCTGGGTGTTGCCAGAAACTCTCCTCCTTTGAACTCTGAACTCTGACGGTGACACAAAGAGCATACTGAAAGCACGCATACGCACTGGTTGCCAGGCAGATTTGAAGCGAAAGCCAGTCTGTTGATGTAGGGTAGTTAATGAAAAGCGTCACTAGGGGATGCGCTTTCACTGTTTAGGAAACACTGGAAGCGGCGAATAGCAGTGCGTACTTTAATGTGTTTTTGACTTTGTAATTAGGGGCAATATTTTCCCGTTCAGGTACTTTGTAACCTGAAACTTTCGTCAATAGTGGTACCACTTTTTTCATCTTTTTGCGGGTTTGGGTTGGTATTTTGACTGTATTTGAAACACGCCTTGGGTTTTTTTTTTACTTTACCATTTTCAGGCTACACTAACAAAAAAAACCTGGGAATGTGCATGAAATAATTCTCCACTCCTCCTCCCGCCTCCTCAGTTTCCTGCTTCCTAATGTGTTGTGAGTCTCGGAACAGCGGTGCTGAAAGAAAGATAAAAGTAGATCAGAGCAAACATGGATTGTTCCAAAAAAATGTTGATTCTACAAGTGCAAATCTTTGCATAGCATTATATTAATGAAACTCATTTTACAGGCACGCCTATAATGGCCTCTGTCATGTCATCTGCGCCTAAGAAAAACAGAATAAGGCAACTTCATGGCGAGAAAAGAGTCACATTGATCCAAGGCTCAAATGTAACAAGCATCAAAATTGGATTGATCTACAAATCACACTCTCCCTTGGACTACATGGACTGCCTCAAAGTGTCACATTGAGTCCGAGACATTGTGATTTCCTCTCGGAGCAATTGATTTGTTCATGTATTCAAGGAAAACAACATTTTTCTACAAATGATACTGCTTGTACTACTGGTTTGGTCCTGAACAAAAAAATATTTACAAACAGCACCGTCAATACACATTATTAGCATGGAAAATATTACCAAGAATCTCCCAGTGTTTGAGTCCATTATTTCACAATCTACTCTCAAAGTTCTTAAAAATGTACACTTTGAACTGTCCTTGTTGTTTCCCTACATCACCAGATGATTGCAATATAATACAATTGAGTAATCCAAATATAGACCAGGAACAGACATCAGGTTATCCAGGATCTGGAGTCACTTCCATTGACAGTTGGGATCAAAAACAACCCACATGATCATAAACTTGTATTGTATACCTCCTTAATGTGTTGTTAAAAATATATTTGCCAGATATTTATAGTTGTTCTTTTTTATGAAACCACCATTAAAAAGAAAACATTATTTCCGGTAGGGGAAATGGGTGTTTTACCATGTTTACCTACCCTTGGTTTAACTAACTCAAATCCACTGTCCTGGAACCAAAAATCTATCATGACCTATTCTAGAATAGACCAACTCAGGGATCTATTCGATAATCTTTGTTCAAATACAAGACATGGATATTGAATGTTGAAATGACTTGCTTAGTTGAGACCATAACGCAATATTTACCGTCCAATATCCATAGACGAATGCCAAAAAACACCAAAAAGAAAACACACCAAAAAAGCAGGAATTTAAAGCAGGAGCAGCCCAGTTACTAACGCGGCATGCTATTAACTATAAAGGACACACTTACTTGGAAGGAGAGGTTACCAGGACAGCACTTCCAGCGAGGATCTTTACCCTGCCTTTTACCTAATGGATCATAAAAGCTACAAATTGAGTCTCTCTGGGGGTTTCACTAAGCTGCTTCACAGGGGTATGCAGTTCACCTGAGAAGGTTTGAACAGGCACGGATGTTTGTCTCTGCAAGGACTAAAGCAGGTCTGTTGAAGTGGATGCCGACTATCGCTGGTGACTTTAGACCAGGACTTACAAGGAACTGCATGCCGGGACCAGCTGGCGATCGGGGTGCTGGAGCGAAGGTGCTGGCTTGTTTGATGGAAATACTTGCTCCCACTCTCCACCAGATAGGAACATGAAGCACTTTTGGAGTGGAGACCATCGGGAAATGCAGCAGCATTTGTACCTTTGCCAGGCTTTATGGCAATGTGCAGCAAACTCAGCTCTTTGCAGCATTGTAGAATTTTTAGGTTCACTTCATCATGGCGTCGTTGATGTCATGCACTTTCCGGACATTTTCAACATCTTACCTAATGTTTACTATTATGTGTACAGTAATGCTATTTGTAATTCACCCTGGTCAATCCTGGAAGGGGGATTACCACATGTGAGGTCCTTTCTCAAGGTTTCTCTTTTCTCCTCACACTGAGGTTTTTGAGTTGTGCCTTGCCCGCATGCTGGTTTAAGATCAGGTAATTGTGTAATTTTGTAATTGTAATCCTGTGCAGTCCTTTGAGACATTTTTGTGACTAGGGGCTATATAAATAAATGTGACTTGACTATGTGTGACTTGATTTATCTAATACATCCAATACAACACATTTACCAGTAAGAAATAATAAGCCAGAGGTTCCAGCAGAGTGTATGCCAGTGGAAGTTTACTCCGAGGTCTCCTGCCCAGGACTTTTATTGTGTAATAGCCAGGCAAAGAACCAGAAGAGTGAAGAAGAAGAAGAAGAATATACTTTTATTGTCATTCTTTGTAACCATGCACACAGAACGAAATGTCGATACACCTGACCCGTACAGTTAAACTGTAGCGAGCCGATGCAGCCGCAGCCAAACAGGGCACAGCCATTTTAGTCATTAGGTGACCAAACCCCCCAATTCCAACCCTTAATGCCCAGCGCCAAGCAGGGAGGCAATGAGTACCAATGTTGTAAGACTTAGGTATGACTCGGCCGAGGCTTGAACCAGCGACCTCCCAGTCTCGGAGCGGGAGCCCTACCATCTAGGCTACCGAGTGCATCAAAACTGGAAAATCATCTAGGCCTGGTCAACCATCTTGCCTAAGTGTGGTGCTTGAGGAGGGTCTCACCTCAAATACACTTGAACTAGCTTGCAATGAGAGACATCACACGTTCAAGCCCAAAGTCTCTGCTGTTGCTAAGGGCAGTGTGTTGCACATAGAATGACTAGAATGTCCTATATCAAGAGATGTATGGCCAGTACTTTGTTGTTGTTGTGTCTGCTCCTTTGGGGACTCCGGCATTACCGGGTTCAATTTCCTGAATTAGACTCGATTTTTGGATGCTCTGATGCTGTGATGTCATGGTAGCATTATTCAACATTGACTATGTACTCACTCACAAAGCAAGGTCTCAATTTTTTTCATCTAAATGGAACAGCAGAGGATCTTATCCGTCAAAAATTCTACAGTTCTCTTTACCTATCATTACAGTCATTGTCTGGTATACGGAGTTTCCTTTAATCCTTGCAAGACAATGACAGGCAAATTCAGTTAGATTTGCTATTGCGGAAACCACCAATTACAACAACACAACAAGACAACTCATCACGCATGTGCACTCTGGCACTATTTGTCACAATATGGTTGCTCTACCGCTGTTATCTAGAAACATAGGGCTTACATTTTTCTCTCATTCGCGTTTTCTTCGGGGCAGTGGTAATTATGTGCCTGTCTTCATAATCGCTTTGGAAGTTTCTTTCTTGAATGGTCAATTGATCCAAAAACACGTGATACAAACAACTTTCAGTAAAGCTGGATATGGCTTCAGGTACGAGCAGGCATGGTGCTGCAGCCAAAAGCGTTGATGCCAAATTCCCATGTGTTGTTTTATTCTGTCTTTATTCTGTCCAACTGCAACCTAGTACAGAAGGCAAGAACTACATCGCTAGCCGTATACGCAAACACAACTCATCTTGTAATACCATCATTCTTAACCAAAGACTGGTTTACAAATAGTCCAGATGTATCATTAATACAAATTGAGGAAATTGAGTTGGTTAATTCAAATATTTTTTTATCAAATCATAACAAAGCATATAACATTAGATACGCCAGTCCTGAATTTGAAAACAGAATTCACTGTTTACGGATCCCTTAACCGCCTGGTTTGTTGGGGCATTACTTTCTGTGGTGTGTCATTGGCAAGTACAGGCAAGTCATACCTCTTCAAAACCATTTTCATTTACAGTAGCAGGAGAAGCCCCCTAATTTGACTCTATATTAGAACCTTTGTCATCTGGTCACTGTTGTTGTCTGGATTTGGAACTGGGCATTACTACTATCATTACTACCCTTTATAAGGATATTTTGGACAGCAAATGTCATTGCGTCATTTTGTTTCACTACCACGCCAGGTTTGTTTTTCTTTTGTATCAAAATTCTTGTTTGGAGATTATGTGAGTAGTTTAGCGCCCACTTGTTCGTTTGTATTTCTTGCGTTTTCAATTTCCAGTTTGGGTTGTTGGTTTGCACTTTGCTCTGTTTTTTTGTGAACATTTGTTTGTTTGTCACTTTGTACCTCCTTTTGTTGTTAAATATCATCCCTCTTTTTCAGCACCCCTGCCCTCCAGTTCCTGCTTCCTCCACATGGGTCCATCATTCTCCAAAATCGTTCCAAAATTTTGAATAGGCGTGTTTTTTCACATTCCTATTTTACAATAAATTACAAAAAGGAAATTGAATGGAAAGGGTAGTGTTCAAAGCGATTGTTTTTGTTCAAAGTTCATGGATTTCAGACAATTATCAAATCACATGTGATTTCAATCCTGTTTAAAGAGAAAAGTCAAATATGTTTTATTTCTGTAGCAATTTCAAACAGCCAAATCTGTGTCAAGGTGCTTCATGCAAACAGGTTTGAAGTGGCGATGGAGGAGCACGGATCCAGCTGCGATCATATATAATATATGCCAACTAAATAACAGGTACACTCGCTACCACCATCCTCACCCTCCTCCTGGCAAAACCTCTCCAACCAAGCCCCCAAACCTACACCTCTTCCCTGAGTGCTAGTGCCACCAGAAACCTTGAATTCTGACTTGACCTTGGGTATGTAGGCCCGCCCCGTGCTTGATGTGTGCCATGATTACCACCCCCTACCTTTCCCTTTTTCTTCATTTTCCTTTTCTGCTCGAGCTAGCCTCCCTCTCAACGCTATAGTAACACTTCAGGACAGCAGTGATGCACAAAAGAGCGAAGGGGAAAGCACAAATGTTACTATTACTTGCTGTGGCGGAAACAATTTGAAAATGAGTGATGGTTTAGTGCCCCGAGAGGCACTCGTGTCTTTCTCACTGTCCATTTTGGTCTCTTACTCAATCTGTGCGGGAGGAGGGGCCAATAGCATAAAGGGGCAAGCACAACAACAGCAGATTCTGAAAGAGATAACCAGTAGGTGGATTAAGCACGTCATTGTATGGGGTTCTGTTTTAAATGACTGGACGGGGTGGGCTTTCATCCCCATCTGGTGTTTTTAAAGAATGCTTTGTGGTAATTACCCCCCAGACAGCATTGTGGAGTGCACAAGCCGTCTGACCAGGTGCCTGTAAGTCCTGCTGCGTCCAGCCATTCACTGGCACTGCATGCAGTCGTGTAGAAAATGACCCTCAGGTCTCCTGATTATCTGCAGTTTTTTTTTAACAGCAATTTTTGGGGAATAAGAATCCAGTTATGGCTGATCTAGAAACACCAATACGTTTCTTGATGTGGGATACAAAACTAGTTAGGAAAATGCTGCTGTGTAGGAACTACGTCTAGGGAATGAAAGGACATGAAGGGCAGCTGGGGTTACAATATTAAACATAAAAGAAGTCATCTCAAAAGATCAACTTGATAATCAAGGGTGTAACAATAAATGGGTGCTACACTTGAGGATGAGTTCCCTGGAGAGATCTCTCTCAGCTGCTGCTCTCTTCAGAAGGGAAAGAGTCTGCTTGGCACTCTTAACCCTCTCAATGAAGAAGACAAGTAAATAAAAACCCACGAGTTTTTTTTATGTTGGCCTTTATTTTTCTTGGTTTAAAACGCTGTGCATGCACATAAGGGAGTTTAACTTATGATATTACAGGTCACCTTTTAACCATACGATGATCGTCAATGTTCCTTCTTTCATTGCAAATGTTTTAGTATTATGTAAATGAAACCTCATTCTTGCTCACCCCTACTGTTATAGTATTTTATTTCTCTAACACAAATGCACAGGGTTTTGATACATTTAGTGTTCAAATATGTTAAAAAATTGCAATTGTAACTTGTGTTCTATTGCATCCCTTCTGTGTCCCACCCTGTATGTCAGTAACTACCGGTCCTTAACCTTTGCCATTGACACATATAGAAGGGCCCTGTGCACTCATCAGCTTTTCAACATTATTCATGAATGAGCAGATAGAGGATGGTGGCCGTAACAGCGGTACTGATTAGAATAATTTATCGGTGGGGCCAAGGCTCATTCATTGTCACTCTTCAAGGACGTAGCAAAGTGTTTGATGGAGGCGTTTTTTGGGGGGCTGTCAGTTCCTCTTGGATAACAAACAGTTTTACAACGTTAAGCATTTATAATATCAAAACTGTTGTTTTATGATGTTAAGTTTTTGATCATTTATTAAGTCATTAAAATTCTGTAAAAGTATATGTATTAATTTACAAAATTTTAGCATTTTTTGGAAGTGTGTTTATTTATTAGTTTGTTAATTTTAGGTAAAGGAAATAATTAAAATCAGTTCTTTGAAAAATACATTCAAAAGAGATCATTAATTGTTTCGGACACAAGGAAAACTCAAAGGACCAAGGGACTAATGCGTTACAGAGGAACGCATTCCTAAACTGCAATTACTTTTCTCTGTAACAAGTACGATAGTTATTAATAAAATTTTGTAACTCTATCGTCGTTACTACTTGGCCTGTTACTAGGTTACTCCACTACTTAGGTATAGTGTCTTCTGATTGTTGCACATGCTTGCTTTTCTTACGTTATGATATAAATCCCTTGATCCGGTAGAGAATGTCCTTTAAAAGTGTTAATGTTTTACTACAAAATACAACTGAATACAGTTATAATGGCACTAGGGCAGCACGGCGGCGCAGTGGTTAGCGCTTGTGCGGCACAGTTCATGTCATGGGAACCTGTCGTGGGTTCAAATCCAGCTCCAGACTTTCTGTGCGGAGTTTGTATGTTCTCCCCGTGCTTGCGTGGGTTTTCTCCGGGCACTCCGGTTTCCTCCCACATTCCAAAGACATGCATTTCAGGTGAATTGGCCGGTCCAAATTGTCCCTAGGTGTGAATGAGCGAATGAGTTGTCTGTCCCTGTGTGCCCTGCGATTGGCTGGCAACCAGTTCAGGGTGTCCCCTGCCCACTGCCCGATGATTGCTGGGATGGGCTCCAGCCCCCCGCGACCCTACTGAGGATAAGCGGTACGGCTAATGAGATGAGATGAGATAATGGCACTATGTCAAGCAGAGTACGAGGATGCTGAATTCCTCCTCATAAAGATATCAATTATTAACAGAATGGGTTAAAGCCCCGTTACCTTACTCCAACTATTGAGTTAATCATCTATTTAAAGCTCCAATTTCCTTGAATTACCCACAAGTGAGGAGCCCAAACCCATCTAGCAATGGATATTTCTTGCAATGGTATCACTACCTACTGGTGAAAATAAATAAATATGCTTTTACATAAATACAATGTTGGTGTGAGGAGAAGAGGGCTCGAGCATTTTGGGGCCCTGTTTCAGCGGGGACAAACAATGTCCCTCAGTGGCCACCATCTCATTTGCGTGGGGAAAGACTGTCTCAGCAGCAAGGAGAGGATGAGGAGAGGGGGCC
Source organism: Urocampus carinirostris (assembly GCF_059441175.1). Classification (NCBI taxonomy): domain Eukaryota; kingdom Metazoa; phylum Chordata; class Actinopteri; order Syngnathiformes; family Syngnathidae; genus Urocampus; species Urocampus carinirostris. Next base: position 23,766,165 of record NC_142353.1, on the reverse strand, counting down.
TTTGACTGCTTCTGACCTGTTAGGAATTTAATATTAAAATGTGTCGTTTACCAAATTGTTCGAATTATTTATCCGACTCCATTAACCAAACACAGCCTACATTTACCCAACAATGCGCGCTCGTTTCTTGATGGAAAAGATGAACAAGAGAAAGCCGACATTTTCACACGGGGGCAGATTTAATTTCATAAACAATTTAACTAAGTGAACTCCATCGAATATGGCCGAACTAGCTGAATTACTGTCGCTCGAGTCTCTGTCAAGCCTCCTCTGAAGTCCTTCGGCCTTTCTCCTCTCGGCTTACGTCTTTACGCAAGATGGTGTCCCGGCTCCTCCCATGGAAGCCCCACGTGGGCCCCACCACCTCAGAGACGAGCATCCCGATGTCTGTGGTTCCTCAAAACTGTGGAGAGCGTTTATCAAAACAATGCCTGCCGTCCTCCGTCATAAGGGCCCCTCTGCTTCTGGATGCGCTGATTATCTTATCTGCCTCACGTCCCGTTCCCGCCATTCCTGTAAACAATATTTACTACCAGACCAGGGTGCCCTGAACTTTCACTGCTCATTGAACTTAAGCTTACACGGTGAAAATCTTCATTGCACTCAATAAATGTAACTTGTATTCAATCGTATAAAGTCCTTTATGGTCCAATGTATAAAATCCTTCAGGCCTTATGTCGGCAGGTATGGACAAGGACCCACAGCGGTCCCTGTCCACTGTTCCGGTGGAGAAGGACTGTCTGCTGCAGCTTCCATGATTTTGTTGTGGTCAGACCAGCTCTCGAAGGGTAGGTCATGTCAGGATCTGGCACACCCCCTTCCCCCAGAGGAAGCCAACTAGGTGTGAAACTGGACACACCTGTGCCGAATCTCTCTACACCTAGTTGTTATCACCCTGACCATTCATAAGAACTGCTTGGAGAGCATATTGGTTCCGGTCATTGCCATTGTCATCCCGTTGGCCAGTTCTATCATGTTTGCCATTGTCTCCTGAGATTCCCCCGGTACAAAGTCATGTGATAATGTTGTAATTCACAGTCCTGAGTGGTAGATTTCAAGGGTATTGGAAAGCATCAGGGATGTTAGATTCAGTATGGGTCTGGGGCCAAATCTAGATTTTCTGTTTTCTGGTGGGTCTGATCGGTAAAAAAAATTCAAAATGTCAACTCCAAAATTTTAGTTTTGTTTTTCAGTATTATGCTTTATCATTCAACCTGCATTAGTGACCTACCCTACATTTTATATTTACGGATGATGAGGAATATTTTCTAAACACAACACATCTATTCACAAAAAATGGGGAAAATTATTTTTATATTTGTCATTGCATGTATGAACTGGTTTATTTTGACAGTTAGCTGAATGCAGTTTTACACCTGAAGTACTTCACCACAGTTTACAAACCCAGCACTGCCTTCTAAGCGGCCGGACAGCTTTTTAATTTTTTTTTTGCTATTTAAAAAAAAAAATCATAACTTTTGAAAGAAATGAGACTCGCTTCTTTTTATGACGTACATACAAATTTACAACAAAATTGATTAAATCATCAATCCCCTATACAGACCATGAGCCGTATGTTTGACATGCTTGGTATAGAGCAAATCTAAGAGGTTTTCTCTTCTGGTTGGTATTTCCAAATAAAGCTGAAAAGATGGTAAAACACTGTTGTTAAAATCCCCTACAATAAATAACAGAGCTCCCCTATTCTTCGCCAGCAAGGCATTAGCTATCGGCTCGTATGCCGAATTGGTGTTAGCATTTGGATGGACATAACACAGATAATTGCAACAGCAAAGAACTCCATACAGATAGAAAGGAAGGAGTGACATAGCCAGGATTTCCCAATTGGGTGTACATGCTCTGCAATGGATTTTGATGTTAGTGCACCATCTAATATTGATGTGTAAGCACACACCTTAGCTGCACCTCTTCCCTGCCTGCTTATTCCCTGTCTGATCCAATCATAGTAAAATGATCTAGGCTGTCTTCATAGTCACTGTTGAACTGATCAAGCCACATTTCTATAGCAGCAATAATACAGATTTTCCGAAAATTGCTCTCAGCCAGCATCTGGCGTGGAGAAAATCCATTTTGTTGCGAACTGATTGTATATTTGACAAAATTATAGAAGTAAGAGGCGGCTGACAAGATCTTTAAAGGCAGGGTAAGGTCAGGCTTGATGTTACTCAGCCAAGATGACTAGTGTTGTAGGAGATGAGTAGCTATCATCTCTCACATGTGTTGAGGTTCCTCCATATTATCCACACTAGGATAATTATGGCAATGGTTGAGGCTTTGCGATGATGGATCATTTCATCCAAGTTTGAAAAACAGAAACACACACACACACACAGAACAAAAACAAACCGTCAGAGCGGTGATCAACAGTTCGCTGAAGAGCATGCCCATCGTGTGTAAATGCTCGTCTAGAAAAGATTCCCATTTGAAAACAGATCATAGTAAAATAAATCTTTTTGGCCCATCAAAAAGCTAAACGCCTTAATCAACAAGGTCACTGATTTCCCATAAAAAGGATGATGAAATATGAAAATTGAGGTTATCATGAAACCAAAAAAGCTCATAAGCAAATCAAATAAGACACATAATAAAACAAAATTAGAGCATCATTCGAAGTGAGTTGTTTTAAGAAATGCTTTTAAAGACCCCGCCATTGGTTTTAGGTGGGCTCTCTGAAAGCACCTCTGAGTGACAAGTTGGTCTCCTCCCTTTACAAAACAAAGATATGGCTCTGCACAGAAAAGCTCAACTTTAAATGTAGAATTTATCCCCACACAATTTAAGCCAACTAGATTTTTCATGAGTGCTTTAAATTGAAAATATCATATTTATTCATTAAAGGTATTAGTTACCCAATTTGAGAACCACTTTACTCATAAACAAGTGGTTGTGACAATAACATTTTGTATTTTCTGACCTCTGTCTAAAAAGTATATTTTTGACAGAATTTCCCACAATGTGTCTGACCCTAACCCTTTGAAAATTAAAATGTTGAACTGCAATGGACAAAAAAAGCTGGAAAGCAAACCTGTGTCAAGAGTAATGTGTCAAGATACCCAAACCCCTAGTGTGGTGGTAGTAAAATAACAAACTCCACAAAGAAAGGCCAGACGACGGAATGCAACCTAGGACCTCTTAATAGCGAGGTAGATGTGTTTACCAGTCATATCCACCAGGTTTCAAAATTGATCTTTAAAAATATTGATAATAATTTATTTATTTATTTATTCATAGTCGAATGTATAAAATCCTTCACGTGACTTGGGTTTGGTTTTGTTTTCGTGGCTGGAACACCTTCACAAAAAGTAAGATAATTCTCTTGGGTATTGTTAACACATAATTAATAGATGCATTCTACTTTCAAATTTTTAAGGAAACCTAAAAAGACGCACCCCACTGTTAAATAAATGCTCGAGCCTGTAAATAGGATTTGTTCTTTGGTGTCAATGCATAATCAAGTATTTAATAAATAAATAAAGGTTTCTACTCTCTGGTTTTGGAACGTAACCGCATCGAAAAACAAGGGATTACTGTATAAAGTATACTGTATAAATCCCATTTCAAAATACCAAAAAAGTGAAAATTAAAAACAACGGTGATGCAGCTCTGTGTTTGGATCTTGGCTTTTCTCTTCGCCACCAATGTGATGACATGTTACTGCTGTTGTGGACTGAGGCAGTAGTTGCCCTTGAGACTAAAAAAGACGAACTGCCACCGTCATGTTTAAGCAGCCCTGACAGATCGTCACTCTCATTGTGCTTCCCAATCCGAACACACAGAGTGTGTACGTAGAGTAGCAGCAAAAGCAGTCCAGGACAGCAAGGCTGCCGTACCATCTGTCAGACTGGTGTCAAGCAGCACATGTCTCTAGTGATTATGAAAGTTCCTCCTGCCTCAGATGGTCTATGGAGCAACTCAGCCATCGTAGAATGGCAAGGGCAGGCCATATGGTAGGGTGCATGGGGCCCCCGGGGGAGAAAACACTCCTCCCATGCCATTGGCCTACTGCAACCACCATCACATCAATTGCTACCCACTTAAATGTCCAGCACTGAATGGCCTGAGCAGGGAACATCCTGACAGATGCACTTCATTCAAGCGAGAGAATACAAAAGGAAGTTATCCAGGTAGTGATGATCAATTTATACATGGCCTTAAAGGTAAGTTTTGGAGTTTGAATTGAAATGTATTTATTTTGGGATCATTGGAGCAGCTAAAATCCCACACTCAACCTTGCAGACGTAAGTAACAGGTCCCTTTTCCGAACTATAAAATAAAATAATGAAATCGGGGGCTTTACTTATATATGCATACAGTAGTCCCTTGGTTATCTGGTTTAATGGGAACCAGAACCCCACTCAAAAAATTAAAATCCGTGAAGTAGTGTCACACTTTTGTAAAAGCCCCCACGGGTCAAATTTACCTCCAAATGACGTCCTTACAAACTCAGAGTATACGACTGTGCCAAAACAACAACTATAGATCTACAAATAAAAACCGAGGTCCAGCAGCTGCAACAGTGATGAAGCGCCTGAGTTCATTGCCAGGAGAAAACCGTTGGTTATCTTAACCAGGGCTGTCTCAGTAGAGTGAATAGCCCTGAATTCTGACTACATAAATTCAAAAAGATTATTCTCAGATATTGTCAGGATCAAAATGGAGACAGGACCCACTTGCGTTTCACGCAAGTTTTATTGGAAGAAGGAGAAAGGGTTGTGCCCACAATCTGCTGATTGTTGGACGCGAGAAGCAGCTCGCTCTGAACGCGGAAGTAGATCTTCCGTGTCGAGCGGTGTCGGGAATGGAAAAACGGGTCAGTAGCTGGGACAGGAGAGCAAAAACGTGGTCGGGGTCGTAAGCGAGTCGTAAGCCAGGAAAGGAGAGTAGATGTGGTCAGGATCAGAAAGGATTCGAAGCCGGGGGACAGATGGGAGCACTAAACAGGTGGGAGTCAGGGTCAAAAAAAGGCTTGCCTAGTGTTAACTGAGGTTCGCAGACGGACTGACAAAAGGGGACGGATAGAAGTGGGTTTGAATAGGGACAGGGAGCCAATCAGAGACCGAGGCAAATGGTGCCAAAGGAGCGGGCACAGGTGAAGCATATCGGTAATCATGACAGATATAAAATCATTCAGCTGATGTGCCACAACTTGTTCAAGTACTTGCGAAAGAAACAATAGGTTTGACACAGGTCTATAATTACATAAGCTTTCTGGATCAAGGCCGGGTCATTTCAATAACAGCGGACTTAAAAGCCGCTGGAACTACACCTGAGGAGAGTGATATGTTTATAATATTTAGAACTGAAGGTCCAAGGACCCCGAAAAAATGTCTAATCAGCAAGCCCGAAGTGAGTCAAACAGGCAAGTAGTTTGTGTGACCGTACCATATTTACCAAATGTGGAGGAATATCAAGTGACAGATAAAACGGGGGAAAAAGCCACCCACCCGCGTATCTATAATTTCCAGATCTGTGACGTGTTTACATGGTCACTACAGTTCTCTTCCCTGATGCGTTGAATCTTCTTGTTAAAAAAAAAAAAACAAAGTCATGAGCTGAATGGGTAGAACCATCTGGAAAAATCTGTTGCCTCGTTAACAATACTACAGTGATGAAGAGGATTTGGGTTTTTTTTTTACGTGCAGCAACAACCTCAGAGAAATAGACTGTTTTAGCAGAGGCATGGGCAGCTTTATACTTCAGCAAGCTGTCGCACCCGGTCTGAAGGAAAACCTCAAGTGCGGTAGCGCGCCATTTGTGTTGATTAATTTCGTTGAGTTTTTTTCGTTGATTTTTTTTCTTTTCTTTTTTTTTTTTTCAGTAAACCAAGGCGCAGGTCTTTTGGGTCTAAATGTATGCCATATGGGTGCCACAGAATCCAGGACACTCACCAAAGCAGCATTAAAACCATTCATAAGTGAGTCAACAGAGCCTTTATCCCCTTATAGTCCGAACAGCCCGCTGGCTGTAAACAAAGTCGTGTCTTCACGATGTCACTAGACACTGAAATACGTCATGCCACATATCATTGGAAAGTTTAAATTCTTGAAATTCAAAATATGATTCTAAAATATACTAATCACAGAAAGAGTCTGAAACAAGATACCCGAAAACTATAAAGCCGGCGTATCTCACCTGGAACGTTTTCTGGGAGTCAGCTCATGATACGATTCCTCCCAAATGCGGTGTGGTTACATTCAAAAAAGTCCGGTGGATCCAACCCTGCACAATACTTACTCCAAAACGCATGATTATGCCGGCAGATTTGAAAAAAAAATCTGCCTCAAAGCATTCCTGCATTATTTGACGATCTTCGTTGCATTCGTCTGTTTTGCTCCATTGTTCCCCTTTAGAAATGAACAGACTCGTCAGATTGTTTTCAATATATACAAGCATCTTACTTTTTAAATGACACCACTCTTGGCCAATTGCAAGTTTTTTTCACAGTCCTTAGCCCGTGACAAACAATGAGGGCCTGTTTTGGGAAAACAAAAAAGAACGTCATGACCAATTTGACCTAGAACCGTTTTAGCCAAGAGTAACTGATTGAAATAGGGATTGACACATTGGTTAGCCGAATAATTACCAGCGTAAATATGTACACATTTACGGTGAGTATCCAAATCAGAGCCGAAGGTAAACCTGCGGAAAGTCAATTGTAATTCATTTGTACGTACCATTATTACGTGCAACTGTGCACAATTATAGATTCTAGAAAGAGAAGTCAAACATTTACAGCTCTTTCACAATGTCTGAAAAGTGGCCAACATAAAATACACGAATGCAAAGTTTTAAGGGCTGTGAACTAATCATCTCCAAATGACCACTTTAGGAACACCTAGACTTACCATTACAAAAATGTGTAAAATACAATGTTTAGTTTTTCAGATTTTCATCAAATTTGACAAGGTACTAGGTAAGACTTCAGACTATTGTATCACATGTTTTCCAGCTGAGATCCCCGTGTAACACTCTTTTGCAGGCATTTGAATGCAAAAAAATTCAGGTGAGGTAAAAAACGTTCTATGTGTGTTCCGACTGAGATTACTCAATGTTAGTAGCACTTGCAGTGATTAATTCAGAAGGAGACCAAAACTTGGGGAACTGAGTGGGGAGTATATGTGAATGTTAAAGTCCCCATAATTATCATGTTCTCTGCATGGGTTACTTGCTCTGACAACAGTTCAGAGAATTCATCTAAGAAAACTTATTATGGTCCCGGTGACAGGGAAGAGGCCCGCCTGACAAGAGCCTCAACTGCTTTACATTTATCAGTGGCATGTTGAGTAAATTATACTTTATTTTCAGAAATAAGCGCAAGACCGCCACCTTTCTTCAAAGAGCGAGCTACATGAGAGCTCTCACAATTAGGGGAAGAGGCCTCACTTGGTGGTAAAAACTCATGTGGTCTCAACCAGGTTTCACAAAGACAAATCTGATTAAGAGTGTGTTCACGAATAAGATCATTAAAAATAAAGCTTTGGAAGCAAGTGATCTCATATTCAAAAGACCAAGTTTCAGCTGTGCTGAGCCTTTCAATTTATCTGGAGTCTTTGTAGTAATTGCCAAATGATGTCGCCGTTCGGCCACGGTTCCGTTATCATCATGTTTTTCTCTGCCATTTCCAAAATCAGTTTTGCAGTCCTGCCGATGTAGCTCCCTTAGCTTAGCCTCATAGTCCAAGCGGTAGCCCTGCTTCTGTTTACGATCCCTACGCCATCTGCGCGGCTTCGTAAGTGCGCCACTTTGTAAGTGCGCCTCCCACAGAGATCTGTGACCCTTTAAATTTCCTTTGGGATATCAAAGGTGGCATAAAAACTGACAATAAATGTATTAGTGTCAGGATTACCAGAACAGAGCAGGGGACCCCAGAGCGTTCGTTACAAGTCTTTTATTTGGGGAAGCGTACAGGGTTAGCGGGAGACGCGATGACCGTCGAACGTCAGCAGCAACGCCGTGAAGACAACTTCGGGACACGTAGCCAATCGTAGCGTGGGACGGAAGCAGGTCGAGTTTACCGGGACTGGAGAGAAGATCGTAGCGTGGAACGGAAGCAGGTCGGATCGGAGGCAGGCAGAATCAGGTAAACAAGTCAAAAATACTCAGGAAACTCAGGCGAGTCAAACGGGGTAAAAAGTATCCTCCGACGAAGAGGTCTCCGCGTAGCATGCTTAAAAAGGGAACATAAACCAATCAGGAAGCGCATTCCAGCGCGCCAGATGATTACCCCAGGTGGCTCCACTTGGGTAATCATGACAATTAGTACCTGGCGACTGAAAGTATGGTTGGCCAAGCATGTGTGCAAAAGAGAAAGCTAAAAAGACAAGAAGGAGAACAGTATAAAATAAATAAGTAGCTGAAGAGCCATTAGCCGCTGCACCCATGCTCGACGCCATCTTGGCTTGCTTTTCAGAATTAACAGTACGTAAAACCTACAATTTAAGTCCGACGGACTGTTGAATTTCATCCTGGATGTAGGTGCTGCATCCCTGGTCGATAAGAACACCCAAACGGCCTGTGGAAGGTGTGATTAAATCGAGGGCCAATTGATGTTGTAATAACATGGTGCGCATGGCAATTAATTTCAGTATTGTAACCCTGAAAAATGTCACGAATCATATTCACAAAAGATTCTAACCTATAATCAACAGTTTCTAAACAGAGAGCACAATTTTCCTACACCAATTTGGGGAAATAACTCGTGGAGAGTTTTAGTACCTACCCTTGAAAATGTATATTCATCAGGATCGTTGGACCCAAGATTGTGTCCTTTTATGCAGCCGTTTTTAACGCTATACAGTATTCAGTTCTTGGATTAAATGAAAGCACTATAGTGCCTAAATAATAAAAAATAAATGTTTGAATATATTACAGGTGGAAACTCAACAGAATAGAATAGACCTTAGTAAATCAATAAATAAATATACAATCCAACAATATTGTAGTTTTTATAAAATAATTTCATTAATTATCTGACTGATCTAATGGAGTCCTAATTGGCAATCATAAGAATGTCTCCTGCTAACCGCACTGATAATAATAATAATAATAATAATAATAATAATGATAATAATAATAATAATAATAATAATGATAATAATAATAATAATAATAATAATTGTATTTCGAAGCGCCTTTCGGGACACCCAAGGTCGCTGTACATATAGTAGGACACAACAATCAAGCAAGGGTAAAACAAGCAAGTAATAAATAGCAAATAAAACACATTAGAGTTAAAAGGAGCGGTTATGAGGCAAATGGTCTTGAAAAGGCAAGTCTGAAGAGATGAGTTTTGAGTCCGGATTTAAAGGTCGACAAGGTCGCAGAATTTCGGAGGTCAGGCGGCAATGAGTTCCAGAGCTGGGGGGCAGAGCGGCTGAAAGCTCTACTCCCCATGGAGCTGAGGCGGGCAAGGGGTATAGTGAGATGGAGGGAGGTAGATGATCTGAGGGTGGGCGATGCCGTTTGCAGTGTGAAGAAGGTTGGAGAGGTAGGGAGGGGCAATGTTATGAATGGCCATGTAGGTTTAGAAAGACAAGCTTAAAGTTTAGTTGACACTCAAATAGTAATTTAGGATCACGTATTAGTATTGTCACATAAACACCGCTTAATTGCGGAGGTTCAGTTTATCTCTGAAGATTCGGATGACGCTGTGCACAGAAAAAAACAAAGGCGACCAGATGATGAATGTGCTTTATCAGAGTCAGATCAGGAGATTTCTCCGGCTACTGGTAACCATAGAAACCAGTACTATCTGTTTCATGTGGGGGATCAAACCCCTACCCAAAAAGGCTTCGAGAAAGATGTGTTAAGCCTGGTTGTACTTCCCCAAGACACAACACAGGAGTGGTGCCCCTACGATCCTGGCTGTTGAGGGATCCGTGAACCGTGGGACACCCAAAATCAGGAGGGAAGACATCAATGGATTTTGAACTTGCAAGAAGAACAGGGAGAGAAGTCAAACCTCCAATTAGAAAATCCAACCTGTTCTAAAGGCCCTTCCCTCAGCCCTTTCCTTTTATCGAATCTCCTAGGTTAGAAAAGCAGATCCGCCCCAAAGTATGTGACATGATTATCCGAAAGTGACAATGAGGAAAACAGCTCATGATCTATAAAACAAAGAATAACAGTGCGCAATATTATTCAAAATAATTAACTGACATCCTATGCAATTTCCATTGCAGGGCGGGGCGAGGTTATGAATGGCAATGTAGGTCTGGATACGTTTAAAGTTTAGTTGACACTCAAAAAGTGATTTAGGGTTTTTGGGTAACAGTAGCAGCAAGATGGCGGACACAGGGTTGGGTAGGGTTACTTTAACTTGATTACTTTCAATTACTTTTGGATTACTCCAATACCAAATATGCTAATAAAAGACAAAATAAACAAAATATGAATAAAATTACTAAATTTTGTGCAGGCTTGGGGAGTAACGGAATACATGGAACGGCAAAAATATGTTGGCAAGCGGTTTGGATTTATTTTCATTTTGTTTCTGTCGCATTTTATGTTAGTTTTGCCGGAGATCAAAGAGATTAAAGCCAGGAGAGAAAGCTTACCACGTGTTGTGAGTCATAATTTTATTCATATTTAGTTTCTTTTGTCTTTTATTAGCATATTTGGTATTGGAGTAATCCAAAAGTAATTGAAAGAAATCCAGTTAAAGTAACCCTACCCAACCCTGGGCGGTAGATCATGTCAGCTCCGTTTAGGTTAGCATCATGTTATGTAACATACATGCATATTTCTCGAACTACGATTATTTTCAAAAATGCACATTTATTATTAGTCATGTCTTTTTGCTTTTTGTTCTGATCAATGTTTTTCTATGACTAGGAGGCGCTAATAATACATATGTATTAATACAAATATTATTTGACCACTTGATGTTATGATTACTGATTCGGGGCCCTGGTGGCTGATTGGCTCCCTGCCACTTTTTAAACCCCCCGGCTACTTGTTACCAGCGTCAGACCGTTCTGCGAACCTATGCTTTCAGCTAGGCAAGCTTTGTCCTAACCGACATTATCCTGCCCTGTTTTTCCCTGCCTGATACCTGTTTCTGGACCCATTTCTGCCTTGCTCCTCCGTACCGGCCATCGACCTGTTTTCCCGCTGTCTACGACTACCCTCGCTCGACACGTAAGTGCCACTTCCGCGTTCCTGCCATCAGCTACCCGTGACCGACGATCATCGGATCGTGGAAGCAAGCACTACTCTCTTTTTCAATAAAACTGAGTTAAACGAACGCTATTGAGTCCTGTCTCCGTTTCTGGCTTGTGACACTTAATGTTGCCATATTGTGTGTTACAACCCAAAACGAATGTTAATGAGTGCAAGGAATAATACAAACCACAAATTTTTGTCAATTTCATTTCACCAGATTTTTTGGGTACCCGTAGCAGCAAGATGGCAGACAATTTGGTCACTTCTTTCACGTTGAGGCTCATGTTATATGAAATAAAGAAATATTCCCCAAACAACGAGTATTTTCTTTGGGTCAGTGGTAGCAGACAAACACGTCATCGTAGATTGCTCGTATTGTTGCTATATTTTACAAGTCTGTCTTGCTGTGAGTAAGTAGGTGCCATGTTCTGCTTATAAAATTTATCATCACTTAATAATGTGATTGAATTTATTAATAAGGGGAGCAATTGGCTTATGCTGACAGGTTTGCAACACTTTTTCTCATACCAGAGACCCTGAAAAGGTCGATGTCCTGTCTGCATAAACATATAAAACCACTGTCGACACGTCCAAAACGCCATCCCTAGTTGGTGGGTAAGTTGCATATTGCAAAAGTCACTGCTTCCATTTCCCCAACTGGAAATTGAAATCAGAGTCAAACAATAACCCAATTACACAAAAGTGAGTTAAACCTTCCGGCGATTTTCGGTCTCTCATAGATGACGGAAAACTTCGTGCTACGTCACTGCTTATCCTCAGTAGGGTCGCGGGGGTGCTGGAGCCCATCCCAGCAATCATCGGGCAGTGGGCAGGGAACACCCTGAACTGGTTGCCAGCCAATCGCAGGGCACACAGGAACATACAACTCACTCGCTCATTCACACCTACGGACAATTTGGACCGGCCAATTCACCTGAAATGCATGTTTTTGGAATGTGGGAGGAAACCGGAGTGCCCGGAGGAAACCCACGCATGCACGGGGAGAACATACAAACTCCGCACAGTAAGTCCGGTAGCTGGATTTGAACCCACACAGGAGGTTCCCAAGACCTTAGAACTGTGCCGCACACGAGCTAACCACTGCGCCGCCGTGCTGCCCTGCTGAAGACGTGTCTGCAGACAAATCTTTTTCTTTTCAAAATCAGCCATATTGACTTAGTTTTACCACAAGATGGCACTAAGAACATTTGCTTTAACAAACAAGGATTTTTTAGCACGTACAATACAGAACAGACACTCTCCCAAATGATAAGACTAGGATATACTGTATGTAGATCTTGGCTTCACCGTGACTACAGTGGGAACCGAGCAAAGACCAGCGTGCTTATTGTGTTAATGTTGGCTGCGGACTGCATGAAGCCAAAAAAATGAAAATGTCTCTTAAAGACCACAAAAATACCCCAATCACGCTGATAAAGCTGATTGATTTTTTTCAGCAAAACTTGGCAAATATAGCCAAAGAAATCCCGCTTGAGGACTGCTACTTCAGTATACCAGTGCGCTTTGTTGGCGTAAGGTAACGTACCAAATTGCTCAAAAAGGGAGGAGAGAGGAAACACACCATAGCAGAGGGGCTGAGAACCCTTTTGACCCAAAAAGCCATGAAAGCAAATTATTTCGAGAGTCACACCAAATATTTTAAGACAAAATTCAACCAAAAAACCTAACACGCTCTACGGACCAAAGCTGATTCTTCAGCACAATCTATTTCACTTTGTGACGTTTGATGATTTGACAAAATCCATTAAATATTATGCCAAAGCCCGTGTCCCATATCAACAAATATACCACTGTCTCAGTCTCCTCCCGCAGTTAGTCAAGATTGTTTAGGGTAATTTTTGTTTTGAATAAAGGTTTCAAAACTGAACTAAAGGTGCGAGCCAGTTATTTCGTAAAAATGTCACAAAGTACTGCAAATAAGAAGGATACATATGTCTTTAGGAGGGTGCGCTATGTGTGAAAAGATCCGCCCAACCAATGAATTTCCTCAACCAATCAAATTGCTCTGGGTGCTTGGCTGGCATTTTTGGGCATTTACAAATTGTTCTGTGGGTTTTCATCATAATGTGTCAAAACAGTTAACACACATTATTTAATGACCTTCCATATAAAAGACCCCTTGAAGACATACAGGCAAAACAGGGTATTTTTGGTGCAACACCTTGAGTGAAAATTGAACGCATGGTTTCCTGTGTCACTACAACACTAAAATTGGAAAGTCACATAGAAGATTAATTTGGCTCCCGAGCCAAATGTACTCATGAAACGAGCTGTATCTGGCTCACGAGCCATACGTTCCCGACCTATGCCATAACGGAAGAGTTAATTCTGCATTCAGCATAAAAACATGCTCTCCCTTGTGCTAGAAAACACAAGTGCTGTCCCATTATACTAGTGCTAGATGTACGTGAACAGCTGTAGGATGAATTCAAAGACACACATGTTGTCTTATAATTTGATGAAGCAACTGACAGCAGAGTTTTTGTTTATTGCTTTTGTACGTATTGCTATGACAAATTCTATGTGTGAAGATTATTGTAAATATGTCATAGACAAAATCACAGCTGACTGAAGTAGGAAAACTGCTTTGGAAGGAACATGACAAAAAATAATTGAGAATCACTGATACACCCGAGGTTTTACTGCGCTGTTTGCTTTAGGGGAGTGTTCTAGAGTGTAAATAATACAGTAAGCATTAGGGTAAGTTTATAGCTGAAGGGGGGGAGCGGAAAAGTGGGAAAATGATCTCTGAGAGGGTTGTGCGTTACGACCCTCAGAACGCTGACTATAGGGATACCTAAGAGGTTGTGACTGCTGTCGAGCACATCTTAGCGATGGACGGCCCTCAACGACCTGTGACTTCTGACGAGAAGATACCCTCGACGGACTACTCGCATCGACCCTTGATTTCTGATACGCGTCTCACATTGTCGGAATTCTTGCGACTTCGTTCGAGGAGTCAGACGTTCAATCTGATCACGTCTGATCGTGAAAGAGCTGAGCATCAAAGCATAGATGGGGACATGGAGAATGATGACTCGCATTTGTCTCTGACAAAAGCGACTGAGTTTTACAATGACTGCAATCACTAAAAAAGATTTCATCCACCGCAACCGGTTCCACGCATGTGACCCCCACCCCCGCCATCTACACACCTCTGTATCCTGCTTGTCATGTGTCGTTTCTCAGGGGAGTCCATAACATGAAGGTCCAATAGTCTTGTGCAACATTAATACATATATATAACCATCCATCTGCAATGCTTATCCTCAGTAGAGTTACGGGGGTGCTGGAGCCCATTCCAGCTATCTCCAAGCAGTGGGCAGGGGACACCCTGAACTGGTTGCCAGCCAGTCCCAGGGCACACAGAGACAGAAAACTCACTCGCTCATTCACACCTCGGGACAATTTTGAACCAGCAAATTAACCTGAGATGCATGTTTTTGGAATGTGGGAAGAAACCTGGGTGCCCGGTGGAAACCCACGCAAGCACTATAATATGCAAACTCAGCACAGGAAGGTCGGTAGCTGGATTTTAACCCATGACCTCAGAACTGTGCCGCAGATGCGCTAACCACTGCTCCAACGTGCCGCCCACATTATGTATATATATATATATATATATATATATATATATATACACAAAATGAGCTTCAACACTCTTAAGTACAACTGAGGGTGGAAGACAAATTTTAACTGGTATTTTTATATCGATATGGATACAGGCTCTGGGATTAATATTTTCTTTCATAGATTTCATAATATCATCAAACGTCACACAGTGAAATAAAATGTGCTAAAGAATCAGGTTTTGTCTGGAGAGTAATTTTGGCTGTTTTGTCGATTTCGTCTCAAAATATAAGGTCCCTCTCTCCCTCTCTTTCTCTCTCTCTCTCTCTTTAATATATTTGCTTTAATGTCTCCTCGAAAAGGTTCCTGATCTCTGCTGCAGAGTAAAAAAAAATAATGCCGTTATAATTTAGGTCAATGATACGTTTTCTTAATTAATTATTATAATTAAGTCCCTCCTTGCATAATGTTACTTAATAATTGGGAATATATTGGTTAAAGTAACGAGAAAATCTGAAGAGACGTTTGGGAGCAGTTTTATTTTTCTGTGTCAGCAGATGTTAAATTCACTGACAATTTTCCATCATTGGTGGATTCTTTTAAGAGTTGACGGCAAACTTTCAAGGCCGTCCGTCATTTTTACGGTTTAAAAATTGGCCCATGAACCACAGCATCAGTACGTCCTTAGGAATCTAATGCAGCACTTTAAGGGAGAGAGAGGCGTAACAACCAAGTAGAACAAAGACGGGTGGCTAATAGACAAGACAGGAAGAAGTTCTTTGAATTGACATTGCAAAGAGTGAAGTTTTTTTATTTTATTTAGTATCCACACATTATTTTAGTATACATTTTTATAAACATGAATTTATTTATTTTTTTAAAGTCAGTGAGAGGGAAGCCCGTCCTAACCCAAACGTAATGATTGACATTTTAGGCCCGACCCCGATCGGAATTCTGGTTGGCTTGGGCTCGGACTTGGGCTCAAGGTCTTACATATGACACTCATACATTCTCAGCACATAAATAACTATGAAATATCACCATCAAGATTACCAGGATGGCGGTTATTAATAACTGTGGTGGGACTAAATGCAGATAGTGCAGGAAAAGACTCGTGCATATGAAATGCCACCGAGTAACAGCAATAAAAGGTCAGTGCCTTTGGTAGGGGGTACACGCCCACTAAGTATGAATATGGACAGCGCGAGGTAGTGAAAAACAAGCTTTGCAGGCGATAACGTGCCACTCAGGAAAGATAAAAGCATTATTATTATTGATACAGATTTTAAAATTAAAATAATACATTATGTCACAATTTTTAATGTATGTTTGAATCTTGTAAAGAGAAAAATGCAGATGTAGGAGGAAGAGGTAGAGCATTATGGAGAGAGAGTGAGTGTAACAACATGTTGAAGCAGGGCTTGGAAACTTCTGGCTCGCAAGCAAGGTGTGGCTCTTTTCATGACTACTTATGGTTTAAAGATAAAATTCATTTTGAACGCATTTAGTCCAGGAGTGCAACATTATATTCTTGCCACTAGTGGCAGGAGTACAGTAGCATTTTTCTACTTTTAAGGCTACGAAGAAGAATTGTCTTTCAGATGTCCTTTACCAATGAGTGTCACGTCTGCCTTCTACAATCTCCTGGATACTTTTTTAAGTGTATAATGTGTGCATATTTGAGTCAGCTGCACACCCCCAACCCTCACCCCCAAATTCCAATAACAACAGTCAGGAATCATACTGTTATTACCGAATTTTCATAAATATACCAGGTCATGAAACAATCATAATTCTTATGGGATTTTCAGGAATGTTAGGAATGCTAATAATTCATATAATTTTGCAGACGCTCCCCTACTTACGAACATTCACGTTACGAACAACGGTACATACGAACATTTTTTTCGGGATGTCAAAAAATATCCGGACATTGCTGTTAAGTTGGATTTTGAATTATGTCCACCTTTATCCGAGTACAGGACAGTGCTGTAGTGCTTCTTTCCACTGTCGCGCTGTGAGAGGTCACCCAGTATCCACCCCGAAGAAGGAATCCGGTTTCTACTTCCTGGTTTGTGTGCATACACACGGCACTGTATCTCTAGCAGGCTAAGAAGTTTGAAGTTTTTGTTGTTTAAAATCTCGTGCATCCATTCGACATGGTTGGTGTGAACCTTAAAGAGGAGGCGAGCTGTTTAGTTTGAAATGAAAGTGGAATATGGAAGCTTGATACGGTTGAGAAAATGGTTGAATCGCTTTTTTTTGTCCACTTTTTACTACGGCGGGGGGAGTCGCCTAAATCTTCCAAAAGGAAGTTAAACTTAACTTTATTTATCTTTATAGTCGAGTCAAGTCATGTTTATTTGATCAAAGGACTTCACAGACCACCAAAATGTCAACGCCTAATGTGTAGCTTTGTTTTTCAGTGCAGTGCTTTATCATTCAGCCTGCATTGTATCGTTATTGTCAGAAACCAGAAACAGAGACAGGACCCACTTGCTTTCGTTTTTACTCAGCTTTATTTAGAATGAGGAAAGGGCTTGCAGCCACTATCCGGTGATCGTCGGTCACGGGTAGCAGATTGCTTGGAACGCGGAAGTGGCAGTTCCGTGGCGAACGAAGGCAGTGTCTAGTGCGAGGGGAAGAACGGGTCGATTACCGGGACGGTGGAGCAGAAAAGTAATCGAGTTCAGAAAAGGGGTTGGTTGAATCATACGGGAATCAGGACAGGGTTGAGTCAGGGTTGAAAAGTGCTTGCCTAGCGTGGGGCTGAGGTTTGCAGACGGACTGACAATGGGTGACAGGAAGACGGGGGTTTAAAAAGAGATGAGCAGCCAATCAGCGTCCGAGGCAGATGGCGCCAAAGGAGCTGACTCAGGTGCCTCGCATCAATAATCATTACAGTTATAGAGCATATTATTTTATTAAACTTTTATTTTTCAGTTTCAAAGCAATACAGGTCACTTATACAAGCCGTAAACATACGTATATAAATCTTGAACATACATTCCATTCAAAATATAGCACTGGAGCCACTTACGAACAAAATTCAACTTACGAACGATCCTCCGGTCTTGTTTGTAAGTAGGGCGGCGTCTGTAGTCATAAATCATAATAGTATTGCTCTTTTGACAATTTTATGACAGGTGGGGGTTATAAAAAAATCATATCTGGGTCATCAAACAATAAAAAGAAGCTGATATTTGACATGTTTATAACACTTTTTTTAAACAGGCAGAAACAAGACAAGACAAACTCAAGGAAAACAAAATGACACAGTTAAACCAGAGGATATTGTGTTTGTAATTGTTTCGCTAAGGGCAGCTCAACAAATGCCATCAAAGGGCCTTTTAAAGTTGTCCACTGCACGGGCACAGTGGTGAAAGGATCTCTGACTTGGTATCACCTGTATCTTTGTGTCAAAGCCCCCAAAGAAATCAACGACCCTGAGACATTGTGTGAATGGCAGACCAGAATTACAAGAATGCGAAAAGCAAAGTCAGGCTCAGCTTCAGAGACAAGCCAGGGAAGAACATGGTTGCTTTTTGGCTCATTTGCCTGTGGAGAATTGAGCCAGGATTGGCCCAGCCCCTACAAGCATCAGCAAAAAAACTAAACACAGTCCCCCACAGCAAATTAAATTAAGTCAACATAGCACGAAGAGGACAAATGTGAAGACGATAACATAATCACTTGTAACTTTCGGGAGAGCCCAGTGTTCCCAGACCACTTTGATGTAAATGCAAACCAAAACGGTACAATTGAAGGGGACTTAGGGGAGTCAATTTTGTTACTGTGTGGCTGTAGTTATGATAAAAGGGATAAATGTGTTCGAACTGTAAAATGGGAAGATAACAGGGGGCAGTCCGAAAATCTGTCACTTAAGGAAAATATTAGCTTACTCAACGACAATGAAAGCTGTGGTGTTGCAGGAAAATGCGCTTTGTTCAAAGGAGAAATCAGGGGGAGGAATTTGGATCAATACAAATTTATCTGTTATGATTATAATTCTAAACGCGAATAAAACCTTCAACCGTATGATTTTTTCCATATTGTTTGCACCCAAAGGTTAAACCAGTATTACTAATGATGACAAAAAGGATGAAAGACATTTTTGCCACTAGAACCTTAAGTTCTACAGGTGTTTTTAGTAAAGTAGAGAAGGTTATTTTCAGAATCTGAGTCATCAGTAGAGGAAATAAAGAAATCATTTGCATTCTGTAGTGATTCTTCGGCATTGCGGGGTAAAGATCCATGGCCAAGTATAAATATGTGAGATCAAGAATTAATACATTTAATGACAAGTTAAATTTTAGTGTGGTTGAAAATCCCAACACCTAGTACAATTTCGAATGTTTACTACCGATTTCGGTTCCAGTCAAAAGTAATTGTTCATTTTGTTTATTTTTGTGCCTGGTGCATGAACAACTCCCCAAAACACTATATAACAAAGGGTATTGGTCGATATTCAAATCAAAGAGACAATGTGGTTGGGTTGAAAACCTGCCAGCTGTACCAGATGTCGAAGAGGTGATACCTGTGAAGGTACACTACTGTAGTGTTTTAATGAGACACATGGCAGTAAAAGAGGTGTATATGGGTGTGGCCAACTGTGAAAGGGGGATAAACATTCAAAATATCCCGTTGCTTTTTGGTCAACAGACTGATATCAAAGTTAGACAGTGATAGAATGTCAGGACCAGAATATAAACAGGACCCACTTGTGTGATGTTTACCACAAGTTTTATTGAAAGAGAGAGGAAGCGCTGCACCCACGATCCGGTGTTCATTGGGCGCGGGAAGCAAATCGCTCTCGTACTCGGATTTTGATCCGAACACGGAAGTGGATCTTCCGTAGCAAGCGGTGGCAGTGTCAGGGGGCGGAAAACCGGTCGGTAACCGGGACTGGGAGAGCAAAACGTGATCGTGGTCAGAAACGAGTCGTAAGCCAGAACGGGAGGGGAGACGTGATCGGGATCAAAACGGGTTGTAGCCTGAGACAAACGGGAGCAAAAATGGGACAGGTGGGAGTCAGGGTCGAAAAAAGCTTGCCTTGTATACACGGTGATTCGCAGACGGACTGACAACAGGGGACAGACAGGACTGGGTTCAAATACTGACAGGGAGCAAATCAGAACCCACGGCAGTAGGCGCCAAATGAGCGGGCACAGGTGATTTACATTGGTAATCATGACATAGAACCTAATCACATGGTCTTAGATAATGCAATTACAGGAAACTTTTAGGCATATATGGTGGGCTGTCAGAGATACAGCCTGCTTTACGGTAGGTACCTACACAGCTGTTTTTATTCATTAAAAGTGCAAAAACCCTATGAAGTATTTCCAAACAAACAGGGAAATACGACCAAAGAAAGAATTACGTCAAATAGTAGTTCAAAAAGGGCTACGGTGGAATTTCATGAGCAGCGATCGTATCATTGAAGAACGCCTTTGAAAGAGAAATGGGGAATTGGACCATTTCCGTAGTATGGCTTCACTTTTTGGCAGATCATATTTTTAATGTTATTTACACATTACAGGCTTTTGCAAATAAGTCAAGTCGGGTTTATTTGTACAGCCCTTAATGACAAGAGGTCTCAAAGGGCTTTACAGGCTATTACAAACTACAGACTATTGTTACAGAGACTATAGCAGTCTACAGACTATTATTACACCATCCCTTATCTAAAACCTACATGAAGGCAAGGAAAAACTCAAAACCTGAAGGTTTTGAATATTTGTCAATGACTCTTGAGAGTCATAGATTGACATAGCTGTTTTGTTTGCTCTCTGTTATCCTCTTTCAGCAGCTGACTAGCCTGCCATGTCCAATTATTGTTGGTTTCCGGTTAGCCTGGCTTAGAGGTATGATCGGGCCGGAAATCGTTCATAAGTAGGGCGGCGTCTGTAGTCATAAATCATAATAGTATTGCTCTTTTGACAGTTTTATGACAGGTGGGGGGGGGGATAAAACAATTATATCTGGGTCATCCAAAATAAAAATAAGCTGGTTTTGACCTGTTTATAACACTTTTTTAAACAGGTAGAAATAAGAGGAAGGACAAGACAGACTCAAGGAAAACAAAATGACACAGTTAAACCAGAGGACATTGTGTTTGTAATTGTTTCACCAAAGGCAGCTCAACAAACGCCATCAAAGGGCGTTTTAAAGTTGTCCACTGCACGGGCACAGTGGTGAAGGCAAAAGGAGCCTGCCAAGTCCAATTATTGTTGGTTTCCGGTTAGCCTGGCTTAGAGGTATGATCGGGCCGGAAAAATCCAGCTATTCCAACTCCCGGCCGAGCCCAAGCCCAACGATGAACTTGATTTAGGGGACCAAGCCCGAAATAAACCCGTATTTTCATATTTCTGAGGAATCCAGAAGAGGGGGGTTTTGGCCGACACAGACAATGTCCTTCCTACCAGGCAGAGAGCACTCAATGATTTTCTGGGCTGTGTTGGTTACTCTCTGTAGATGTTTTATTAATAGTTTTCGCAAAGTTCATTATTTTTGTTTGACTCAAATATGCTCTTTGAATTACATTCATCTTTTTGATTTAATCACTGTAGTGCATGACGCCTGGCTTGCTCGATCCCCCAAGCCAGACGTGTCCGGAAGGTGGGCGTGGTTGGAGGTTTTTTAAAAGGGGGGGTTAATAATTGTAATTACCTCAAGCCTCTGACCTCCTACCTCACTCTGGACAGGACTGCCTTTATGTGATGTGTGGAGTGTTTCAATGACTGTTTCTTATTTCATTTCTGTTTTTTGTTATACTGGCAGTTTCCTGTTTGCTTTTTCACGATGCGCAGGAGCTTCTTGGGGACTGTGTTTTCTTGAATAGTCTTTAATAGATTGGGAGTGGATTGCGGGACGTAGGTTTTTTTGTCTGCTGTTACTCTTCTCTTAGTTATCTTTGATTGGACACACCCACACACGTTTAGGGGAGGGGACGTGTTACAATGGGTGTCCGGATATCTTTAATACAGCATCATGTTTTTCGATTTTTAAGTTTATACCATTTGTAGAGTGCTGTTGTTTGGATTGGTTTTACATTTGATTGGTTGTTACTGTATACTGCTGTTTAGTTTGTGACTGAGTTTACTAGTCCTGATTGCATACCTTTCAACCGAAACCAATTCCTCCCCTTATTAATGATTGCATTGCCCTAAATAAGCAATGGTAAACTTTACAATCACAATGCGTCACAGATTTACTCACAGCAAGACAGACTATGTACAATATAAACAAAGATACAGTACAATTTTGTGGAAAAAAAAGTAAATTTTATTTAACAAACAAACATCACAATTATTTTAGCATCTGTCTTTTTTCCCACTTCCAGTAAAACTAGTGTTGCTTATTATTGATAGCAGTCCAGAATTTTGCAGACTTCACCTATGCAACAGATGATTTTACTCTTGAATAGAAACTGTTACAATTTAGTTTAAAAAAATGCTTGTTCAAGGATAACATTTGCTAATGTACCTCGACAATGATAGCAATATATGATGACCTAAAAAAAAAGGGCTTCAACGACGTGAATGTTTCGAACGGCTTCTGCATCCTAGGTCCTTAGCTTGGCCGTATAGTTCATCATAATTGAGCCTTGGCCTTTTGCTTTGATGCTAGGTCCTTAGCTTGGCCTTTGATTTTTGCATTCCGGAGATGGAATAAGAGCTTGTTCTGTCCACTCCACGCATCGGCCCGGTATTGCAGTACCTCCGGGAACGGTGCATTCGCAATGATCGCAGCAAAGCTTTAGGCTAGGACCTTAGCTTGGCCTTTTGGCTGAGAGTAAGTGTCCCGGCTCCTAGGCTTTGTAGCGTATTATGAACTGACCGATAACGGATAATGGATAATGAATAACGAAGATAGATCAATAACCCTTAACCCCCCCCACCACCCCCCCCCCCCCCCCCCTTGTCATCTGCTACCAGCAACCAGGACGAACCAGATTAGAGCTGAAATGAGCAAGACAATATTTGTTGTTTTGAAGAAGAAAACAATTTGAAATGATATAATCTTAAAATGCGGGGAAACGGTACACATTTTGGTGGGTGGTAAAGGCACCCCTGCAAAATTTTAACATTATTTAAACTCTTTTCCTTAGTAAAGTACAGGATAGGCCTAAATATAATGAACCATGCTAGCTAAAACATGAGAAAAGTAAACCAAAACAAACATATGAACAACGCAACCTTGGCAATACTTCACTGCCATGAAATGGTTCAGTCCATTTGATTCAAGCACTTCTCTGCCCCCCCTTTAACTCAGCTAGTGTCACTTGCGGCATAGCGGCGGAGTCTGTGGAGGATCCGGTGTATTTCGGTGGGAGTATGTTATTATGGAAGCCCAAGAGTAACAATTCAACTGAAAAAGGAACATTTAATTTCTAAAAATGGTCTTAAAACCAACATTCATTTGATGAAATATTTGTAATAACTTTTGAAATAAAAACCCCATGAGCAAAATGTTTTAATGAAAATGTTATCATAATCCAATTTTACATGGAGTATCACTTTGAGTGAAATTTAATAAAATGTTTTTAACCAGCCAGGCACTCTGGATGCTCAGCAACCCCAAAAGCTCTGAACCTAAAATTGTCCTGGATATACATACAAAGAATAAACCTTGAGAAGAGATTGGAATAAGATGTTTAAGTACATATCACAGTGGTCTCTCTGCTTATTGAAAGAATTTGGACTCCCTGGAAGGGGGGTACGATTTATATCTTTATGCGTGGCACCCCTCAGAGTCATAACAAGTCTAGACTTGTTGTTTGGTGCCAAGGTGACATCTGTAAATCCAAATGAAGGTTATGTGTATTAATTTCAATAACTTATTTGAATACAGTTAACATGTAAAGGAAACTTATTTTTACCTTAGGTGTGACATGGCGTGAGCTGGCCGAGTGGAGTAGCAGGTAAATGTACATTGGAAGCAGGAATTGACACAACTGCTAAAATATAATCTTATTTTAAACATTCCATTATCATGCCCTCGGAAAATTTCCTTGCTTTAATGGCCTCTTTATATTTAATAATAGTCCTTTTCGTCAATTGGCCACGGCCATTCAATTCAGCCAGGGATTCGCATCCCTCTTCGTATTTCTTGATAATCGCAAGCTTTGTTTCCATGGTTATCATTTTTCTGCTTCCTCTTGCATGTCTCTAAGCCTTGTGAGTCATAGCAAACAGTAACAGTGCCAAATATACAGCAGTGTATCGCCGATTCACAATTTTTTTATGAAGCACATGTGATTCTGAACACAATGAAGAAAGAGAAGAGCATTGTGGGAGGTAGTTCAGCCAGTAGCATAGGGGCCTGTTCAAGAGAGAGAGAGAGAGAGAGAGAAGAGAGAGTGATCACCCTGACATCTCTCTTTCTCTCTCTCTCTCTCTCTCTCTCTCTCAACTTCAGTAAAAAGCCGGTTGTTGGGGGTGGGCTTCAGCACCCCCAACAACCAGCCTTGGTTCTTCCTCTCTCAATTAGGAAGAAAAAGAAAAGAGAGAGCGCATAAAAGAGGACATTATGTTGAGAGAAAAACAGCCACCAAAAGCAGGGCATTTTAATGTTGCATTTAGAGTAAATCATACAGGCAAGCAGACATCCTCTCCCAAGTGACCTAAATAGAGAGTCACGAGAGAATACTCCTATGAGCTGCTCTCCATAAATGCACTCTCGTATTAATATTTTAAGACCACCCATAATGCTGTTGGAAAAGAGGAGAGATTCAGGAAGAGGAGGGTGGAGGCATACATCAATTTGCCCGGGGTCCTCACTCTAGGAACTTGAAATGGAAGGATATTTTATCATTCCATAAAACAGTTCATTCTCTCGTTGTCCTTCTTTGTGTCTGCCGGACCATCTCCCTCTCCTGTTCTTTACTTGGCCGAATGCCCCTTCCCCCCTGATTGTTTATTCCGTCTCTGTCACTATTTTTCTTTCTGACTATCCCTCTCTCTCTCTGATACACTCTCCCTTTCTTCCTCCCTTTATCTGCTCTTTTCCAACTGCTTTCTCAATGGAACTGTTGCAACCCAGGCACATTTTTGTGGAGTATTTTTAATGTAAATAGTCGGCCCAAGAATATATATTTTGAGTTCCTTGTGTCTTCTTTTGGACACGGGTTCAATTCCACTTGCATCCAACGCTGAGCAAAGGGTACCAAGTTGTAAAACGTCATAGAGCAGGGGTGTCAGTCAGGCGGCCCGCGGGGCGGATCAGGCCCGCTATGGGATTGAATCCGGCCCACCAGGGGAAGCGCAAGAGAACAACGAGCTGCAGGTTGAAATATGTCCACTTGGTGGTGCCAAAGCCAGGTGCCCCTCACAAACGATGTACTTGTATTTATTTTTCTCTATCTTTCTCTTCCTCCCTTTTTCACTCACTCTCTATGTCTATCTCTCTCTCACTCTCTCTGTCTCTCTTTTTTTTTGCTTTCCTTGTTCATCTTTGTCTCTTTCTTTCTTTCTTTCTTTCTTTCTGTCTTTTTACCTTCTTTTGCTCCTTCCTCATTTTTTTCTTCTCTGTCTTTTTTCTCTCTTGTCTCTCATGCATGCATACATACATACATACATACATACATACATACATACATACATACATACATACATACATACATACATACATACATACATACATACATACATACATACATACATACATACATACATACATACATACATACATACATACATACATACATACATACATACATACATACATACATACATACATACGTAGGGTACTACATTTTCTTGTACATTGAATGTTTTATACAGCACTTTCTTTCCATTGCAAATCGTTGCCTGAAAACTGCTATATAAATCCATTTTAATTTGATACATTTTAACTTTCAAATTGGATAGATTGTTGTTTACATTTCCTTTGGACTACTGGCTGTTGGGGTTTTTCTTGACTTTTATTCATAAACAGTTGTAGTAGAAACGTTTTTAAGTCTGATTAAGTTTGCATTGAGGTTATCTAATGGAAAGTAAAGCATTTTTGGTCCCTAAAATTTGTTTAGCATAATCAAATTAAACTAAATCAGGGGAGTGGAGTGAGCGTTCCCATTCTACAATGTTCATGACATTCCCCAAAAAAAAGTATCTGTAACAGATTGGCATCAATCGTGCGACCCTGTATTTACAGGGTTAAGATGTATGCCAAAATTCCCATTATCGCCCACCCCTTATAGAAGTAGGATACTAGAATGCCATTAGAGCATCACTAGAGTTGAGACGCAAAATCATTTTGGCGTAGCATTTCCCTTTTCTGGCCTTGGAGAGTATCATGTCTTCCTGGAAAAGCTGCTGAGTCGGGAAAACCTAAGATGCCAAGGCAGCTTTTTCAGCAGTTTTGACATCAGGGTTAGCCTACCTTACTGCCTGTAAAATATATGTTGATATTCAATGTCATTCTGTCCTGGGAGAGTGGAATGTCTTTTGGAGAAGGAATGCTAAGTCAGTTAAACCTAAAGTGCCTTTTTGGGGGAATTTTTCACATATAGGGTAACCTACCTGACTGCCTGTGAAAGATGATGGTCATATCTAAACTCCTTCCTTTTCTTCAGTGGACAGACAAACATTCAAAACAGACAGACAGAGAAAACAGGCACACATATATACATATTTGGATCCCGTACAAAAACATTATCTCGCTTTGCTCGTGAGTGATAATAAATTGACTTAATTGCCATCACCTACTTCCAGTGTACAACATCCGTTTTAATATCATAGAGGAGATGTTAGAATATGTTGTTTTATGTCCCGACGGGGTGATCTCAACACTTGTCAGTGGCACGGAGGTTTCAAGAGATCAGATGTCTGACATGCACTTGCCTATGGCTGCTTTCCAGTTGAGGGTCAGTTGGGGACCGTCAAGCATGTAAAACAGGCCCATGCAGCCTGAAACTTTAATGGTGACATCAAGTCTCCTGCTGATCCCCCTCGCTGTGATACTTTCACATGCTGTTTTATCAAGAGAGAAGAAGGCGACATGGTCTTTAGGGCGTGGTCGGTTGCTAATTTTTCATCGCAAGGACATATATGCAAGGGTGCGATTATCAGATGTCATAACAGGTAAACCATAAGAAAAAAAGCACGTATCTAATATTACTGACTCTCACAACCTGTATAATACATGAACAAAGCACTCATACTCTTCACAAAGGCTGCACTGATTCTGCATGACTTCCTTCAGCTCACTGCATTGCACTGTGAGTAACATGAAGTTAATTATTAAGGAACTGAAGCGCAGTACAGCTCCCAGCCTGCTGTTGTCTGGTCTTGTTGAAAGAATGCTCCAGTATTTGTTTATGCGGTACAAATAGTATTGTACACATGACACTTGGCTATTTTTGTAATATGGAAATATGTAACTGCCCATATTAAGCTATGATTCAATACCTTCTTCATGATAATAATGTAACATTACTTTCTTCTTTGAGTAGAAAACAAAATACAAGACAGGAAACATCAATTTCAGGTTATTAAGCAAGCTCACACTAAGTTAAGTCCAGCTTTTGTCTATTTTAACTAAATACAATTGATTTTATCAAAGGGTTGAGCAGTTTGTGTAAGATTTCCCCAAAGATGATGAAGGATAGTGCTCCATTCATCTGCACGTTTAACTTTTAACAGGTTTTCAGTCAGCTTATGGAATGACCTTTATGTATTACGTAGAATGATGGTAAAAATATGCACGTCTTTGTATAAAAGGAATTGCTACAGCCACTGTCCGCTAGCTTATGTATGCACAAAATATAAATAAATGAACTGCTCTTTTTTCCAGCCTCTACAGTGATACTTTTACATGTGGGCTCAATTTGTTCCAGGATTGTACTCATAGGTCAAATTCCTCGTGCAACAAGCATTTTTTCCTGATAATAATAATAATAATTGTAAACTGATTAGCCTGTTCCCGAGCTAACAAAAGCATCCTAGTTAACGCTAGATAGCTACAAAACACTGATCACTAAAAACACATTGCGATAGTAATTAAACATGAAAAATATTCTCAAAGGACGAATAAGAGGACATTTTTGAACTATAGTACGATTTTATAAATGAGCACTTACCATTGAGGGAGTCGTTGTTTGCCGGAGTGGGGGGAAGGGGCGATTAGAGTGCCGAGCAAGAGACTGTTGATGGGTAAGTACTTAATGTACACTTGAAAATAAAGTTACTGTAGCTTTTAATATAGGTACACACAGATATTTTTCAGCATAAGTTTTTATTTTCTTTACTTTGTTTTAATGATGCAGGGCACTGCATGAACTCTTCTGCGACTTTGTTATCTTCACTCGCTGCTTCCCCTTTCCGTAGCAGAATGTATGCAAGTCCTTTTCTTACATTACTCAAACCAGCAATGGCTGGCCTTAAAATCAATTCTGGTTAAACCCAACGATGACTCTTTTTTTGTTGATGCTGCCTCAAGTTTTTGGTCCTTGTAGATGGACAGCGACTTCAATTCTCCGTGTTGCTTTCTTTCGCTTGCTCCTTGTCGTATATCCATCTTGTCATGAATAATATTTCGCAATTTTGAAAAAACAGTCACGCCACTGGTCAGTTTTATTGTTTCATTGAGATCTTTCTGTTTCAATGGCGTACAAATAGGAGCAGTGGACCAACCGTGCTCGTTAGCTAGTTCACATGAACGAACACTACTATTTCTTGCGTCATGGTCTACTATTTTGTGCTTTGTTTAAATTGACATACTTCTCCTATATATCTTGGAAAGCACCTAACCAACATTTCCCATACCAGAACTGATAACTAAGGCCACAAAATGGAGAAGAAATACCATAGAAAACAAACTTTTACGTAGTATACACAAGTAGGCGTCTGATGGTGTGAGGCACAAACTGGGAGGATGTTGGCAATGAGTGGTGTTGAGCAGTTTCTAGTGGGAGCCCCCGGGACTGCTCGTAGAGCAAGATTTTTGTTCCAAAAACATTTATATCGAAATTCTCGTACCTGAATGTGCTTCTATGAAGCAGTACCCAAGTATTTTGCCTTCTCGGTAACCAACAAACTCCGCGGAAAAAGCTGTTCCTCAACGCTATCATCAGGTCACCAAACATTGCCTGTTGATAAGATACATTCCCATCTTAACCTTTACCATTAACATATTGGTTATTTTTTGTCATTTTTAGGAGTAAACTGAGGCGTTTGAATGTAACAAATCAAAAAATCTTTAAACATCCATGTTAATATTATCCAGAGATGAGAATGCAAGGTTACAATTAATTCAAAATCAACACCTTTGATAAGCAGTTGAAACAACAGTAGGAAATGAAGGATGGGGAAAAAACTTATCTTTGTCCCCTCCCTTTAAGAGTGGAAACACTTTCCTGGGTAATCAAACAATGTAACCAAGTCATTATAACACGGTATTATATGTAAAATGAATCACATCTCATCATCATTTAAAAAGGAAAAAAAATAATAATGAACGCTTGAGTTAATATGAACTCGGATAATAGCTGTGTACAAAGCGTCCTTCTCGATTGTGTCGAATATCAATGAATAAAGGGCACAATTACCCTACAAAACAATCCGTTTTTAAATAACAGTTGTAAAAGCAAGCTACTAAAATCACGTGATTAGGTCTCTTTTAACAGTGAGCAAAGATAAAATGGGAGTGCAATTGACTGTGAGCACGTGTGTGTATACAATGGATTCAATGGTAACTTTATGCAAATCGCTTCTGCTTAAACTATTAAATATCATATTTTGGAAGAATAAAATTGATGAAAAAATATATATTTAATTGTATTTTGTATTAAACATCACAGTATATTGAATCAATTGAAATTGTTCATAGATGCAAGTCTTTGCTTCTCGCTGATAATTTAATGCATTGTCAAAACCACAACACTGCAGAAGAATTCCCCAATCCAACTTTAAAGTCATAGAATAGAATAGAATAGAATAGAATAGAATAGAATAGAATAGAATAGAATAGAATAGAATGGCTTTTATTGTCATTATACAATAGCACAACGGAATTGTAGGGCTTCTCCTTTCAGTGTACAGTAAGATGAATTATGATTATGAAATTACTTGAAAAGAAATAAATGTACACAACAATACATTATTGATATTTGATAGATGTGTGTATACTCACAGATGTTGTAGTTGTACTGTAAATTGTGCTCAAGAATATTTCCATTAATTTGTTTTGTTTAAAGGTAATCTTGTAAGTTATGGGAACATAGCACATCAAAGAGAGTGTTAGGTCCTATAATATAGGACCTAACACAGGGGTCTCCAACCTTTTTCAAATCAAGAGCTACTTTTTGTTTCTAATAAGCACAAATGGCACCACGTTTTGTTATGCATTTTTTTTAAAAACACACAAAAAAACTTATGATGTTATTACTATGTTATTACCAGGTTAATTATTGGATTTACGGTTAAATAGACTCATTAAATCACTAAAAAAATCACAATGAGCCAGCACTGGGGCGCTATTTTCAGAACAGGTCCACGGGCACCTCAGGTGTCCTGAGGGAGCACCCTTAGGGAACCACGTTGAAGACCCATGTCCTATATCATGTAGGGATGGTTCGTTAAGGAGGGAAAGAGTTGGGCGTCCCCCTGTCTTGGTGGTATGCATCCCACTAAGATACACGCCCCCTGTTTTTACTGTATTAAAAAATATTGTAAAAACACTTTTTTAAAATGATATGTCTAAATACATTGGAATTTAATTTCCCCTTTAATTTTATTATATAGTTTTTAATAACCACAAACCGTAGTGCAGACTGACAGTCCATTTTCCGTCTATTGAAGTGTAAGTGTGTGTGTTAGAGACTGCCCAAGCAGGATGTTTGGTGTGTGTTCGTATTTTTATGTATTTATTTTTCGGTTTCTGTTTTTTTTTGTGTGTGTGAGGCGAGACCCCTCTTCGGCCTATTGGCATGGATGTGTGTGAGCGTGGGTGTGGGGTCGGGTAGTATAAATGAGTGTTGGTGCAGAGGCGTAGTTTCCCAATATAGTCAAAAAAATAAAAATGAAAAAAACTACGCTTTGTGGCCCCTTGTCAGCAGGGACCCCCAGAGGACCGACACATTTCCCACAAAGCCAATATCTTATTCTTCCACATTAGAACTGCTTATGTGCGGTAACAAAGGACCATTGAAAACCCCTCTTGAGGAGCCCCGGGCCAAAATTGCCCCTCCCAAATTTGTTGTCAGGCTGTGCGGATTTTTGTGTAAACAAATAATAATAGAGCAACAGGAGAGTTAAAGATTAAATGAAATAGAGGGCGAAAATAAAAAAACGTCAGTGAGTATATTAATCATAAACAGAAGTATAGATTACTGTTACTTTTTTAAATTTAAATTTGCAATAATAAAATTAAAGATTAATAACAAGCATCCGAGGAAAGCATCATTGTCCATCATGCAGAGCCCCTCCACACTTGTGCCAGGGTTTTTAATTCCTTTTTGCTTGGGGTCCCCTGGGACCTTTGCTATGCCACTGTGTATTATGATTTATTTATTTTGGAGCACATGGGCCGTTTGGGTTCTCCATAACCAACAGAATTCTGTCATCCTTTAGCATTTGAAAATGTTATTATGTTAGTACCTGTCAGGACCAGAATGGAGACAGGACCCACTTGCGTTAGGTTTCTCTCAGCTTTATTGGAAGAAAGGAAAGGGTTGCACCTACAATCCGGTGATCGCTGGACGTGGAAGTGGGACTGCCGTGGTGAGCGATGGCGGTGTCGGGAACGGAAAAAACGGGTCATTTGCCGGGACAGGAGAGCAAAAAAACATGTCCGGGATCGGAAACGGGTCGAAAGCCAGGAGAGGAGAGCAGACGTGGTCAGGATTAAAAAACGGGTCGAAGCCGGGGAAACTAACCGGAGCAAAACAGGTGAGAGTCAGGGTCAAAAAAAGCTTGCCTAGAGTAAACTGAAGTTCGCAGACGGACTGACAACAGGTGACAGAAAGACGTGGGTTTAAATAGTGACAGGGAGCCAATGAAAGTCCGAGGCAGTTGGCGCCAAAGGAGCAGGCACACGTGCATCACATCGGTAGTCATGACAATTATCTAACGTAAACAGAATTTTAAATGTAGTTATGATTTCAAAATTAAGTATTTAATTCATTTTTATTGATATATCAATATTGTGCAATTAACTTGGAATTGTTGTTCTAATGAACTCAGTGAGGATGCCTTCCATTTTGTGAAAACTGAATGTTTCTTTTATAATAGTCTTTATGACTGTATTTTGGGCTCTGTGTTGTATGGGTCATTGTGATTATCATACAATTTCCCCTGTATTTTATATGTTTTTGTGATCATTTCAAATTGTGTATAAGGTTACACCAATTTTTGTACAAGAAATTGTTTTTAAAATACACTGGTATGTATGATAAGCAACACAACATTTTGCACACCTGCCATTGGAAATAGGCTGGTTTTTATTTTCTATATTTTAAATACTTGTTTATACTGTTGATATTCTTAGCTGTTATTCATTATTCACTGTCTTACTGCTGTAACAAAAGAAATTTCCCCATCGTGGGAACAATGAAGGATTATCTTATCGCAAATGGGGAAAAAAATAAAAATATGCCTAAATAATCGTTTGTGTTGTTTACTTGGTAAATAAATCAACCTTGTTTACACATATTATTTTGATTCTACGTCGTCTGTCTTGCTGTGAGTAAATAGGAACCATGTTGTGTTCTAATTATTAATAAGGGGATCAAGTGGCTGTGGTTAGCACTAATGTGTTTTTAACAAAAAAAAAACAATTTAGAATAAAGATTATTTCTCACATTGTTCAGATTACACTTAAATTGACTTGAAAAGCGCTATATAAATGCAGACCATTTATCATTTAATTTAAATCAATTCGTAGAAATTATTTTAGTCAGTTGTATGGAATGTATGTGTGCAAAAAACTTTTTAGATATATTATATCCCAATATAGAACTTTTAAATTATACAAATCTTAATTTTGTTGATGGAGTTTTGATTTTAGAGAGGTTCCATAATGTGTGTTCCCTTTTCAAGGTTTTGTTTATTTAACTCTTGTTGAGGTTTTTGAGTTTTTCCTTGCCCTCATGTTGGTTTTAGATCAGGTGATGTTGTAATGTCAAGTCATGTTTATGGTGGTTTGAAAATACACATACCTTGACTTTTGATTTGTGTATATATATATATATATATATATATATATATATATATATATATATATATATAAAATGTGTGTGTATGTGCGAACACAGTATATACCTTTCCTCCTTTCACCTGCACGCAACAGTCGAAGAAGGGCAGGTTGGATTAGGGATTTCAGTTGGAGCACTACTGTCATCTAGCGACTGCAGGCAGAAGTGATCAATCATACCCAGTATATTCAAAGGCAGTGGTGCACATGAATTTAGAGTCGGGGGCGGTAATGGTTCAAGAATTTGTTCTGGAGACCTATTCAATGTTTTCATTTATGATAAAATATACATGCAGACATGTTATATTTTTCACGTTTGTTTTTGAATACATTATTTTAATTAAGTTGGTTATGAAACACTTACAGGTAATGCTAAATAATATATTAGATCCCTGTTTTAAGCACTAAATATAATATTTAGTTTTGTAGTACAGTGTAATGAAGTTGTACTTTTTAGAATTGTTGTAGTATTTCTGCACTTGGATTTTTGTCGTATTTCTGGAGTATTTTAGTAATATTATTGTATTGTTATTGTAGTTTTAGAGTTGTAGTATAGTTTTTGTAGTATTTCTGCAGCAGAATTTTTGTAGAATTTGTATAGTAGTATTGTAGTATTTTTGTGTGTGTTTCCATTGTAGAACTGTTGTGGTATATCTGTAGTATTTTTGTAGAATTACTATTCAAATACTCTATAGCAAAACGTTTTATTGGGTATTTTTGTATTCTATATGGTTATTTTATTATTTTATTTTTCAACACTAGGATACTGCTGGAAGTGTGAATTTCCCTACAGGGATGAATATAGTATCTATCCATTCATCTATCTATCTAGTTGTATTTTTGTCGTATTTCTGTCGTAATATTTATGTAGTAGTATTTTTGTATCATGGTAATACCGTAGTGGTACTTTTTTTTATTTCTGTAAAAGTATTTTGAAGTATTTCCAGACTAGTGTTTTTGAAGTTTTAAAGTTGTTTTATATTCATATCAGTTTTGCAGTATTTCCACAGTAGTATTTTATAGTGCTGTATCATCAACTGCATTTAGCGTGTAGACCATAATTTCTCATCTCATCAGCTGTACCGCTTATCCTTATTAGGGTCGCGGGGGGGCAGCAATCATCGGGCAGTGGGCAGGGGACACCCTGAACTGGTTGCCAGCCAATCGCAGGGCACACAGGGACAGACAACTCACTCGCTCAGTCATACCTAGGGACAATTCACCTGAAATGCATGTCTTTGGAATGTGGGAGGAAACCGGAGTGCCCGGAGGAAACCCACGCAAGCACGGGGAGAACATACAAACTCCGCACAGTAAGGCCGGGAGCTGGATTTGAACCCACGCAGGAGGTTCCCACGACCTCAGAACTGTGCCGCACACGCGCTAACCACTGCGCCGCCGTGCTGCCCTAGGCCATAATTTGCCCTGCTTTAAACAGATGTGCAGTACAGATAAGTAGTGGTAAAATGGGACCAAAATACCCGGAACCAGGCCCGCGGGCATTAATAATAATAATAATAATAATTTCCTTTGTATTGTCATTCTTTGTAACAATGTACACAGAACGAAATGTCGATACACCTGACCCGTTGTAGCGGGTCGATGCAGCCGCAGCCAGAGGGCGCCGCCATTATACCAATTAGGTATGTCTCGGTCGAGGCGCGAACCAGCGACCTCCCAGTCTCAAAGCGGGCACACATTAAAGGCCCAGCCCGACCAATTTACTTGATTTGAGGGTCTGAGCTCAGAGCAAACCTGAATTTATATATTTTATTTGTTGGGACTTGGGTCGAGTGCGCCGCCGCCAAGCGTGAGCGCAGCGATGAGTGCGAGCGCACGGACTACAGAAGGGGACATAACCGCAAAAGAGGGACGGAATCCATCGTGGCTCCTCCCCCCAAAAAATATGAGTCCAATGACGGGGGTACTTAAAAAAAATTTGCGACAGAGAATCCTAGCCCGGCCTGAACCCAAACGTAATGATTGACATTTTAGGCCTGATCAATTTCAGGTGAGGCTCGGGCTCAAGATCTTACTTACCTATAGGGACATTCAGACACTCGTTTTTGGACTGCGTATGGAGATGTCAATCCTACTTCAATCAGCATTCAAACACTCACAGCAGTGACAAACAATTGCCTTTGGATGTGAAGTTTAATAGTACATTTTGTCTGTTAAGCTTTTGCCCAACCAGAAAACCAATAAAACTAACAATATAGGTTAACATTTTGGCATTTTTTATGTGATATCAATGCACCCTGACATTGCTGTGGAATATTCGTATGGAACTGTATAGTATTTGAGTGAGTACAGCCCTCACATTTTTGCAGAAATTTCATTAGAATGTGTAGTAGAACAACACTGAAGGAACATTGCTTTGACACAATGAAATGTAGTCTTGGTAAAGCTATTACAGCAGTGTAAATTCATTTTATCCTTTAAAAAACTCAAAATATAACTGAATAACGAAACCCCTTTGCAACATAAGTGAGCACACTCTAAAGTGAAAGTTCCTGAAGTGTATGGTATAAGTACCTCCAGGCAATTTAATAAATACAACAAAAATACAACTACATTCATAGTACAAAAAAAAAATAGCAAAGGAAACGCTTAGAACAGCATTTTTTTCAAAAGCAATTTGATTTAAAAGAAATGTAACACGTAAATATCATCATTTATATTCATCATGGGCAGCACGGCGGCGCAGTGGTTAGCGCGTGTGCGGCACAGTTCTAAGGACTTGGGAACCTCCTGTGTTGGTTCAAATCCAGCTACCGGACTTACTGTGCGGAGTTTGTATGTTCTCCCCGTGCTTGCGGAGTGCCCGGTTTAAAAGAAATGTAACACGTAAATATCATCATTTATATTCCTCATGGGCAGCACGGCGGCGCAGTGGTTAGCGCGTGTGCGGCACAGTTCTAAGGACTTGGGAACCTCCTGTGTGGGTTCAAATCCAGCTACCGGACTTACTGTGCGGAGTTTGTATGTTCTCCCCGTTCTTGCGGAGTGCCCGGTTTCCTCCCACATTCCAAAGACATGCATTTCAGGTGGATTGGCTGATCCAAATTGTCCCTAGGTGTGAATGAGCGGGCGAGTTGTCTGTCCCTGTGTGCCCGGGGATTGGCTGGCAACCAGTTCAGGGTGTCCCCTGCCCACTGCCCGATGATTGCTGGGATGGGCTCCAGCACCCCCGTGACCCTACTGAGGATGAGCGGTGCAGCTAATGAGATAAGATGAGATATTCATCATTGATCATGATGGGCCCCTTCTGACTTCAAAGCGTTCCAAGCGAATGTAAACAGCAAAGATGGCTGCTGGCAAAAAAAAAAAGGTTCTTTATTCTACTCATAAAAGACATTTGGACCTCCAGCAAAGCTGCAATCTTGCAAGCGCTCAAATTGTGGAGGAAAAACAGCGGTTGAGGTCAATGGCGCACTGGTTCATGTAACATTATAATCGTGTGATCATGTCCGTTCACCGCGTGTCCGTTCATTGAAGCAACTCGATGAAGTCGCATTACATATTTTTCTCCAACTTTGGGATTAGGACTAACCACCTCGAGTGTCATTTTATTGAGAACTCCCACTTTCCCACTTTTCTGGAATGCAGCGCGAGTCCTCGAAAGATTGCATGTGACGTAGACGTGACGTAACTTCCGGTACAATGTGATCCCAGAAAATGATCCCAATACAGATGGATTTACAACCCTTGGTGTCTGTAACGCGTTGAGAGACAAAGCATGTTTATGTAAACTCTCATGCTGCACCTGTAGTGACGTCATAGCCTTCGGAGGTTCCCAGCTTTGCAGATTCGGACGCAGAATGTCTTTTAGTGGTGGTAATTCCGGATCTTTTCAGCAAACCGGCTTTTTTGGCTCAGTTTACTAAAAAGAGCCGTCTATTTTGGCTCCCAAACGGCTCTTCAGATTGTTTTTTGTTGTTTTAATCCCTATATTCCCAATTATTTTTAACACTTTGAACGAAATCACATTAGAAAGGGGAAATAAAGCAGGAAAAAATATTTTAAAATGAAACAAAAAAGGACAACTTAAAATCAAAAAAGGAAAAAGAGAGAGAGAAAAAGAAAAATGACAAAACCCAGAAAAAAAGTGGATAGCTTGGGAAAAAGAAAAAAGAAGGAAAAAACAGAAGAGGAAACAAAGAAGAAAAAATAAGGACAATACAAATAATGTGCTCGGAAAATGGGGAAACAAAGAAAAAGAGAAGAAGAAGGAATCAATAAAAGGGCAGAGAAAAGTAGGGGAATGAAACAAAATGAAGAAGGAAAAAGCTATGAAAAAGAAACAAAGAAGAAAACAATGAGAATCAAAAGTAGGGCAATAGAAGTAAAAAGCAAGAAAAAAATATTAAACAAAAAAAGAAAAATATAGAAAAAAATAAGAAAAAAGCAAGACAAAGAAAGTAAAATATAGTAAAATGAAGACAGCAAGAAAAAAGAAATAAAAGACTAGGAAAAATAGAAAGCAGGAAAAAAACAATACAGAAACAGAGGAATAAATAAAATAAAAAGCAAGAAAAAGAAAAAATCATATAAATAATGTAAAACATTGCACGAAATTATTTTTTAAGTCTTGTGGGCATTTGCACGTCACACTGGGTATTTGTATATTGCATTCTTTTTGCCTTATTATTGTATTGTTCTCAGCTCAGGGGTGCTGCTGGAATGTGAATTTACCTTCAGGGATGAATAAAGTATCTATCTATCTATCTATCTATCTATCTATCTATCTATCTATCTATCTATCTATCTATCTATCTATCTATCTATCTATCTATCTATCTATCTATCTATCTATCTATCTATCTATCTATCTATCTATCTATCTATCTATCTATCTATCTATCTATCTATCTATCTATCTATCTATCTATCTATCTATCTATCTATCTATCTATCTATCTATCTATCTATCTATCTATCTATCTATCTATCTATCTATCTATCCATCCATCCATCCATCCATCCACCCACCCACCCACCCACCCATCCATCCATCCATCCATCCATCTATCTATCTATCTATCTATCTATCTATCTATCTATCTATCTATCTATCTATCTATCTATCTATCTATCTATCTATCTATCTATCTATCTATCTATCTATCTATCTATCTATCTATCTATCTATCTATTCTCCTCCATTATAATAGCATTTATTTATTTCCCCCAACAATGAACTTTGAACAAATTTGAACCTTTTTTATACCAAACACCTTTAAAGTCAACACTAACAACACAACCAAATGTAAATTAAAATTAGTCACTCTTCAGTGTACCTATTAAACGATGACATACAAGAATGAACTTAAAATATTGGTAAACAAAAAGCTAATGGTGAAACACCTAATCCCTTAAAAACACAGAAAGCGAACAGCCAAATATTTATAGATCAACAAAAAACTGTAACCTTTTATATACTCAACAAATTAAATGTAAACAACACAGAATCCATGGGGAAAATATATATTGACCAATCACAAGAGGGGAATAAATCGTCTCCAAGGGAACCGGCTCTTGATTGTTGAAGAGTCGACTCCCTCCGTTCAATTCCAAGAGCCAACTCAATAAGCCCTTACGTTCGCGAACGACACATCACTCATTTGGCCGCAAGATGTGTTTCCGATATGTCGTTCTTCCTGCTTTCCAAGGCGGCGAAAAGGACGTCGTTTCTAAAGACAGCTATTCAATGTCTGCTACTTGACAGTAAATACTTTTGTTCATTTTTTCAACCACAACACTAATGTTTGAATTAAGTCAGTCACTTGCATGTTTGTCCGCAGCCAAAAAGCCGACTTTCAGCTGACACTGTCACCACTCTTCCAGTTGAGAATTCTTCAACTATTATGGTAAGTTGAAAACGCTCCTTTTTATGACTCAAGTGAACATGTACACGTTAATTTGAGATTTATTGTTCTTCACTGCAGAATTATTGCCACCATACCTGTTAACCTAATTGCCTCCCTTAATGATTTCAATTCTCCTTCTTAGCGATAATGAACCTTTCTTACACAACGCGGCACCTATTTACTCACATTAAGGTGTATTGTGTAGTATAAAAACAAAGATACCTTTGTGTAAACAAGTTTCTTTATTTACCAAAGATAAGATAAAAAAAATATGTCAGCGACATTATTAGTTCTCTCCCCACATGCAGTAAAGGTGTTTTTCCACTACACGGTTCCAGCCTGCCTCTTGGTACCAGGTAAGTCTGTCGCGATCATAGTCTGTATAAGGGAATTTTGATTGCTGCGAATAAAAGAAAAAAGCGATCGTAGTCTATATAATCAGTTTATTAAGACATGCAATCGTCACCAACACCACCAAGAAGCCCCCATTCCAACCCCCCATCACCCCAAAATTATAGATAATCAGGGTTGGGTAGGGTTACTTTAACTGGATTGCTTTCAATTACTTTTGGATTACTCCAATACCAAATATGCTAATAAAAGACAAAAGAAACTAGATATGAATAAAATTATGACTCACAACACATGGTAAGCTTTCTCTCCTGGCTTTGATCTCTTTGATCTCTGGCAAAACTAACATAAAATGCGACAGAAACAAAATGAAAATAAATCCAAACAGCTTGCCAACATCATTTTGTGTTCCGTTACTCCCAAGCCTGCACAAAATTTAGTCATTTTATTCATATTTAGTTTCTTTTGTCTTTTATTAGCATATTTGGTATTGGAGTAATCCAAAAGTAATTGAAAGTAATCCAGTTAAAGTAACCCTACCCAACCCTGTAGATAATATACTGTACTAGATAACACTACCCTTATTAAGACAATAAATAAAATACAGACCAACTTACAACAAAAAATAGCTTTATCAACTGTAACAAAAAACATTCTAAAGAATCTGAAATTCAATAATAAAATTAAGCCCTCAAACTCTGTTTAAATATTTTTGACTGACTGTATCATACCATATGATACTGAAAAATCAATCTTTATTTATCTACAGAAAAATCAAATGACACGATATCGAATAATAATAAATTCCAAACTAATCAGTAACATTAAAAAAACATCCTCAAAAACAATAAAGATTACCTGCGAAGCAAAAATATATTATATCTAAAATGGCTGTGCCCCAGTAGAGCATCACCCACATTTTTGGGTGGCATCTCCCTTTTGGCAGGGCCGTTCACCTTTAGAGTGACCTTCCTGAATAAGATTGTGATCCTGTCTAGACATGTTCTGGTCTGGGGAAGTAGAATGTCTTACTGGGAAAGCTGCTGAGTCAGCAAAAGAAAAAAAAGCCGAGCCAGTTTATTTTTGGGCAGTTTTTACATGTAGGTCAACCCTTTACCTGTCTGCAAGATGTTGATTTGAAAATGAATTTAGTTCTGGCCTGGAAGAGGGGAATGTCTTTCTGAATAAAACTGACTGCTGAGTCAGTTCTTCATGGCGTTGTCACCTATTGAGTGATCTACCTGATTGCTTGTCAAATATTGTGATCCTGGCCAAACCTGTTCAAGCCTAAGAGAGTAGAATGTCTGCTGAGTCAGCCTTTTGGGTATTTTTCACAACTAAGATAACCTCCCTGACTACCTGTGAAAGATGGTGGTCATATCTAAACCCACCTGCCTGTATGACTGCCTGTAAACAATCATATAGATTTTCAATGGAGTCTGTCTTTGGAGAGTGGAATGTTTTTCTGGGAAAAAATCCTGAGCCAGCTTTTTGGCATTTTTCACATCTCTGACTTCCTTTGAAAGATGGTGGCTATATCTTAACTCATTTCCCCTTTTCTTGGGTTGACAGACACACAAATAAACAGACAAAGACAAACGGATATATATATTTAGACCCCAGACGAAAAGGTTATTGCAACGCTTGCTTTGCTTATCGGAGATAATAATTAGTGTTCACTTTTTTTTTAATCAAACAAGATAGCTGGATAAATGGCCGCAATCAGCATGGTTGAAGCAGGACTCCGCATAAGACAGAAACTCTCATATCCTACTCCGTCATATGAAGCTAACTGGTCTCTTGTTTACGGAAGTAGGAGTCACAAACCGGGATGAGCATTAACAATATTCAGCATGTTTTTGCTGAAGAAAGCTTAAGCGGCTTGTCAACGTGATTTGGGTGTAATGTATTTAAGTGGCACCTTTATTTATTTGGCTTCATGCTGTCCTCTGTCAATATTTTCAAACATGGCAAGTACAGTGGTCTTTCCCCGTCTCCCACCGTGATAATATGTTTCGTCATAATTCTTTGTCTTTGCTCTCAGGAGACATTATTTCTCTCTTCCTGTCTTTTCATCTTTGATGAATATTTTTCCATGTCGTCATCTGAGAATCTGCTGCACTTCATGTCTACACTTGCTGTCTGCAAAACACGCCCCCACTATTTGAGAAACACTGCTTTGAGACGTCTTGGATGTGTGACTTCCTTCATCAACAAAAATCACAATCAAAGTTATTTATGAGCTTGTTAAACACTAACAATAGGGAACAAGCTTGTGTTTTAACCAATGATTAGCACTTGTTTAACACCTTTTTAAAGTTACGGTAATGATTGTTCTGTCAATTCTCCAATATTGTCAGTGCACTGTCCATTTTTTTTAGTCCTTTGGTCTGCTAACTTTTACTGATTTGTTTAATTTGTAAATTAAACCACAGTGAAAATAAGAGTTAAAAAAGGGGATTTGCTAGTTAACTATGTAGCTGCACGTTTGGACATGTGGGAAACTTTTGTTCTTGTGGTCCATTTGTTGACAAATTTTGAAGCTGGGATTAGATGGTATATACACACAAGGTTCAATGCAGTTTTAGAGCACTATCTATTGGGTAAACTTGTAGCAAAAGGAAAATATAAATGGTATTGTGTTTTCCGGACTAAAAGACGCTAAAACCCCCAAATTGGCCAAAATGTGTGCCTTATAACCTGGTGCGTCTTATATATTGCAGAATACGGTGGATAATATTGGAAATGCGTACAGTATTTATAGGTTTGCATTACTACACAAGGTTTTATGGTATATGCCTGTATTTGAGTGATGATTGCTGAAACAATAATCATCCAAATCGCAATACATTGTATGCAAGGGAATTTGAATGCCAGTGAGGCCCCCATCATTACACCACTAGGCCACCAGTGGTACAGATGGCACACGAAAAGGCATTAAAGCTTATCTTATTACTTTTACTCAAGGTGCCAGAAACACTGATTTCAAGTTGCATTTTGATAGGTAAAACAGTCACTCCTTTTCTTCACCTGTGTGCGTCAATAACATTGCAAAACATAGAAACATAAAACGGAAAATCTTATAACAAAATACTATACAAGCTTTTCTTTTGCATACATATACATATTAAACTGAGAGGTTATGACTTATCTAGTAACGGTGGGGGCGAGCCTTCTAATTTTCCCTATTATTTGTGTTTTCTTTCCAAAACAAATAATGCTTCATAAATCTACACGGGGATGTTGTTGATCCAGGCCTTAAAAGTACATTGGGTAATATTTGACCACTATATGGTACTGGTTTGTCTAATGTGAATGAAAACCAGTTAATATGAGCACAGTGTGGCAGCACAATGCCAGACAAACGTGCCGGCGACTACAAGGTATAGATCACACTATATAAAAGAAATACAAATTTCTCAACCTATGAATATTTGTAAAAATGAACATTGATATAATAGTTCATGTATTTTTTACCTATTATTCAAGTCATTGTTTTTTTACTGAATGAAGTTTTTCTTGTTCCACTAGGAGGCACTAAATATTACACACTTTCCCTTAAGGACAATAATGTAGAAACAGATGCATTGTTTTCTTATTTATGCAAAATGTTACTACTAATGTCATTGTCTTTCTGATGGACACACAATGTTAGCCAGTCCACACCTACTACCTTGTAAATATTACCTATCTATGCTATCAGTCCTAATTTTTTTTTTTCACCTTACTTTTATCGG
Organism: Urocampus carinirostris; assembly: GCF_059441175.1. NCBI lineage: Eukaryota > Metazoa > Chordata > Actinopteri > Syngnathiformes > Syngnathidae > Urocampus > Urocampus carinirostris. Next base: position 23,723,237 of record NC_142353.1, on the reverse strand, counting down.
TCTTTTATTATATATTTATCATGGAGTGCCACATCTAATCTTGTTTTAAACAATGTTCACAACTGATACATTTATTCAGGTTTTTTTATTATTGGACACCTGCAAAAGAGATTTCATAGAATACCAGTTTGTTATTTTAACTATTATTGCTCACTGTTGTTTGTTGTTTTGACTATTGCATCATTGTCGCTATCAGCCAATCGTGTCACTGTTCTTTGAATTCTACACCTTAGGATAGAAATGCTTTTGTAACCGAATATACTGTAGGTAATAAAGAGAGGGGTTCAGGGGAGGGTCTGTAGAACAGGTTGGACCTTCTTATTTGAAGGCTTCTCTCCCTGTTTCCTTGCAAGTTCAAAATCTGTTGATGTACTTCTCTTCTTAGTCTGAGTGTCTATTAAAGCTTTTATTTATCAACAACTTAGTAATCCATGGCAATAAAGCCAGTTATATTGTATGTCCCCGTGCACTATGAATTAAACCACCAAAATCTACCTCTTTTGTTAGTTAATGAATAATGAAAGCGGTTCTAGAAATGACCAAACACACCTGACAAGGCAAGTAAGAGTATGTCCTACCCTTGTATAACAATGTGTGTTCTTTTTTTTAAATTTCAACACATCTAGAAACATATTGACTCCTAAAACAATTAAGACCCTCTACTTACACATGCTCTGTAATTTCCAGACGATATTTAACAATCTTGCAATCTTTGTCTTTTATTTGATGTCTTCCACAGTAACAAGCCACAATGCCGCAACCCAGAATCATGCTAGTTGTGACAGGAGATGATTTTGGTTACTGCCCCAAGAGGAATCAAGGAATTGTTGATTGCTTTAAGGCTGGGGGCATTTCCTCTGTGTCCCTGCTGGTGAATGCATCTGCTGCCAAAGAAGCAGCAGATTTGGCTAAAAGGTACTGTGGCAGCTCCTCCCCTATATTTTTTCCTCATTCAAATGTTTTCTGCAATTATTAAACATTAGGCCCGACTTATTGTTTATCCTTAGGTTAGTATTAGGACCTCTTAACCCCCATTGTTTTTCCTCATGTTATTATGTCAAGTCATGTTTATTTTTATAGCCCTTAAGCACAAAGAGTCTTAAAGGGCTGCACAGACTACAGACTATTATTACACTATCCCCCGATCTAAAACCTTCATGGGGGCAAGTTAAAAATCTCTAAAACCTCAGCTTGAGGAAAATAGAGAAACCTTGAGAAGGGACGCCACATGAGGTAATCCCCTTCCTGGATGACCAGGCTGCAATGGATTATGCAAAAATATCAAATCAAAATTAATTTTACTAGATAAGTCATAACCTCTCAGTTTAATATGTATATGTACAAAACAAAATATCAAATATAGTGCCTAAAAACAGGGACCTCATACATTATTTTGCTTTCATTTGGAAAAGAAAATATAGTATAGAAAATTTACAAGATACTATAATACAAATACTATAGAAATATTACCCCATAATTGCTACAAAAACACAACTACAAAAAAAATACAAAAATATTACTATAATACCGCTTTGGATATACATCAAAAATACGTCTACAGAAATACTAAAAAAATACCACTTTATAATACTATAATACAAAACACTACCAGAAAAATATTACTACAGAAGTAATACTACAGAAATATTGCAAAAATACACCTACAGCAATACTACAAAAATGTTACTATGGAAATACGACAAAAATACTACTAGAATAATACTAAAGATGCACACAACAATTTCTACTTTGGAAATACTACAAAATATATCAGAAATGGTACAAAAAAAGTCAAAAAAATAGCATATTACTACAAAATCATAAAACTACTGTAATACTACAAAAATACTACAGAAATACTAATAATTTACTACTGTGAAAAAAATAAAAAAAAACTACTACAGAAATGGTAGAAAATAAAACTAGAGTAATACTACAAAAAACTCTGAACTTCAACAGAAATCCGACTACAGAAATCCTAAAAAAATAATTTTAAAAATGTACTAACTACTCTGATTGAAAACTAAATATCAACTCAATTGTTCAAAATACAGACCTTATAAATTATTTTGCTTTAAATGTGAACGCTTCAAAACCAATTTCATGAGACTAATCTAGTTCAAAAGATCTATACCATGTAAATTTCTGTATGTGTATTTATTCCCGGATTAAAAAATTTGGATTTTTTTTTTCCAAGATTGGCCCCTTGGCCAAAACTTTTGAACCGGATGCAGCCCCCAACTCCAAATTATTGCCCATCCCTGGAGTAAAACATAAAATGAGTTTTAGCAGGTATGCAAATGATCAAGTAATAAGGGGCGCCAAATCTAATTTTTATTAGGGCCCCATGAAGCCCTGTGTTGGAGTGAGATTTTTCTGCATCTCATTGCAGTTTTTTGTTAGTCTAGCATGAAAACAGTAAGGGTAAAAAACTAGGCGTGTTTAAATAACGTTCCAAAAAACAACCCAAACCCTCCAAAAAATGAAAAAGGAAGAGTTTATTCGAGCGCGTCCAAGAAATGCATGCACCTGAATGTGTATCTTCCTCCCTCCATCTCACTATACTCCGTGCCCGCCTCAGCTCCATGGGGAGCAGAGCTTTCAGCCACTCTTCCCCCCAGCTCTGGAACTCATTGCCACCTGACCTCTGAAATTCTGCGACACTGTCCACCTTCAAATCCGGACTCAAAACTCACCTCTTCAGACTTGCCTATTCTTGACCATATGCCTCACACACCGCCCCTTTTCACTATCATGTGTTTTATTGGCTATTCATTACTTGCTTGTTTTACTCTTTGTTTATTGCTGTGTCCTACTCATATGTACAGCAACCTTGGGTGTCCTGAAAGGCGCTTTAAAATACACTGTATTATTATTATTTTTTATCACGAACGAGCTGACGATGCTGCAATGATGACACAAGCCAGAAGATGGTGACAACGGATAGGAAACAGCACATTTAGTCAAACATTTATTCAAAATGTATTCAGATCTCTGAAAAAAAAGAGACAAATAAGTGACTTTTCTTTGTCAGACACAGCATCCCAATTGGACTCCATGCGAACCTGTCAGAAGGAATGCCTGTATGTCAAAGCCTTCGACACACCTCTACACTTGTCAACGAACAAGGGTTCTTTCATGGAAAGATGGGCTTCCGTCAGGCACTGGCACAACATCAACTCAGCATGGAACAGGTTTTATGAGGACAATTTCGTCCATTTTTTTTTTAAACAGAAATTTTGTATTACAGTGCTCACCAGATTAAAAGCCGCATGCTCCAATTTAAGAAGGAAATGCAATTTTGTCTCCGTACAAATTAAAGCTGCAGGCTTAAACAGCCATAAAAAGGAAGTAATTGACATCCGTTCATTACCTTTTAAACCTGGCGCCAACTGTGTTCGGAATTTGGCGTTGACACCTGACGCAGTTTTCAGCTGGATCGTGATTCCATTCTGCTCAGAGTTTGCGTCACGCGTTTGAGGATCATGTGATTGTTACACAGAATGACAATACAAGGAAATTATTATTATTATTATTTTTCAGATAGCCATTGTAAAGACAAGCACATATTTATTACTGCGGCTAAAAAAACGCAAATGAGGGCTGAGACGCATTAAATGTGAGCCCTATATTTCTAGACGACAGCGCCAGGGCAACCATACTGTGGAGAATAGTGCCCGATTGTATCACAGATGTGTTTTTTTGTTTTGTTGTCATTGGTGGTTTCTGCGGTACCTAAACAAGTTGCATTAGCTTATCGCTCCTCGAAAATTAAAAGAAAGTTCAGTGACCTTACATAGACCAGATGATAAAGAACGAAAACTGTAGCATTTTTGGTTGATAACTTCGACTCCTGCTCAATTCCGATGTACAAATTGAGGACTTGATTTGTAGGTGAAAAAGTTGAAATATGGTGAGGATGTTGTAAATATTTAATAAAATACTGTTAAACCACCCATTCCCTCCTGTTATATATTATAAGCAGGTCCGGATTTAAATCTGCACTGTTAAAAATATAGCAAAAAAAGTCACATCTCGTAGTCTGGAATTTACAATATTCCCTTCTTTCCAATTTACCATTTCTGTCTTCAGGAATAATTCAGTATAAATGTCCTAATTACATGATCTACATGATCACCAATGTGATCAAATCAAGTGACTAATCTGATTTTAACTATTTAAAAAAAACAAACGCTGAGTGCCCTGATTTATTTCCATTGTTCTGCTCCTTCTTCAAAAGGCAATCGCTGTTTGCGACAATATCATTTCTCTGTCCTCTGTAAGATTAACCTTTATGTATTTTTTTCCACTCGAGCTTTCTTTTTTTTTTCTTTTTCAAGGTGGAACAAGAGCTGAGAGACCAGATCAGGCTTTTCAGGGAACTGACTGGTCACCTTCCTCATCATATGGATGGACATCAGCACGTCCATATATTGCAAGGTAAGTAAAAAAAAAAAATCATGTACAGACGCTCCCCTACTCACGACCACTTGACTTACGCAAAACGGTAGTTACGAACATTTTTTTCGGGATGTTGAAAAATATCTGGACATTGTTGTAAGTTAGATTATGTATTTTGCACCTTTTTCCGAGTACAAGACAGTACTGTTGTGCTTCTCTCCGCCGCTACCAGCGTGTGGGGCTGTGAGAGGTCACACAGCATCCACCCCGAAGAAGAAATCTGGCTTCTACTTCCTAGTTCGTGTGTAAACATTTACTATATGTCCAGCATGCTGTATATCCAGAACTTGAACATTTTTATTGTTTAATATCTCGTGCATCCATTCAAGATGGTTGGTGTGAAGCGTAAAGCAGAGGCGAGTCGTTTATTTCAAAATTAAAGTGGAATAAGAAAGCTTGATGCAGTTGAGAAAATGGTTGGATCGCTTTTTTTCTTTTTTAAGGACCTCTTGAAGCGCATCTCCCAAAAGTAAGTTACACTTAACTTTATTTATCTTTATAGAGGATATTATTTTATGAAATGTTTATTTTTTTAGGCACAAAACAATTCAGGTTACTTATACAAGCCTTAAACATACTTTCATAAACCTTAAACATACAAAATATAGCACTGAAGTAAATTACAAACAAATCCAAATTACGAACGATCGTCCGGAACCTATTTCGTCCATAAGTCGGGCAGCGTCTGTACCTTGATTCTTTTTGAAAGTAGAAATTCATTGGCCTATGGGTCCAATTTCTAGCAAAGCTTGATTTACTCATGATGGAGGAGCGGCGTCACCACTCAGACTTAATTTTGCTTCTCTGCTGGGATTGGTTTTCAGAAAGTTTGATGTGCATTAACAAAACCATAACACATCATAATAATGGTCAACCAAAATGGTAAAAAAGTATTCTTGCAAAACAATTTCACATGCACATTTTGCGTGCATTCTTAAATGATAAAAGCTAACATTTGGAGATGACTCAAATGAGGAAAAAATAAATCTCAAACACAAATGAAAAGGCCAAGAAAATCAGGGCCAGCAACAGTTTGATCTTAGGACGAAAGCAGATAGAGTGCCAGAAAAGCAGTCCAATATTGTAAAGCGGTGGGGAAAAAAGACAACCTCATCAAAATTGCCTCAGAAAAGACTTCTTGCATGATCTCTGAGCCCAGGTGGTCATCTTCACTCCTAAGTGAGGGAGTGACGGGCCGTGCATTTCACACCCAGGCCTTCAGTAGGCTGAATCAATCCAACTCTCAAAAACTATTTTATGAACAAGAACATTTACTGCAGCTACAGCAGCGACAAGTATTAAAAAAAGCAATAAACTGATAAAATTGCAATATTATTTAGGAACACAGCTACATTTTACTCACCAAAGATCATTTTTATTTGTGCACAAATCCATCCTCCTTTCTTTCCTCATGAAGATTTCAGTTACTCTGTCGTATCGAATACGTGCATTTCAGTCCTATCCAGAAGTTATTTCCTTTCGCCATCGTAGCTAATGCTAAAGGTCCTGTCCTGTTGAATTTTGGGCATAAGTTGTTATACAATTTACGGTTGAAAATGTCTGATTAATAGAAGCAGCCGACAGAAGATTTATTTCTCCAAATTTTCGTTGTGATACTTCCGTTACCGCACCCTCGCCAACCATAGTTTGTGAAACTGGTGACGTTTTCCAAGACCTGCCACCTCGAAATCTTAGTGTCTAAACCAGTGTTTTTCCAACCCTTTTTGAAACAAGGTACACTTTTATTTATAATAAAGTTCCGAGGCCCAACGTCTGTCGAAAATGTTTGAAAATGAACTTGTCAAATATTTCACTGTAGTACATCATAAGAAGATAATTTGTATATTAAAAGACGAAAATAATGCTTAAAATAAAAAAGAATGATGTGCTTTATTTGTTTTTACAGTGCAATGTTAAACTGCTTTGTTAAACAAATTAAGTTATTAAATGTACTGTGCTACCTCATGAGCAGATAATTAGTATGTAAAAAGTATGTAAAAATCTACTGCCATGTACTGATATGGATAACTATTACAGTTCCTCATCTAAAGATATCAAAAATACTGAAAAATGGCCTGATTTTTTGGGAAAGATAAAATTGGGCAAATTCTAGCGGCAAACTAGACAAGGTCTCACAGCACACTAGTGTGTCCCGGCACACTGGTTGAAAAACACTGGTCTAAACCAACAGCTTTATCGTACACTAATGCAATATCCTTCTGGGCACACAAGATGAGTATTTACTGACTCATTGATGTGCTATTTTTGCAGAGGTACGTGAGGTGTTTGCACAAGTCCTTTCAGATCATAGAATCCCATATACACGTGTTCCAGTGGACCCGGGATTACACAGCTGCCAATGGCTGCCGTCCCATCTCCAAAAATTCTACGCACAGGTGGAAAAGGATGCTTTAGCCTCTATCCCCGTCTTCAGGCGTTATGGAATAAGGTGTGTAGGTATCAACGTTTCACCTATTGGGCATCTCTCAGCTTTAAATCAAATGTCAAGTCAATTCCTGTTTATTTGTATAGCCCTTAATCACAAGAAGTTTTAAAGGGTTGTACAGACAATACACAGGCATTATCAACATCAAATATAGGTAATGAGAGTTAACAAATAACACAATATCCCTAAATATTATCAAATAAGTTAAAATGGCATGACCTTTAAAGACACTATCAAGTAAAATTCTGTTGCAGACCACCCACTTTATTATTTCTTATTAATTACATATACTGCAATTACATGTAAATACACAGGGGATCTAGATGCGGGATGAAATTGTTAAGGACGTCTGGGGGTAGACTTTAATAAGCATATGCTTCTTCCTACTCCCTTGCGAACATGTACATTAACATTGTTTGTGTTTTGTCTGTTGGTTTTTTTTTCTCCGATTTATTGTTTTGTTTTAGCTTTTGTTATGTGAGAAATAAAAGTTTCATTTATTCATTATAATCACCCATGTTAAGTACAGACTTAATTTATATTTTGAATTTCTTTTAGTATGTGGCTGTTCTAAATTAGTTTTAGGGGGTGGCTTATATGCAATGTAGATATATGATTTCAACATTCTTGTGCACTATTCCCACATAAACACATTACGATCAAATATTAGCAAACCCAGCCGTTTATTTTCTTCTCCTACATCTATGATCGGGTCATGGAAGCAGAAGCTTGAAGAGGTTCCCTATCCCCAGCCACTTCAACCAAATCTTCTGGGTATTTCCTCAAGCCAGCCAAGTCACATAGGGTGTACTCTTTTTAGAAAACACGTTTGGTCCAAAACATATTACATCAAATGCATAAACACCTCTAATAAAATATCAAAAAACTATCTTGAATATGGCCAGCACGGCGGCGCAGTGGTTAGCGCGTGTGCGGCACAGTTCTGAGATCATGAGATCGAACCTCCTGTGTAGAGTTTGCATGTTCTCCCCGTGCTTGCGTGGGTTTCCTCCGGGCACTTGGGTTTCCTCCCAAATTCCAAAAACATGCATGTCAGGTTAATTGGCCGGTCCGAATTGTCCCTAGGTGTGAATGAACGAGCGAATTGTCTGTCCCTGTGTGCCCTGCGACTGCCTGGCAACCGGTTCAGGGTGTCCCGTGCCCACTGCCCGAAGATAGCTGGGATGGGCTCCAGCACCCCCGCGACCCAACTAAGGATAAGCGGTGCAGATAATGGATGGATGGATGGATATCTTGAATATCTTTGTGTATTAGTAACAAAATGTCCTGTTACTGTGTGTTTGTGGGTTGCCCCAAAAAATGTATAGACATTTTAGCAGCTTCTAATTTTAATATTTTTTCTTCATTTTATCGACTTGACTTTGAAGAAAGGAAATGTATTCTAAATTACCATGTTGTTTGAACATAACATGTGGATTTTCATGTCCAACGTAGGTGCAATTGTGTCTGTTGATCGAACCATTTATTTTGAATGTGGCATCATTGCGACACATTCTTTGTCAGAGAATGTGCATCTTTCGTACATCGTTCCAAGTATCACTCGCAATACAGTACTCTTCGGTCCAGATCATTGTCATTAAGAGCATTGACTAATCTTGAAATGTAACTCTTCCATTGACGTTTCATAATGCGACGGATAGATGATTTTGCCGACCTTACAGCTATCTTGCCTCAAAGACTTTACTGGAAACGTTTTAACAAAATCCAAGAAATGTCTTCTTTTGTAGGTCTTGTCAGTGGACTTGGTCTCCCGAATTGCTTCTTATGAACGTTCTAAACAGTTCCATCATTCGAACTTATCTCTAATTCAAATGACATTAACTCATTTCAGGGGTTCAACTTTGACTGCCGTCACTTTAATGGGTTTAGTTTATAAAGAAGGAATAATTTGGGTATCAGCTGCTAAAAATTTAATATTTTTAGGAGACTGTACATGTATAATTTTCTGTTAAGAGGCTGTCTTTAACGGACAATACATTTTGCACTGCCTTGCAGAGGCTGTATCAGATTAGAACCACACTAAAATTCATTTGGGGATACAGAGCTCTCAAGAGAATAATTAAATCAGTGGTCCCTAAACTACTGCCTCCACATTTAGTCCGGCCCACTGAACAATACCAGAGAGCATTTTAATGAGCATTTTTTTTAACCAAAAAAAACCTCAAAGTCTGGGTGCGCATCGTTGGTTGTAAAGGGATTTCTGAAGTGGTGAACTCTTACGCTGGATTACCAGTGGTATAGATTAGATGACATATGAAAAGGCATTGGGTTTCATCTCACTATTACACTATCTATAGTCACGGTACCAGAGACAAATGTTAATTTCTTTGTGCATTTCACATGTTACGATGACCATACATTTTAACTGTATTTAATAAATTCAATTTAGTATTTTAAGTAAAAAATATAATTCATTCATTAATAGAATTATTTATTTTCTGTCTTTTTTTCTGTGAAAGATCCAGAAATGTTGTAGTTTTTTTGAAAACAATACATTTATTTATGTTTAGGCACTCCTGCAATCTTCTCATTTTTTTCTGTGACAACTTGGCCTGGGCCCTCATCAGAGAAAGGAAATATTATGTGGCCCTCGCAGTAAAACGTTTGAGGACCACAGAATTAATTGAACGAGGTTAACACCTTTGAATATCTGCAGGTGGCCAGATGTGTACCTGGGACTGACCACAGTCGGCAAGAACATGTCCATCTTCAATCTTCAAAAGGCCCTTAGCCATGTCTTGAGTAGGCCTTCCTGTATTGCTTCCACATCTGGAGAGCAGGTGGTGACAGCAGAACTCATGGTCCACCCAGGATACCCCAGTCACCCACAAATAGGAGGCTGCGGAGAAGGACCGGACGATTTCTCACAGTCGGACGATCGGCAACATGAGCTCAGTGTGCTCACTGACATGTCCCTGCTCGCCATGTACCGCCAGCAAAGGGTGAAACTTTGTGCTTTTAAAGACCTTTGAAATTGTGTTTTCGGAAGGAGAATGGGATAGAAAAGCCATGTCATATTTTGTACTTTTGTTTGTAGAATGAGCTGTGACAGTACAGCTAATTTTTCGCGGGGGTTGTGTTCCTCTAAGGTCCCGCGATAGTCGAAATCTGTGACATAAAAACCTTTATTTATTCATTAGTTTCTTATACATTAAAAAAAGGACGCAACTTACAGGCTCAAGTATTTGTCAAACAAATAATGTCTGTATTGTTAAATTATAACTTAAAAAAAATTTATCTTGCTGCTGTATTGCACTATTGATTCAGGACACCTTCCGCTTTACAACTTGTCACTATTACTATGTGGACATTTAGGATTTTAAAAGTGTCGTGCAAAGTATTTCCAACAACAAATAAATGTACCGGTTTTTTACTTTGTTTTTATTTGCTTTTTTGGGGTTTTTTGTTTTTTTACAAAAAAAAAAACCTACTGTCAAATTCTATTTTTAAAAATAACCTTGCCACCATATTGCACTGATTGGTTGTCTGAAATATGAATACTTGATCAACTTGGGAACTTAACATTTTTTCATCATCTTGTGGGCGTAATTGGGAAACAAATGTGACATAAAAATGCTATTACCTTCCTTTTGAACAGCATTGTCCAAAGTTCGGCCCCCAGGGACCAGTTACAGCCCGTGATTGAATTTTTACTGGCCTGTGGCCTCTGTCTTTTAATATGTAACCACTTAATAATATGAACCGCAGTATAAAATACATTTGTACCAAAAACAAACACAAAAAAAAAAAAAACACAATTTCACCAGATGATTGCAGTAGCCCTTTGGCCACCTTGCCCTTGGCTCTGTGTGAGAATTTCACCCCACTTCCGACATGGCTACTGTAAATACGAAAATGGAAAGTTGACTGAGGGCCGCCGCTTCCAGGACAAGTGGAAATATTTTTTTTTTTACTGAAATTTGAAACAACTGTGTCTGCCCAATTTGACAGAGACTGGCTGTCTTCAAAGAATATAATATCAAGAGACACTGCCAGACGAAACATGCTGACTATTAAAAGCTAACTGGAAGTGAACGCTGTGAAAAGGTGAAGCAACTGGAAGCTCTTAACAGCACAGCATCTTCCTTTTCACCAGACATTAAAATGAAAACCCTACAAAGGCGAGCTACGAGGTTGCAATGCCGATTTCATTAAACACTGTCCAAAGAATGCAAGGCTGATTAGTCAGCCCTCACACATTTTTAGTTGACCTAGTCACGCCCACTTTCTGTAACACCCCTGCTTTAGCATGTCGAGAAGTCAAACTTTGTCGGCCGCAGTTGCTCTTGTAGGTCTTGTTGACATGACGGCTTTAAAGATGCGAAATTGAAAAAGATTTGAGTACGTAATGTAAGTTATTTAATTTGCTCTTTAGAAAACATTTGGACCTCCAGAAAACCTGCCGCCTTGGTGGCCGAGGTGAATAGCGCACACTGTAATTATGTAAATCATCTTTTACCATTCACCGTGTGTTTGTCCATAGGCATTGCCATTTTCTTGAGTGATGTCATATTGAAGCACCTCAATGGAGTCGTGATATCTACTTTCTTTGCGACTAGGACTACCCACCTCGAGTGATATTTTACTGGTCGGGAGTTTGGAGAACTCCCACTTTTCTGGAATGCAACATTAGACCGCAACATTGACGCGCAGGCAGAAAATGGGTGGGGCCACTGTTTAGCCAATCAGAATGCAGAACACAATGCACGATAAAAACCTTCTTAGGGTGGTCATGGAAGAAAATAGTTAGGAAAGGCTGAATAAAGAGACTCATTTAATATTTAACAATGAGCTGTCGCTTTATTGTGTTGTGCTACAAAACAAACATTAGAAACTACGGTGACTCAAAGTGACCAAAAAGCACCTTTACTTCTCTTTTATTTTGCCCTGCCTTTCACTAGATTTTTGGGGTACCTGTAGCAGCAAGATTGAATACATTGTCAGCTCCCTCTTGGGGAACCTTATGTAAAATATAAATCATTCGACCTTCAAAAGTGAAAACAATGCACGTTTATATGTTAGTTCATGCATTTTTGCTCATTAATTAAATCAATAGTTTTCCCAGCATATTCATGCCATGCAGGCTCTTATTTTGGTGTTCCCAACATTCCAGTTCATAGAAGAATTCCTGTAACTCCTCATTTTTCATGATTCCCTCTTCCAACTCCAAACTATTCAGCTTATTCTTGTCTTCAGGTTTGCATTTTTAACACTCTGATTTATGGATAACCTAAGAGTTTAAAAAAAAAGAAAATTTGTGATAACAAATTGGTTAATAAACTCCTTTCAAAAAAATCATGGTACATTCATCTATATACTGGAGCCCATCCCAGTTATCTTGAAGCATTGGGCAGGGGACAGGCTGAACTGGTTGCCAGCCCATCGCAGGGTACAGGAGACAACCATTCACATGCTCACTCATAAATAGAGACCATTTTTTGAGTCACCAATCAAACTGCCCAAGTCACGTTTATTTGTGAGGCCCTCAATCACAGGGTGTCTCAAAGGGTTGCACAGACTATTGCAAACTACGAGCTGATTTAAAACCTACATGAGGGCAAGGAAACAGTCAAAAACCTTAGCATGGGGAAAATAAAGAAACCTTAAGAGACCACACATGAGGTAATCCCCCTTCCAGGATGATTAGCCTGGAATGTGAATAAAAACTGGACTGCCTCCACACAGGGATGCCGGTAGCTGGAATTGAACCCTGGAAAGGTTGCTCTAAATTCATTTCATTAAAGAACAAAAAGTGAAACTGACCTGCAGAAGACTCCTTTCCTTTGTTAGAATATATTGCTGGTCTTCACAAATAGAGAGCCACTTCTCTACATACAGGAATTCCACACAAACAACGTAAGATTGAATACTTACTGTGAATTCTGGACTACAAGCTGCTACTTTTGTGCTAGATTTGAAAAACTGGCTTTAAATATGATATGGCTTATTCTTTTTTTGCGGTAACGTCTTGAAACCTTCCTGACACACTTGTAGAGAAGAAATTAGCCAATATTATTCATACAGAACAGGAACAAAACAGGAGGTGTAACAGTACTTTATTTAATATTTACAACGTACTCACAATATTTCAACTTTTCACCCACAAATCAATTCCTCCATTTATACGTCTAAATTGAACAGCAGTAGAAGTTATCCATTAAAAATGCTACACTTGTCTGTATCATTAGCGTCAATGTCAGGTCACTCGAGTTTCCCCAAAAATCCAAGGAACTGTAAAAGCAAATGCCATTTGGGCCATTACCACAACAACCCCTAATGGCAGCTCAAAAAGATGACTTGAATGTCTGTGTTGCAATGTGGCTCTATTCACCACATTATGGTTGCCCAACCGCTGTCTACAAAAGAAGGGCTCACATTTTATGCAATGCAGCCCTTAATTGCGTTTTCTTTCGTAAAGTAGGAATATGTGCTCCTCTTTGTAATCACAACCTATAATGGTCACGTGATCCAAAAACAAAAAGCAGAACTGAAAAATGACGCAGTTGAAAACGGCATCATGTGTGAAGGGGGCACGCCAAATCCCAGACTTGGTTGGTTTCATGGCTGTTGAACCCTTCGTTTAAATCCAGTGTGCCTCGTAGAAAAAAATGAGTTTCAATCTTAAATTTGAACATATGGCTTTTAATCAGTTGCGCTCTGTAGTCTTGAATTAACATCACATGGCCCCCTCGGATGGGTCTGGCCTTGATGCGGCGAGGGGGCTTGCGTGTTCCAGTGACCCTGGAGAGCGATACCGTCGGGAGCTTGCTCCTGGTAGGGTCACCCATGGCGGGCCGGTCTCCGGGGTAGGTTCCAGACAAACAAAGACCCCAGCGTGTCGGTACGCTGTGAGGTGGCAGCCCCACCAACCGACTATCCTGCGGAGGGCTAACAACTCACCCAGGAGAAACACACTTTGTTACGAAACTGACCAGAGAAAGAAGCCGGACTGACCAACACGGTAACGGAACCCAGCCTGCCCCCGACCAACGAGTACGGATCGATCTTCGTCATAAGACCCGTGTCGCCACCTGGAATGTCCAGACACTCCTTTGCCCCGGAGCTGCCACCCTGCTGTCCCGAGAGCTCTGTCGCTATAACATCACCATGGCAGGGCTCTGTGAAGTACGATGGCAAGGCAATGGTGAAACAACAGCTGGCAACCATTGCTACATCTGGAGTGGCCCCGAGAGTCGGACCGGCCTTTACGGTGTGGCTCTTGCCATTCCAAAAGCCCTCCGGAGGTCCCTCATCAGCTGGACACCAATAAGCGACAGACTACTGTCTGCTCGATTCCTCCACCATCACGGCAAGATGACAGTGATCGTCGCCTACGCCCCCACCAATGTCGCTGATGAGGATGCGAAGGACGCGTTCTTTGACCAACTCCACCAGGCTGTCAACCAAGCCCCACCACACGACGTCACCATCATCCTCACTGATGCCAACGCCACTCTATCCAGCAATGATCGGTCCCCCGGCTCACCTGTCGGCACCACCTTCGTTGACAGCACAACAAACGACAATGGCAACCGCCTCCTCCTCCTCTGCCACCAAAACAACCTTTGTGTTGCTGACACCTGGTTTCCCCGGAAATGCATCCATCACTGGACGTGGTACAGCCCAGATGGCAGAACCAGGAAGGCATTGGACCACATCCTGATATCACGACGCTGGAAGTCGTTTGTAACCAACTGCCGGGTGTTCAGAGGAGCACAGCTTGGCAACACAGACCATCGTCTGCTGGTGGCCCAGCTCAAGCTAAAGCTCCGAGCCAACCAGCACAAGACTCTGCCTCGCCCCGACTCCTCCCGACTCAGCGACCCCAACATCGCCAGAGACTTCAGTTGCTCCATCCGCCGCTCTCTTGATACCCTGGCTCCTGACAAGCTGACAGACTGGGCGGCCTTCAAGGAAAGTGTCCTCCAGTCTGCTCACAATGTCCTCGGACGCCCGCGATCCTCCCCGAGAAAGCCCTGGATATCAGAGAGGACACTAAACATCATAGACCAGCGGCGTGAGGCCCGACTCCGAGGCGACCTCACAGAGTATCGGAGACTGAATCGCCTGCGCAATGTGGCCATTGCTGAAGATAGGGAGAGGTTTTGGCAGGCAGAAGCCCAACAGCTTGAGTCCGCGGCCAACAACAACAACATGAGCCGCGTATTCAGTCTACTACGCCAAGCCCGTAGCGGCCCACACATAAAGACAGCCCTGGTAAAGGACTCAGACGGCAACCTCATCATGACAGAAGCCAACTGCCTCGAGCGCTGGAAGGAGCACTTTAGCCTCCTCTTGCAGCACAGCACCATCCCGGCTGATCCCACCCTCCTAGGGGCTGCGAGCACAGCACCTCCTAACGACACCTGCTGCACAGACCCTGTAACACCCGAGGAAGTGAGAGCTGCTCTGAAGAAGCTGAACACCAAGAAAGCCCCCGGCATCTGTGCCATTACCGGCGAGATGCTCAAGGCCGGCGGTGATGGCATGGTGGAGTGGCTAACCCGCCTATTCAACCAGGTGTGGGAATCGGAGCAGCTGCCCACCGACTGGACCAGAGGAGTCATCTTGCCCTTCTGGAAATGCAAGGGCGACAGGCTTGTCTGTGGAAACCACAGAGGCATAACCTTACTCTCCATCCCGGGCAAGGTCTTTACCAGGATCTTGCTCAGCCGTGCCCTTCCAGCAATCAGAAGCTGCCGCCGTCCCCAGCAGGCTGGCTTTATGCCCAACCGCTCCACAACGGACCACATCTCTGCCGTCCGTTTGCTGATAGAAAAGACCCGTGAATTCCGTAAAGATCGCCATCTGTATATCGGATTCATTGATCTGAAGGCCGCCTTTGACACCGTCTGCCACTCTTCACTGTGGAACATCCTCCAAGCTCTCAGAGCACCACCAAAGATCATAGCCCTGTTCAAGCTGCTCTACAGCAACACAGAGAGCTGTGTCCGTATCAACGGCATTGACTCCGACTGGTTTGCTATCTCCAGCGGCGTTCGCCAAGGCTGTGTGGCTGCTCCCGACCTTTTTAATTGCATCATAGACCATCTGATGTTCAGGGTTAGTGAGCGCATCCCCGGAGTGTCTTTCGGCAACTACCACCTGACTGACCTGGAGTATGCTGACGACACCATCATTCTCAGCACTTCCTACAGCCAGCTGAGAGACGCTCTGGGCATTTACAGCGAAGAGGCAGCGCGGCTTGGCCTGCAAGTGAGTTGGACGAAAACCAAGTTCATGTATGTCGGTGATGGACCAGATCCACCTCCCATCCAAATTGGTGGCGACATCGTAGAGCCTGTCAAGAGCTTTGTATATCTGGGGTCCATGGTGACAGACAATGGGGACCTAAAACCAGAGATTCTCCGCAGAAGAGCCCTGGCAGCATCTGCTCTGCAGTCTCTCTGGAAACCACTCTGGCGGCACCAGACCATCGCACGCAAGACGAAGCTCCGCATTTACAACCTCGCCGTACTCCCTATCCTGCTTTATGGCTCAGAAACATGGCCCCTGAACGACACCCTGGCCACAAGAATCGATGGTTTTGATAGCAGGGCTCTCAGAACCATCGAGAACATCAGGTGGCCCCAGCGAGTCTCCAATAAAGAGCTCAGAGCCCGCACGTGCCAGCCCCAAGCATCTTCCTTGGTCGCACAACGCCGCACCCGCTGGTTTGGCCATGTCTTTCGTCTACCACCAGACCATCCGACACGAGCCATTCTCCAGTTTGACCCAAAGGCCGCAGGCTGGAGACGACCACGAGGGAAACCCCACATTTGATGGCTCGACGTCGTTGCGGGCGACCTCCAACAACACGGAGTTGCCGTAGAGGATGCAGAACAGCTGGCACAAGACCGCCAGCATTGGAAAAACCTGGTTCATCTGGTCGGCTCAACGCACAGGGACGGGACCCCCCGACCTTCGCTGGAGCAATAAGTAAGTAAGTAAGTAAGTAAGTAAGTAAGTAAGGTAGAGTGTTGTAGATCAAATAAGCCCAGCACAAAATTGACTTCCAAGTAACTTATGAAACGACTGCATCCCCTTTTGGACAGTTCCCGAACGTACCAATTCACCATGTACCATAATGAAATCTGATAACATGAAGTTTTAAATGTAATTAAAACATCCAAGGCTATGTATCGATAAAATAATGTTCACACCGTACCTAATTATTTCAATTGGAGGGACATTCTCAAGTACAGAACATTACGCAAATATCTCACTTTTTCGGCTCTCTAACGAGTTTAGCAACTTCAATGACCTGATACTGCGAGTATCAGATATCTAAGACCACGCCCATACAGGCATGATCTGGTCAAGTGTCCCGGGTCTATATAAAAGTGGAACTGATCGATAGACTATTGTTCCTCCTGGCTCTTGACGACTGCCCCGCATGGCAGGTGCTTGATGTGGCCACGCAGGCCTGCCCTGCGACCTTGAGTTCAGCATGTGGGCCACACGATGCGACCAACGGGAGCACGAGACCAAAATCTCTCACAACAACAAGAGGACAGTTTCAAATTTAACACCATATTTGCTGGTTCTTGGTAATGAGCGTTTTTTTCTGTACAGGGGAATCTCCCTAAATCGACGAGCATTAAAGCGGGACACTTTCTTTTTGTGCTCGTAACTTTCAGCAGCAGAAAAGTCCCATAATCTCCGCCCCCCCTCCTTTTTTTCCTATCATTATTTCTTTGTGTTAATAAATTGTGTGTTATTTCCATTTGCCTGGTTCATTGATTCTATCTTCTTGGGATTTGAATTCATATTAGAACTCAAAAAACTCAAGTACCGATAATAACAATTTAATTGTTATCAGTGTAGGAATTCTAACATCCTTCAGAGAAAAAAAGATTTATGGTGGCGCACAAGCAACACAGAGACAAAATTGGTTTACTGACTTCAGTAAAGAATAATTAGTTTCAATCCTAACGATTTTCAAAATTAAAGCTAGAAAAATCCCTACAGAATTAAATGTCAAAGCACATGTTGTGATCAAACATTACTATAGTAATAATAAGAGACTAGTGTGTGCAGAGTGGATTAACAGTCCAGAAATAAAACTGAATAACAGTAATAGTACAGAAAGTGTTTGGATCAAGACATAAGGGAAGAGTGTGTGCTTAAAATGAATAAGACATGGAATGCTAACCAAAACAACAAGCCTCTTAATGGTAACGAGAGACAACTAATATACATTGTAACTATGCCTAGTGTCTTCTTCTGAGTAGCAAAACAGCATTAAGTTAAAAGTACTTAACAGTAGACAAATGTAAGGTTAAATGTTAAAATTCAAACTATTATCAGAGCACTTTACCGATTACAGAGTCCAACCACTTTTTGTATGCTTGGCCAAAGTGTCTCTGCAAAGGGTCACATTTTCCGTCAAGAATAGCCCTCAGAAACACGCCCTCTGAAAACACACTGGGTGGGTTTGATGGATGCAAACCCCTTCTAAGACGTTTTGTGTCGTGAGGTTGGGGCAAGGATATGCCGTCTACCTCCATTGAGCCAGCATCCCAATCGCCGCAGTCTTGAGTACCCGGCTTCGGTTGAACTGTGACGTCATTGTTCCGAAGGACCGTGTCCCCGTTGCTGTTGAAGTGATCCAGCTGGTGTTCCCACCTCCACTGGTGCCACAAGTAGAACACATGTCGTCTAGAAGAGTAAACATTCATTGTTAAAGGAATCTGTTGCCGTGATTGCAGCCCATTTGTGATTTGCGTGCAACTACATGTATTTCTTAGATGCGCTTGAATAAACATTATGGTTTTCATCTCTTTCCGGGTTTGGGTCGTCGTTTAGAAAGCGGGCCTTTTCTTACTTTCACCATTGTTATGCTCCACAAACAAATACAAATTCAAATAAACCTCCAGGGAAGAGCATGACGTCTCAAGTATCCCACCCCTCCAACCCCCTTGTCCTCAAACCCAATGTGTTCTGCCCCGAACAGCTCTGATAAAAGTAAGACGAAAGCAGATAGACACATTTTAAAGTAAAGCGGTTGGGCACTATTAACACATACTTAATATAGAGAAAATATTTAACTTTCAACTTTTTGAAGACACCCCACATCTAAAGAGATTTCCGTAAATAATCGCAAAGTAGGGGTGTTGGATAATGATAATTTTAGTATCGATCCGATCCAAGTAAATGGACCGTAGTATCGATCGCTACCGATCCGTTACTTGGTTCTTGGATATGTTATGATCATTAAATAATTAAACCCTTCCGCCTTGAGTTAGTCGTTTATAAAAACAATCAGCGGTGGGCCGTGAGAGCTTGCAATGCCTTCTCTGCTGGCCCAAAAAATATCGGAATTATATTTTGTTCATCAATACATATTAAATAATTCAAAATTGTTTGTTAGCTTACTTTTATTGCTTCTTCCTGGTTGTGCTGCTTCCAGATCTCTACTTTCATATTCAAGCATCCAACCAATCACATTCCCACTATTAATTGTTGCTAGGCTCAGAAATCTGCCTGGATGCCTTCGGGATTAGATTTGCAGCCTCTGGCCGAGAAAAACAGTCTTAGAGCAATTGGTGTAGCCGGTCAGATTTGAAGTTGGCGTCTGAATGGAAGCTAGCGGGCGCTGAGCAACATCACCAGTTTCACTAAGTCAGGGGGTCAGTAATCGACCAAAGTGTTAGAACCAACAGTCTGTAAAGATGGAAATAATACGGCTGTGTTGTATTAACAGCAAAGGTTGGAAGACTCCAAAGCGAGCAAGCAGGAAAAGGTTTTGTCACCACTTTCAGCCAAGATGTAAGATTCTATGCCTGAACCCTAATTCCAACCTGATCTGAATTTCGGCCAGCAGGAGCTAATATGAATCGTGATTGGGTCTGACCGAGCTTCTGTCTCACTGCATTTTTACTATTTTTTAATAATGCACCCATCATAGTTCTTGTGTATACACTGACTTTTTAACTCAAATTTTGTTACAAAAGACAGGCACAGCGGGGGCCGTAAAATAGACCCCTGCCCTTTCCCTCCTCTCTCCTGCTTTTAGAAAGGAAAGATGTTGCGTATGATTATAGAGACTAACTGTCCATGGAGACATGAACGTGCATTAATACTTGAAATTAAATATTTGATGTGTCAGTTTCCATGCTGCCAGGTAATATCCAACAGAGATTGGGTTATGCTAATATTTGTCTAAGTACTCTAGTACCTCATTCATTGTTTATTTAACGCAAGAAGTTAAGAGTTGATATGCCTTTGAGTGAGAAGCAATCGTCTTGGTTTCATGTTGTATTTTGCAATCGTGCAATCTTATTTTTTTCTTGAAAAATCAAGATCTGAAATACAGATTTTGAGACAAACCTACTGAAAATTGATGACCTTGTATTGAACACAAACACCATCGCAAATAGATGCAAGATTCCATGATAATGAAAGAAAAAAAACAGTACAATACTTTGCGGACAACCACATAAAATATCTAAAAAAAAGCCTTAGCTCTAACCGCATTGACACCATTTATAATTGTGCCAAAAATCCTGACAATTTGGAATAGGCGCATCAATATTAGGGACATGTTGGAACACGATTAGCATTCCGTGTTAGAATTTGGACTGTCTTTATTATCATTGATAACAAATTGGTGAAAATTGCTCATAGGGCATCATTAGCTCAGGAGGTAGAGCGCTTGTCTTGAAACCAAGAGGTCGTAGATTCGATTCCGTAGGTTCAACTCTGTGTTATGTGTCGAAGTGTCCTTGGCAAGACACTGAATCCCTAATGCCCCCAATAAGTAGGCTTGCATGGCTGACTCCCTATTGGTGTGTGAACGGGTAAGTGTGAAGCACATTGTAAAGCACTTTGGGAGGTCTTCATTGACTTGAGAAGTGCTATATAATATGCAGACCATGATATTAGATTCGGCAGGCTAGATATAGTTAGATAGATAGATAGATATAATTTATATAGATATTTATATGCGTGTATATACTGTGTAGTTTGTGTGTTTTTGGTATATACTCCTTTATACTTCACGATTAGATTAAATTCTGATCGTGAGGCCCATAATTTGATTTAATCTGATTCAGAGGCCTTGAATGAATTTACAATGAATCGCTAACATTGTCTCAAATTCTGTAGTAAAAAAAACTCAAAAGTACCAGTAAAATGTGATGGTCCAGATAAAATAAATGTTGGGCAGGTGGGCTTACAGGACTTTTACTTCTGCCTTCAGGACATCAGTGAAATGTGACCAAACATACATATAAACATTTTTTTAAGTTTTTCCTTTATTTAAAAAAAAAAAAAAAAAGATGTCAGTGAGGAGAAAAACAATAAAAGATTTCAATTTCTGGTTATTGTCCAAGATGTTTTTTATTCCTCTCTAGGCAGGGTGATTGCAAAAACAAATAAAAAGAAAAAATACAAATGAAAAGATCAACATTTGGAAATTTTTACCATAAATTCTGTGCTCCTGTTTGCCACATTGGAAAGGCACACACCTGTCTATAAAACACATTTCTATTCTCTAGCTTATGAATGCTTTCAGATATAGATTCATGTAGTCGGAAACTGTACTAAACACAGCTTGGATGAGAGTATATGCGGTAGGGAGACTATCAGAATATTGTGTGGGAGAACTTCAGTGCCCTCATACTCTGATGGAAACAAGGCCATCATAGCTGTATTTGATTTTACATTGTGAGTACAAATAATAACGCCAACCCTTCTTTAATGTTTTCTTGGATTCAGGTTTGTCTGTTTCATGGTAAGAAAAAGGAGGATTTACGTTTTAGATCAGGGGATAATGTAATAATTGTTTGTAGCTTGCAATAGTCTGTGGTCTGTGCAACCCTTTGAGACTCCTTGTGTTCAATAACGATACAAATAAACATGACTTGACTTAAAAATAAAGTAATGTTGAGCCATGATCATGTGAGATCCTCACCTATGACTCCACAGGGTTTCGTGTCCGGGAAACGACTGGATCAGGTCCGAGCACAATTCCATCTCTTGGTGGAAGAGCTTCAAGAGTTTTGTTAATTCCATCTCTTTCCCGTCTTTTTCTCTTGTCTCTAATCCTGACTGCTCCCCGTTGGTCAGGAAATTGATTGAAGGTAACTGGCAGTTTTTAGTCGCAGGCCTGGACTGATGGTGGGGTGAGCCATTTTTGCTTGGAGCTAGTGTCAAAGAAAATTCTTCAATTAGCTTCTTGAGCAGGAATTGACGGTAGTGAAAGCCACTATGATCTGATACATGCGTTGACACCCATTGACACGTTGTGGACAGTTCATCATGGAAAATCTTGAAAAGAAAAAAAAAATTATAGAATTAGGGAGGGCAGATACCAAGGAATATTAAGAATGTTACGTAAGCAGTTTGGAGCAATAATCAACAGTACAATAAGAATACGGAATAGGATTGTTAGAAAATACTATTTGGAAAGGGAGGCAAGAATTCTGATTTGGTTTGCCTTTGACGCCAGGTTTATTCCTAGGCAACATGACAGAGGATTCCGACAATGGGTGTGCAAATACAAGACAGTGATAGGCAAAATTAGTTGAAAAGGCGACCTACAAAATTTTATGGAATTAACTTAAATTCGGGTTACACATAAGCAGTTAAAGGATGAATTTGATCAAGAATAAACGCTGATTGGACAGAAGGTCATTAACATTTCTAAGAAAGTCCTATGAAGGGAAAACCTTGCAACCTATGCAATCACAGTTGACTGCAAGTGCCATCTGCTTTTCAACAGGACCCGCTAATTTTATGAGCCCTTGTTGTCATTCGGTGACGTCACAGCTCTACAGGATATGATCAACTTTGAGACTACATTTCTCGAATTCCGCGTCACGTGGAATCCTTTGCAACATATCTGCATGATTGTGGAGAGAAACATAACATGTTCTGTGTCGAATGGGAACAAATTTGGTCTTTTATAATCCCTTTAAAAAAGTTGAAGGATATGGGATTCCTAAAATATTGAAGGTGCTCTATTTGGAGAATCTAAGCAGGAGAAATAGGATGAGTACCTGGTAAAAGTTCTTCTGACATCAGGCAAAAAAGTAATAAGACTATATTATAAACTAAAGCTCCCTACTGTGGAGCAACGGGTGTTGACAGTTGAGAAATAATTTGCAAAAGGAGAGGACGATATTTCGAATAATACTACAGAAGACCCAATTTGAGGACACTTGGTAAAAAGGAGTGGCCTACAGAAAAACGGAGGACACCACTTCCAATCAATCCAGACTGGACTTTGAAAATGACTTGGTCATGATGGATGTTCCCCGACACTGCACGGTTTTCACTTTTGGTATGTTTTAGTCAGATGTGTGTTAAAACAAAACAAAAAGGACAATAAAAAACGAATTTCGCTCCGCTCCAATAAAACAAAAACACGGGCTTTATACAACCTCAATGAACATTTACGTTTGCAACAGCTGTAAGTAGTTTATAATAGTTAATTATGATAGAGGTACAAAAATCATAACAATAATAACTGTATGAAGCTGGGTTGGGGTTCACTGCCAGTGCAATTCAGTTCCAATATCAACTTATTGCTAACTTTGCACGTTTTTTTTCACGCTCAAAACAATGCTACGTGGTGAAACTTGTTCTAACATTGATACAAAACAAAATTTTGCACCACATAGTTCCCGAAATTCTCTGCATTTTTTCGGAATTCCAAGACAACTATACATACCTGAATATTGCCTTTTGTTAAGTGTTGCAAGACCCAGATGCGGTGTGACCATGCATTGTAGTTGCTTGGATAACTACATGCAGCATGAGTGCAGACGTTCAGCTCTTTGTGAAGCACTTCAGCAAGATGGTTACTTGATCGATGACTCCTTTCAACATCTGCCTGACCTGCTTTCTCCTGCTTTCCAATGCTATCCCAAGAAGAGAGCCTTTTCAGCATGTGCTGAAGCACCCATCGTCTGCAACGAGGCATCAGTAACTGATCATTTCCATATTCACTCAACCATTTGCGATTAAGTTGATTATAAAATTAACTGGAAGGCACCTTTTTGATCAAGATGATTTGAAAACAGTGGTAATAGTGATCAAATTAGTAATGCAGCGATAATAAAATAATTCAATGAGTTGCAAGTTGTATGCTGGTGTCCAGTTAAAAATTCAGCATATATGGACGAAATCAACGTCGATTTCTCAACTTCCAAGAAAATTAGGCCCAATGCGGTCCCAGATCCCCCTGACTCTTTGCAGCAGGGGTGGGGATGGTTGATTGGGGATTGTCACTTCATGCTAATTCAAGTGAGAACACCAAAATCAGTGCCTGTGGGCCACATGCAAACTTTTAAATCCAGCCAACCAAATAGTACAAGTATAATAATAAAATGTATAATGGTGCAACTAATACAAAATTTTGTATTTTTTTCATTCGAGTACACCCCCGGAAAGTGGCACTAAAATATGTTGGGAATTTAATTGGATAACCAATGTGTCAATTATTATTTGATTTGGTTACTACTGGCTGAAGATATTCAGAACTACAGAAGGCGATCTGTAAATTATCAAACAGTACCGTATTGGCTAATGCGGGCAGTGGATTGTGAAGAAAGCCTGCTGTTGGGGGAAAATGGTGTTGATCAAGGCTGACTACCATATTGAATAATGTTCTGACTCTGTTTCTTTTTAAAGGGGAGTTTTGGAGGTAAACGAACGGATGACTACAAGAACATCTACCGATGCAGAAATGCTTTTAGGCGGATCGTGTCGGCATTATTGTGCGTTTTGGAGGAAATATTTTACACAGTTGGATTCACTGGAAGTTCCTGGATGGAATAACTCAATTTTTGCAGAATATCAAATCCTCAGCTGACTTCCTTAGGGAATTTTAGGTGAGATATAATGGCTGTGTAATTTTCACGTATCATGTTTCAGAATGATAGTGATGTTTCTGTGACAAGTACATCATATATTGAATCCCTAGAGTTTAAGCTTTCAAGTGATATTTGGCATGACATATTTCAGTGACTGGTGAGATCATACAGATATGCATTTGGTTATCGACAGTTCAGCAGCCCAATATGATGAATATCACCTTCTGGTCAAGGGACTTTTGGTAGGTTTTAAAAATATTGTCATACATTAAGGCGATCCGCTGTGCGAGAAAGGTTGAGGACCATTAAGGATGTAAAAGCAACAAATGTATCCAACTGTGTGCTGTAGCTTGATTGGCTCTGCATTAAATGGGAGTTATGTATTATGGAGCAGTAATGTAACAGATAGAAAATCATACCGATGTATCCACGTCTCTGGGCTCTTTGGGAACTTGGTGAGTGCCAACTTCCCAAGGTAAAGGTCTTTTTCTGCTTTAAGAACTCCACATTGAATCAACTCCTTCCTGTAAAGAGTCCAACACGATATACCTACATAAGATGCAGAATATATTTCACAACTTCACACTCCTAGAATAAGTGTGTTGGACATTCTGACTATTGCGTGTCGAGTGCATAAGTCACATGGATGGCTATCACATTTTCATTTCGTCACCTGGAAAAACAATATTCAGTGCAATGTAAAAACCAGCCCCATTCAGTTTCACTAGTATTTAGCACATATTTGACACACCATGTCTTGTTCAAGCTTGATATGCTGCCAAATGACAATAAACATATGCTGTACACATACAAATTTAAGTGTTCAACATTGCCTCACTCACAGGGACCTTTTATTAAGTGCTGCCCTGTGGAAAGCCTAAATATCTACACAGAACCCCGCAAATGACCAAGCTTCTAGCCCTAGCTCTAAGGAAGAGTCCAGTCACCTCGCGGAGTAAACTTTTTCCGACCGCCTGTATCCAGGATTTTGTGTTTTCGGTTACGACACGCAGCTCGTGGCCAAAAGAGAGGTAGAAGTGTACATCAACTGGATGCAACTCAGAAGCTCTGGCTTTGGCCAAGCCCTTACTTTTATGCACGCTAGCAGATGCTACACAATTTTAATTGTCGATCTCTCGTTACCTCCTACTTCCCTCACTCAGGAACAAGACGCCGAGGTATTTGAACTCCTCCGCTTGGGAGTAGTATCTCAACCCTGACACAACCATGAGTCCCTTTTCAACCGAATAACAAAGGTCTCAGGTTTGCAGGTGCTAAACTTCATACCAGCCGCTTTACACTCAGCAGTCAGAGTTGAAAATCACCGCTTCTGAAAGCCAACAGCACCATATCATCTGTGAAAAGTAGAAGTACGGTGCTGAAGCCACCAGTTAAAAACATCTGCAGAGAAATTCTGTCCATAAACATGACAGATAGGGTCAAAGATAAAGGACAGCCTTGGCGGAGTCTAACCTTCACTGAAAATGAATCAGACTTACTGACAGTACTGTGGACTAAACTCTGGCACCCTCGTCATACGGGGACCAAAAACCCTGGATAAGACTGTCCAGGTACCAATACTACCGAAGCACCCCCAACTGGAATCCCCAAGGAGCATTGTTGAATACATTCTCTATGCATTCTGTATTTGCTGCCTTTATGGTTAACCATTAATCAACCAGAAACACATGTCAACAGGATGGGCAAACTCCCATGCAGAGGGTGTTGAGCTTGTCCACTGTACCACCACCAAGTTGAAAACCACACTGGTGCTCCTTAATTCCGAGATTTGATTTCCTGACAGACTTTTCTTTTGAATACGTGTGTGTGTAGCTATGTACCAGAAGAGCTGACGAGTGTGATCCTTCTATAGTTGGAACCCACCCTCTGATCCCCCTTCTGGAAAAGGGAAACCACAACCTCAGTCTGCCAATCAAGCGGTACTGTCCGCAATGTCACCGCATTTTTTTGCAGAGGTGTCTCAACCATGACAGCCTTTCAACACCAAAACACTTTAAAAATTCCAAGCCGTGCCCAAGGCCTTGCCACTGATGAGTTTTTGTGACCACCTCTGTGACTTCAACACCAGAGACAAAAAAGCCCATGGAGTCCCCAGACTTTAGTTTTTCCAAAGTAATATGTGTCCGTTGAAATGGAGGATGTATTTTACCCCTCGAGTCATGAATCAGGGTCAGAAGCGCAGCATCGACACTGTATAGTGTGACTGATGCATTTGTTTCCTGACGACTAATGTACCAGAATTTCCTCAAAGTTGTGCAGAAATCGCCTTCCAAACTCCTCCCATACCTCAGTTTTTGCCTCAGTGACCACAGAAGCCACATTCTGCCGGACAGGTGGCTAACAATCACAACAGTTTGTCTGCAAATTTCTGCTATCATACGCACACTTGTCACCAAGTAAAATTTTCAAAAAATAAACTGTTTTAAACGATGAACCACTTTGTTTAATGGAATGCAATTATAAAATATTTCATTGAAATTGTCATTGAAAGGAGGAACAAAATGTAAGAAGCTGCAAGACACAGGGATGGGGTAGTGTAGGAGACAGTCACTGCTGTGAACTAAAGAATAAGAGATAGTGGATGTAACGCGCACTAAACTTTCGGTGAGTTTCTGCCTTTTACAGGGATCAGAATGGAGATTTTCATTTTCAGCTGAAATAGCCAGGGTCCAGGGGCCGCAGGCCCCGGCCAGGTCCAGGGCGGAGCCCGGTAGGGGGCTCAGGAGGGCGAAGCCCTCCTGAAGCCAACAGCATTTATCTTATTTGCTATGTGAAAATTGCACTAGAATGAATTAAATCCAACAAAACAGAAACCATGTATTTTTTTCAGTTTTAAGATGTTTAAAACAATTGGGGGATTACAATGTTACAACCATCACCATTGTTGTTGTGTTTTGATGATGAAGATGGACCTTGTATTTAGCTACTAATCAACAATATATATGAAAATATATACATTAATAACCATTCACCAAAAAAAATAATAATAATTATTGTTTAAATTGTCGAGAAAAATTGTTCAAACCTCACATTGTTTATTTGCTGTTAATAGTGTCAATAAAAATGTTTAAACCAAAAAAAAATTCATCATTAATTTGAAAATAGAATGCACAAACTGAACATGCTTAAAGAAAATACATGTCATAAATTTTGTTTATCCTGTTCTAAATATTGTATAAACACAAAAGATAAAATCATTTCATAAATAAATAGATTTATAAATACCTCAGATTGGGATTTTCTGTCATACAGGGGAACCAGTGGTTGACTGCTGCTAGTATTTGAAGTGGAAGGATTTGGAATGGCCAATAATGTTGAACCGGTGGTGTTACTGTTAGTTTCACTGCCGATTTTAAATGCGGATCCGAGTGCATAATTTGATCGCCGGCAAGCTATTTTTGCTTTGTGCTTGTTCATTTTAGCATGATCGATCAGTGCCACACAACCTCGCGTACCATAATTGATCAGATCGACACAGTATAGACACTTTGCTTTCCCTGGAACATCACACTTTGCGATGAACTGGCTCAAAGTTTCTGTAACTTCCTGATCTTTGCGCCGATTTAAACGTTTACTGTGACAGTCTTCTCCAGCCATGACCACTTAAATGTATTCTTGATTCCTTTATCAATCTCGGAGACAAAAGCCTTGTCTTCTTTTCTTAGTATTTTCATACTTACTTTTTCAAACACTCATTTCACCGTTTGAAAAGACCGGAAGAAGCGCCATGTTTGAGAAAGCCAATGCTCTGAACAAAAGCTCCGCTGATTGGTTATCAGCGAACCTATCGACCAATGGTAGGAGTCGATTTTTCTCGCGATCTCTAACTGCTAACTTGGGGTGATGAAACAGTCAAGTATCATACCTCACCCCCCCCCCAAAATATTTTCTCATCGAATTTAGACGATTTACGGGAATGACCTTTAGGGTTCAAAAACAGCAGAAATCCGCGAATCCGCGGAAAATTCTGATCCCTGCTTTTAGCCAAGTGTGTTGAACATGTTTTATTGGGTTGACCTTGGCAAAACTATATGAGTTAATACTGTACTTCCACAGAACCACTGTGACTAATGCTGCATTCCAGAAAAGTGGGGAGTGGGATTTATGGCACTCGTCGCAGGTACCAACCTCAAAGTGTTCCAAGAAAAGTGGGAAGTCTGAGTTTTCCAACCTATGACCAGGAAAATATCATTGGAATGGCGCCCAAGGTAGGATGTCCCATTTGCAAAGTTGAAGAACAGATATGTACCCCGACATTGCAACTAGTACCTCCCACTTTTCTGGAATGCGGTATTAGTCCAGTGCTGCGCAACCAACTAAAAAAAACCTGCACCAGGGCTACTAACAAAAAATAGAGAAAGCCTTGCGTAGATTGTGTTTTCTGTTTCAGAACATTACTAACGACAATGCATTAATCACAGTTTCATGTGCTCCTGTAAAGAAACAAAGTAGCATTGAGGATTTAAGTGGCCATCAAAAATATGTGTCTATACCTGACATTCCATGCAGTGGTGAAGTCCGGATTAATCAGCAAGATAGTTGATGTGATATCCACTAAAGCTGAGGAGGAAACATATAATGATTTAAGGCAAATGTATTCTGTTATAGTGATCACCAGTAATCTTTCACAATGTGTATTAGGCCACGACACACTGTAATATATGCATTTATTTATAATATCCATTTTTTAAAACATAATTACCTTGCATTGTCTTACCTTTTCAGAGCAGTAAACTACACATTGCCAGCATTTTCAATCAACAGAATTTGATTGTAATTAGGTAGCACCTTTCTTACCATAAATTGCAAACTCTAAGTGCTGTATTAATCCCCCCCTTTTTGGTTCCACATTCAATACCTTATTCATATATACAAACAAAAAAGAGCTAAGATAGATACGGTTGCCCTGTAACAACTGCCGACCGATTTTATGTACCGTATTTTCCGCACTATAAGGCGCACCTAAAAGTCTTATTTTTTTCAAAAGCTGACCATGCGCCTTATAACACAGTGCGCCTTATATATGGCTCGATATTAAATTCGCATGGTCTCGCAACTACGAGAAACAGCCGCCGACTCCATTTTTCGCGCTGTGCATACTGGGAAATATTAAACGATTGGTAGTTGCCGGGGCTCGTGTTGTATTTGTTTACTAAGTGGCAAAATGGCTACCCCATTAAACTGCTTAATTCATATTCAACAAATACAGTATTTGTCTGAATCCAGGGTTATGACTGGTGAAGATGTAAAGCACAATTTACCTTAAACAAACGCAGAATTATTCAGAATGTCACGTTTGAGAGAGAGAGAGAGAGAGCGAGAGAGAGAGAGAGAGAGCGAGATTCTCTTTCATACGTGCATTTGTATAAGAAAATGGCTCCTGTTAAGAGACACGCGTACAACGCCGAGTTTAAACTCAAAGCGATCAGTCACGCAGCACAACACAGCAATAGAGCGGCAGCGAGAGAGTTAAACTTAAATGAATCGATGGTACGGAAGTGGAGAAAGGATGAAGATAAGCTCCGCCAAGTAAGGAAAACTCAACAAAGTTTCCGTGGCAATAAAGCAAGATGGCCAGAGTTAGAGGAGACACTTGAACAGTGGGTTGTTCAACAAAGAGCGGCAAGCAGAAGTGTCAGTACGATAACTATACGTATGAAGGCAACAGCGCTGGCACAAAAACACCGGACGTGTTGGATGGCCCATTCACTGAGATATGGTCAATTCGAACACAGCAGAAGAAGAATTCGAGGGATTCGTCGATGAGGAGCTTATAGAGTGATCTTTGTTTTTCTTTTGTGTGTTTACGTTTTACATTTTACAGTTATTATGTTATTGCTTTGCACTCGTTGTTTTTGCACATTACGAGTGTCACTTTATTGCGATTGCACTAACGTTTCATTTAAAATAACAGTATCAGACGTTTTTTTCTTTGCGTGTTGACTAAATGGACAAAAAATAAAATGATATGTCAATGTTGTTCAAAGATGTGTCACGAAAATGCTTTACCTCAGAGAAAATAATAAAACGGCTGTTTATTTATTTTGGGAGTGAATGGAGTTGTGGAAAGCTTGTTTGTTAATAAAGTTTGACCTTTTTGAATATTTTGTTGACATTCCCTTGAGCGTGGCAACATCTAGAGGTTGCATAAAGTAACTACATTCTCTACTGTAGTCAAGTCGTCACATTTATTTACCGTAAATAGCCCTTAATCCCAAAAATGTCTCGAAGGACTGCACAGGATTACAATTACAAAATTGCACAATTACCTGATCTTAAACCAGCATGCACTTATAGCGCCTTATAATGGGGTGCGTCTTATGTATGGCATAAGTTTTAAAATATATCATTCATTGAAGGTGCGCCTTATAACATGGTGCGCCATATAGTGCGGAAAATACGGTATCTCAAGAAACGTTTTAAACAATTCAGAAAATATTATAAGCTGGATCTTCACATAACGTGATAAAACACGGGTGTATCTCGCTGTTGACTCAGGTCAATTACCTTCCTTATCCAGCCAATGTTTCCTCTGACGGTAGAGTAGCAACTTGTTGTGTACATAGGGTAGTAGAAACTTGATACACCAACTCTCAACTCCCAGCTTGTTGTCCACTACAACAATGGGACAGCGGTTGTAACGTCCCTCTGGACATGGAATAACACCAATCTCATCACTGGGGAAGGAGACAATGGGTTTAGGGCATAATAAGAGCACAACTAAACAAGTATTAAAAAATAAATACACTTCTTTACACCATTTAAAAAGAGACAACCTAAACATGTGACTAATGTGTTTGTAATGCTGATTTTCCACAATACCGGTTTGGCAGTGCCCTTTAAAGAACCCGAATGTTTACCCTTTTTAGAACTGTCTCAAACCTGGTTTTAAAATGGCCACTCTCTGACACATGGACCGGACAATCCTAAAATTGTCTTATGTGGGTGTTGCATGTAGGGCAGGCGTGTCCAATCTTTTGTTTCCGTTTACCTTTTTTTAGTCAGCATAATTCGTCTGGCAGAGCCTCTTTGTATTATATTCTTTGAAAACAGCCACAGTCCTTTGGCAAGTTACGCGGATGCAGTTGTTCTGGATTTCAGTGAAAATGCAAATTTTTCAATTGTCCTGAAAGCGGCGGCCGTCACAGTTAACTTTACTTTTTTTTTTTTTTTTAATTTTGCCTTGTCGGAAATAGGGTGGTGTAATATTCTCACAGAAAACCAATGGCGAGGTGGCCAAAGACTTACTGTCATCATATGGTGAAATGGATATCATTCCTTTTTTTTTCATTTTATACTGCGGTCAACTTTACATATTAATTATATGATAGTGGCTGTGGGGTAGGAAAAAATTGATCGGGGCCTTAACTGGCCCCTGGGCCGGACTTTGGACATGACCGATTTAGGGTCATTCCATAGAAAATGACCTGATAGATTACACTAAGCCCATTTTGATTTACATTAAACTTAGTGTATGTGTTGATAGGGATTGCACAACACAAACTCTAAAATATAAATAAATTTGAAATAGTTAAGCTAATTTCTGATTATTAATTGAATTTGAATTCTAACGTGAACCAAGTTCTGATAATTAGAATATGTCCAAAAATATTAAAATAATAAAGGTAATAAGGAAATAAGGGAGATTCTGTTTCTGCCCCAATACTTTGGCACACATGCCTGCCTATGTAGACCTTTATAAACGGACAGCTTCTAATTCAAATGCATCGTTGCAATTAAACTTCTACGGCAGGATATTTTAATGAGTACACATGGCTTGAAAATAGAATTATACACATGCAAAAGTCATCTATAGTGTTCCAATTCTGAAGAGCAAGGAGTTGAGTCTAGTCCGCACATAGCTGACATAGCGCTAAGAGAATAAATGGTTTAGTCCAGTGTATATAAAGAGCATACTCCCCACAACTGTTTACACTCAAGGTGTCACACCAACAGTCCCCGTTTAGCTGTATGTCGCTAAGGAATCCTTTATATGGAAGCTAGTTTAACAATTTAGGTTCACTGTTGAGGGGGGACATGGCCAAGGATCGAACCGATAACACCCAAGGCTCGAGGCGGCCGCACGATCCTAAAGCCACCTATCTGGTACAATTGTGGCATTTTATGCCGTGGGTAAAAAACTGAAATAAACCAGGAGAAATCTACCAATACATGTGAGGCTAGTTTAGCAAGTTAACCAAAGTTTGCATGTGTAGTTTGGAGCAACACCATCAAAGGATTAATTTATCCGGGATGGCAAAACCACGCACACACAGTAATGCCCTGAAGCAATCTGACCATTTGGATCGGTATACATGACAGAGTATTCCAAAAACGATAGGACATAAACCATTTCTATCAGGCTACTTGAGGCCTGACCAAGATGATAAACTGAACCTTTACATGGCTTTATATAACTGGAATATCGGGAATTGTTCAATTATGAACTGACTGTTCCCTGCATGCAAAAATGCACAGTTTTATGTCAAATGCTTCAAAAATATAAACCATATAACAAAACTTCTTTGGGACGCATTCAGTTGTCAGTGCATACATTTTGTTTTTTTCAACACTATTGAGCAGTAATGACAAGGGAGGTTCATGCACTATAAACAGGGATAAATTCTGCTAGTCACCATCAGAAAGGTCTATGGGTCAAAAAATGGACTACAATCATAAACTTGTTGTTGAAATCTCATCCTTAACTTATGTTTTCTCCATATTTTAAACATGTTTTGATTGTTTCATATTGTGTACGTCGTATAACATTTTGGTAAGGGAAATCTTTTTTTTTTAATCCGATGCGGGGATTATAATTCATGCGTTAGTTGCCTTCCGTCTTGATTACTGTGATGTGCTACTCTCCAGTCTCCCAAAGTCTAAAATCAAGAGCCTGCAGCTGGTACAAAATGCTGCAGCGAGGCTTTTATATTAAGACAAGAAAGCGTTTTTCAAGTCAATTAAGTCGTCCCAAAGCTCTTTACAATGTGCTTCACACTTTTCCCTTTTATAAACTAACTAACCGATAGCAGCATCAGCCATGCAAGACTGAGGGCATTAGGGATTCAGTGTCTTGCCCAAGGACACTTCGACATATGAACACGGAGCCGGGAATCGAACCTGCGACTTCTTGATCTACCTCCTGAGCTAATGATCAAATTTTAGCTAACCTGCATTGGCTCCCTGTTATCTTAAAATGTGATTTTAAGGTTCTGCTGGTATTATACAAAATCATGCATGGACTTCCTCCCTAATATCTTATTTAATTTCCCCATATTTTCCGGTCCGGAGCCTTTGCTTTGAAAATGCTGGTCTACTCATGATCCCATTTCATGTTGACAATATCTGTGTATTCTTTGTCATTGCAACATCTGTTGCAGCCTGGTCATCCTGGAATGGGGATTACCTCATGTGCGGTCCATTCTCAGGGTTTCTTAATTTTCCTTATGTTGATGGTTTTGCGTTTTTCCTTCCCTTTATGTAGGTTTTAGATCATGAGATGGTGTAATAATAGTCTGTGGTTTGCAATAATCGATAATCTGTGGTCTGTGCTGCCCTTTGAGGCTATGCAAATAAACATGACTTTAATCGTTTTTTGTTGAACCGATCTCGACTTTCTTATCACTTGTTACTGGTACCAGACGAAAACATAATTGAAGATTACCAACACACAGTCTTGATGTGTCGCGGTATGTTTGTAAGGTTTTGTTATCGCTTAGTAAGGGGAATTGCAAAACGTAGAACAATTAACTGAGGTTGGAAGCTATGCATTCTGAATACAAATGCAAGCATTGATTGTCTATATCGAGAATGGTATTCTGATCATTGTGTGTATTTCTTTTTTTTTTTTTTTTTAACTTGTACATTGTGGTTGTTTATTACATTTGAAAATTTAAACATGGTTTGAACAAATTTATTGACACTAATATGATTTTTTTTTGGTTTGAACAAATTTATTGACACTAAAAACAGAAAACAATCATGACAATCTCAACAGCAATTAAGCACATTCACAATATTATATTCCAATATTACGTTTTTAACAGCAAACACAAAGTGAGGTTTGAACAAACCTTCTCGAAAATCAAACATATTCACAATTTCATTATATAACATCTTTGTAATATGATTTACAAAACATGCCTAATTTAGTTTAATTACGAAAGTAAAGAAGCAACACTCGCCATACAGTCATGTTTATATTCGAAATGTCATTACAAAATGCTTGAAGTTAGATGACGTGTTGCCTCGTTTACGTGTTGGCCACACAAAAGTCAAAGCTCTTCTTGATTTTAATGAAAATGTAGCCGCAGTGTGAAACTTTAACTGACAGACTGCAACTATATATATGGAAAAATGCAGTGACTTCATAATCACGCCACTGGAATGCTACTTTTAACTTGTAAAACTTTATACGACATGAAAAGAGCAAAAAAGGGGAAAACAAAACTAAACTTTGCTTAAAGCGCTCACGCTTCCAGTTTATAGTCCAGGCCGATTGAAAAAGCTAGTTAACAGCGACAACATAATCGCATGAGACCAAGGGACGCAGTTTACTAAATCAATGTAATATATAGACTGGCTTACATGTTAGGGTTGCTCTTGATTGCATTGGTGATATCTTTAACTACTCTCTGTAGCAAGACTTCCACTTCTGACAGCGATTCCGCCATTTTAGGTCATCAAATCACCAACATGGACCAAGAGCTTCCGGGTCAAGTGACAGTTAGGTTTCTTACGTGCGTCATCGTCGCGTCATCAAACCAGAAGCCGCCTTTTTGTGTTTGTTTTTCGTTTGTTTGTTTGTTTGTTTGTTTTAAATAAAACATAGGAAGGGCCATGTTTGCTTGTTTTGAATGCAAAATAGGATGGGCCAGTAGTGTGCCTTCAAGGCCTGTAAGCCCTTCTCAGCTGGCCTAAAAAAATTCTGAATCATGTGATTATAATTATATTTTTCGTCCATTAATACTTATTAAATCATTCAAAATCGTCCGTTAGCTTCCTGTCATTGCTCCTCCCTTTTTTTCACTGCTTTAAAATGTGTACTTTCATATCTAGGCATTTAACTAATCGTATTTCCGCCATAAATTGTTGCCAGATTAAGCTTTGCAGGCCCAGAGGAAAATCATCAGTGTCGATAAAGCTATTAGTTTAGCCCAGGGGTCGGCAAACTTGGAGCTTTTCCAAAAATCTTTAGAATTGGAAAAGATGGGAGCAGTATACATACATACATATCTATATATATGCACTATATATACTGAGGAATTTTGCTTTGATGCTATAATTTTTAAACACTGTAAAAATTTGTTGGATTAATATTAAATTTCAACTAAGGGTGTAACTATAAAAAAGAGGGAAAATCAGCTGGTATGAGTGTACAAGAGGGAAGTGAAGGGTTTTACTGCCTTCCACACTGGTATTGGGTTGTAAAAAGACGTGAAGTCGTGATTCTCAGGTTTAAACTCCTGGCTGGAGAACTTAGCGCCAATGCTAAACACCGGAGCTGTTCTCCATGGCTTGTTTTTTTCTCTCCGCTGTCCCGTCTTAGAAATGAGCTGTGCGGGGCCCACACTCCGTTCTTTTTAAAGGGGCAGCGTCACAATAGAACCGGCTCTCACTACAGCCTTAATTTCAACACAGAAGTCACGTTAAACAGGTAAGAACACACTCCTGTCATGCGCACCTTTTCAGTGACAAAGTAGCATTTCTTATTAAGTGACTTCTGATTTGTTTATGTATATATTGAAAATGGGTTCCTTTCTTTCCTCGTGAAGATTTCAATTACAGTACTGTGTCATACAGATTCCGCGCATTTCAGTTCCATCAAGAAGTTATTTTTATTGCATTCAAAGCTCATGCTGAAAGGGTCTTTGTGAAGGTCTTTGGGTAGTCTTGTGACCAAAGCAACAAGTAATGGCTGAAGTGTGATTGGTTAAATGCTTAAATATGAAGTGACACATCTGGAAGCAACACAACCAGGGGCACAGAAATGAAAGGAAGTTGACAGACAATTTGGAATTATTTAATAATGGACAAAATATAGTTAACATCACATGATTCTGATACTTGTTGCAGGCCCTGGTGGCCCATCACTGCTTCCTGGGGATTATTATAACATGCAGGTGACAGGAAAGATCACTCCAAAGACTTTCGCATAATCACAGGTAACACAGGAATATATTTTCCATGACTAACAGCACGGCTGAATAACTGTGAAATTAGTATATTATCATACCTGTCAACTCAGATAATTGCTACCCTTATTAATGATTGAAATTCCCCTAATTAAGCGATAATAAACCTTGCAAACACGACGCAGAACCTATTTACTCACAACAAGACAGACTATGTAGAATAAAAACAAAGATGTTTTGTCCAAACAAGTTTATTTTATGGACCAATTAAAACAGCAATCAATTTTTTCAGTAATTTAATTCGTTCTATCCTCGCTTTCAGTAAATTTAGTGGTGCTTGTTATACGCAGAAGTATACCATATTTCAATTATTTTTTTCCTGTACAAAAATTGTTACACGGGTACACCAATTTCAAATGATCGAAAAACGGATAAAATATGAAGAAAATTTATGATATGACAGGTATGACTAGGGTTAAATCTTTTATCAATGTCAATAAGCCTCAAAAAACAGCCTTTTCAGGCTAATTTTCTATATGATCTATGGTGTTTAAACATTTTATTTGTATTTGTGGATCCTATTTACTATTCTAACTAATCAAATGTATTTGTAAAGCAATTTTCAGACAATTAATTGCCACTCAAAGTAATATATAAAAACATTAAGTCTACAATAAGAAAATAGAAGAAAATCCCTCTTATCCTCACCCAACAACCGAAAACACCTGATACATGCACACTAATTAAATACAATATTAAGTTTTTCAATGCTTATTTTAGTGCTTAAAAAGGGGGATGTACTATACGACGTTTCAAAATGAATTTGGTAGAATGGTCTATTTATAGGAAGCACGGCGGCTGAGTGGTTAACGCATCTGCGGCACAGTTCTGAGGTCATGAGATCAAACCTCCCCGTGTGGAGTTTGCATGTTCTCCCCATGCTTTTGTGGGTTTCCTCCGGGCACTCCGGTTTCCTCCCGCATTCCAAATGCATGCATGTCAGCTTAATTGGCCGGTTCAAATTGTCCCTAAGTGTGTATGAGCAAGCGAATTGTCTGTCACTTTGTTCCCTGCGACTGGCTGGCAACCAGTTCAGGGTGTCCCCTGCCCACTGCCTGAATATGGCTGGGATTGGCTCCAGCACCGCTGCAACCCTACTGAAGTTAAGCAGTGCAGATAATGGATTGGTCTATTTATTAAAACTAAATGTCTACATGTCTATCTACTCATTAATCCTTTGTGTTGCTGCTATTATAAAAATATAATCTTAATTAATGGTTTTTTTTATTTTCTGCATGATGGAAAGGTTAAAAAGGAGATATGACTTATTGAAATACACGTGATATGAGAAATTTGATAGTCCTTCCAGGCATTACATGTCTTTAATAATTCTGGGTACAACAATGTGGCTGAATAATCAGTAATATAAGTTAAAAATGCTCAAATCTTATACATTCTTTCTACCATTTTTTTGAAGTTATTGTGACTACACAAGCTCACTGATATCAGTTGAAAAGGTAAAAGCCGTCCCATTTTGTTTACTATTGTTTTAAAGTAATGTGACTGAATTTGATTACTAGTTAAATTGTAGAAATGCAGTAATATGTCTACAAAAAGGTTCATTAGAAATGATTCCACTATTTTCAAATATCTTTCTTGTTCATTTCCTTCTCAAAATATAAAAACATATGTAAACAAAATGCAGGTTTTAGATCAGGATATGGTGTGAATAATAGTCCGTAGTTTGCAATAGTCTGTGGTCTGTGCAGCCCTTTAAGACTCCTAAACATGACTTGACTACTTTAAAAATAAAACAAAAATACTACAAAAATCCGACTGCAGAAATACCAAAATAGTATATATTTTTAACAAATAACAGTTATATTACGAAAGGAAATATCAGATTAAGTGCTTAAAACGGGGAGCTAATGAATTATTTTGCTTTTATTGCGGGTTTCTTAAACCAGATTTGCTGAAACTAATCTATATTTAAAAACAAATGTAAAGAAATATAACATGCAGATGTCTGCATGTATATTTATTTATAAAAACATAAAAAATTATTGGTCTCAGGGATGGGCACCCTGGTCAGATTTTTTTAACCCAATGTGCCCCCCTCTGGTATACACCCCTCCCCTCCCTTCCACTAGCCCTTATTCCCCACGCGTTGAATTCTGGGAAGTCTCACAGAAGTTTCAAGATGGCGGCCAGCAGGAGACTGTCCAAGGTAAATCTTCCGACTTTGTTGGACTTTAATCACATGTATTCCGTTTTAGTGGTTTGAAGATCACACTGGACGTACATTTAGACGTTCATGGGCTTATCCAGCATTAGACCTCGTCGCTCTGAAATGCACGGTTTCTTTAGATTTTTATATTTTATTAACGAGGTCACTAGCTGGTGTGAAGCAAGGCGCCGGGTAAATTAGGCCAGCATCGATAAACGGTAAAATTGTTTAATTACGAAATGTGTTTTTTAAAATTTGTGATAACATCATACTAAGGAAAGTATTGTCTCTGTGAAAAAGAGGTTAGCGTTCGATGACGTTCTCATTAATGAGTGATTTTCCAAGGCACATTGCGCTGCGTTTGCTACTCGGCTAACTTAAGTTGATATCTAAGGATCTAGGCTTAAGATAGCCCGTCGGCTAACGTAGACTACAAGAATTGGTCAAGATTTAAATTTCAATCTCTTGCATTTGGCTGTTATTTGAGGTCTTACGTGTACCGAATTTCTATTCTTGTAATAACAACGCAATTCGTGAGTAAATTGTGTAAAGGTAGGGTTGCCAACTCTCTAAAACGAAACTAGTAAACGCTTCCTCTGCGAACATTGACCCTTTCACCAATTTAATGTATATATTTTTGAAGGGGTTCGTTCATTTGATCGAAGTTTTACAAAAATGCATATATTTGTTCAGTGATCGGCTGCCCTCAAATGGCTATTGAATAACCATCGTCTTGAAAGTACATGGAAATGATTCGCCATTTTTTGTTTTGTCTGGCTTATTCTTTAGACGATTAACAAAAAAATCCAATAATTTCCCAAAAGAAACGACACACATTTTAAACCAAAAACTCCTGCACAATAATGCATATACGGTCTATACATGTGCCAAAAGTAGCCTGAAGCAAACCCATTTCCTTGCAGGGAAGACCTGATCCAAATCAAAACAAAAAACAACCTTAGCCCCCCAAAAGGAACATTTAAAACTCAGAAATTACATATCAATTACCTCAGTGGAACTGTTTAAATCTAGGCTTCTATTCTCTAGCTTATGAATGACCATATATTTTGACAATATCTGTGTAATATTTGTTATTGCAACATCCATTGCTGCCTGTTTATCCTGGAAAGAGGATTTCCTCATGTGTGATCCCTTCTCAAGGATTCTTTTTTTTCCCTCATGTTGAAGTTTTTGTGTTTTTCCTTGACTTCATGTGGGTTTTAGATCAGGGGATGATGTAATACTAGTCTGAAGCCTGCAATAGTCTGTGCAGCCCTTTGAAACTCCTTGTGATTAAGGGCTATACAAATAATCTTGACTTGACTTTCAAACCTACAACTTTTCCACTACCGACTCTTATATACCCAGCAAAAATTGATATACTATTCCCCTTTAAATTATGGAAATGTTTCATTTAAAATCATTCCATAGATGCATACATTTTGCTGTGGCACATAGTCTTTTCAATGTTGTATGACAATATTGGAATTTGAGGTTATGCATTCCCCTTAGATGATGAGTATAATTTCTGCAGAAAAACAGCTGTTGAATATTCTTTGGGAGTTGATGCTTCGTTGCTTTGAATGATAATAGTGGAGCTTTAAGTTTCACTATATTTTAATTTAATACAATATTTATGAAAATAATCTGATTTTTCTAAAACTATAATCTACTGTTTTTTAAGAAGGAAGGAGATTTTTATTTACTCGCGTTATCTGTACCTGGTATCAATGGCGATGTGCGTTGCGAATTCGTTTTAGATCCGAAGAAGTGTCATCAAACGTCTCAAATATTATGTGTGATGTTTAATTAATCCAAAAGAATATTTGGAAAACACACATTCTCAAC
Organism: Urocampus carinirostris; assembly: GCF_059441175.1. Classification (NCBI taxonomy): domain Eukaryota; kingdom Metazoa; phylum Chordata; class Actinopteri; order Syngnathiformes; family Syngnathidae; genus Urocampus; species Urocampus carinirostris. The sequence continues at coordinate 23,682,257 of NC_142353.1, read as the reverse complement.
ATGCTGATTGTTTACATTGAACTCCAATTTTTTTTTACCTTTTTTCATCTCTATTATATTTTAGGCTTATGCAGTAGATCGGCAGCCTGTACAGCATACTCGCCAACACTTGTTTAATGCGTTATACTACCGTTTTTCTCCCCCTTAAACACGCCTGTCAATTTAAAAATGTATTTGTATTGTATGTGGCTCTGTTTATCTTCCCATTAATTTTACCATATTCCTGGCCTCTGGTGAAGAAAAGCCAGCTCAAGCCATGAGGCTGTCATAACCGTATTTGACAGCGAGGATCGTTGGTCCAGGGTCCTTTTACGCCAAGCATTTAGCTTGTGCAGTCGCGTTAGGAAGAACCTGGTGATTGCAGCACACTGACCGTGGTCTCAAGTACAAATTAGAGTCTTGAAATGCCAACTCTCTGCGAACAATAATCTTTGGCGGTGATCGGGGTTTGTCTGCACCCAGCAGTGCGAACAAGCCATGAGACAAGGGAAACGAAACATTTAAACCCGTTTGAAAGCCACGCCCGCCATTGAAGCTAACCCTGCTAGAGCTAAGAACGGCGACGGGGAACTCCTCACGGATATGTGCAACTTTCGCGGCTGTCGTGGATGATGTGTCGTCAATTTAAAAGAACTGAATAGCGCAGTGAGTACTTTGTAAACTCGCCATGACCAAGTTGAAACCCGCATTTCGAACGCGGAAGATGGCAACATTGTATTGGGCAGCAAAAAGAACGACCGACACAACAAATTGAGCAACTGTGGAGCCGGGTGGACGACCACAAAAATCGTGCCCAGCATGCAACGACAAGCATCACATATTTTGTTCACTTTGGTGGAGCATTTTTATGGGTTCTTTTCACACAGATATGGGTAGAACACATATTATTATGATAACTTGGATTATTAATGTTTGTGGGTCTCCCAAAAAGGTACTTGTGTATCGTAAGTCTAAAAAAGCAGACATTGCATTTATCCAAGAAACACATTTTAGGAATCGGGATGAGACTCTTTTTAGCCACGCTGATAAGTAATGAACCAAGAAACAAGTTTAATTCAAAATTAGGCACCAATATGGCGTAACCCCAAATTAAAAATCGGGCGGGGGTGTCAGTGATTGACATTATTAAGACTATTTAGTGGCTATATTTGCACAGATAAAATACATGTATATAGTTTAATTCTACATGATTATGGCAGACAAGAACTTGCGTCCGTTCTGGATGGATTCCAAACCGAGAGAGGGAGTGGTTTATTTTTCGTCAGAGAAATCAGTACACAAGAACATGACTTCAAAATATAAGAATACAAGATTGATAAACGTACAAGAGATATAATTACACTCATTGTTGAAACATTACTTTATGTGTGTGTGTGTATATGAGAAACATTGTTTTAGGGTTCACTGTTTACTGGCATGGATGGTTAAGAAAATGTCAGGACATTGAGTGAGTTTTTCCGAAATGTATAGCTTGTTTGTTATAAAGTACTTTAAAAAAATTCACTTAGAACGTCGGAGTAATTGGAACTAGAAGGAGAGAAAAGGAAAAAAATGAGAGCAAAAGAAGGTAAAAAGACAGAGAGAGAAAGAGACATAGTGGAACAAAAAAGAGGCCCAGAGGGATAGTGAGAAAAAAGATGGGAAGGGAGAGAGGAAGAAAAATAAATGCTGCGTTTTTGAGAGTCACCTGGCTTTGGCAAAATCAAGTGGACATACTTCAGCCCGCAGCTCACTTTTCTCTTGTGCTTTCCTCAGCGATGTCTCGCGGGTGGATTCAATCCCTTAGCAGGCCTCATCCAGCCCGCGGGCCGTCTGTTTTACACCCCTGATCTAAATGGTACGAGATGTACCCCTGAAAAAATAAGAATGCACATGATAACCTAAAACAGGCTTGGGAAAAGGACCCATCTTGCCACTTTGATAAGAGAACATGGGAGGGGATATTCTCCGGGTCAGAGGACTATGTAAAAGAGAAGTTCTAATTAAATGTATCCAATATAAAATGATCAATAGATATTATTTCCCCCATCAAAGTTTGTCCCAGAATGGGACTGTTCAAAGACATTTTTTGTCGGAAATGTAACAATGAGAAACGCACACTGGTTAATGCTTTGTGGGAATGTTCTAACATAGCACCCGTATGAGAAAATATTATTGAATGTATGGAAAGATGGTTGAAATGAACTCTCAAAATCACCAATACTGTGTCTTGTTGAAGACTGAACTGCCCCACTTGGACTCAAAATTCTAAAGACTGGATTCATGACCTGAGCCCAGATAATTTTGAGACACTGGAAGCTCTCGGAAAGCCCAGTCATAAACATTTGGAGAACAATGATGGCAGCAATTTCTTTAGAAAAATGCTGGAGAGAGTGAAAGGATTGAAATTGAATGAATGAGCGATATCTAGAACCACAATCCTCTCGTGCACTTTTCCTTTTTTTTGACACAAGCTGTTTTTTTTTTTGTTTTGTTTTTTGCTAGTCTGTCTTTGAGTATGTTTAGGGTGTGATTTTTTATATGAAAACCTGTAAAACTCCAAATGTGAATTATTTAAAAAAAAAAAATTAGTTTTGCATTGTGGCCCAAAAATTCAGTTTTAGTTGCATCTGGCCAGAGTACCATTTTCCAAGTTTAGCATCTCCAAGGTTGCTTTTGGCAAATTTGAATTCATTTTATGAATATCTATGAGAAATGTCTTTTTTCATGTTATTGTTCCACAAAAGCCAGCTTTGTGCAGTGTACAACTGATTGTTGACCTAGGGACATATTCCCTCAGTTCATCCAGAGGGATCCCCGCCCTCTGGGTGCATATCTGTCTAATCTGTCTTCTTGTCCGTGGTGATTGTTTGGAGGGAGTGTTAAAATTGCAATTATCTCTTACTCCTATTATTTCAACAAGTCTGATTTAATGGTGTATTTTGAGGTGTTTAAAGCTTCTCCGCAATAGTATCTCGGCCCTTTTTGATGTGTTCCTTTGACTCACTGATGCTCTCTACACTTGAAACCATAAGACTATCCACGGAGTAGGTGTATTCATACATAGACTTCACAGGTGGATTATATTTGTTAGGGATTCACCAAACTCTCTGCTCAAAATGTCTTCTGATGTTGGCTGTTTCTCGGGTGTGTCAATCTGTTTAGGTCAGCAACTTGCTATACTAGAACTGCATGTGGCTCTGTATTGCTGTGGTAATGGCTTACTAAAGACTTTGAAATGTTTGAACTGGTAAAAGATGGGGGACGGAAATATGTATATTTTCGTATGATGTTTTTTTCAGGATAAGTATCAAATATTGAATGACACACTTTCATGTAAAAATCACCTTTTATTTTAATTTAAGAATAGGTATTCATCAGGGTTTTAATTTTCTGTTATTGTTTTTTTTTTCCCGTTACGTAATTTGGGGTTGGCGACTCCCTTGTTTTGGCTTATGGTGGAAAAAATAGGGCGTTGTGTGCATTTAAATAATAACATGAAACATTGCTTTGTAAGCACCTGTGACTTGTGTTTGAACCATGTTGTGCATTTTTTGTTTGTTTTGTATTTGATAATTGAATGCTTTACTGCAGCTGAGTATCGGCTAAAATATTAATATTTGCCATATGCATCCTTGTACATTGTTTTTATACAGCACTTAAATTGGCATTACGTTGTCTGAAATGTGCCACACACATACATTTTGATTTGCCGAACACAAGATAGAAACTTGGTAGAATTGCTCAACATGTGAAAATAATCCTATTGTTAATAGATACTTTGCAAATGTTAAGTAGTTCGATTTTGCGAAATGCACTGATATTAAGTTCTGAGTTGATCTCTATCAAACGTGCCATGGTTCTCTTTTTATCTGTGTCGTGCAGTTCCTTGGATATTATGTCATGAGTTCCCCTGTGCATCTTAATTCTTAATTTTACTTTTTTCTCCCAGGAACTTGAGGAAATTCGGCGATCTGGAATGAAGAATTTCAGAAACATTCAAGTTGATGAATCAAACATATTGTCATGGCAAGGGCTAATTGTTCCTGTGAGCATTCTTTTTTTTTTTTAATCTTACTGCACTTGTGTTTTTCCAGCCCCCATTAGAATTCTTATTGTCATCTTCTGTTCTTTAGGACAACCCACCATATGACAAAGGTGCTTTCAGGATTGAGATCATTTTCCCCACTGAATATCCTTTCAAGCCTCCAAAGATCACCTTCAAAACAAAGATCTATCATCCCAACATAGATGAGAAGGGCCAGGTTTGTTTGCCTGTTATCAGCGCAGAGAACTGGAAACCAGCCACCAAAACTGACCAAGGTTGGTGTGTTGTCCCTTTTCTGACATTAAATGATATTCTATTTTTGTTTGATAATCAGTTGAGTAGACAGTGTTGTCAAAGACTGTCGCAAGATATGTTTTTAGTTATGTGTGTTTGTTTAGGGTTGTGATGGCCCTGGGGAAGAAGCTGTCTCTGAGCCTGTTGGTCCTAGTTTTTAGAGACCTGTAGCACCTATCAAAGGGCAACGGGTCAAAGGGGTGATTTTTGGGGTGGGCTGACTAAAGCTGTAATCATGACTTTAAGCCATGAGATGGCAAGAGAGTATTAGTTTCAAATTCTGTTCATCTCCTTAAAGGACTTTAAGATTGTAATCTCAGCAACAACGATAGATACTCCATATATTTTTTAATTTTGAAAGGCCCATTCTATCCAATTGCGTTTCCAAAAATATGTAAAATATTTAGTTGTTTTTTTACATCTTTTAGCAGACTTGCGTTACTTGAAACCCAAGAACAAACCCTATTCACATGCTCACATGTTTTTTAACAAATAATCTGTCGTTATTTTAAAAATAATTATGATGACCTTTTGTTGGGTGATTTAATCCATCCACCTTATTTTCCTTGGAGAGATTCCATTAGGTTTGTGTCCACTTGATCCTTGAGTTCTTTACTACTTACCGGCTCTTTCATGCTTACTTTCCCGATGAGAGCGGTTTCATTCTTTGATTGTAACCAGGCATGAAAATCTGTCACCTAAGAAGAAATTCACCGGTTCGAATATCCGAGGAGAAATGTTTTGAGGTTGTGGGGATGGCATGAGATTGCCGCCGTAGGGGGTGCATTTGAATTAAAATTTGTTAAGTTCGCGCAGGCAGCCTTACTGTATCCGTGTGTAACACGCATTGGCTTTTATCTCATTATCACACTTCTTGTTCACAGTACCAGAGACGAATGTTAAAGAATTGAGAAAACAAAGTTGTTCTGAAAACTATAAATAAATGCAAAAAGCACATTGAGGGAAATCATTCTTTAGTGTATCTGATAATAAAACGGACTTTGAAGGACTTGAATTAAATGCATTGTAACTTTTAAGTTGGTATTGTGTTCATAGTTGTTATTAAAGGATTCGAGTCATGGCAGCATGTATTCCATGTTTGTCACATTCAATGCTAAGTTGGAGCTGAGAAAACGTCGAACAAATTGTAATACGGACTTTTAATTAAAAAAAAAATTGGTGTGCGAGTTGTACTCAAATAAATACGTTGTTTCCTCAAAACCCTTCTCACCTTTTTAAGCCTTGACCCTTTTTCATGCCTGTAGAACACAAACGCCTTACTTTAAATTATGTCAAAACGGATATAACGTGATGTGTGGGCTCATATCATTCTTTATCGAAACATAAATACTTGATCAAGGATAACATTTACTAGTGTACCGCCACGATCTACGATGACATTGTCTTCAGCTACCAGGACCGAGATTCTCCGAACTCCAAATTGAAATTGAATTGAATCGTCTTTCATGTCATTGACATTAATGTGAAACTTGCAAGACGATTGGACAAACATGCTCACACCTGCAAGATCAGTCTCAAATGTAAAGAAAATTGTTATACAGCGTTCACAGTTTGAAATGGTTAAAAGATAGATAAGTTTGGGGAAAACATAAGTCGACAGGTATGCATTTAATACATGCTGTGTATTTATTTAAATCCTAATCATTTCCAGCAAGAAATTGCCCGAATCCAATTGTATTTCTGACATTCTGTTTTGCAGTTATTCAATCTCTTATTGCACTGGTGAACGACCCCCAGCCAGAACATCCATTGAGAGCAGATCTAGCAGAAGAATACTCAAAGGACCGAAAAAAATTCTTGAAGAACGCTGAAGAGTTTACAAAGAAACATGGCGAAAAGCGACCAATGGACTGATCACTTGATGAGCGTTTAGCCCTTTGTCCCTTTACCTCTGTCCTGCCCTACCAAATATTCTTCCTATCTGCCCTTTTCATCCCACCCACTGTTTTACTACCCCCCTATTCATGTCCCTCTCTGTTGCTTCCTACATTGCTCCGTCTTGCCGCCCTGGACCAGCCAAGCTGAAGCAGGTGGTTGTAGTAGCTTCTGATAGCTTCCTCTCTATTCAATCTACCCAACCATAGATTTCCACACCTTCTCAAAATTTCTACTTAAAGTCATGATTAAGAAAAATGAGCAAAGACATGCAGTTGAATAGGATTACTGGAGAGTAACGTGTGTCTTTTCTGTTTGTTTTTCTTCTGTGTAAAATATATGAAATAAATTAAACACTGCGGCACGGTGGCAGACTGGCTAGCACGTCTGCCTCACAGTTCCGAGGGGGTTAAATTCCAGCTATTGGTTTTGCTGTGGAGTTTCTATGTTCTCCCCGTGCCTGCATGTTTTTTTCCACCCCATATTCCAAAAACATGCACGGCAGGTTGATTGGCATGTACAAATTGTCCTTAGGTATGAATGATTGTTTGAATGATTGATACTCTTTTTGTGCCCTGCTACTGATTGACAACCAGTTTGGGGTGTTCCCTACCCACTGCCCAAAAACGTCTGGGATGGGCTCCAGCGAAGACCCTCCCCCGACCCTAGTGAGGATAACCGTTTCAGAGAATGGCTGGATGGAGATTTAAACACCTGTTTTGCAGGGATTAGAAAGGGGTTGATTGCTTGTTTTCATAGCCACATTAGCAGTAAAAATCAAGGGAAAGGAAGATATTCTTTCTAATGTGAGTGTTTTTTTTCTAGACTGTGTTTCTTTTACTGACCTCCACTGCTTCTAGACTTGCACTGTATTCTGTAGAATAATTAATCCCACGATTCCGCTCGCTAAGATTGACCCGCCGAGCAGGGAGGCATACGATATTTGTCCCACATCTGTGTTGAATCGTTACGCTAATTTTTCTGTACTCGTCAAAAAAAAGGTTAAAAAATACCATCAGCTAATTTTTTAAGAACATGTTCCACATGTGTTTTTATGAGTTTGATTAGGTCCGCAAACGCTTGTTCCCTCTGTGAAAATATTTTTGACAAAAAAAAAATAAATGCCTTGTATTGTTCTTTTAAATACTTAAATAATTTTCAATGGCATTTTGATATATAAAATTGTCAAAGTAGACGCTTTCTGCTGGTTTAATTTTTGCTGTTCGTGACTTTTGACTGCCAAATCTCTGGCAGCGTAACCATCTTCATCCACATCTCATTTTACCACATCATGGCAGCAGAGCTATTGCTCAGACTGGTTATGAAAAAAGTTTTTGAGCTGCTTAGAATTTTTTTTATTTTTTTAAAGGCAAATCACTGGAGGTTATTACATTAGACTCAACAGAAAACCCCCTATAACATGGCAAATGACTTTTAGCTGCTAATGTCTGGTTCTAATGAATTCTATACATGGCTTATTTCCAGATATTCCGCACTAACGTGTTCTAATAGTACTTTGTGTTTGCTAATTGCATTAGAAGGCTAATGGATGATTAGAAAAGTCTTTGTGCAATCATGATACATGGTTCCAGTAGATCCTTAAAGTTTTAAAAGGGATTCAATTCATTTTTCCAAAAAATATTATCTTAATTGGCATCAATATGTCTTGAATCCAATTTTCCAAAGTCTTTAAAATGTGAACACAATGATATTTATATTTGTTTTGGCTGAAAGATGTAGTAACCTTTATCAATTGTTTTGATAATTCACCGATTTACTTTTGTGGCAACATTTTGTGACCAGAAAACGGAACTATCGAAACGGTGAAGGGGTTCCAGTCGGACCATTAATAGCAGACACATGATTTAGGGCTACCCACGATACGCATCACTTTGACTATTTTTATGTATAATGCCTGGAAAGTGTCAGTTTAATGAGAAGTTACTATCTAACGAACGTTTTTCGCCATGACTAAAAGCTGTGCCAGGTAATGTGTACCAGGCACCATGCAAGAAATATTTGTGCTTTTTTTTTTTTTTTATAATTGTGGGGGTTTGTAGTCGACCTCGTCCTTAAACTTTATTTCAGAGGGCCTTTAATAGTCTTGAATTTAACTTGCCTTTATCCAGGGGTGTCAAACTCTTTTCACATTTTGGGCCACATATGGCCTCGGTAGATGTCAAGTGGGCCAAACTATTAAAATCATACTATACATGCTATAAAGAATTCCACCATACTTTAATGTAGTGAAGCTGCCGACCAACATCAAATTGCCCATTTTTTTTAAAATCACAGTATGGAATCGTATTCAGAGTTGTATTCTTCATTGTGAGGCAGCATTTTAAAGTCGTTAGTCTATTCTGAACTTGTTTTTGTTCCTGAAATTTAGCATCTTTTAAGCCTGTACAAATGCTTCAATACCGGGTGTCATATCCTGACCAGCTGTCACTTTAGAATGTCATTTAGGTCCTTGTTTGTGAGCTTTAAACACACTTTTGTTTTATTGAAATTCATTACTGAGAACATTTGTTCACAAAAGTAGGTTGCCCCAAGCATGCACAAAATTTTGGCAGCCATGGCTGTTAATTTGGGGTACAAAATTGATAAAATTTGTCCATACGTTTGGAGGCATATTTGCCCTTCAAATCTGCATCACACTTAATTGATCAAAACTTTGAAGCCGGCGTAACTCATCAATTACGTACCCTGGTTGTCATGATATTCGTTGAATGTATGCAAAAATTACTTTTTTATACTATGGACAATCCATTTGTGTAAAATACTAAATTTACTCCAAAACACCAGCTGGTGTGTCGGCTCCTCCCATGGGCATGCCCAGAAAGCCCCCCCATGTGGGCTCCATCATTTCAGAGAAGAGCGTTGCGATGTCAGTCCTTGTGTGTCTGGCCATCTCCGTCAGAGTCCTGTTATCAAAATTCCCTAGTCAAAATATTTTGCATTTGGAACGGAGAGACCTGTCATTGAACTTCAGCCTATCCGGTGAAAATCTTCACTGCACTCGAAAAATGTAACTTGTATTTAATCGTAAAAAAAATCATTTATAGTAAGATGCTGGTATCTTTTTTAATTTTATTTCTTGACAAAATAATTTAACTTTAAATTTTTGTTGTTAGGTCAAAAAGTTCTAGTGGGCCAAATTACTTTTGTATGTATAAATGTATATATAAGTGTAGCGGGCTGTGCATTTCACACCTAGGCCTTAAGTAGTACTCCAACCAACCCTCAATAACTATTTTATGGCTATAAAACTTTTTCTGCAGCTAAGGCTACGTCATATATAAAAACGCATCATTCTACTCACAATTTTTTTATTTTGCATGCACAAAATCTAACCCTCTTGCCTCAAGATTTCAATAACTGTCGTACAGACCATTCATACGCTGTCGTTCCATCAAGGATTTTCCATGGCATATCAAGCTAATGCTGAAAGTCAAGCTTGTCCTGTTGTATTTCTGGCCTACGTTTTATTCGATTTAGGCTGAAAATGACTGTTTGAAAAAAGCAGTGGACACTGGGATTTTTTCCTCTACTTTTTCATTTTGGTACTTCCGTAACTGCACCCCTACCCAACCATAGTTTGTAAAACCAGTGACATTTCCCTAGGCCTGCTAGAAGGCGCTGGCTAACTAATCTGGAGTCTGGATAAACCAGGGCTCCGGAACCTATAACTCTTTTCATGATTGCATATGGCTCAGTGATAAAATATTACTTATGCAATTATTTTTACTATATCGCTTCATTCAGAGCCAATTGTCATGCATGCGGAGCTGAGACGATTCAACATTTAAGGAGTTTGGTCTGGTAAATAGGACACAGTTTTAACTACAGTTTACAGTGTCACACCATTCGACCAGGTTTAGGTTTGAAATTGCTAAATAATCATTTATATGAAAGCTTATCAAAGAAATTAGTCTCATAGAGCAATTCTATTGGGTGAGCGGTAGGAATGGGCGGAGCTATACGCAGGACAAGACAAGCGCACTCTTTCTCCTTTACCCAGCGCCGTCTGCATTGAAGGTAAATATTCTGGTATCCTCATTTGCAGTATTTTGCAACGGTGTTACAAAACAACTTTGCTCACTTATTGTCTTAAAACTGTTATTTAGGACAAAAATGACAAGACAAATTGAGCCTCAACACCTAGGTAACTGTGGGAGGAGGTCGAATAAGTGTGACGAGATCATGAAAGCTGGTCGTAGCCAGTAGTGTGGTTCTCTCAAAACATATATTTATATATATATATATATATATTTTGCTTTTATGGCTCTCAGGGTCAAAAAGGTTCCTGACCCCTTTATTTTCACTTATTTTATGCCTCAGGGTCTGCAGAACTAATTGTGAAGGCCTCTGGATAGATTTCAGTCTCTGGCAACAAGTAATGGCTAAAATATGGTAAAATTCTTGAATATGTAAACACACATCTGGAAGCACCAGAACTGGGGGAGAGGGGATAAAAGGAAGCTGACAGACAATTTGGAACAATAAGTAAGTCAAGTCACATTTATTTATATAGGCCTTAATCAAAAAATGTCTTAAAGGACTGCACAGGATTACAATTACACCATTACCTGATCTTAAACCGACATGCGGGTAAGGAAAAACTCAAAACCTCAGCGTGAGGAAAAAAGAAACCTTGAGAAGGGGCCTCACAAGTGGTAATTCCCCTTCCAGGATGAACAGGGTGGAATAGATTTAGCATTGAGTTACAGTACATAAACATAGTAAACATCAATAAAAGAGAACACTAGGTAACATGTTGAAATTTGTCCGGAAAGTGCATGACGGCAACGATGCAGCTTCCCATCTCTGCCAGCTGGTCAATGCAGGCGTTGACATGCTTCAGGTCCAGACGCCGGTCCGCTGACTCATCTCGAATCGTCCTTCTTCCTCGTATCACCACCAGCCAGGCAGTTGGAAAAAGACATGACAATACAAAATATAAGGTAGTCATGGACATACCAATATTTTTTTAGCCCAGCAGAGAAGGCCTTGCAGACCCTAATGCCCCACCGGAGGTAAGTGTATAAAAAGTGAGATAAGGTTTGAAATGAAGGAAAATACCCTGAGTTCCATTTTCTTAAAAACATCTTTTCAAGCATTAATTTTAGAAATAAGAAAATAGCATGAAATCATAAAACAATAGAGATGAATGAATGAATGAAAACTTCATTCGAAGATCAAAATAAAACAACAAAAACAATAACTCAACAACAAAAATAACATTACATAATATGTTCGAAAAGGGGTAGTATGAAGCAAATGCTTATATTACCTACCCCTTCATCTTCCCCACCAAATGTACCAATGATATAACAAATGTAATAATATTAATAGAAATGATAAAGAGTTTGTATAAAACTAAATGTGAAATATGGAATAACGTAGTATTTGTAAAAATGAAACTTTGAAGCATTGAAATATTTTTGAGAGAGGAAATCGTGTCATACCAAAATGGCATTATAAACGCTAACTAGAACATTTGTTTTTTTCTGCTGCAGGCGATGTGTCCTCAACTTTTTCGCATTCGCTCGAGACAACTCCAAAATTTTACATGAAATGACTTTGCCAGCGATCGGTTTCAGTTTTGTTTTTTATTTTTTCACTATTAGTAAAAGTATTTCTTAGGTAAAGTCAAATAACTTTTATTTGTCACGGTACTCGAATGACAGAACAAGCCCACATGTTTTTGCTATGAGGTGCCATTTCAATCAGTTCTTCTAACAGACGCTAGGGGCGCTGGACCAGAAAATGTAAGAGAAAGACAGGTGGCGTCGAAGCATGAACTGACCCTCATAATGGAAAATGCAAAAAGCATGTGACGATGCCACGTTGTAGAATATTGTAATAGGGCATTATGGGAATTTAGTGCAGCAACATTCCAAAAACATGCATTTCAGGTGAATTGGCCGGTCCAAATTGTCCCTAGGTGAGAATGAGCGAATGAGTTGTCTGTCCCTGTGTGCCCTGCGATTGGCTGGCAACCAGTTCAGGGTGTCCCCTGCCCACTGCCCGGAGATGGCTGGGATGGGCTCCAGCGCCCCCCCCCCCCCCCCCCCCCCGCGACCCTAATGAGGATAAGCGGTACTGCTAATGAGATGAGATGAACAAATAAACTACAAAATACATTAAACAGTTTTTCTAAACAATAAAAATCAAAAACAATTTTTAAAAAGCAAGAGAGGAAGAATGAAAAACAGTAAAGGTCCTTTTGATAAGTATATTATGTATAATCATGGATAACTGCACAAAATCAATCAATTATTTTCAAAATAAAATCTATTGTTGGACTAAATTATCTACTGTGGTTCTGGATTGGAATTGTATATCGGCTGTGATTTTCGGACTGTGTGCTTCAATGAAGGACAGGACTGTGCACTATGCTCAGTTGATTTTTGCAATTGGGAGATGGAATAAGAGCTTGCTCCGTCCACTCCACGCATCGGCCCGGTATTGCAGTACCTCCGGGATCGGTGCATTCGCAATGATCGCTTCTTGGACGTGTGGCTAGGACCTTGACTCAGCCTCTTGGCTGGTAACAATTGTCTCTGCCTCTTGGCTTTGCAGTGTATTATGATTTGACCGATAATGGATAATTGATAAAGAATATAGAACAATTTCCATCTACAAAACCCCCCACCATGTATTTTTTTCACTCTCAAGTGAACTTTTTAACTCGGTTAAACGGAACCTTTTTTATTCTAAGCAACTTTAAAGTCAAGCTACTGGAATCCTTGCGTGAAACAACCAAATGTCAAGTTAAAATACTTATTGACTTTTTAGTGCTGCAACAAATAAACTGCAAAATCCAAAAATAAACTCAATCGTGTTGCCCGCAGTAACAACAAAATAACTCAAAAAGGTTGCTCACACGTAGTGTAAACAAAACGTGTTTCCGCCCGGTCTCGAACCGGGGACCTTTCGCGTGTTAGGCGAACGTGATAACCACTACACTACGGAAACCTGCATACGTGTCGGCGGAGTGGCATATTTATACAGCAGACAACTGAGAACCACTCATTTGATAAACTGTTGAAAGTAGAATTTACAAGTCCAGTACGTTATTCACTAGAAATTGGTCTATATGATTTGGTCACAGTTCGATTTTATCATGATACTAAGGTGCCGATTCGATTTATATCACGATTCCCGATAATCGCGATTCTACACGTATCACGATTCACTATAATTGAATGTGATTTAAATTTCTTTCCAGATATACTAAAACAACACTACTATAAAATACTTCCCCAAAAACATTCTACAGAACTATTACAAAAATACCACTAAAGTACAGTTAGACTAAATTACAAAAACACTACTAGAGAAATATTAACACAGAAATACTACAAAAATACTCCTATAGTAAATCTACAAAATACTTAGACGTACTACAAAATTTCTTCAAAGGAAATACTAGAAAACTACATGAGAAATTCTACAAAAATACTACAGGTATACAAAAAATATACTATGTAAATACGATGAAATACTACAGAAATAATACCGAAATACAACAAAATTACTACAATAATATTACTGCAGAAATACTAAAAAAGTAAAAGTACAGTGATACAACGAAATAGTACAGCAATGCTCCCAAATACGAATGCAGAAACAATACAAACATACTTAAAAAATACAACAGTAGTACTACTAAACTAAAAATACAATTTAGTGCTTAGACAGGGACCCTCTATATTATTTTATTATATCGTGAGTGTTTTAAAACTAACTTGATTAAATTAATCTGTTTTAAAAAAAAGTATAAAGAAATGTAACATGCCAATTGAATTCATATTGAAAAATGAAATAAAATAATGATAATTGGATAGGCGCCATCCAGGATTGGCCCCTTGGCCAATTTCTTTTAACCTAATGCAGCCCCCAACTCCAAATACTTGCCCACCCCTGGTTTATGTTGACTCACATACACACACACACGCACACGCACACTAGTGTTTCATATACAATGAGCTTCCATTGTTGTCCTGCAATCTTACAAAAATTGATTCAGAGAAGAGACGAAATAAGACAAGATTCCAAGCAAACTTGGTTGATTGGTTGGTTGGAACCTTTCACCACTACGGTCATAGAGTCACCATTTCCTGCGGTGTGTCTTGGGCAAGTACAGCCTCATCGCGCGCATTCCTCTCCAGGCCAACATAAGTTTCCATCCGGTCTTGAACCCAGGACCTTTCGTGTGTTAGGCGAATGTACGGAAACTTGTAAATATTTTTCTATTTATCCTAGCATTTTTTTACTTGTAATATTCTCTTTTAAGTCATGTTGGCCTCCAGAGGGATGGGCGCGACCAGGCTGTACTTGCGCAAGACACACCACGTGAAATAGTGCCCCTATGACCCTAGTGGTTGAGTGATATACACAACCAACCAACCAGCCCGCCAACCAGCCCGCTAACCAGCCCGCCAGCCACCCCCCCGGCCAGCCCGCCAGCCAGCCAGCCGACCAGCCAACCGACCAGCCAACCGACCAACCAAACCAACCATTTTATCTTTATCAGTCGACTTTGGCATGGCTAATAGAGAACGGTAAAAGGATATCCCAATAGTTGAATTATTCAGGACAGATTAAATGCCAGAATAACAGACTCATCTGCACTATAGTACTGTTAAGCTTCTTTGTTGTTTTTAAAATAAAACAAGATTTAATTAAAGTTGCCTGTCACATTTTATCTAGAAAACCAACTTCAGAAGTAAAGATAAAATAGTTAAATCGTCCAAACAATTTGCAACATGCTATTAAGACGAAAGTGATACCTGATTGACACCCGAGTAATACACACTGCAGTGTACTGTTGCCAGTGTGTACAGCAGTCACTTGAATGGGAATACTGCTAAAGTTTGGCTGCGCAAGAACCATATTAAAGATCAGGAGGGATTTCAAACGTATTATTCCAAGACATGGACAACTTTTGGATGTACCAAGTTGAGAAACATGAAGAGGATCAAGCCACCAACCCACAGACTCAACATGATGCAAACGAGGTAAGGACATTTTCTGAGACTACTTGTTTTTTGAAGTCCAAAAAGATCTTGGATTTCTGATCTTGTCCTTCACATGTTCTTTGAATTTCGGGTGAGGAGAATGTTGTTGAATTAGGAGGCTGGAGATGAACTGCTTCTTGAGAAGTTTTTATTGGCAAAATATATTCTGGAGACTACCGTAATACAAGTTTTCAATCGGAAAATTTTGAAGTAAGATCTTTATACCTTTTTTGAGGCGTTGTATAGGTTAATGGGAAACCGCAACTTCAGTTTTCTGCTTGCCATCTGTTTGCACATTTTTGTGTTATCAGCCTATTTGCAAACATTCAGTTCAATCTTTTATAAAGCGTTGTATAGGTCAACAAGAAACCGCAACTTCAGTTTTCTGCTTCCACCTTTGTCTCGTGGTTTCTTAAAATCAGGCTGAACTTTGTTCTTTCGCTTAAAGTTCCTGACATTAGTTTGAACTTGCGGTTTGTATTGAAAATATCAATTCATAAGAAAGGCTGATATCCTTCCTGATCAAGTTTCACCATGTAGTGCATGGAGTGAAGCGGTGTTTATTATAATTTGTTTTTCATACTTGCATGCATCCAAAACAGAGCAAGCTTTTCCATGAACTATTGTGTATTTAATTAGCAATCACAAACCCATATTCAGGTTCAAGACACTTGATTGGATAGATAAATGCAATATTAGCATCCCTAATGGGCAATAGAGAACTGTCGATGGCATAGTTTTCATCCATCCATTTTCTGCACCCCTTTTCCTCAGTAGGGTCGCGGGGGTGCTGGAGCCCATCTTTGGACAGTGGGCAAGGGAGACCCTGAACTGGTTGCCAGGGCACATGAGATGGCTGGGATGGGCTCCAGCACCCCCGCAACCCGACTGAGGATAAGCGGTGCAGATAATGAATGGATGGATGGATGGATGATCATCATTGCTTTGATCACGATCATTGTTATTATTACTTCATATTACTCACTATTTTTAGAATTGGTCTGCACCATTCATTGATCTCTTGTCTATCCATCATAAGCTTTTAAAATTTGGGGAGTACATTTATAAAATGTTGATTGCTTCTTTTCTTTGTTTTGCAAGGGACCTGATTCTGGATCTTCATCTCTTGTTCCTACTGAATCAGAAAGTAAACTTCTTCAAGTTTCCAACTTAGGATCACCTGCCTCCAGCAAAGTATAATTATAATTTGTTTTTCTGCATGTGATCTTGAGCACATTGCTAACCTACTAAACACTAAATATCTCTTTTCCCTCTTTTCCTACGAATAGTCCAGAAGAAGTCTTGCATCGATTCCAACATATGTTAAAGGTGAGTACTGTATACTAGTTTAACATCTAAGTGCCCCAAAGGCCAACCATTGGCAGATGAAATCATTATTTCCCTTTGGTAATCAAACCAAGTTATATTACCTGGCAACACCGAGACCCGTCTCTGGTTTGAATTGCATTGATTAGAAGGGGGGAAATGGAGAAGTGCCGGCCGGCAGTGCTCGGTCTAGTCATGTTTATTTGTATAGACCTTAATCACAAGGAGTCTGAATGAGCTGCACAGACCTGGTGCAAACTACAGACTATTATTACATCATCCCCTGATCTAAAACCCACATGAGGGCAAGGACAACTCTGGTAAGAGTTTCTTTGATAGTGATGAAAGTTATTTTTCAAAAATTTCCACATTAAACAAACCACTCATTTTTGTTTCACTGGAAATAACCTGTGGCAGCTAAGTGGTTAATGCCACAGACACATATTTAAGAGGTTCAGAGTTTAACTCCAACTACCGGCCTCCCCGTGCAGAGTTTGCATGATTTCCCTATACCTGAAGTTTTTAAAATTGTTATTACGGAACAGTTAAGACATGCAACAGTCATCAAAAATGAATAGAACATGCAAAGCTAGTCTTGTGAGGAAATTGACACCTTCAATCATAAATTAATGATCCGTTTGTTACTATTGGAGCAGTGCAAAGGACATTTCATTGGATGCCAGTTCCTTATTTTGATCCACTGTTGTTCGTTGTTTGGACTATTGCATCATTGTTGCTATCGGCCAATCATGTTGCTGTTCTTTGATTTTCTACACCTTTTTTTTAACCTTGAA
The DNA here is from genome assembly GCF_059441175.1 of Urocampus carinirostris. NCBI lineage: Eukaryota > Metazoa > Chordata > Actinopteri > Syngnathiformes > Syngnathidae > Urocampus > Urocampus carinirostris. The sequence continues at coordinate 23,664,894 of NC_142353.1, read as the reverse complement.
GATTTTATAAAATGAGGGTGCTCAGAGTAGGACTTGATAAAGGGACAGAATATCTTATCTGGAAGCTCTTCTCCCGGTCCTCCTTGCAAGTTCAAGATGTTTTTAGCACTGGTACAACTTGACAGCACTTGCTTTATGGGAGCACTCACACCAAGGCCATTTCTTCAGTAGCGCACTGAAGTCTAGTTCTGAAAATTTTTAAACAGTACTGTGCACACCCACCATACTTTTCCACGGACATGAGAAAATAGCATCCACTTTTTATTCATGTTGTCTTTTTTCTAACTTTTCAGTTCCAGGCCCATGTGACCCAGAGGACCTTATTGATGGGGTGATCTTTGTGAGCAACTACTTGGGTTCCACTCAGCTGCTATCTGTTAAGACACCAACTCAAAATATCCGAATGAAGCAGGCAAATGAGGCTCTCGCTTGCATCAAGGTGAAACACACCCAAAGGTTCTAAAAACGATTTAAAATGTAGTCTACTGAACCCACACAACACTTCTCATCTCAGGGTGCACTCACCCTAAGGCAGAAGTGGGCAACCCGATCCTCAAAGGCCCCATGTCCTGCATGTTTTCGGGGGTTTCTCTTCTTCAACTCAGGGGATTCCATTTACCAGGCCCGTCAACAAGATCATGGCAGTTTGCTAGCAAGCTGGTCATTTTTATCACCTGTGCTGAAGAAGAGAAACCTCCAAAAAAATTTAGGACATTCAGCCCTCAAGAACCAAGTGGCTTACCACAGCCCTAGGACCATTGTATGTTGCCCAAAGCTTTGCTGGATTTTATAGGTAGTAGATCCCCACCTGAACATCTAACTGAACCTCAGGTGGGCAATATTAGGTTCAAGGAGACAATTTATCTCCAGGTGGGAGAACGGATGTATCAGACCTTGTTGATGTCTGCTCACCAAGTTCAGATGAACCGCAGGTCCCCAAAGCATACTTGGGAGATCCCGAGTTAGATTGCCAAGAAAGGTGCGTGATACGATTGTCATCACATGAGCACATTGCAGGAGTAGTTGCAACGCGAAAGGTAACCATTACATCATGTCTGTGATGACGTCTGATTCTTGCAACGTGATATATTTTGGAGCCAACAGTACCCAGGTCTGGTTTAATACAGTTACGTTAGTGCGGGCAGAAGAGGCTCAGGGGAGAAGGGAAAGTGTACACAGCTAGTAATTTTCTCCAAGTGTTCGATTCTACTTTTTTAAAGAAAATGTTCCTTTCTCCTTTGCGCTTCCCTCATATACTGCCGTGTTGTTTCAAACATTCCTGCAGAGTAGTAATGTTGAAATCTTCTAATACAACAAAACAAACAATATATATAACATAAATAAACCCAAAGACAGAATATATTCTGGGATAGTTCAGTAGAGCATGTCTAAGAGAAAAAGCAAGGGGTATTTGCGGACCAGACCTTTAAAAGACATGAGTAGGGTTTGAAAGAACAGACTCTGAGTGCAGTGGAATTTTACCAAGCCAAGCAAAATTCTGTAGCAATTTGCATTACTGATTGATAAGCCCGATTTTAAAGTTAATCAACTTATTTTAAGGATCAACATTATTTACATAGCGTGTCAGCACAGAGGGTTTGCCCACAACACCAAAACGGTTCGTTGTGAAATCTTTTTTGGCGTACATCTGAGAACAAAAGGGTCGCCCAGGGAAGGGGTATGTGTAAGGCCACACATGGCCTCCCAGGAAGCTGAAGAAAACCAAGTACAGTTTTTATCGGTGGGTTAAGTGATAATAAGCAAAATTCAATTCGGACACACAAGAAAATAAATCATCTGGCACGAAGTATGGCACATAAACACTTTTGATAACAAATGAACACTTTGGAGTTTCAAATCTTTAGTATACAGTTGAAGAGTCTGGTCACTTCCTGTGAATAAATTCTGGGTCTTCTGTTGTGTTGGCAGATTGTTTTAAAAGGTTAGGGGGAATGCCTTGGTAGCTGGGCAGTACCCTACACATTGTTGATTTTTTTTAAATTTGTATTAGTAGATTGAATGGCATACTGACATTATCCCATGCTAAGAACATTATCGGGGACCCCTCTCACCCCCATCATGGACTGTTCACTCTGCTAGCCTCTGGGAAGAGGTACTGCAGTGTGCGGTGCAGGACCACCAGGTTCTGCAGTAGTCTAGTCCCCCTGGCCATTAGACTGTTAAATGGTCAATCTAACATATAGTTAACCTAAATCTTAACGGCTGCTAATCTGACTTTTTGCACTACTGGCAGTTCTTTATAGCTTGCCACTCCTTGCACATTTGCTCTCTGCACTATTGTACTTACAGCGTTACTGTTACAGTGTTAATGTTACTGTTTACCTGACTTGTTAACCTGAATGCCCATTTTGCACATCTGGTTAGCTACTCCTCTTGCACTATCGGCACTATGGTATGGTAAAATACTATACGTAGCCATAATACAATACAACTTTTACTTATATCTGTACATTCGAGGAAACTGTGCGGGTCAGATGTATCGACATTTCGTTCTGTATACACGTGTACTAGAAAGACAATAAAGTAGATCTGAATCTGAATCTGAATCTGAATTAGTACTGTTCCTGATCATATGTGTTAACATCCTTTACATTAGAGGTGGGAAACCCAGTCTTTAAGGGTCGCATATCCAGCCTGTATTTGGAGGTTTTTCTTCAACTCAGATGATACAAATTATCAGCTTCTTAGCGAACTGCTATAACTTGTTCAACGATCCTGGTGATTGGAATCACTTTCTGGTGTTGGTCTTGATACAGAACCGCCTGAGGGATCAGAATCTTTCATTTTGTGTTTTTGCTCTTAACGCGTACATGCAGTGATTTCTTCAGATTCTCTGAACTTTTTGACAACGACATGAACCGCATATGATGAAATTCACAAATTTCTTGCAAGATCTGGTTGAGGAAAGTTTTTCTTATTTGTTACACATTCAACTCACACGTCTGTTCACTAATAGCCCCCCGGCCAATTCTTGTTTATCAGTGACTGAGAATTTCAGGGGAGCTGCTTTTTTTCTAATCATGACAATAAGAAGATCGTTCTCCTGTGGGATGTTTCAAATAATAAAATGACAAGCATTTCTCAACCTTTTGTGCCTTATTTTTATGCTCAGTCACTGTTTTACATTATTTTTGTGGACGTTACCTACTTGTTTTTGTTTGTATGCCCTCAAGGATAATGCCCAGCCCATGGCAGAGGTTGATGTGTTCATCTCCACTCAGCGAATAAAAGTGCTGAATGCAGATTCTCAGGTACTTCCATTGCTTGCTTTTAACATTGCTCTTCTGCTAGGTTTTACCATTAGGTCCTACTGACAATATCAAAGAAAATCAGTTCAAGATACAGCACGGCAGCTGCGAATAAAAGCAGTCGCATCTTAATCTTATAAATAACTCTTCAGTAGGACTGGGGTAAATGTCTGATTCTTAGATGCATCATGAGTCTGACATGTTGCATATTGCACTAATACGATCCCAAAACTGTATGTAACATCCTACATGCCCACATTTCTTGTGTAAATATTGTGTAAATTATAACCTTATCTTCTTTGTTACTTTATCTTCTTTGTTTTCTTTTATCCTCACAGTTAAATGTGAACTGAAGTGCCATGCCCAATTTTGTTGTCACAATATGTTCAACCCCTTTTGTAACAATGACAATAAAGGAATATTCTATTCCATTCTATTCTATTATATGAGTAAATCAGAGTCATTTCACAAAAGTCAGAATTTTAATTATCGAAATATGTTCTTTAAAATAATCTTCAATAATCGCTTCATAATTGTAACCCCTGAATCATCATAGTATCAATAGATCCTGGAAGATTGCCACCTTTTCTCTTAAGTACCAACTTTATACACATTTTAATTTGTTCTGTGAGTAGCTTCGTAACCTGAAAACTTTGTAAGTAGAGACGCATTTTGAATATAAATAAGCTATCCTGTTCCAAGCCCCGCAAAAGTGCATTGTATTTTTTCAATAAATCAGAAAAGAGCATCAGAACATGAAACAAATACATTTTAAAATGACTAATTAGTGCAGAATAAATAAAAAACAAAAGGCACATAATGTAAAAAAAAAAAACAATGAATAAAGGATATAATAAACATATTCATTTACCTTGAAAAACTGATCCAATGGCGTCTGCTTTTGACAGTTTTTGACAATCTAACGGGATGTCATTGTAATGAGCGATAGCCTGAAATGTCAACACTTTTTCAGGGTGATTCCTTCGTAACATTAAAATTTCGTATGTAGAGACATTCGTAAGAAGAAGTAACACTGTATTATGAACCACTTAAGATTGTTGTGCTTCCTTGACTTGCAGGAGCCAATGCTGGACAAGCCTCTTCGCGCCATCTCCTACGTAGAAGACATTGGGACAGTTATAGTTTTGATGGCCAGACGTCGGATGTCTCAAGCAACCGTTGACATTTCAGACCCTGAAACAGACAGCGAGTGCCTTTACGAGATGATATGTCACGTTTTTGAATCTGACAACGTAAGTTGACAGCAAGTTTGTGACAGTATATATCGGGCTACAAACAGAATTTTTTTCCTTAGTTTTTATACATTTTTTCTAAATTAACCGGTATATGTTTTTTCCATTGAGGAAAACAGGTTGATGCCAATGGTGCTGTCTTAAAACAACACTACACAATCAGAAGACAATGTAATCACAACTAGTTATTAACAATTGTGTTTACCAACCAACATAAACCGTTCACTCTCAATTTAGCAGTTGTATCAGATTTTCCACAACAGCCATTTTATCTAAACTAAGTGGCAATTTTGTATTTTTATTTATTTATCCAAGTTTTGGGTTGAATGATCTGAGATTGTTTGTTGTTTCAATAATGGTTCCAACACTTGGTATCAACATTGGGGGTACTTGAAGTTCAGCGTTCCTTAGCCACTTCACGATTTGGTTATCGCAGTCACTGCACCACTAAGTTAAATAGCGTAAATTCCGGACTATAGAGCGCACCTGATTATAAGCCGCACCTACCACATTTTAAGAGGACAACCGATTTTGTACTTACACAAGCCGCACCTGTATATAAGCCGCATGCGCCCACATTAAAAAAATGTAACTCAAACACAAAATTAACCTAAGTCCCGCGTTTGAAACTGAATGTCCTTCATAAAAGTACACAGTCCAAAAAGCCGGCACAATGAACGGAAAATAATACCTGTACTTAAGGTTTGAACACGGGTCCGGGTCCCGTTGAAAGTAATCCAAGGAAAAAAGTGTATATTTCCAAAGGTAAGGGTGGGAAGAATATATATCCACTATTGTCTGCCGCGTCCGCAAACACTCACCTTTACCATGGGAAACATATCAGAATAAGTGTCTGAAATAAAGACATTACAAAAATATACAGTCGCAAATACATATTATACATGGTTACACATACAAAGAAAGACGGAACACCGAGAGAGTTTTCAAAGCTTTAATAATAATAACTTTCAACCCAAACAGTGCCTGTGACAGGTAGCAACACGCGAGCAACACGCGAGCAACACAGTAAACGGGTCTGTTAAAAAAACATACCGTACTTGTAAAAATCACGGTAAACCGTCCTCATCTTCCTCCTTAGAACTGAAGCCATCGAAAAGCAACTTTGTCATATAGACGTCGTCCCACGCTCCCTTATTCCAAAACATGCTAGCAACACGCTCGCAACACAGTAAACGGGTCTGGTAAAAAAAACATACTGTACTTGTAAAAATCACGGTAAACCGTCCTCATCTTCCTCCTTAGAACTGAAGCCGTCAAAGTCGTCTTCCTCAGTGTCAGAAAGAAACTTCGTCATATAGACGTCGTCCCACGCTCTCTTATTCCAAAACACGCTGGCAACACGCTCGCTCCTTCTTTATCAGACTGCTCGATTGCTTTTAGCTTGAAAGCTGCGTCATGTGCCTTTCTTTTTGCATTTTGCATGATGAGGGTATGTTTACGCTAATTTAATTTACTGTATGCACAAGCCAAGAAGTTGCAGTCTTCCTCGGCGCATATATTCCACCGGTCTAAATCTTACCTTTTGTACTCAAGCGCCGCCAGCGGCCGTTAGAAAAATTACATAAATTGGCCGCATCACTGAATAAGCCGCAGGGTTGAAAGTTTGGGAAAAAAGTAGCGGCTTATAGTCCGGAATTTACGTTATGTATTGGGCTTTGTTTTCTGGGAAGAAGTGGTCTTGAAGATACTTTTTGTAAAAATGTTCTTGTTTACTCACATGTCCATATATTTATCTTTGTTCGATTTTAGATTGATTTATTCTTTATGCCGAACACATAGTTAACAAATGAGAATAAATATTAAGCTACATTCCTTAAAATGCATGGTAATAAGTATTCATCTAGACCGGATATTTGACCAACTCTTCTGAGTACGAAAGTGACTTGATTCTTTTTTTGTTTTTTTAACCCACACATGTAGGCCAAGCTTATCGCTCAGTCCATTGGTCAGGCCTTTAGTGTGGCTTACCAGGAATTCTTGAGGACAAACGGCATTAACCACGAAGACCTGAGCCTGAAACAATACAGTCGCGGTTTTACCACCCACGACATGTACAACGATGATCTCGTCCACTTTTTAAAGTCAGAAGACTGCAAAGAAGTAAGACTGGTTGATTAGTTTGATGTACTGCAGATAATGTTCTTATTATCAATTACTTCAGTACATTAAATGGTCATGAAGCACACAAAAGTTAAAGCATCCTCAACTGGCACTTATCTTATGTTAAGTAACAACAACAACAATTAAAAAGCTACAAAGCCAGGTTGATCAACATGGTCCCTGTGGAGAATCGTGGGAGCTATGCCAGGATGCGCTTCCTGTAATTCAGCTTTGCGTTCAATGCAATTATCACAGAGACCCTGGTGATGAAACTTCCCGACTTGGGCCTCTCCTCCTCAATCTGCCGCTGGTTTATGCACTTCCTCTACACCCCATCGTTGTTCACTCATTTCTAATAGGGATAAGGCAGGAAGAAGGTGGAGACGTGGACAATGTGGTGTTCGAAATATAAAATAATGTTAAAAGCCACAAAATCCAAGGAAGTTATACTCAACTTTAGGAGGGCAAATAGAGACCTAGCTCCACTCATCATACATTTAGACTGCATAGATAGAATCCATTCCATCCAACTCCTAGGCGAGCACATCTCGGATGACTTCCCATTATCTGCCAACTCTTGTGTTGTGGTGGGGAGTACCCAGTAGTTACTCCACTTCCTGAGACTGCTCAGGAAGAACAACCTGTATCAGAAACTGCTGGTGTCCTTCTAAAAAGCCGCAGTGAAGAGCATCCTGAATACAGCACCACTGTGTAATATGCTGTGAGCGCGTCACCGGACACAAAACACATACAGAGAGTACCGGTAATTAAAACAGCCCATGAAAGTATTGGCTGCTCTCTGCCCAGTTTTGAGGACCTTGCCGGCTTGCGATACTGCAGCAGAGTCATTACACTTTGAAAGACTCTTCTCACCGCAGTCACTACATCATTGATCTGTTGCCCTCAAGGATTAACCGGCTCAAAGACAGTTTCTTCCACAAGGTCATCACCACCCTAAATTAGCGTGGAAACCTTTGCCTTGTTTGGTTATTTTTGTTGCTGCAAAATGTTATTGCACTACCAGTCCTTGAGGGCCTCATGTCCCTCATGTTTTGGGAGGTTTCTCAACTCAGATGATGCAAGCTGGTAGGAGCTTAACAACCCTGGTGATTGAAATCACCGGAGTTGGAAAAGAGAAACCTCAAAAACATGCAGCCCTCTAGGAACGGGTTACCCACCAAAGATTTAGGAGATTATTTACTCCATGAAATACGCAGCAGCACATATTTCACTATTTTGTGTTTCAGGTGAGAGGGAAATTTTAGGGGAAAACACAGCTTTGCTTGCAGTCTTAAATCACAAAATCGCCCCTGGTGGACATTAACTCCAGGGACAAAGCAACCAATATGAAAAGATAAAAATGTGTGTGTATGATATATATTTCACAATGTTTTTTTTCCCGACAATTTTCCCCTTTAGGTGTTGATAGAGAAAGCAAAGGGAGAAATTCTTGGTGTGGCCATTGTGGAGAGTGGATGGGGCTCTATCCTTCCCACAGTCATCATCGCTAACATGATGCACGCTGGACCAGCAGAGAAATCTGGCAAACTCATCATAGGTGACCAGATCATGTCCATTAATAATACCAGTCTGGTTGGTCTTCCACTCTCAACCTGCCAAAGTATTATTAAGGTATTTGATTCCAATGTCCATGTTCACACTTTGCAACATTTTTACATTTGCAGCTACTATTAAGCTTTTTAAAATATCTATTAAGAAAAGTCATAGAACTAATGACTCCAAAATAAGTATTTTACAGTATCTGCAAGTTTTGTTTGTTTCCTGCTCATATCTACAAAAATGAAAATAGCTGCATAGTCCATGATTTGACAATACTTCTTTGATAAAATTTTGCCGTCCGTTTTTCTCAACGCTTTCTTTGATGTAACATATCCCCAACACGAAAACTGACAAAAGACATGAGACGTTAACCACTTTTTTTGTGTGTAATTAAAACAGGAATTCCCTTACTGTAAATTCCAGACTACTAGCACTACATTTTAACTAGTGTGGCGTAAATATGTGATTGTACTTCTTTTCGTGGCAGCACAAAGGAAAACCGCAAGCTGCTCTCTTTGACAAAGCCTGTGCTCTGAACACAAAGCATTGCCACAACGTCTATGATGCCCTTCTAGAGGAGAAATTAGTCAGCGTTTTTGCCTACATTATCTGTATGATATACAGTGAAGAAAACAAGTATTTTGCTATTTCTCTCCCTTAGAAATCATAAAGGGGTCTGAAATGTTCATTGTCGGTGCATGTCCACTGTACGAGAGATAAACTTAGAAGAAAAATCCATTTCTGACAATGCATGATTTTTAACTGTGTGATACAGCTGCAAAAAGGTATTTGAACACCTGTGTGCACCGTGTTCAAGACCCATTAGAAGTCCACCTGCACTCCATGTATCATCCTCCACCCCATACTATCAGTAAGACTAACTTGAAACATGGCGACCAAAGAGCTGTCCAAAGACACCAGAGACAAAATTGTACACCTCCACAAGGCTGGAGCTATGGAAGAATTCTCAAACAGCTTGGTGAAAAAAGGTCCACTGCTGGAGCAATCATTAGAAAATGGAATAAGCCAAACCTGACGGTCAATCTCTATCGGAGTGGAGCCCCATGCAAGATATCACCCATGGCTGACAAGAAAGGTGAGGAATCAGCCCGGAAGTACACGACAGGAGTTTGTCAATGACCTGAAAAGAGCTGGGACCACCGTTTCCAAGGTTACTGTAGGTAATACACTAAGACATCATTATTTGAAATCATGCATGGCACGAAAGGTTCCCCTGCTTAAACCAGCACATGTCAAGGCCCGTCTCAAGTTTGCATACGACCATTTTGGATGACACAGAGGAGTCATGGGGAACTGTTTTGTGGTCAGATGAGACCAAAATAGAACTTTTTGGTCATGATTCCACCAAGCGTGTGTGGAGGAAGAAGAACGAAGAGTACAATATGAAGAACACATCCCTACTCTGAAGCATGGGGGTGGTAGCATCATACTTTGGGGGTGTTATTATGCACATAGGACAGAACAAGTGCACTGCATTAAAGAGAGGATGACTGGGGCCGTGTATTGTGAGATTTTGGTGAACAACCTCCTTCCCTTGATCAGAAAATTGAAAATGGGTCGTGGCTGGGTCTTCCAACACGACAACGACCCGAAACACACAGCCAGGAAAACCAAGGAGTGTCTCGGTAAGAAGCATATCATGGTTCTAGCATGGTCCAGCCAGTCTCCAGACCTGAACCCAATCGAAAATCTTTGGAGGGAGCTCAAACTCCGTGTTTCTCAGCAACAGCCCCGAAACCTGACTGATCTAGAGAAAATCTCTGTGGAGGAGTGGGCCAAGATCCCTACTGCAGTGTGTGCAAACCTGGTGAAAACCGTTTGACCTCTGTAATGGAAAACAAAGGCTACTGTACCAAATATTAACATCCATTTTCTCAGGTGTTCAAATAATTATTTGTAGCTATATCACATGAATAAATCGTTTAAAAATCATGCATTGTGATTTCTGGATTTTTCTTTTTAGTCTATCTCTCGCACAGTGGGCATGAACCCACGATGAAAATTTCAGACCCCTCCATGATTTCAAAGTGGGACAAATAGCAATAGTGTTCAAATACCTATTTTCTTCATTGTATAACAGGAGTAAAACGGGAGGTTTGACAGTACTTTTTTCACAATATTTCAATTTTCCCCCCAAAAAATCAAGTCCTCAATTTATACATCTGAATTAACAGGGGTTGAAGGTATGTTTCAAAAATGCTACACTTCTCTTTTCGTATCCTCAGTGTCAATGTCAGGTTGCTGAAGTTTCCTTTAATCCTTGAGGAACGAAAACAAGTGAATGCAATTTAGTTCAGTACGTGGCAACCCCCAAAGACGAAACAAAAAGATGACTTCCACGTGTGTGTTGAAATCTTGCACTATTCTCCATGGTATTGTCTGCCTGGCACTGATATCTATAAATGTAGAGCACCGATTTATGCAATGCAGCCTTATTTTTTGGCACAGTAGTAAATATGTGCTTGTCTTTGTAAACCTATCTTGAACGGTCCAAAACCGGATCTGCAAACACGTGACCTTAACAACTTGGAGCAGAACAAAAAATGATGCAGCTGAAAATGGCGTCAGGTGTGCGGGGAGTAAATCAGTACAGAGAGAAAATTGAGTTCTGTTCTTAAATTTAGGCATGCGGCTTTCAATCAGGCATGCTCTGTAGTTTGGAAGTTCCTCAATTTATAATATTTTATCAAAACCTCAAACCATTGTCATTTTTAGGGTCTTAAAAATCAGTCGTGCATCAAGATGAACATCGTGAGATGTCCTCCAGTGACAACAGTACGTGTCAGACGTCCAGACCTCCAACACCAATTGGGTTTCTGTGTCCAGAATGGCATCGTGGGTAATCATCCTGAATTTTCGAATGCTTTTGCGTTTGGATTAAATGAAAATCCCCCTTCGACAGATCTGTAGTCTAGTACGCGGTGGGATTGCTGAAAGGGGTGGAGTGAGAGTTGGCCACCGCATCATTGAGATCAACAGCCAAAGCGTCGTTGCAACACCCCACGAAAAAATTGTCCGTCTCCTGTCCACAGCTGTGGGAGAGGTAGGTAGCAGGTTTCTCGCTACTGATGCAAATATAAACCTCGTTAAAAAACGACGTCAAATCTTAAAAAGCGTAAGGTGGGCTTAGGGTACTTCCCCAAAAATGTGTATCTCTAAACCAGATGGTATCACGTTTCTGTTTTAAATATAAGGTACCAAAGGGGCGTTTCTTTCTTTCTCTGCCATTGTTCTACCTAAATAAATTGGTGAGGGAAAGTCCCCCCAGAGTTAGAAGCGCGGCCAGGGAGACGGACGTAAGTTCCTCCTCTCCTGGCCCCTCCCCGTCTCCAACTGGCAGTTGTAAAAAAAAGTCCGAATGCCTGGTGTATTTTTCTAGCGCCAGCAACTTGTAAATAGCTCTCCCACAACATGTAAGAGGTCGATTTAGACCCCACATTTTGGTACCGAAACCCGGGAATCATATCAAGACGGACGGGCCATAGCGGAATCACAGACGCCAAAAGAAACTGACGTCAGCGTTTTCTATTGAAAATTGGGCGGTACCAATATTTGAAACAGAAACGTGATACCATCTGGTTAAGAAATACACACTTTTGGGGAAGTACCCTAAGCCCACCTTACAAAAAGCAATTCAAATTCCTTATATTAGAAATGACTGGGGATTGGCCAAGTGTTGTGTTATCCAAGGAACGCCAATACATGTGTTACCTAAACTGTATTTACCATGAATCATCACCGTCTTTCTCAGATCCACATGAAGACTATGCCTTCAGTCATGTACCGCCTGTTGACAGCCCAGGAGCAGCCCGTTTACTTTTAAAGTTGTACTCATTCCTGAAAACTTAACTTCTATTGTCACCAACTACAAAGTAACCCATGTGAATAATAGCGTGCTGTGACATTAGTGTGTCAGGTGTGCCCTGAAAAAAAATAAATGTACATTGATCCTCCATCTAAAAAAAGTGTTATCTTTGCTGACTTGGTGTGTAAACGACAGGATAATCTAATGCTTCCGTCACATTCACGGATCCCTTAACCACCAGAGTTGTTGGGCAACCACCGAGTACACAACTCTGGACATCTCTCTGAGGAATGTTCTCGGCCAATCAGGATGATCTTGCGACTTGACCATAGCACTGCAGTTTTCATCTGCGCAGTGGACAATAGCTTGAAGTGCATCTGTAGGACTTCTCAGAAAAATTGCAATATTGGCATAAAGGTCTTTATTTTCTGTATGTCATACATTATGGACTCATCACAAATCAAATGGAAAAAATGCAAGCGTTTTGTTTTAATATTGCCGTTTATGGCAAAAACTCAAATATAATATTAAAAATATCATGATAAAGTATACCAGTCGGCTTTAAGCCTATTATCTATATGTACATATGATATTTGAGTCATTAAATAAGCGCAGTTTTTTCCCACCGCTTTACGAAAGTGGTTCTTAAGTCGACGATAGGTTTGAAAGACTTGTTTTGATGGGTGCTTCAGAATTTAACGGCCTGATAACTTGGCAGCATCTAGAGCAGGGATGTCAAACTCAATTCGGCTCTGGGGCCAAATCGCAACTTCTGTAGAAGATTTTAACTTAAAACTTTTTTGCTAACTGTAGTTTTTAAGTATTACGCTTTATTATTCAGGATCCTTTCATAGCCTACCATACATGATATCGTATTTAATCTTAGGTTTATTTTAGTTCCAAGCATAACACATTTATTTAAATGATCTTCATGTTTGACATATAACACATTAAAGATTCATTTTAACAGTTGACTGAATGCAGTTTTACCACTGAACCAACTCACCACGCCATACAAACTCAAGTCTAATCTATGAAAAAAATTCCTGCCATTATTGTCGTACTCGTTTGAAATGAATAATAATACAAATTCAAAATTAAAGTTTTAGCAGTGCATGGGCAATAAGATTAGAGGTCAGATCAAACTACTAGGCTGGGACTACTAAAGATGAGAGTAGATCCTTTACTGCCCTCTGTGGCCAGACGGAACAATTGGTTTGTATTTATTTCAAAAATCATAACTTTTGATAAAAATGACCTAGAGACTTGGTTCTCTTTTTGAAAACTCGGAAAATAATGGCGGGCGGGATTAAATTATCCAACAGGCCGGCCAGGGGGCCAATATGTTTGACATGCCTGATCTAGACCAAAACATATTCAAAATATTGACAACTTTATAATTTTTGCTCAAATAACAGATGACATATAATATTCTTGTTTGCCGTTTGGAAATCCAAAAACACAAATACATGACAGAATAAGCCTTGGGGTGTCAGGACTTGGGTAAGCCAAGGATGTCCAAGTTCCTTTTGAAGATGGCAGAAAATTCTTCAGACAAGAGTTGGTTTATACTCATTCCATCATGACTATAGACCCAAGTATGACCTGTCCAATCGTAGCGTTTTGGTCCGCTGAAAACACAAAGAGAAACCCCATAAACAAAAAGATGAGATTTGTTATGGTACTTTTTTAACATTCTAGACCAAAGTCTAACCCTGTGAGTCTGATGTGGCCCTCCAGAAGGTTTTCTATGACCCCCTAAGAGGATCTTGATACGTTATCCTATCATATTTCAGGATTTTTGGAGTATTTTCTTCATTGCACAATACCTCGCAATGAAGAAAATTGTGTTTATGGTTAACAATCAAAATGGTCTGTTGTCAGGCCAATAGAAGATTGGATTTGGCTGCTTAGAGTTGTCGGTGGTCGGGTGCTCTAGTTCACCATTTAGAGACCCCACAAAAGCAGATGTTTATCAAATTTGTTAGGAGTAGGTTAAGAGACAAAACCTAGCTAAAGACACTAACAGAGGCCTAAAGTAAAACGGAGTCAATTTTCAAAAACATTGGTTTAGCTGTTTTGGAGCCTATAAGTCAAATACAAACTGCCTTTCTATCTGTTAGTCTCACCTTTTTGGCGATGCCAACCAAATCTGCTTGTTTGGTGTTTGCTTATTAATCACGTAGGTTCCATGGTCACTTCCCACCTTTACTGTGAGAACACCACTCTGTATGAAAAAAGGCATAACAGATTTGTATTTAGAACACAGCACACAGAAGATGAAAATCCTACAAGAGGTAGGTTTTTTTGTAAGATAGCACAACGATCAAGTAGCCCTACCCAATAAAAAGTACTGTATTCATTAAGAGTACAACACGCAAACGTGAATAACGCGCAAACCTAATTTTTTTTATCAGAAATGGTTAGAAAATTTTATTTCACTTTCACGGCTCAAAAAAGCATTGTAAGTGACATATTTGGGGGCGCGGTGGTGGTTGTTAAAGGGAGTGTGAACCCCCTTGTGCAATGGTATGCCCCAACGGCAGTGTTGTGGTGTCTTGCGTCACGTCGCACACGCCAAAGTTAAATACATTAGGTCAGGTGGTAGAGGACTCGTCTTGGGATCACGAGGTGGCAGGTTCGATTCCCAGCTCCTTCGTGTTATATGATGAAGTGACCTTGGGGGAAGACACTGAATAATGCCCAAATGCCCCCAATAAGCAGGTAAGCGCCTTGCATGGCTGACTCCCTATTGGTGTGTGAGTGTGTATGTGCGAATGGGTAAGTGTGAAGCACATTGTAAAGCGCTTTGGGAGGTCTAGACTTGAAAAGCGCCATATAAATGCAGACCATTTACCATTTACTTGAGTAAACACTAGTTTCTATGCCTCTTTTTTATTAATACAGTTCATATATACACACACACAGAGTTGCGGTGGATGGTAGAAAAAGTGGGGTCGGTAGCGGTGCCCTCAGTCAAGGGGTCGGCTCGATGCCGTCTAACCAATAAGTCCCGCCTCGCCACCCTGGACAGTTTCTTTTTGGAATGTGTGCAACCTGTTACATTTAGCATCAAATCGGCACAACATTTGACAAAAAGAACATGATTCCAACAGTAAGGCATAGTGGTGGGAGTGTGATGGTTTGGGGCAGCAAAGCACAGCCCCAGGACCAGAACAACTTTCTGTGGGTGGCGGAATAATGAATTTTGTTTTTTACCGGACGATCCTGAAGGAGAACCTCCAGGCATCAGTTTGTGTCTTCAAACTCACAAAATGGATATGGAGTGTCTCAGCTAAGTGTTGGTTTACAAGCTCTCAAGATTGCATAAGCCAATAAATATGAAGGGTTCACTGCATCTTTAGGTTGCTGTACACATTTTCTTCTAGTTCTTTTATTGAGTGGCTTTTTAAGCAGTTTTAGGGGGGTGGGCTTCTATGCGAGTCAATACGGTAATTTGAAAAAAGACGCCTAACACTGCTTGTGGGTCGACAGATGTAGTTGGATTCAATATCTTGCCATCGTGGTGAGTGATATCTTCGACTGATAAATCATTGCGCAAATATTATAATATACAACCGGAATAAACCTGGGGGTGTCGGCCCAGTCCTTGTTTATAACACGCACCCATAATTTTGAGTTCTTTCTTCGGTAAAAAATACGCCGGTCATTCCTCTTTTTGAATTCTTTTTTCCAGTTCCAATATAAATTTAATGGACGATAGCAAAAGTAACTTACAGAAAGTGCAACATCAAAGTCTGGTCCAGTGAAAGGCTCGTCAATGAGGGATTCAAAGAAATCAGCCAAGGCATCCAACGTCTCATCTGCCAGCTTCTCATAGGCTGCTTCTGATAGTCCACTGGAAACAGCATTTTTAATTACATCAGTAAAGTGCTTTCTCGTCATAGATTACATACATTTTGCTATCGTTTACTTTTTGTCTTGAGTGATGTGCTCTTCCAGTCTTAAAGCCGACAGATGGATATTCCTCCTGAACCTTTCAGCATCAACGATTAACGTCAACCGCTGTGACTGATAAGTAAATTCATTTGTTAGACATTTGGGATTTGAACTCAATTCACTTTTCCATGTCAAAGTTAAGAAGTACTACAGTGATGCCTTAGAGTATGGTGTTAAGCCACATTGTGGGTACCAGACCCACACAAATTTGATAGGTCTGTTTGGAGACTTAACCCAGGGGTCGGGTAACTATGGCCTCTAAGCCATTTATGGCTCTTTTCATGAGTACAGATAAAATAGAACCTGTGCAATTATTTAGTGTGATGTTACATGATGAGAAGATCGTAGCATGTGTGGAACTGAAACTACAGTCACTGCCTAATGTCTTGAACCCATGGACATCACCAATTGCTGGGTTTCCTCCTCCTAGATGCTTTGCCAGGCCTCAGCAATAACAGCCTTGAGTCAATGCTTGTTTGGAGGTCTTTCCGCCTTCATCCTCGTCTTGAGCATTTAAAATGCAAGCTCAATTGGGTTGAGATCTGGAGATTGACTTGGCCATTTCAAAATATTCCAATTATTTGCCCTAATAAACTCCTGGGTTGCTTTTGCTGTAAACCTTGGGTCATTGTCAATCTGCACTGTAAGGCGCCGTCCAATTAAATCTGCAGCTTTTGGCAGAATCTGAGCAGAAGGTATATCCCTGTATACTTCGGTATTCATCTGGTTATTTGTATATGTTGTAATATCATCAATGCACACAAGTGATCCTGTGCTTTTGGAAGCTATGCATACCCATGGCATCACACCGCTTCCACCATGTTTTACACATGTAGTGTGCTTTGGATCATGTGCTTCCCTCGTTTCTCCAAACTTACCTCTTTTTATTATTATGTTACAGGTTTGTATTTGTCTCATCTGTCCATAGAACACTTTCACAGAACCGGGCTGGCGTATTGAGGTGTTTTTTGGCAAAGCAAAAGACTGGCCTGTCTTTGATGGGGACAGTTGAATGGCTTCTACCCTCTGCATGTACTTTCGTTAAGTTTTCTCCTTATTTCAACGAGGAACATAAATGCTAGATTAGGATTCGGACATTCCTAGGGTAAACACTGTAGAAGGGTTATAAAAAGGCTGTGTGTCAACTGGCACAACTAGCAGTGAGTACAAATAATAAGTTAATCTAAAACAATTTTAGAGGTTTGCACGATTCAAATAATAGCTAGGGGAGGCAGTGGCTCAGGAGGTAGAGTTCTCGTCTTGGGACTGAGAGGCTCCTCCGAGATAATTGGCGAAGTGTCCTTAGGCAAGACACTGAACCCCGAATGCCCCTGATGGTTGACGTTGCTACCGGAGTGTGAATGGGTAAGCGTGAAATACCTAGTAAAGCCCTTATGCAGGATTTCTTTTTAAAGCGCTGTATAAAAGCAGTCCAATCCAAATAAGTCATGTTTATTTGTATAGCCCGGGGGTGTCAAAACTACGGCTCGCGGGCCAACTGCAGCCCGGGTCAGTTTTTATTGGACCGCAGCAAATTCTGAGAATATAGTTGAATATGGCACATGGGGCTTGAGCTCAACTCTGTTGCACTTCTCCGTTTTAACACTAGATGGAGCCAGTAACAGAAAAGGTGCTTCTCCACCAATGCATTTTGGATCCCCTGAACTGGAAAACATTGGAATTGTGTTTTCTTTCCTTATTTAATGAACCCTCTTGTCATTCATTTGAACTGTCATTGAAATTCAAAGTGTATTACTGTGTAACTTATTCTGACACAAAATAGATTGATTGTTAATTCTAAACCCCATCAGTGCAGATAAACGTAAATTTTGCTACTAAAAATAGGTTAACAACGTAATTATAGTAGGTGAACGGCTATCAAACTGAAAAATAAATAAAACATCCATCCATTATCTGCACCGCTTATCCTCAGTAGGGTGCGGGGGTGCTGGAGCCCAACCCAGCTGTCTTCGGGCAGTGGGCAGGGGACACCCTGAACTGCTTGCCAGCCAGTCGCAGGGCACACAGGGACAGACAGGTCACTCGCTCATTCACACCTAGGGACAATTTGGACCGGCCAATGAACCTGACAAGCATGTTTTTGGAATGTGGGAGGAAACCGCAGTGCCCGGAGGAAACCCACGCAACCCACGGGGGAGAACATGCGAACTCCACACAGGTTCGATCTTGTGACCTCAAAACTGTGCCGCACATGCGCTAACCACTGCTCTGCCATGCTGCCCGAAATTAAACATATTTAACAAAATAAATATTACCACTCCTTAAACCTAGAACAAGTCCAGTAGCTTTTCTTTCCTCTGTCGAACAGCATTGGAGCTACACTCAGGTATTGCTGAGATTTGTATTCAAGACTGTATCGCTATATATAAAAAATGTAATTAATATTTTTTCCCCTCCTGGCCCTTTCAAAAAATGTTTAAGCCAATGCGGCCCGCGACTCAAAAAGTTTGCCCACCCCTGGTATAGCCCTTAACCTGTTTTGAAGGCAACGTTGTCGATAAGCGTTTCTTTTAATTTTACCAAAACATAGTAACTTGGTCAGAGTAAGTAGTGATAAAATCAAATTGGAGAGGTTTTATTGCCCACCCCTTGTATAAGCCCTAAAAAAGTGCAAGAAAATGGGGAAACTTCATTTAACCAACTGTACATTCCAAGCAAGATGTTTACCTTATGAGCTGCATCATTGAACAATGAATGCATTTTGTGTTCCGACAGCGTTTGAATCCTTGCAACATGAAGGTCATGGAGCTGGGAAAGAAAAACTAGTTTAGTTGTTTCTCTAAACCATGTGGGTGAAAAAGATGTGAACCTAAATTATTTTTCTGATCAATAGTTATTAAAAAAATGAGTCATCGTGCTTTGACAATCCTTTAAATATTTCTTAATATTTGAAGGGGTCTAAAACTAGCTTCTGGCAAATAGCAGCCCATGGTAATGATATTTCAAGGCTCCCGCTTTAGCCTTCTCAAATTTGATAATTATGCTACCTCTGCGCCAAATACTTAGTCAGGTCTTGATTCAAGACATCCTTCTTGTCCCAAACAGTGAATTAGTACAATAGCAGGCAGTAAAACATACTTACATACAATGATAAATAAAAGTCTTAAGGAAAGCTTAATGTTTCAAAAAGAAAAAAAACAATAAACGTCAGAGCAGAATTCCTACATGAAAATATAAAAATATATATATCCAACAGACCACAGCAACAGGAGCCCAAGACATGATGCATCTAATTCACTATACTTTGAGTGTTTGCACACGTGCCATCACAAATTAAATGTATTTTAATTATATTAATTCATTCATTCCAATGGTTTTAGTTGTATATAATATGTGCAAAACCAAAACCAAACCGGAAACAACAAAACGCAGATAATGTTGGTTCGTATACCTTTTTCGTGGCAATTTTCAATTTCTCCAGTACCATTAAAAGAGAAAATCTGGTGTGAATTATGTATTTTGCAGCTCCACAAATATATCTGTGATTTACATATGAGATTGTAAATCTTGCGTGTGCGTATATCAAGACATGATATTTAGATCTTGAGTAAAATGCAAATATATTTGTGCATCTGAACGTGTGCAAATATTTTTGATACAACTCTCTCCCATATAGGTGTTATGTAAAAAGGTCGTAATACATGTATGTAACTTACATATTCAGTTGCAGGAAGTTCTTTTCATTAAAATTGACTACCTTAATTTGTTTTACATGGTCCATAATAAATGTCCATAATT
This sequence comes from Urocampus carinirostris, assembly GCF_059441175.1. NCBI lineage: Eukaryota > Metazoa > Chordata > Actinopteri > Syngnathiformes > Syngnathidae > Urocampus > Urocampus carinirostris. The sequence goes on along the minus strand of NC_142353.1, from coordinate 23,645,146 downwards.
TATATGTAATCCTTTCTCTAATACACATTTCATAGTGGCGTGTTTAGGTGTAGCATGGACCTGTCCTAGGACAGTGCCATACAAACTGAAATCAGATGCCGTTAATTACGGGAGAAGAAGTACAATGGCAAAGCAAATCAACCAGAGAGCAATGCTGGCATCATTTTTTGGAAGACTTATTTTAAATTAAGGCAACAATTTGAAGCATTTACAAGCACTTCCTTTAAAATTCAAGCACTTTTCAACCCTTAGAAACACAACAACAGAATTTAAGCATTTGTAAGGATTTCAAGCACTTGTTCTAATGGTGGTTCTACTTCTAAAAAAAAAAAACGCTCGAAATTTCATTGTGAAAGGCACGCATACTGCTCATCACCAGCTTGTTACCGTAACGTGTAGTAGTGTTTTTTTCAAACAGTGCGCAGCAAAAAATGATCCAATTCCTTATTTGCAAAAAAGCAGGATATTGCTCAAGATCTATGCTTTCTTCTAGTGATCTGCCGAGTGACTAACATTCATCCATATCAGTAGGTGGCAGCAAATAACTATTTGTTTTCCTTTTATATGTGCAAAAGAAAACGTTAGAAAATAATTGAAACAATATTTTGCTCAATTTAAAGTATGTGTTATTTTGTTATTAAAAAAGGTTACAAATACTGTATAATAAAATACAAAATTACACCAAAATTATTAACCAAAAGAAAAAACCTCTAGCCACAGTAACCACAAATATTCAGAAAAGCCTTCAATTGACAATTCAGGCAACACTGTAATCATTAATCACTAGATGTCGCTGTCTTGTGAAGTCCAACTGAAAACAAGTGCTACAAAGCACAAGGGAGAATACAAACTAGGAAGACTCAAAGTGACCAAAACATACCATTTTACTGTACTGTTTTTTTTAAAACATTTGCCCAGCCTTTTATAGGTATTTGGGTACCTGTAGCAGCAAGATCACAGATAATTATGTCAGATCCCTGAGGCTCATTCTATGGAAAATGAATGCTGAACTCTCAACGAGTATTTGAATGCAAGTTTATATGGTAGTTCATATATTTTTGATTATTTTTACTTATAGACCCCTTTCTAGCCTACATCATGACCAGATCACCACAGGATGCATGCCTGATGTTGACCCAAAACAAAGGGAGTGTTAGTTTGAATGGAGCAAAAGATGGTTCTCAATTAGAATTGTGTTTCTAGAGTGGCAATTTACAAAAATAACATGCCCAGCTGCTGTGTGCACGGGTGCTCAAATAACAATTTGAAGGAACACAATTGTTGTTCTTGCAATTCGGAGAGGAAACAGGTCTTTTCAAAAGCACCTCAGGAGCCTAATGTGGCTGCAAACATGTAAAATGACTGACTCCGGGTCATCACTACTAAGAAGGACATCTTTAGGAAGGTCCGCATTAGTGGTGCCCATTTCACATGTGGTTATTTAAATGCTGTACTTGTACTTAAATGGTAAGTGTTGGTAGAGTAATTGTGGAGGACATGCTAAGTGTTTGCCACCAATGCATAGTATTAGTGATGACAAAATGAAGCCCCATAAAGCAGTGAAGCCCTTGAGGGAAATGCTTCACTCACACACATTTCCAGGTAATTATCACCATCTACTGTTGATGAATTCAAACGTCCTCCTTTTATTAGCATAATTTTGCAAAGGCTTGTGACCCACGGAAACGTGTATCCACTTTTGGGTCCAGACCCACCAGTTGGGAAACCCTGGTCAATATTTTGTGTAGCGCCGGTCCAGCTTAAAGCAAGTTACATTTTAGTACTTTTAAATACTTTTTAATGCCCTTTGAAATAAATTTAAACATTTGAAACTAACAAATCACCACATCAAATAGGGGCAATTTTAAACAAATGTATATTTTTAGCTTTGTTTTAGTTGAACATGTTCATTCTGAAAAACATCATCTCTCCAAAGTTTTGTATATGGAAAATAACACATAAAAAAGATGTTTATAGTACAGCATGGATCCTCAAAACTGGTAGATAACTACCAATTCCAAATAACGTTTCGGCTATTCATAAAGCATTTTCATCATGATGCATGAAAAATGACTTACCTAAATCTTTTTTAGTTCAAACAAATATAAATCGTATTAATGTGCAGGGCTGGGTAGGGTTACTTTAACTTGATTACTTTCAATTACTTTTGGATTACTCCAATACCAAATATGCCAATAAAAGACAAAAGAAACTAAATATGAATAAAATGACTAAATTTTGTGCAGGCTTGGGGAGTAACGGAACACATGGAACGGCAAAAATGATGTTGGCAAGCTGTTTGGATTTATTTTCATTCTGTTTCTGTCGCATTTTATGTTAGTTTTGCCAGAGATCAAAGAGATCAAAGCCAGGAGAGAAAGCTTACCACGTGTTGTGAGTCATAATTTTATTTATATTTAGTTTATTTTGTCTTTTATTAGCATATTTGGTATTGGAGTAATCCAAAAGTAATTGAAAGTAATCACGTTAAAGTAACCCTACCCAACTCCGTTAATGTGTTAACATTTTGAAGACTTTCCAAAATTGGATTTAAGACATGGCAATGCCACTTAAGGCCTTATTTTAGAATAATGAATTCAATGATTTCCAAGACTTTTAAAAGATCTGTGGGATCAAAAAGGTCTTTTGTGGTTTTTAATCACTAAACTACAGTTGCTATCTTGCCTCTTGTAGATACTTTGAGCTTTTTGCAATGTTACTACTGTACCTTCAATCCATAATCGTTTTCAATCAATAGGCTAGGAAAAACTGACATGAATTCTGCCTTTCTGTCTCAACAATGCGCGCGCAACTTGATTACGTCACACTTGTTTACAAACATGGAAAGTGGTCGAATAGAAAAGTGTACACATTTATTGCGTTTCACATTTAAAGTGGACCTTAAAACTCCGGACAGAAAGAAATACATTTCACAAAATGTCACTTTTTTATCGGGGTCTTGTTCAAATCGTAGCAACTGCATTATCAAGAGCCTGAGTAGTTCACTGACGCAGTTTATAATGGAGAGAACAGGAAGATTATTGCATACCTGTTTGGATAAATTGCTTCTGAGGGTCATCATTGTCGTCGCCATGTTCAAGGTTCGAAATTGCCACATTGAAGGACATATACTTCTGGTTTTACGAAGGAGGAGCATTACTAAATGGTAGTTGTTCTGGAGGCTTGTATGTTTTTACCACTTCCGCGGAAGGGCGTGAGTCAACGTAAAAACGTTTGGGAAGTCTAAAAACGCAGAAGTACGACCTTAAAATCTCCGCAGATTACGTTCTTTGTAAAAAGAACGTACTTCCTCAGAACACAGAGGTCTTCGTAGTTGGGTGGCCGCTTGAACTTTTATTGTTCACATCTACTGCGTCGTGTGACTAGATTGTTTAACAATCGTCATGCAATATTCTCATATATACGACTCCAGTACTTAAAATACTATTTTACGGCGTTAATTGCAGCCTGGGTGTGATTTAAAAGAGAACAAACTTTTATTTTTCCGTGTGTTCGTTTACATCCGGGTTGTTCTTTTTCTTTGAATTTAAATGCGGTCGACGTCCATCTCTTTGGCGCACTACTGCCCCCTATCATTACGGGGAAAGTATTTGTCTATCCCCCTCCTATAAAGTCCTTTAAGCATTATATAAACTTTTTATAAACATTCCCATTATACAAATGATGTATAATTATGATGATGATTACTATTTCTTTTGATTTTACTCATTTGTTTTCCCTTTTATGTTGATTTTGTGTTGTTTGACCATTGTGTGCCAATTTTGTTTGTAATGATGAAATGTATGATAAAAAAGAGCGCAAATAATAATAATTCTCACGCAAATGAGTTGAAGCAACCTTAAATTGTTGATGGCTCAGACCAAAATTGCGACTTTGCAAAAAAAGGGCGCAGCCAGTGCAGTTTTGCAACGTGCAAAAAACGAGATTATGGTTCACACTGCAGAGCTTGATGCTAAAAGCCGATGTTTTTTTGAGAGATGTTTCACAATTACAGCTAAATTCGACTTTAATGCGATCTCCTGTGTGAACGCTACAATGTCCTGCATGTGCAGTAGGGAACATGTGACGTCACACATAATACGCTCAGTGTTTACGGAAGTACTCATGGATGGTTACGGCAGAGGTGTGAATGAACGAGTGAGTTGTCTGTCCCTGTGTGCCCTGCGACCGGGTGGCGAACAGTTCAGGGCGGCGTCCCCTGGCCCCTGCCCGAAGATAGCTGGGATGGGCTCCAGGACCCCTGCAACCTTAGTGAGGATAAGTGGTGAAGATAATGGACGGATAGTGATAATGGACATGCTGATAAAGGCAATGGCTTCTGTTATTTGTGCCTTCAGCTCATCAAAGTCTCTTACATAGGGAACATAGACCAGTCTGGGGGGGCAGGAAATGAGATCATGATCATTCTGCCCAGACAGTCCGATCCACTTGTCGTACAGTGTAGTGATCGGATGCTAACCCAAGGCTTCAATGTGTTGGTGCCAAAAGACGTGGACACGCTGAAGATGCGAATAACAGATGATGTTGCAACCATTGACAATACAATGCTGGGACACGTTTGGCAAGAGTTTAACTTATCGGCTTGACGTGTGTCATCTGACTAAGGGTCCTCACATTGAACATCTTTGAACATTCCATTATTTAAAAAAAAAAGCTTTGATAGGGGATTAAAAAAAGAATACTTGAGAGGAAATTCCCAAACGTCAAAATGGTGGACAAATTCAAACCATTTCAAGTCATGCTTATTTGTTATAGCCCTTAATCACAAGGAGACTCAAAGGCTGGCACAGACCACAGACTATTGCAAACTACTAGACTATTATTACACTCTCCCCTGATCTAAAACCTACATGAGGGAAAGGAAAAACTCAAAAACATCAACATGAGAATGAAGAAATCTTGAGAAGGGACCGCACATGAGGTAATCACCCTTTCCGGGATGACCAGGCTGCCATCAAAAACAATAAAAGATCAAACATCAGATGTGGTAGAAAATAATGTAAAAAAGATCACGTTTTTTCTTGTTTCAATCATTTAATGTATCATGTTTGAAATGTACATACCAGCAAGCATTATTCATGACTATTATTTCATTTTTCAAAATAATACTTTAGTCTCAATAAATGCAACCAGAAAACATGTCTTTTGTAGTAAAAATTTAATTTCAATCAATGAAAAAATACTTGAGGATATAAATGAAAAAAAGTACAAAAATAAAATACAAAACACGTGATTTTTGTAGCAATACATTATTTACAATTAATACAAAATATTTGGAGATGGCAATGGTAAAGATTACAAAAAACATCAAATGCATTAAAGTGGCTGTGTTTGGTCACCTGTCATAGGTGTAAACCTGAACTATTGGAGAGAAGGTCACAGTTTTCTTTGTTTTCGTCACAGCCTTCTCTTCATCTTTCTTTACCCATAGCTTTTGTTTATTTGTGTTCTCTTTCTTCTCAGACACTTTCTTGTCTTTCTTTTCTTTCTCCCTGCGCTCTTTGCGTTCTTTCTTTTCTTTCTCCTTGCACTCCTTCTTTTCTTTCTTCTCTTGCGCCTTCTTTTCTTTCTTTTGCTTCACCTCACGCTTCTTCTTTTCTTTGGCCTCCTTCTTCTCATTATCCTTCATTTCCTTCTCCTTCCTCTTCTGCTTCTTTCTTTCTTTCTTTCCTTTCTCCTTGTGCTCCTTTATTATCTCTTTTGGTTCTGAGGCCAAATTCACCGAATTTGGCTGGACTTTGTAGAACGTCTGTTAAAAATGAACAAGAGACAACACTTTATTAGTCATTTTGTCATTAATGTTAACATTTCTTCATTCAAAGTGACTGAAAAGAATGCGCCCCATGACCTTATAACACCCAAAGGCATGTCAAATAGCAGTAAAAAAAAGTTCACATTGTCATAAGACACGACATAAAAGTCCTGAGAATACAATACAAATAATAACTGTAGAATTTATCAAATCTATTTGGAATAACTACACAAATGAACCTACACATTTGGGTGTTACTAAGGCAAACTGCCCATAAACCAACGATTGACAGAAAGAAGGGGAGCTTACGTGTGAGCATGGCAGCAGGCTTAGACACTCCTCGCACAGATTTTCGTCCGTGGCCGGTAAAGAAATCCAGTATTCGTCAGAAAAACAAGGATACTGGGAAAAAAGAATACAATTTGTATTACTCCTCTATAGATAGATAGATAGATAGATAGATAGATACTTTATTCATCCCCGAAGGGAAATTCACTTTTCCAGCAGCATCCCTAAGCTGAGAACAATCGAAAATAACTGAGAACAATCGAAAATAACACGGGAGCTGCTGGAGTGGCTGCCATTCGTGACGGCGCCGGAGAAACGATTCAATTTGAATCATGTACAAACAAACAAACAATTGAATCATGTACAAGAAACGATTCAATCTGAATCATGTACAAACAAACAAACAATTGAATCATGTACAACAAACAAACAAAATATTTATGTTTCAATAAGTGGAGTGTTAATAAAATGGGGGGAAAATAATTTCTGATACTGATATAACCAGAGGCGTGTTCAGGAGAGTGAGCGATTGCTATCGCTAGCCATCGCTAGCTTCTGAACGGCCAGTGATTATTGAGCGCTCGCGTGCCCGAGTAATCACGGGAGAAAGACCGCTTACTTTGATTTCCAACATGGCGTCGACAGTGCAGAAGATGGAGGATCTCACCCTGACGAGTGCTGTTGGCGATGTAATATATCGTCTTACATTGCCTGGTAATGTTTGTGAACAACACAGTATAGTCTGTTTATTGACATGAACTCAACACATTATTTGACCTTACAAAATAATCTTTAAGTTAATGTTTCAAATGCAATCATGCTCCTTGTGTCTTGACACGCACACTTCATTAGACCTGCAAAATCGTCAAATTAATACTCCTGCGTTCTGGAATTAGGGGCCCTACCTGCTATTCGCACGTTGGCCTCGCGGAGGAAGCATAAAGCCGTTATTAAATACAGTGGAGCGCACACGTTGAGATAATGGAGTTGCGGTTAAGTCCTTGCTCGTTTTTCGCATATTAAGAAGAAAATATGGTCGGGATTATTATATATCGCCTGTAAGTATTTTTAATGTTGTGTTTATATGAATAGAATTTACAACTGAAAGGAAAGTTATCCGCAGAAGTCGATGCTAATTAGCATAGCCTATTCAGTTATGCATTACACGGACGTTAACATAGGCATAGGATGCCTCGGGAGCAGTTATTGTGTGTATTATTTTAAATCTATATTAAATGCATTTGTCATGGAATAATATTAACTTTTTAACTCATACTATAAAAGCACGTTTAAAGGACATAATCTTTTACTGTCACACAATCATCGCCAGTTACGTGATGCATTCATGGACTTCGCAAAGCGACTGTTTCTGCAGATTTGCGCGCAAACACAAGACGTTATCCGATAAATTAACTTGTTTTCTCGATTGCAACAAGCATAAATTAAATATAAATAAACAATCACCATATAATTTTATTATTTTTCCATCTTAACTGTCGTGGCAAACAAAATTTTTCTTGAAAGAATTGAAACTATTTTTCCAACCACTGACATACAGAAGTGTGATAACCCGATGAAAGCGGTAATGATAATAGAGCTAATATCCAGAAAAAAAAATCATTTAAATGTAAAGTTGCGTTATGCATAGTTATTAACTCCCCTCTAAGGTACATGATGCATTATTGCATTTTTTGGCAGACGTAAGTATTTAGAGATATCATTGACTTACCATGTTGACGTGCAGTCGGCGAGTCTCGGTCGTTTGCAGGATTGCAGGTGCAGAGTCAGAATATGAGTATGAGTATTGAGTATACAGTGAAAAACTTCAATATATATATAGTACTCTAGGTCACGTGACCTCAAAGATATGCTCTTTGAAGTCACAAGCTCTTTGTGACGTCATTGGCACATGGTCAAGCGCTGATTGGCTGGATTTGTGTGACGTCACGGTGGCCTTGTCAAGTTCTTGTCAAGTGTCCAACAATTTGACATTTAGCGCCCTAAAGATTTTCTACTTCAAATTAAAAAAACTTTTGTTTATTTCAGGGAGATTACTGTCGTAAATCTCATAAAAGTTAACATAGTTTATTAAAAGTGACATGTACCACATGCAACAATTAAACGCACGTTGTGTATTTTTGACCACCTTCTTCTGGTAACAAAAACTGAACTAATTTTGAAAAATAACTATTGATTTGAATAGTAAGCAAAAACACATCAACTATCGTAAAAACATGCATGTCTTTAAATACTCCAAGGTGAGCATTTGGGTCAAGTTTACAGAACCTTTTCGGGACAGTGTGATCTTTTGGCGCCTTTCTTTTCTCATTTTTTTATTTTCCACATTTTCACTTTTCTGTTATTTTTTTCATTCTACTTTTATTTGTCCTTTCTTGACATCTGATCCCTTTAGTGTTACTTTTGGCGTTCCGCAGGGTTCAGTACTTGCCCCCCTTCTTTTCAGCATTTACATGCTTCCATTGGGAGTTATTATTTTCAAATATATCAGTTTCCATTGCTAAGGAGATGACACTCAACTGTATCTTCCGATGAAGGAATCTACCCCACGAAAATGTGGAAATTTGGAGGCCTGCCTCACTAAGATAAAAAGATGGATGTCACTCAACTTCTTGCGCCTTAACTCTGAAAATACCAAAATGTTCGGCATTGTTCCATCTAAATGCTGTGACTTGTTCTCAAAAACTGCTCTGAACATTAATAAATGTAATATCACCCAGATTTGCTCAGTCAAAAAGCTAGGTTTCCCATCTGACCCAGATCTGTCCTTCCAAACACACGTTAAAAATGTTACTAGAACAGCTTTTTTTCCATCTTCACAACATTGCTAAAATTCGCCCTATGCTGTCCCAGTCTAATTCATGCTTTTGTTACCTGCCGTCTCGATTACTGTAATGCACTCCTCTCCGGTCTCCCGAAGTCCAAAATCAAGAGCCTTCAGCTAGCACAAAATGCTGCAGCGAGGTTTTTAACCAAGACAAGAAAGTTTGATCACATTACCCCGATTTTAGCTAACCTGCGTTGGCTCCCTGTTAGCTTAAGATTTTATTTTAAGGTTCCGTGGGTATTATACAAAATCATGCATAGACTTGCTCCCTATATTTCATGTTGACAATGTCTGTGTATTGTTTTTTAACACTACATCCATTGGCAACCTGGTCATTATTTTAATTTTATTTTTATTTCATATTATACTTAAATTATTTCATATTTTATTTCATATTTTATTGTTTGTTTTTGCAACACCCATTGCAAGCTGGTCATCATTTTTATTTTATTTTTTATTTCATATTTTACTTAAATTATTTCATATTTTATTTGTAATTTTATTGTTTGTTTTTGCAACATCCATTGCAGCCTGGTCATCCTGGAAGGGGAGATGACCTCATGTGCGGTTCCTTCGCAACGTGAGTGGAGTTCTTCAAATATTCATTGAGATTTTGTCAATAACAAAAGACAATGGTTAGCTATGACCACAGGATTTCAACCTCCCTTTAATATCTCATCTCATCAGCCATACCGCTTATCCTCATTAGGGTCGCGGGGGGGGGCTGGAGCCCATCCCAGCCATCTCCGGGCAGTGGGCAGGGGACACCCTGAACTGGTTGCCAGCCAATCGCAGGGCACACAGGGACAGACAACTCATTCGCGCATTCACACCTAGGGACAATTTGGACCGGCCTGAACCTGAAATGCATGTTTTTGGAACGTGGGAGGAAACCGGAGTGCCCGGAGGAAACCCACGCAAGCACGGGGAGAACATACAAACTCCGCACAGGAAGTCTGGAGCTGGATTTGAACCCACGACAGGTTCCCATGACATGAACTGTGCCGCACAAGCGCTAACCACTGCGCCGCCGTGCTGCCCTCCCTTTAATATAATTTATTGATATTACCTGCAGTTTGTATATTTACATTACTGACTTTTGGTGTCTCGTTCGTTTTAACATAATTCATAGGGCAGCAGCGAGCACGGGGCCTCAATGTCAAAAGAAAAGATCACTGCGATGCTTGAGAAAGAAAAGAGTTTGAGCAGGAGGAGAAAGAAAGGAAGACACAAAAGATAAAGGAAATAAAAGAGCGGTGGAAGAAAAATATTTGTGAGTCAATTTTTTCCCAATTCTTTCGGTCTATAACAGGATGAACCAATATGTCTTGCACTGCTGCTGCATGTTGACTCATTATTTTCATAACGTTGTATTTACGTTCTATGTAAACTTTATATGCTTAATTACGTATACAATGTATTTTAATTTTTAGCTGAGTGAGGTCACGATGCATTAAGGCAGGGGTCGGGAACCTATGGCTCGCGAGCCATATATGGCTCTTTCTATGAATATCTGTGGCTCAGAGACAAATTTGATTGCATGCAAAATTTCTCCATCCTATTCGAAACTTGAGTAGTTCGTCCTATTCAGGTACACGCAAAGCCAATCCAGAACTAAGTCTTACGGCGTTACTTCGCAGTATATATAGGGCACGTTTTTCACTACAATTTACAGTCAAGGTGTCACACAAAAAAAGGTGGGAAAAAACTCGTTTTGGCTGTACAACGGTAAAGAATCCTTTATATAAAAGTTCACTATATAATCTGTGTTCAGTGTTCAGATACCTTATGATGAATCCACAGAACACACTGTAAATACGCCAAAACACCGGAAGAGAACTTAGTCTTTTGATTGGGTGAGTGGGAGGGATGGGTGGAGCCATGCAAAAAGCGCAAGCACTCCCTCCCATCTCTCGCCCTACGCCATCTGCGCCAAAAGTGAGCTCACCAGGCTCCCTATTTGCAGAATGTTGTGACGTTTTTACACAATAACAGCTTGCATCTGGTTTTGAAACCAATATGTATGAAAAAAAGGGTCAAAAGGAGTTTAACCGATCTTGAGTAATTGCAAGAAAGAGACAAGTTTAAAGTGGTATGTTTGTTGATTTTGGGACAGGGGCTCTGTCATTATTCTCTTTTCATAAGTTTTATCAAATCATCAAAAATAAATGTGCTGAAGACTAAGCTTTTGTCTGGGGCGCGGGTTTAGCAATTTTGTAAATTTGTCTCATAATATATGGTGTGGCTCTTTCCCAAAATAAAATTAATATTTTTTGCTTTTATGGCTCTTTGAGTCAAAAAGGTTCCCGACCCCTGCATTAAGGCGTAGTTTGCTACTGACACAAGTCATTTCTTGGGGCGATTACATCATGTGGCAAACCCAAAATGATTTGGCTTAAATGCTATTTTAACATGCGTTTTGATGTTATGAGGATATTCAGAACACTCTTATAGGTCACCTTAAACAAAGAAATGTTGACAATATTGATCAAATGATTTAAGAGGAGTCCTTGTCTCTTATTCATTTTTGACAGACGTTCTTCAACCACTGTCAAAAAAATTGTTTTTTTTGTGTCAACGTATGAAAGTACTTAATTATTTAATGTATCATGTTTGAAATATACATACCAGAAAGCATTATTCATTGCTATTATTATTTCATTTTTCAATATAATGCTTTAGTCTCAATAAATGCAACCAGAAAACACGTCTTTTGTAGTCATAATTTATTTGCAATCAATAAAAAAATACTTGAGGATATAAATGAAAAAGTACAAAAATAAAATACAAAACACGTGATTTTTGTAGCAATACATTATTTACAATGAATACAACATATTTAGAGATGGCAATGGTAAAGATTACAAAAAACATCAAATGCATTAAACTGGCTGTGTTTGGTCACCTGTCATAGGTGTAAACCTGATCTATTAGAGAGAAGGTCACAGTTTTCTTTGTTTTCGTCACAGCATTCTCTTCATTTTTCTTTACACATAGATTTTGTATATTTTTGTTCTCTTTCTTCTCAGACACTTTCTTGTCTTTCTTTTCTTTCTCCCTGCGCTCTTTGCGTTCTTTCTTTTCCTTCTCCTTGCGCTCCTTCTTTTCTTTCTTCTCTTGCGCCTTCCTTTCTTTCTCTTGCTTCTCCATGTGCTTCTTCTTTTCTTTGGCCTCCTTCTTCTCATAATCCTTCCTTTCCTTCTCCTTCCTCTTCTGCTCCTTTTTTTCTTTCTTTCCCCTCTCCTTGTGCTCCTTTATTATCTCTTTTGGTTCTGAGGCCAAATTCACCTTATTTGGCTGGACTTTGTAGAACGTCTGTTAAAAATGAACAAGAGACAACAACACTTTATTAGTCATTTTGTCATTAATGTTAACATTTCTTTATTCAAAGTGACTGAAAAGAATGCACGCCATGACCTTATAACACCCAAAGGCATGCCACATAGCACTTAAAAAAATTCACATTGTCATAAGACACGATATAAAAGTCCTGAGAATACAATACAAGTAATAACTATAGAATTGATCAAATCTATTTGGAATAACTACACAAATGAACCTACACATTTGGGTGTTACTAAGGCAAACTGCCCATAAACCAACGATTAACAGAAAGAAGGGGAGCTTACGTGTGAGCATGGCGGCAGGCTTAGACACTCCTCGCACAGATTCCCGTCCGTGTCCAGTAAACAAATCCAGTGTTCGTCAGAAAAACAAGGATCCTGAAATAAAAGAATAACATTTGCATTATTCCTCTATACACAGTATAGTCTATTTATTGACACGAACTCATCATATTATTTGACCTAATAAAATCATCTTTTAGTTAATACTCCTGCGTACTGTATCGGGGGCCCTACGTGCTATTCGCACGTTGGCCTCGCGGAGGCAGTATACAGCCGTTATCAAATACAGTAGAGCGCACACGTTGAGACAATGGAGTTGCGGTTGAGTTCTTGTTCGTTTATCGCATATTAAGAAGACAATATAATCGGGATGATTATATATAGCCTGTAAGTGTTTTTAATGTTGTGTTTGTATTAATAGAATTTACAACTGAAAGGAAAGTTATTCGCAGAAGTCGATGCTAATTAGCATAGCCTATTCAATTATGCATTACACGGACGTTAACATAGGCATAGGATGCCTCGGGAGCAGTTTTTGTGTGTATTATTTTAAACCTATATTAAACGCATTTGTCATGGAATAATATTAACTTTTTAACTCATACTATAAAAGCACGTTTAAAGGACACAATCTGTTGCTGTCTACAATCCACGCCAGTTACGTGATGCATTCATGGACTTCGCGAAGCGAGTGTTTCTGCGGATTTGCGCGCAAACACAAGACGTTATCCGATAAATTAACTTGTTTTCTCGATTGCAACAAGCATAAATCGCAATCACCATTTAATTTTATTATTTAATCATCTTAACTGTCATGGCAAAACATTTTTTTTCTTGAAAGAATTGAAACGACTATTTTTCCAACCACTAACTGACATACAGAAGTGTGATAACCCGATGAAAACGGTAATGATAATAGAGCTAATATCCAGAAAAAAAAATAATTTAAATGTAAAGATGCGTGATGCATAGTTACTAACTCCCCTCTAAGGGACATGATGCATTATTGCATTTTGGCAGACGTAAGTATTTAGATATCATTGACTTACCATTTTGACGTGCAGACGGCGTGTCTCGGTCTTTTGCAGGATTGCAGGTGCAGAGTCAGAATATGAGTATGAGTATTGAGTATACAGTGAAAAACTTCAATATATATATAGTACTCTAGGTCATGTGACCTCAAAGAGATGCTCTTTGAAGTCACAAGCTCTTTGTGACGTCACATGGCACAGGGCCAAGCGCTGATTGGCTGGATGTGTGTGACGTCACGGGGTCTTGTCAGGTCAAGTCATGTTCATTTGTATAGCCCTTAATCTGAAAGATTCTCAAAGGGCAAGTTCTTGACACGCTGAAGTGTCCAATAATTTGACATTTCGCTTCCAAAAGATTTTCTACTTTAAATTAGATAAACTTTTGTCTATTAAAGGGACAATACTGTCGTAAATCTCATAAAAGTGGACATATTTTTTTTAAAGTGACATGTACCACACGCAACAATTAAAGTTACATTGTGTGTTATATACCGCCTCCTACTGGTAACAAAAAAAATATATTGATTTAAATAATAAGCAAAAACATATGAGGTACAGTAAGAACGTGCATTTCTTTAAATACTCGTAGGTGAGCATTTGGGTCAAGTAATATCACCCAGAGTTGCTCAGTCAAAAAGCTCGGTGTCCTATTTGACCCCAATCTGTCCTTCCAAACACACGTTAAGAATATTACTAGAACCGCTTTCTTCCATCTTTGCAACATTGCTAAAATTCGTCCTATGCTGTCTCCGTCAGATGCGAAGATTATAACTCACGCGTTTGTTATTTCCCGTCTCGATTACTGTAATGCACTACTCTCCGGTTTCCCTAAGTCAGCTGGTACAAAATGCTGCAGTGAAGCATTTACTTAGACAAGAAAGTTTGATCACATTACCCCGATTTTAGCAAACCTGCATTGGCTTTCTGTCAGCTTAAAATGTGGTTTTAAGGTTTTGTTGGTAGTATTTACAAAATCACGCATGGACTTGCCCTCTCATAACGTTCAGATTTAATTTTTTACTATGTTCCTAAGAGCCAAGAAGAAATCTTGTTTATGAGCGTTCGAGCCCTCGTGCTTTGATCTGCAACCTCAGTGGAATTGCTTAAATCTAAGCTTCAAACACACTTATATTCTATAGTTTATGAATGACCTACAGCTATATTTCATGTTGACAATGTCTGTGTATTGTTTGTAAACACTATATCCATTGCAATCTGGTCATCATTTTTATTTTATTTTTATTTCCTATTATACTTAAATTATTTCATATTTTATTTTTAATTTTATTGTTTGTTTTTGCAACATCCATTGCAGCCTGGTCATCCTGGAAGGGGAGATTACCTCATGTGTGGTCCCTTCTCAACGTGAGCATAGTTCCTCCAATATTCAATGAGATTTTGTCAATAACAGGAGGAAACGGTTTGCTTTGACCATGATTTTGAGTTATTTTTAATATAATTTATTGATTCTACATTCACTTTGTATTTTTACATGACTGACTAACATACAAAAATTAACACAATTCATAGGGCAACAGCGAGCACGAGCAAAGTCAAAAGAAAAGATCACTGCGAAGTTTGAAAAAGAAAAGAGTTTGAGCAGGAGGAGAAAAAAGGGAAGACACAGACAAAGGAAATAAAAGAGCGGAAGAAGAAAATATTTGTGAGTTCATTTTTTCCCACTTATTTCAGTTTATAAAAGGATGAACCAATGTGTCTTGCACTGCCACTGCCTGTTGACTCATTTTCTTCATAATGTTGTTTTTATGTTCTTTGTAAACTTAATATGCTTGATCAGGTATACAATATATTTTAATTTTTAGCTGAGTGATGTCACCAGTTTGCTACTGACACAAGTTATTTCTTGGGGGGATTACGTCATGTAGCAAACCCAAAATGATTTGGCTTAAATGCTATTTTTACATGCATTTTGATCTTATGAGGACATTGTTTATGGTGACCTATTAGAGTGCTCTCAAAGAAATGTTGACAATATTGAGCAATTTATTCAAGAGGAGTCCTTGTCTCATTCATTTTTGCCGGACGTTCTTTGAAAGATGAAAAAAAGGCGGTAGATTTGACCTCTGAGCCAAAAGAGAAAATTAAGGATCACAAAGAAGGAAAGAAAAGAGCAGAGGAGGAAGGAAAAAGAACAAGGAGCTCAGGAGGTAGAGCGCTCGTCTTTGGATCAAGAGATCGCAGGTTCGATTCCCGGCTCCTCCGTGCATGTTATATGTCGAAGTGTCTTTGGGCAAGACACTGAATCCCTACTGCCCCCAATAAGCAGGTCGGCGCCTTGCATGGCCACTATTGGTGTGTGAATGGGTGTGAAGCACATTGTAAAGTGCTTTGGGAGGTCTTCATTGACTTGAAAAGCGCTATATAAATGCAGACCATTTACCCAAAGAAAGGAAGGCATGAGAGAAGAAAGAAAAGAAGGAACCGAGGGAGCACGAGGCAAGAGAAAAAACAGAAAAGTGTGCGAGACCAAAGAGAAAAATGGCTAAAAAATGTGCATGAAAAAGATGAAGAGAAGGTTGGAAGGAAGAATGTAACTTAATGAAAAAGCAACAAATAGAAACCACCATGCACTGTTTATACACCAGTTAACATTTTACATGTAGTTATTTGGTTCTAAAATACATCTACTTATGCACCGGAACACATCAGTAATGGTTCCTGTTTTCATATAGTGTTTAGGGTCTTACAACATTATACCTCCTCGCCCAGGAGAACCCGCCGCGGGCGATCAACCTAGAGACTTGTTCAGGTGGCATTTGCCTGGCCTCATGGTTCTCTCAGGATGCAGAGCCATCTTTAGGATTTTTCAGCTGCCTCAGTGGTGTTCTTGATGGCTCTGCTCTTTGCTGTTCCTGTAATGCCCAAGGTACTTAAAGCTTTGTGGCGTGAGTGCCCCACAAATCTTCTGCTGCCAACTTCGATGGGTATATATTTTGCCTTCCAGCCCTGCTGCTGACAGTCAATGACCAGTGGTTGGTACTTGATCATCTTCCTTTCGTAGGCTTCCTCCAAGCGGTGCTCGCATAGCATTGTCAACTCCAACACAATGTTCTTGATGCTTTCTAAGACCAGTAGGATGTCCAGCCTCAGGGTGGTGCTAACAATGTGCTAGGGAACTGCAGCTGCTTCTCCGGGTCTACGGAGAGCTGCCAAACCTGGGCCCTTGCCAAGATGGTGGTGTCAAACAATACTAATCATGATATAATGCTAAAAGACTCACAATAATTGAAAAATCAAAGCTTAAAGGAAAAAGGCTTTTAATTATTATTTCTCAAAAATATATTTCTTCCATGGGGAGAAAATGTTGCTTTTTTTAATGTTACTGCTCTTATCCTAGATTTTAAGCTCATCTTAGCAATAATAAACGTGCAGGGAATTAAAACTACAGTAAAAGCTAGGATTAATACATTTAAATTATTATTATGTTTTTATTAAAACATCTATCGGGGCAGCCCGGCATCGTAGTGGTTAGCGCGTGTGCGGCACAGTTCTTAGGTCATGGAATAAACCTTCCTGTGTGGAGTTTGCATGTTCTTCCCGCGCTTACGTGGGTTTCCTCCCACATTCACAAAAACATGCATGACAGGTTAATTGGCCGGTCTGAATTGTCCTTAGGTGTCAATGAGCGTGTGAGTTGTTTGTCTCCATGTGCCCTGCAACTAACTGGCAACCAGTTGAGGGTATCCCCTGCCCACTGCCCGAAAATAGCTGTGTGGGCTCCAGCACCCCCGCAACCCCACTGAGGATAAGCGGTGCAGATAATGGATGGATGGAAAACATTAACAGACTTCACGACAACTGGTTCCACCACTTAAATGAATGAATTCATTCCAAAATGGTTAAAGTGCAGTCTTAACTCAGAAAAATCCCATTTTCCACCAGATAGACAGCTAGTGAATGTCCCGAATAATGAGACTTCTTTTCTTTAGTTGCTGTTTATTCATACAATGGCTTCAACCGTTACCTTTATAAGATTGCTGTAAAACTAAAAAGAAAGTTTAAAAAAGTCCCATTGGCAAGCTAACTATACATATACATTCTCAGCTAAGACATGCTAACAGCAGTTCAAACCAGAGTATGTAATTTTGTACAAAACATTACCATAAACAGAAATCTTCATTCAAATACTTACAATAATGTTAGAAAATAAGCAAAGTCCGTATGACTTTGCTTATTTTCTAAAGCAACAGCAAAAAAAGGATCTGCAATGAGCTTTCGAAAGTCTGAGTTGCCTTTGGAATTCTCCATCTTTCTTTGGTTTCAGCAACAAACATGTTAATCACATATGGGAAGTCAAAACCACGCTTATACGTTTCTCAATACAGTTACCGTATGAATAATCATATGGTAGTTATTTTAATGTTTTTCTCTGGGGTAGCAAGGGTTTGGAATGCATTACCTCATGACCAAAGGTTTGTATGCCTTCCATGTGAACATTTCACCTTGTGATCCCCAACACAGAATGCATTAATGTTGTATTTCTGTGAGCAGTTTTTATTTACCATTGATTGCATCAACCAGTGTGAGTTGGAGACCACTGGCTCCCAGCAGTAACGTTGCCTCCTTGTGATGGTGTGCTGGTCAGGGGCCAAGAATGGCGACGTCCGGTGGCACTGGTGTAGTTTTGGTTTTTAAGTATTCTGTAGTTTTTCAGATTGTTCTTCTGTTTTACAAGGTCCTGTTTTGAACAAGAGTAATGGTGAGCACTCGAAGATGATTGTTGCACGTTATCATTTCAGCTGAAAGACATTCAATTGGGCTGGACTTTCGTTTTACGCAAAAATGTACAAAGGCATGCGAATCTCCTCATCGATCTACTTGGAACATATAAGAGAGCAAAACTACACTGCCGCACACAGGTAAAAGTAGCGATCGAGGTAAATGACACGAGGGTTTCCAAAGTGAAATCAACTCCCCCGCTTCAACTTTGACTAATCAAAGTGCTTTGATTTGAGCGGAATGCCCATTGAAAAGTTCACTCTAAGATCCACAAGCTCGGCTATGCTTCAAAAGACTCGAGGTAACTTCTTCATAGCAGTAGATCTTTGCAAAATAAATTAAGAGGTCCGGCGTTTGGAAAAGGGCTAACTGGACCAGGCGTTTCCTACCCCTAGCATAAAGGAACGAAAAGTAAATACCTCAATACAAATGTTACTTTCATGCAAAAGAGTAACAAGAACAAAACTATTTAAGTATTCATTTGTTTAATTTAAATGGTCTGCAAAAAACACCAGTCCATGCGACAGAAGATCCTGTGAGCGAGTATTTTTTTTTACTCACATGCATTGCATTTCTGGCTAAATTTGCATGAATTGGTCACAATTCTGAGTCTTGATCTAGGTAAGTAGTTATAAGTAGGTAAATAGTTAGTTATCCAAATAGGTGCTTAGTTATATAGAAAGGTAAGGAGGTAGGTAGTTATTTAGATAGGTAGGTATTTATCTTGATAGGTATCTAGGTTGGTACTATCTGGATAGGTAGGCAGGTAGCTAGGTATCTTAATAGGAAGGTAAGTAGGTGGGTAAGTAATATCTCACGAGGCCTAACTTACACCCCAAGTGAAATCTTACACTGTGTGCTTTTAAATACGTAGTGAATTTAGATAGGTAGGTTATCTATATAGGTAGGTGCATAGTTATCTAGGTAGATACTGTTGGTAGTTATCTTATTAGGTTTGTAGGTATTTAGATAGCTCGATAGGTAAGTTGTCTGGATAGATAGGTAAGTCAAGTCATTTTCAAGTCATTTTTATTTGTATAGCCCTTAATCACAAAGAGTCTCAAAGGGCTGGTAAGTAGTGGTCTTGAGCAATATTTATTTATTTAGATGCATAGGTATGTAGTTGTCTAGACACTAGATTAATATGTACAGTAAGTAGTTTTTTGGGTAGATTGTAGTTAACTAGATATATAGGCAGGTAGATATGTAGGTTTCTAGGTATGTATCTAAGTAGGTAGGTTTTAAAGATATACTATACAAAAAAGTATATCAAATAAGCTATACAGTCATATATATTTTTGTGGAAACCGCAACGACCACAAGACAGTAGCAGCGAGCTGTCGAAATAGCTGATAGCGGGATATTGTTTAACGCTATAAAATAACCCTGTACTTCAGTGGCGGATTTGCAACACCTCAAAAAAAGGATACAAAGCTCGCTTCAAATGTTACTTGCACACTTTTGCCAGAATGGAGCCTTTGTCTATATCACGACTGTGTCTAGAAATTCAGAAATCAAAAAACTTTGGGGAAAAAGTTTAATATCCGGCCACTTATTTTTCCAACATTCTCATCACCCAAAATTCCACCAATATGTGAAAGACAAGAGAAGAAAACTATTGTCTTTCGTTAGTTTGTAAGTAGGTAATTGTTTAGGTAGGTAAAATTTCATGATGCGTCAACTTCAATCTTACCTTGTGTGCATCTCTTTCTGAACTGTATTGATGTGTTTTGGGGGAAATCGTCTGTTGGGTTACATTCAGCATGGAAAAAAGCTCCAAACGCTGTTGGCTCGATTCTAAACACATAAGGTCCAATCCATTACAATAGTCTTTTGACAACTATATTGTGATTGGCATGAAACACTTACTGGAGTTTTGTGCCTGAAGACACTCTGTGTCTTTAAGTTTCTGTAGTAGAGTCTTGTTCTCAGTTAAGATTCTGTCATGACAGTAAAGTTATTAAAAAGAAAAACAGGGGGGAAAAAACAACAGACTATTATCTGACCTGTTGAATCTCTGCTCCCATAACTGCTCGGATGTCTTCATCTGCATCTGTTTAAAACTAAGCTCCCACTGTAGACTGTTCACTTCCTTGAGCAGATAATGCACCATTCAATTGTTTCAATCAGAAATTATAAACTGTAAAATGACTAATTAGGTAATAGTGTAAGTTGACTTGCACTTTCACTTAAATAGTCCTAATAATATAAAATCATTGTTCACCAAATTAGAGATAAAACATTTTAAGAGTTATGAGCAAGTAGTAGAAAACGTGGCACCTTTTCCAGAGATTTGGCCCTCTCCTCACTTTTCTGCAGCAGGCTTTTATTATGACTTGTAGCTTGTTCAAGAATTGCCTGTATAAAGAAAAAAGGATCTGTGGTAGGGTGATCAGTACCACACACAAAATTGTGCACATAGACAGAGTTTGGTTTCTGTAGACTTTGTGTTCCGATTACATTCTAGAGCAGAGGTGTACAGTAGGTAATTTGCTATTAACCTGTGAATTAGTACAGTGTTATTGGCGGATAGTGGCGCCTCCAGAAATATTTCATAGGTGTGACCAGATGGAGCCACTTAAAATCTTGGGGTGGCACCAAAACTTAAAGCCATAACTACAACAATCTAACGATATACTGGCAAGCGGTTTTGGTCAAAGTTTCTCTCTCTGACTTTAAGGACCTATGATTAGGACCTCTGTTTTTTCCAAGTTAAACTTAAAGAAGTTCTCAACCATCAATGATTTATTATTTAAAATATATTTCAAAATGGTATCTATAGGACTTGTGTCATCAGGCGATACAGCAATGTACAGCTGCGTTTCATCAGCATAACTATGGAAACTGATGCTGTGTCTCCCGATGACATTCCCAAGGGCAGCATATAATTTTTTCAAAAAGTACTGGGTGTAAAACTGAACCTTGAGGAACCCCACATTTAATTTAATGGGTCCTAGAGGAACATGCATCCATACTTACTAAGAAATGTCAGTATGTGTGAAAGGAATAAAACCAGTTCAAAACTGCGTAAGAGATACCAAAGATGTAGTGATTTACTCTCGCAAAAGCAGTACTGAGATCCAGTAGCACCAGAATAAAATTCCTTAAACTTCATGTTATGCCTGATATAATCAGACTGAAAATTCTCTAAGAAGCCGTTTTCTTCGAAAAGAATAAAAAACATTTTTTATCCTGCTGAAAAACAGTGATTAGGATACTGGACAGAAGTTTAAAGTGCCCGAGTCTGAATAGCTTTTACACATAAACAGCGTGTTACGAAAGAGCAGAAACTTCGGGACGTAACATCCTAAATGACTACCGTAAAATTCGAACGATAAGCTGCGACTTTTTCCCCTAGTTTTCAACCCTGCAGTTTATGCTTATAAACGATCCAGCCAATCCAAGCATTTTTTTCTAACGGCCACCAGGGGGACCTGAACAGTAAAGGTAATATTCAGGTGGAATTTATGTGTCGAGAAAGACTCAAGTTTATTGTAACTTGCGTGCTTCGTGCATAATAAAATAAGCATGAACAGACAGACCCTCATCATGGAAAAGGTGTCAGTCGAAAGGGTGTGGGGGCTAACTACCATATTGCTAAAAATTTTACGAGTCCGTTTATTTGTAAACGGAAATAATGTGGCAAAAACAACCGATAACAAGAAGCAAGGGCGAAGTTTTATTTATCTGTCGACATTTTCGTGTGTTTTGGAATAAATATTACACGGTTGGATTCGATAGCTTGTCCAATTTCTAACTAAGCCATTTTCACGGACATTCAAAGAAGTTGGAGACAACCAGGGGACGTACAGGTAAGTTACGCCGGCTTGATTCTTTTCGGGTATCTTGTTTCAGACTGCGTTATGTTTCTCTGATGACTACAATTTGAATTGGTCATCATATCTTGAATCCATAGAGTTTAAGCTTTCCAATAATATTGACTGGTGACATCGTACAGACACGTATTCATCAATCGTCAGGCGGCCCACCGGCGGGCTGTCCGTACGTTAAGGGTTTAAGTTACCATATGTTAGTAAAACTGTTCTGTCCTTGTAAATATCTCATGTTTCAATGTGGGCACATGCCGCTTATAGTCGGGTGCGGCTTATGCATGTACAAAATGGTTTTCCTTTAAAAATGTACTAATCTTTCAAAGCCAATTTTCCCAATTTCTCCAGTACCATTAAAAGAAGAAATCCAGTGTGAATCATGTATTTTGCAGAGGCATAAATATATCTGCGATTGGCAATCTTGAGTGTGCATTTATCAGGACATGTGATTTATAGATATTGTAATTAATCGCAAACATATTTGAGGATCTGAACAGTACGTGTGTAAATATGTGTTAGGTAACAATGATGGTAATATGTAGCTTTCATTTTCAATGGTGGGAAGTTCTTCCAAAATTCGAGCACTTTTCAGTCCCTAAAATTCTAGCATTTTTAAGTATTTCAAGCACCCATACGAACCCTACTTACTGTATGTAACAAGAGAGGGTAGGGTACCTTTGCCTGTAGAATCTTAAGTGCTTCAAATTTGCCTTTTAGGTAACGATGTGCCACCTGTAGCTCACATATTAATACGTCGATGACCTGTTAAACACAAAATTGTCAGGCTTAAAACTCCATGTTTCGGAGTTACTAGACGTTTCTTTGTTACCTCGTTTGCTTTCAGTAGCTCGTCTCTTAACTCCTCTTTGGATATGTCAGCAAAGGAGCCATCTGTAACAGGGACACAGATGCTTTAACTGTGGTCATTTTTGTTGTTTTCTATGGTTGGTAGCATTTGAGAGATTTGTGTAGATTGGAACAAAAATAGCACTAAGTCGGATATCCATCGATCCATTGTCTGCACCGCTTATCCTCAGTAGGGTCGGAGGGGTGCTGGAGCCAAGGTGGGACAATCTGTGCATAAATCAACTAGTTGTTGTACTCTGCCTGAATATGCCCTTGATGAAAGAGTGACAAGAAGAAAGCACTTTCTGAAAGAACTTGTATAATGAATGAAACTTATTAATACATTTCGAGTGTTTCAAAACCAATTACTGTATGATGAGGGGTTTTTAATATATATATATATATATATATATATATATATATCGTATTTTCCGCACTATAAGGCGCACCGTGTTATAAGGCGCACCTTCAATGAATGATATATTTTAAAACTTTTTCCATACATAAGGCGCACCACATTATAAGGCGCTACAGTAGAGGGTGTAGTTACGTTATGCAACCATTAGATGGTGCAGCGCTAAAGGGAATGTCAACAAAACAGTCAGTTAGGTCAGTCAAACTTCATTAATAGATAACAAACATGCTTTTCACAACTCCATTCACTCCCAAAATGAATGAACAGCTGTTTTATTATTTTCTCTAAG
This sequence comes from Urocampus carinirostris, assembly GCF_059441175.1. Lineage (NCBI taxonomy): Eukaryota > Metazoa > Chordata > Actinopteri > Syngnathiformes > Syngnathidae > Urocampus > Urocampus carinirostris. Next base: position 23,621,463 of record NC_142353.1, on the reverse strand, counting down.
GTAAAGCATTTTTGTGACACATCTTTGAACAACAGCAAGGCATAACATTTTACTTTTCCTCCATTTAGTCAACACGCAAAAAAACGTCTGATACTGTTATGGTATATTAAACGTTAGTGCAATCGCAATATAGTGACACTCGTAAAAACAATAACAAGTGCAAAACAATAAAGCAATAGCATAATAACTGTAAAACAAAAACAGCTCATCCTCATGCTTCCTCCACTTCCGCACCATCGATTCATTAATGTTTAACTCTCTTGCTGCTGCTCTATTTCCGTGTTCTACTGCGTGACTGATCGCCTTGAGTTTAAACTCTGCGTTGTAAGCGTGTCTCTTAATAGGAGCCATTTCAGGGTCTTTATACAAACGCACAAATAAAAGAGAATTGTAGTTTAATATTTACCAGTATGCACAGTGCACTTCTTCTACGCGAAAAATGGAGTCGGTGGCTGCTTACCGTAAGTTGCGAGACCTGTCGCGGCTCAATATTGATCCATATATAAGGCGCACCGGATTATAAGGCGCACCGGATTATAAAGCGTATAGTCAGCTTTTTAAAAGAAAAAAACAGATTTTATGTGCGCCTTATAGTGCGGAAAATACGGTATATATATATATATATATATATATATATATATATATATATATATATATATATGGATATATTTGTTTGTTTGTGTGTCCGTCCAACCACGAAAAGAGGGAAGAGGTTTAGATATGACCACCATCTTTCACAGGTAGTCAGATTGGCGAAAAATACCAAAAAGGCTGACTCGGCACTTTTGCTTTTGATGACTCAATATTTTATCTGCAAAAAAAGAGAAAGAGGATGACTGACTAACTGCTTTTCAACTTCTTACGTCTCCGGTTTTCTTTCGTTTTCTCCTTGGATTGTTTACATTTTGAGGTTAATCTATCCAAACAATATATATGTAGACAATTACTGTACATATGTAGGCTATTCATCCCTCCATTTCAGGATTTTAATCTCCACCTGGACTCTGTCTTACTCTTTGGGGTTTCCATTGTCATGCGCAAATGACCCTGCCAGAAAGGAAAATGCCACCCAAAAATGGTTGTGCATCTTAACGAGGGTGATACTCTAATAGTGCACAACCATTCTAGTTTTCATGTATCGGCGAGGTATCAGATTCAAGACTCTGTATCGGCACATAGAAACAATTAAACACGCTTTATCTAACCTGGTCAGATCCTTCATGAGGGGTGACCGACAGCAAGACAAACACATACAAAAACAAAGAAAATAAAAAAGGGAAAAAGTAGCAAAAACACACACAAAATTTTTGGACCATGGCCAACCCAAATGCCCAAACAAATTAAGCACCTTGGCACCCAAGTTGGTCATGCTTTCGTCCCTCCAGATGAAACAGGACACAAGAAAGCGGTCATTACACTCGGGCCAGGGTGACACAACACTCTTCTGTTCAATAGCAGGGCCCGACAGCTTTCACTGGTTTACCCCTGCCGCATCATACGGGTGCCCTGCCCATCCCTGAGAACGCGTCCAAACATCCCATTATCCTTTCACAACACCTCTCCGCTCATTCCTATCACCAACGAGAGCTCGAGCTTCCATTATATTTTGACCTCTTTCCTGCAGTGCAGTCATAACACCATCCATCCACGTCAATTGGAGCCTCCCTCTTGGTCTCCTTCAATTGACTTCTGCCTTGTAGATCCTCTTCAACATTCGCTCCTCATCCATCCTCTCCATGTGTCCAAACCAACCGAGTACTCTCTTATCCACACACTTGCTCAGTTCCACGACTACTCCAGTTCTGTCTCTCACAATTTCATTTCTCAATCTATCCAATCTTGTCACTCCTAACATACTCCTCAAACACTTAATCTCAAAAACATTTAATTTCCTTCTCAAATCTGCTCCAGGCTCCAAGTCTCTGCACCATACAACACAATCGGCACAATCACACTTTCATAGAGTCCCCTCTTAACATCCATACTCATACTCTTGTTGCTCATCACTCTCCTCAAAGCACCCAAAACTTTGCTTCCTTGATTCACTCAGTGCAATACCTCGCACTCCATTCCACCAACTCAATTAAACACAACAGTCTTTTTTTTCACCCTTCATGGGCCCCATGGGCAAATTTTTCAACCTTGTGCGGCCCGCGACTCAAAAGGTTTGCCCGACCCTGAAAAAGTGATACACAAATTAATTTTCCTAACCTTTATTATGTGTGATAAAAAATGGGAATGTCGTGAATGCATTGCTTAGCCTTATTAGCCACCTAGATTTTGTTTTTGTTCAAGTATGGAATGGTGAAGTATTAAAAACATGCTGTATCAACCATTTTTGAATTACCTTTAGAAAGATGTGGCATGTTCCAGTTGGACATTTTCTCCCAACCTAAAGTCATCAATCTGGGTATACAGGCTGCTTCCCTTGCACGGTTTTGTCTGTATACATCTGCATCGGCGGAAATGGATCCTCGAAGTCCATTTGCGCTTGAAGTTGTTCTGACTGCCGTTCCATTACCCAAGTCTCCTGTCACAAGGTCATCATCCAGTCTGATAGCCTTACCTTCTTCTTGCATCAGCCCAAATTCTGAAATACAATGCGTACGATAAGGATTTGTATCAAGCGCACTCGTTTATAATGCGATGTCGCGAACCCCTTATTTTCTCTCAAAAATCGCTACCACTTTTTCTCAGCTAAAACTAAGCATGGCAAGTGACAAATTTTGTTGAATATGTGCAGCCATGAATCGAATTATTTATTGAAAACGTAAACTATGACTGCAATACCAACACAAAATTAACAATCAATTTATTTAATATCTTTCAAAGTCTGATTCATTATTAGATACACCAAAGAGTTGTTCATACATTTTTGCGTTTATATATATCAGGAGAACTTTCTGTTTCTCCATTCTCAAACATTTGTCTCTGGTACCGTGATTAAAAATAGTGGTATAATGAAATAAATTCAAATGCCTTTTCATACCTCCTCTTTACAACTGGTGGTTTAATGGTTAAGATGAGACTCTCTCACCACTGCAACTAGGGTTTGAATCCAGTTGTATCCAATGATTTGCGAGTGTAGTCAGCCATATTGAATGACCAACCATCGCACAAATGCAGTTATATACAGTAGTACCGTAAAAAGAATTTGTATAACGCACACCAAATCATTGGGTTATTTTTAAGAAATAAAAAAAGTGCATTCTAAATCAATAAATACAGTAATTATTGAAAGTCAAGTCAGCCACTAAAACATCGTGTCAGTTAGAAATCAAATGGACTAGAATATAGCAAAATGGTGAGCCATTTTAACAACCTGTTCACAGACTATTCCGTTGTTCTTATCAGGCTACCTACACATACAGTAAAATAATACATTACTATGTATTTAAAACTGTCAAAGGAGAACTGAAAATATGTGAAAACACCAAATCTAAATGTAGATACTGGTATATTGAACCTCTGGATAAAATTTCAACTGCATTTTCAACAAACTGAATATTAAATTTTCCCAAAGTACTTAGTGTCGAAATACTCGGCAAATTCTATGTTCTGTTAGAGTCTTCAGTTAGGTCTGAAATTTGTGATGGTTTGAGGCCACCCGCCCACATATGAAAGATAAAGGGACTGTGTGTATTATTTGACCACTAGATGTTATAGTATTCCCCTGCCCACTGCCTGATGATTGCTGGGATGGGCTCCAGCACCCCCGCGACCCTACTGAGGATAAGCGGTGCAGCTAATGAGATGAGATGTTAAAGTGTTCAGTCTTGAAACCAAAAACGAGCGCTAAAAATTACAAGTAATGATAAAGATTACGGAGACTCAAAGTGACTGCACAGCTCCATTTTTGCCAGATTTATGTTTTTTTTTTGGGTATCTGTAGCAACAAGACAGCGCACAATTATATAATCTCCCACTAAGTGAGGCTCATTTTATGCAGAACAAATACAAAGTTTTAGACTTAAGAGTATTTAAAAACAAAGAACACCTGCAGTATGTGATATAGTTCATGTTTTTATGCTAATGTTTTACCGCTAGGAGGACCTTAAAAATTAATCAGTAATTATTCCATAATCAGCTAGGGATGCACTTAAAGGGACAGTGTGTATTATTTCTCATATGAGTTTCTTAAGTTGTTTTTTTATTTTAGTTCTTGTTTTGTGTGGGGAATTTAAAAAAGATATATTTGTAACATTTTTGTATAAAACCCGATTTGGCCCAAGCTCATCCAGACCTCTGCTCTGGCAGCTCCCAGGTAATTAGAGTTTGAGAACCCTGAGTTACAGGTTTTTATTTCTGCCACAATTAAAAAGGTGGTTGGAAAATCGTGGTACACCGTTTGTTAAAGAAAAACACATTGTGATTGCAAAAAACAGGTAAACAAAACAACAACAAAATAAAAAACGTTTTAGCTTTCTAATAAAAAATGTCTGAAAGTCTGATTGAAGTTTTGGCTTTCTGTATGGTTGAAATTTGGCAAACTTAAGTCAGATAATTTCAAAAAGCAATGTCTGATTAATATTTATTTTATAGTTTGTTTTCAATTCCACATTTAAAACATAAAATTAATAATGATTATTTTTTTCAATATCTCTGTGATCAATGTGTTTTTATTTATTTGACAGAATAGTAACACCAAAACTATCTCCACATAAATAACATTTCCCCATTAAAGGGAGATGACAAAGACTATTCTAAGCCAAAAACATTACAGATTGTGACAATTTTGAATTTATCTACAACTAAATGGAATGTATCTGTACTATATTATACACATATGAGAATTGTACAATCAAATTTCCATGGCAAAACCTTTAGCATGCTTCTTTTCACAGAAAAGCAGTCGCCATATACATACAAATTGTGTCTGTTGCATTAGGTTTTTGTAATGCCTTACCTGTAAAAGTCATAGTCATGGCCTAGTCTTGATAAGCTCCAACTGCCTCACAAACAGCACACACATAAAAAAGCATCAAGACACCTGTCTATGAAGCCAAGAAACAAGTTAAAGATCCCCGTGACTTTTCTTTAACTCCCATTTAAAAAATTCTTAGCATGTTCAATCTTACCAAATTCGGTATAGACTTGACAACTCTGGATACCGCGTAGCTTGTCTATGTTTAACTTAAAATTCAGGTTATTTATCAGGAGGAATATCCAAATGTTTGTTTAAAAGTTTCAACCTCATGAGTAAATATTAGAAAAAAAAGGTGTGTGTGAACGAGATCCTGGAATGAAGGGAGGAACTATATTCTAGTGAGGGGCCAATCAAGTTTGAACTTTAATTTTCAACCACGGTTTTTATTCACAATGTAAATGCAAGCATAATTTTGGTAAAGGGGAATTTTAAAGTTTATGTCTAAGGTAAACATAAAGTCTTGCTGCAGTACATTATTAACATGAAAACTTGTATTTTCTTGGACGAGAATTAATTATTGACAACAGTATTGCATATTTTTTTCACTTGAGTAAGCTTATAAGTAAGGTCTGCTGAAACTTTTCATCTAAATATGATATTTTCCAGACATTCCAGTGTGGGAAAGCATGTGAAAGATGTACAGTATACATAAAAGTATGAGTGAGGAAACTTTAGTATATATAGACTAAAACTCACCTGATGCCAGACAACTAGGAAGCAAAATGTACAAATGATCAATACATACATGTCTTCTTTTTCTGAAGAGTTTATTTAGTATTAAGTTAAAACCATATTAAATTTCTGCTCATTTACAGAAGAAAAAAATCCATCTTAATAACAGGATCTGAGATGAAGGTCATTGTTTCTGTATTACTAAAGCTAATCACTAATATACTCTTCAATCAACAAGTCCTCATCCTCTTCTTTGACACTTGTTGGGTACTGCAGGGGACTGGCAGGTAGACTGTCCTCAGATCCTTCCAGTACTTCTTCAATGTCTTCCACAATGTCCATTTTTACCTGGCCTTCTTGGTCTGCCAACGTCTCCAGTTTTAACCTGAAAATGCCCATTTACAAAACACTGATGGATATACAACCTTTAAATGCCTCACTCATCAAAAATTTGTTGGTGATTTTGACATTATTCACTCAAAGAGTTCACAAGGCCTAGCCGATGCAGCGTTAAACTGCACAAATATTTGTGTAAAATGGGTGGGGTTAAAGCCTGTATTTACTGTGCAGTGATGGTTTGCAAGGATGTCGCTCCTTTTTTCCAATTTCTGTGTATTCCTTTTTGAAGCCAAAATAGTTGCAAAAAAACAACAACTATGGAAAGTATTATGGGAATAGGAATGAATTTTACCTTAAAATGTATTTTAAAAATTTGTGTCCATAGTTCCAAAAAGGTTAGCTTTATGAGGCTAAAAAGGGTAACGTAACACAGTGACAAACAAGACTATATTTTTTTAGAACTTAACACAGAAAAACAACTCCTAATTTATTCATTATTTTGTTCATCCTTAGAATGGAATTCTCCAACAACGGCGGTACTCTCTCTGCACATGCTTTATTCCTTTTGCTTCAGAAACCATGATTCCGAACTTAACCTAATTCTGAGTTTTACATCTCAATATTGCCTGCATTTAAGCGTAGTCACAGATGGTTCTGAAGCACCTGCCACTTCATATGAAGCATGGCTGTGTCATCAGTGGCCCACGACATGAGAGAGGGAGAATATCAACGCCAAAATAGGGATATTCAGAAGCTATCATTTTTTTCAAGTGGGTGTATACATTACTTGCTTTTAACAAGAATAAAGGCGAGATTTTCTGAGTAAAAAAACCCAATGCACAGGGGGAATATCTGTCGGTATCAGGTGATGGAACAGTGTCTATTCAGAAAAATATTTAAATTGTGTATTTAGTTTCAAATGTGGTTTGAGTTACTAAGCACTAGCTAGCATAGCACCCTTATTGTAACAATGTAAGTTAGTATTCTAATAGTTAAAAAGAATCCCACGATTTTAGCGTTCGCAGCTAATTTTATTGCATTACTCAGGTGTGCACTCTTTAATTTTTTTTAATAAATAGTCAAGTCTCGCTACATTTTGATTACATTTTTTTTGTTTTGAATTGTCAAAAAAGCATGAGTCTTCTGTGTCTTCATTGGAAGAGCAATTAGCTACCTTTGAGGCTAAACCGTTTCTATAATAATTTCTCAAACAAACATTGAATATCATTTCTGTTTGGAAATCTTTTTGATTGACTACTCCTCTCAGTAACTGTGGAATTACTTGGCTAAGCTATACATTTTTTAATTTGTTTTTACAACTTCTCCCTTGAATATCCTAAAATGTTTGTAGCCAAACCTGTTGGAATACTGAAAATTGGCACTTTACCTAGTAAAACATTAACTACGTCAAATGTGTAAATGATTACTTTCAAATAACATTTTCATTCTACTGGTCCCTGCTATGAAGAAATACCTTCTTTTAAAAGAGATTTTTCATTTCACTACTCCCTAATTTATTGGCCCGGCAATCATGGCTCTGGCCTCAGAGATAGCGGGTTTGTGTATTTCAAGAGCTCCTGGATAAAACCCAAAAAATGATAATTTTTGTTGATGTGTTTCTCTTGAGGTTTATGTTGTGTGCTTCTATTAACTTCAAAGGTTTCATTAAATTATTATGGTGACTCAAATATTAGTAATCTACACTTGAACCAACTCATCTAAGCTTTACTCATTATTAATTTTAAAAGGTTTATACCTATGTGCTTAACAACAAATACAGTGCTAATTAGTCCTGCAGGTAAGAAGTTATAAGAAAAAAAGCATACTGTACCTTAGAGGGAACCCCTTCAGTGACATGTGACCAACATCCTGTATGAATTGTATTTGACCTGAAAATTAAGACAAAATGTCACCAGATGAGCATAATAAAGAAAACGTAAAGCTGTTGTTTGTATTTACTATTAATTTTCTAGCAGACAAGGCATAGGCATCTCTATAAATGTCATTATCATACAAAATCCTGCATTGACTTCCTCCCTCGTATCTTTCAGATTTAATTTCCCCCTATGTTCCGGTCCGCAGCCTTTGCTCTGAAAATGCTGGTCTACTAGTGATCCCAAGAGCCAAGAAGAGATCCGCAGGTTCGAGAGCGTTCTCCATTCAGGCCCCGGTGCTGTGGAATGCTCTGCCCTTTGAGATTCCACAGCACTATGAGATCAGTGGAACTGTTTGAATCTAGGCTTAAAACACACTTCTATTCTATAGCTTATGAATGACCTATATTTCACGTTGACATTATCTGTGTGTTATTTATTATTGCAACATCGGTTGCAGCAGAACCTAAAAATCACATTTTAAGCTAACAGGCAGCCAATGCACGTTATCTAAAATCGATGTAATGTAATCCAACTTTCTTGTCTTTGTTAAAAGCCCCGTTGCAGTATTTTGCACCAGCTGCAGGCTCTTGATTTTGGACTTCGGGAGACCGGAGAGTAGTACATTACAGCAATCAAGGTAACGAACGCATTAATTATAATCTCTGCATCAGACTGGGAATGTGGTCTTAATAATTGACTCAAACATGGTGGAAAACAGAACATCAGCTACATGGATTCCATTGTCTTATCAATATTACAGCTACTGGATCTCAGTAGTGCCTTCGACCCAGTGGGCCACAAACGTGATCGTCTGGAAAAATGGGTTCTCATGGTTTAGATCCTACCTCTTAGTTGAATGAGTTATGCTCAGTATTTGCCCCTTTCTTACAGTGTTTATATGCTGCCACGTGCTGATGATTCACAGTCATATTATTCGTTTTCATTGCTATGTGGATGAGACTCCACTGTTTCTGCCATTGGATACAACCACTTCTTATGGTTGTGTCATTTTGAAGGCTTGCCTCACAGTCAAGTCATGTTTATATAAAAAAAAATATGGATGTCAATCAAATTTTCACACCTAAGCCCATGAAAAAACGGAGATGTTAATTGTTGGTCCATCTAATTGTCTGGAACACTGCTCTGAACCTGGAATTATTATAATAATACACCCCCCCCCACACACACACACACACACAACAAAAGGGATGTTGAATCTCAAGGATCTATCCTTAAAGCAAAAAGCATTGAAAAAAGAAATTGGCCGAATGCTAATGTAGTCGTTCGTTTAAAATACAGACCAACAACATGATTCACTCATCACAAGTTTGTGTGCATGTGTACCTTGGTTCCTCAGGGGGTTGGTCAATTTTGCCAAATACGGTAGCAACTCAGTCTGAAGGCTCACAGGTGTCATACAGGAATCGCGGAACAGGCCCCGAGCAGCCAGGCACTTTTCTCGATGCTATCGGAAATAATAGATCAGCAGTATGTGTAATTAAAACAAAATGTTATTCGACAATGTGTTAGGGAGAAAATACAAAACCTATACCTAGTTTTATATCTAAAGTTTTACAGTTTGTGCCTTCCGAATCCCTTGAAAAGAAAAATGTAAGTTTCTCAAGATTCTTGAGTCTTATTTCACAAGTATCTACACGGTATGATGAAATACAATGTTTAGGGTAAGAGCTTGGGGGAATATTTTTATTCGTTTATTTGCAAGATAATTTAAAAAATATTTTATTTTATAATGCAAGAACATAAACACTACTGGTTTGTCCCTGTGTGCCCTGCGATTGGCTGGCAACCAGTTCAGGGTGTCCCCTGCCCACTGCCCGATGATTGCTGGGATGGGCTCCAGCACCCCCGCGACCCTACTGAGGATAAGCGGTGCAGCTAATGAGATGAGATGAGATAAATACTATTGATTTTACTTTATGAATTGGCACTGTGCCGAGGCACCTTTTTTTTCTTTAGAATTGTTTTAATTGTCATTGATAACCACGTAACGAACATTGTTTTCCAACATTAGACATGGTACTCCGGGATAAATTTATAATAAAAGACTTAAAAGAGAAAATAAAACAAAAACACAATATTAGGGTAAATAGTCAAATGTTTAAAAGGTAGTGCTTGTAGACTGACGCGAGTTGTAAGTGCATCAAAACAATAGTGCAATAAAACATTGTGCAAATGTCATTAACAACAACATACTTCCAAAACCAGAGTAGAGAAATAAAATATGAATATAATTTTCTATACATATGAATGTTGGGGTTTTTCTGACAGTCTCGTGAATTTGTTTAGAATGGAGATAGCCCTAGGGGAAATAAACTGCTTATTCTGGTTTTAATATGGCAGACTTGATAATTGTGTTCGGAAGGTGGGTTCGTGAGTAGTCTGAGGTGTAGAAGGTGAACACAAGAGGGCTCAGCACACATCCTTTGGAGGAGCCAGCTCAGCGTTAGAGTGGAAGAGCAGTGGTTGCCAAATTTCACAGACTTTGGGCAGTTAAAAAGAAAGTCCATAATGCAGCGGTAGGTGGAGGAGGGAAGGCCTAAAAAGCTTCTCCGTCAGGATCTCCTTGATGATAGTGTTAAACGTGAGAGCTGAAGTCCAGAAAGAACAACCTGACACAGCCCCATTTCTCCAGGTGGCTCAGCCCAGTAAGAAGTGTGGTGTTTATTGAAGAATCAGTGGAGTGGTTTGCCCAGTAGGCAAAATGATGAGTGTCCAGTGCGATGGGTAGGGAACCTTTCATGTGCTGGAACACCAACTTCTCAAAACATTTCATGACACCGGGCGTAATGCCTGTAGTCATTGAGCCTAACCACTAAAGACTTTTTGGGGATGGGGATGATGATGGAGGTTTTGAGGTATGATGGAAAGAAAGCTCTGCAACAGAGCCTGGCTGAAGAGTGTGGTGAAGACCCTAGCCAGCTGGTCAGCACAGCCCCCAAGTACTATCTATGGTTCTGCATCCTGACTAGCCACTGATGGAGTTCAGAGTTCCCAGCACACAACCTACTTCATGCTTCTTACTTCAACCTTTGTGCGCTGCTTTCTGTTGTTGATGTGTGTGGTAAGACGGCCGTGGCCTGCCAATTTCTAAAGCGGGCAAAGAAGTTATTCTTCTCCAAAATATCACCCTTTAACAGTCACCGGTTTGGCGCCTCTGAAGTTTCTTATTTGTTGAAATTCCTGTTACTAACTCCTTGAGTCTTTTCCCCCAAGCTGCACATTTGAGTGTGATGCAACATTAAATAATGTCAAAGTCATGGCTACATTTTCTGTATTTGCATATTTTATTTATCTTGAACTAATTGTATTACATACCTGTCAACCTGTCCGTTTTTGCCGTACAAAGTACGTTTTTTATGCATTTTAAGACGAGTACGACGTACATGGAAATCTGTACGGTAAAACGCAAATTTGTCAATCGCATGCGTCTGCCGCCTGGGGATTTCCCATCATCCATCATTCCGAAAAAAAAATGAAAAATGGTGTACGATTATTTTGTACGGGAAAATACGACAGTTTGTATGGGCATGGAGCCGTGGAGGTTGAACAGGTATGGTATTATGAAAAAAATAAAGAGTTTTACTACAAAAATCAATGTCCCCACAAAAAAACAACACTTCTCAACAAGCCCTATTGCAGTTTGAGTTTTCGAATGCTTATCATTAAATTCAGTGCTTAAAGTGGATGCATATTAATTTGCATTACTTCTGAATGGTTAAAAAAACAATTGTATGACATTTTGTAAGAAAAAAAGACAAAAAAAAAACATGTACATAAACGTCTGTGTACATATTTGTTCAGAAATTCATCTGACATATCCGTAATAAAATATGGGTTTGGGTTTCCTGGCAAAATTTCTTACCTTCTTGCTAACGAGAAACCAGTTTGGTTTGTGTAGTGGTCTGAAGCCGACAGCTACTTGCTTTGAGTTCGAGTAAAGAAGCCCTCTGGTGGCCACAGATGATGCGTATTCTCCCATGGTAATACTATTCTAAAAATAGATAAGTACAATAGTTAGGGGGATCCATTTGAGCAGAATTTAAAACGAATTATTAAGTCTTATTTCAAATGCAAAATGCAGACTCAGATGTAACAATATAGCAATTAGTTTAATTATAAGATTGTATTAGAATTTATATAAATTCTGACAAATAAGATAATATTGTTCTCTATTCATCATGAGTCTTCACTCTTTATTTTTAAGATGTTACCAAAAAGGCTAACCATCCAATCAGATATGAGAAGGTCAGCGTCAGACATGTACTCGCTAGCTTTATATACGTCTTCTACATCAGAGCAGAAGTCCAGGTAGTTCTGGTGGAGATACATATTGAAGAACTCCCCAGACACATGCGAATGTTGTATAACCCACTGCAAGAAATACGAGAGAAGCGATTATTACAAAAGGTTAATTAAGACCATTTCTGTGCCTTTACGATAAATATTCATTGTTTGTACCTCTGGGTCAACCTGTAATGACTCTCGTTGATGTTGAGAAAGATGTGATGGTAAATATGGCTCAGAATTGTTTTCAGCCGCTTCAAGACCTTCAGGAGTTCCCCCTAAATTTTTACAAAATACGTTTTTGGGGGGTTACAATTCTTTTCTCATACTAATTGCTCACATTAGTTTTTATGAAGGGACTCAAGAGAAACAACGTGTACAAATTTGATATACTTTATCTCCCAAGAGCTTCGACTACGTATTTGTGGAGAACAAATCATGACCTCTAAAGGTCAGCCATTTGAAGCACTACTAACCCACTAATTAACAACCTTTTGATTTTCATTGAAATTTGACAACCTGCTTAAGGGGACACTGTGTAATATTTGACCCATAGAGGTTTGTATTGTGTGGAGCAACCGAATACAAGCGATAAAAAACACAACGAAGAATACTACAAGACTCAAAGTGACCAAACCACACAAGTTTCTTCTTAGTTTTTTACCGAGCCTTCACAGGGGTACCGTTAGCAGCAATATGGCGGCCAATCATGTTAGCTCTCTATACGTAAGCCTCATGTCATATAAATTCATTACAAATTTCTTGACCGACAAGTATATGAACCTTAATATGAACTTTGATGTGATATTTTGTGTGTTTTTGTTCATTAAAATTAGTTATTCCAATCAATATTGTATTTCTTTAATGAATTAAGTTATATTCTTACCAAGAATACACAAGGTCTACTTAATGTATTGTGTGTTGTGTGCATAAAAACATACAAAAAAATCATGAACCCTCATCTTTCCTGAGTTGTCAGTAATAGAACAGTAGTAAAATTGAGTTATAATCCTATTGCTGGTAAAAAAAGGAGAAATTGGGGGTTTTGTGGCTCAATGGTTCCGCATCAAATGATAACTGGCACTCTGGCCACAGATTTAAATCGACATCCCCTGGTGTTTTGTTGACAGGAATTAAAATGCTTAGAAAAACTTGTGAACAGTAAAAATAATAATAATAATAATAATAACTGTAATCAACTGTGGTAAGCTACTATTTAGTGTTAGCATGTGAACATTAGCCAAAGTGCGGTTAGCGGTAGCCAAAAATGTGGGAGGAGACAGAAACACAAAATTCAGAGAAAATGTCTTGTTAGTATAAGCTTGGCAGAGCTCCTGTTTTGATGGCGTTCTCCTTTTCCTTCATCTTGTGTGCAAAACAAAAAAGGATGCAACCATGTCCATCAAAAAATTCACAAAGGTGAAAGCGAGCTTTGGAGCACTTGCATCAAGTTTGACGTGAGGTCATCACAACATACAGCTTTCTGCAGCATTTTATCAGAGTTCGTTTTTTATTTTGGCCGAAATCACTAAAATTAACTTTTAGTCCTTTTCGGCCGAAAATCATTTGGTGCTGAAGATTTAGTGCAACCCAAACCTTGTGACCATAGGTGTAGGGTAGGAAGAAAAAAAATTCAGCCCAGCGCCTTCCTCAACACACTTTGATCAATACAGCAGAGCAAATGCTGCAAAAAATATACCCCCTCAATCTTCCATCTTACTCCTAATTAAGACCACAACATAATTGAACTTCCAATTGGGGCAATACCTTATCCTGGCAACCTTTTATGACAGAGGACTATTCTAGAGTCTAGAATATAAAGGTGCTGATTTTTATTAAAACATCCCAAACAAGAGTTGAAAACCTTGGCTGGAAGAAACAAAAACACGACATCCAGTGTTCATTTTACCTCTGAAAAGTGATGGGTCCCGGGTACTCGCATGCTCAAAAATCTATGGGTCCCAACAGAGATCTATGGGTCCCCAAAATTTAGTGTTATCGAGGCTGAAATTGTAAATCGGCGACAAATATATAAATAAATCTATAAATCTATATATTCATTCAGTTTTAATCATCACACTTAATTGGTAATACAAAGCAGTTATCACTTCAGATTTTTCAGTTCCCAAAAATATTGTACATTATACAAAATAATATTGCTGAAATATTAGTCTATATATTCATGCAGTTTTAATTACTTCACATTTTTCAGTTCATATATTCTTCGTGGTTTGCTGTCCCGCCACAGTTGTTAATCTTTCGTCGAATTGTTCGCTTCAAAACACGTGTTTTCCTTGCCTTCGCGGTCTTCTGAAGAATTTCTCCGCCGTTTTTCGTGCCAGAATTTTTGCCGTTGTTACCACTTTCTGTATTATGTTTCGACTTATTACCGACACTGAAGAAATTACCACTTTTTTGTTGATTTGCACCTAATACCAACTGTTTTTACGGAGGCATACTTATCTTTCACTCGACAACCACCAAAACAATGACGTCATCTCGAAGCAACAAGATCTCGTTTGCCGAGATCGGCGCGAGACCAAAACAACATAGGCGGATCTGCCTGACGAAAAGTTTGGAGTGCGGTAAATCTTTGTTAAAAAAAAAAAAGTAATCGGGTAATAATGACAATTTGGTGTCAAAAAAGTTGCGTCCCGGGGACGCACGTTGATTTGACACAATGCATCCCCAGCAAAAATGATGCGTCTAGGACGCAGGGACGCGGGCAAACGAGAACACTGGACATCTGCAAAACGCAGAGATACAACCAAAGGATTTCCCGTAGGAGATGCTGGACCGCCATCTACTAATCCACAAAACATGAAGATTTATTGGGCAAACTCCCATGGAGTCTAATGTGCCCCGTCAACAGCGTAGAGTAGGGGTCTCCAACATGGTGCTCGCGGGCACCAGGTAGCCTAAGAGCGCCTGAGTAGGCCGCAGATTAGTCCTAAAACTAGCTTACCAGTGTTGGTTCATAGTGATTTTCTAGGAAATTTGATTTTTAACTGTGTCTTTAGAAATAATGTTTTAATGGTTGACTTTGCTCATTTCAACCCTACATCTATTAATTACACTCGGGGGATAACATAAAAATAACATTGTAACAACAAGTCGCCACTTTAGAAATGCATGTCAAACTTGTAGCCCTTTGTGCTTATCAGGAACAAAGATATAGCTCTCAGGTTCAAAAAGGTTGGCAATAAAGCTGGCTAACTAGTTCACAGCTGGGAGTAAACCACAATGGTCTTTCTTAATTTGATATTTGACTTCCTGATGGAACTCTCTAGCACTCTTGAAAAGACCAGGGATCACTGGAACACACCATCTGGCCATATAATTGTTTGGTTTGAAAATTTCTCAATCAATTCAGATTTATCAATATATGCATGTAACAAAATGAGCATGTCTACATGTGTTAATTGTGGTTTTGCACTAGAGTGACATGCTAAGGATAGGAATATTCTTTTATTAGTAAATGAAGTGCAATTTTTCAAACAGACTTTGTCAGGAAAACAGAGATCATTGTTTTTTTGTCTAAATTTTGGATTGGAAATAAAAATAAATGATGAAGTTTAAATAGAATAATGACTTACTTTTGCAATGCAGAATCTTTCCCAGTGCTCTAAATAGGAATAGACAAGTATCTTTCAGTCCAACTGTTGAGTTCTCTTGATGGCTTTTTGATGGACTAGATTTGTTCCTTAATTTTGATCTTGAAACCGTCTTAGTCTGTAATATGAAAGCTTTGCTCCCTTTCACCATATAAGTTTCCTGTGAAAAGTCTGACAAAACCCAACAGTTAATTTCAGATAGTCAAGATGAGGAGGAAAGGATTGTTGATGGTGTGTGCGCATTTCACTTCTGACCTGAAAAGGTGGCAAATTGTAGACTGTAAATAGCGCTGCGAATGTCTCCTGAACTTCCTGAGCAAACCATTTCTAAGACGTTCTGATCTGGGGAATTGACCCTTCCAAAGCTCTGTGTACGGACAAAAGAGAGGTCAAAAAGCACTTGCTTAAAAAAATGAATAGAACCAACAGCGAATGAGTGTCACCTTTCCTTTCTCGTTTGTTAAAATACGAGACAAAACTTTCATCATAGCTGTTGGAGCCACTGGATTAAAACTAGAAAACAAAAACAAATGGAAAAAAACTATGATTACAGTAAATACTTACAAACTACTATAAAATTTGTAGGAATGGGAAAATAGGCAGCAATTGTAATTATAAACGGATGATGAAATAAGGAGCAACAGCAACATTTGAAAACAGTGATATACATGCAGTTAATACATCACTGTGCACAGTGTGAAGGAAAATTCTACACTGTTTGAAAACGTGCTCTTTACCCAGTGCTGTGTATTAATGAATACATCCCAACAGGTTGGTAAGAGCGCTTGTTTGGATGCATCCGTTGAGTATTCATAGTGATGTTGAGGGTTTTCTTTTTATGCATGCTGTTTTTAACGTGCACAGCACTTTGAGTTGCATTTTAATGTCGAAATGTCATACACAAATAAAATCAAATTAATGTATAGCCTGCTGGGATATATAAATAGGCATTTTAAGGAATGCATTTCATAAAAAGTCTCTAACCATCTAACTCAGTAGGGCTAGTTATTTTTTAAATTCAGGATCCTTTTACCTACGTGGTACATACATACCCGCACGCATCCAGACACCCGCACACACACTAAGACGATATCCTGATAAAAACTGCAAAGAGTAAATTAACCTGATATTACTGATATCCAGCTCCTCCATGACTTCTTTGGGAAAGAGTAATCTTGAGCAACTGTCTCCACTTGGACTATTGGATACTATGAATACCAGTGGGCATCGGCTGGCCTTCACAAAGCACCTTGATGAAATGACAGAACATGAGGAATTTATCAAAATCAAACAACGACAGCAGATATATCAGAGACAAGTATGGTCAATGGGGATTAATGTAAGCGCAATATCGTTTAAGCTTTATTTCCCATTATAACATTCATACATATTTTAAGTATATCATTATTTAGATTCCAATGACGTGTAAATACAGCTTTTACAAATATGTGAGCGCTCTAAAAGTGCTCCTGAAATATAGGCACACATCTGCACAAGTAATAATTCACTTGATCCTTAGGAATGCAGATGACTATTGAAAAGGCCATAGATTTTGTTTCATCATTATACTATTTTTAGTTCCAGTGCCAAATTTTGATGTTGCTATTGGGCCGGTCCGCAAGAGTATTGTCAGACATTAAACCGGTCTGTGGTATAGCTGACTTGCAAAGTCTTTCCAAAGTGCACAAGATTCTGAAACAAAATTACGATTAGGGCATTGTGGTAATTATTTTGGTTGTTCTGAAAAATATAAATAAACGCATGGTCACATGTGATCAAAAAGTTTGTCAATTACAATTAGTTTGAGCTGAAAAGGGGGAAACAAAATTTTCTCTACTCTAACAGATCTGGTACTGTGAATAAAACTAATTCCATAATGAGATAAGACCTAATGTATTTTCATGTGTCTAAAGGATGGGAGCCATCACACTGCGCGCCGCGATCTGGGTTTGAATCCCATTGCAATCAAGGTTCATGGTTTGTGCAGCTTTGTCACGGCCAAATTCAAGCACTTTTTAAGGACTTTTAAAGCCAATATTTCCATTTCTTCAGTACCATTAAAAGAAAAAAATCCGGTGTGAATCATATATATCTGATATTTAATCATGCAATTTTACATTTAGCGTGTGCATTTATCAAGACATATGATTTATTTTTAGACATTTATTGTTTTTAGCTGCTTCAAGACCTTCACACACACACATTATATATATATATATATATATATATATATATATATATATATATAATTTTAAGACAAATATAGGTGCAATGGCAAAGCCACCAGATATCAGTGTCTTAACCCAAAATTCAAACACTTTTTAATCTTTAAAAACACATCAAAGTTCAAGCATTTTTTGCCAGGGTTGTCGATGCAGGTTCAATAAAGTAATTTTGTCGTACAAGTTTGCCCCATTTCAGTACAATACAAAATGGTAGGCGTTTACCTATATCCATTAGCATTTTTAGCACCTTGTTTTTTTTAAGCGGAAAAAAAGCAGAAAACAGGGGTCTACACTCACCTCAGTACATCATGCAGAGCACTAGGCTTGTGGTAAAACTGATTTGGGAATTCCTGTGGAAAAATACATCACTGAATAAATTGCGAGAGGGAAACAGTTATTTTACATTAAAAACACTTCCATGTCACAAACTTTGGCCTACAAAGTACACCATTTCTTTACAGAAAGAGACAAACAGCAAAAGGCTGTTCCACATATAACCCCCCAAAACTCCAATTTCTGTCTTTCCCATTGCAATAGCAGAAGAAAATTAATTTAAAACAATACAATAATTAATTCAAAAAAGTGGGTGTAAATGATGCATGCTTTAAAAAAAAGTATTGAAATTAATATTATGTTGCTTGTATGAGCGTAACGTCTTTCTGCAGCCAAACCTCACCCTCTCGTCCACTCTTTCATTTGTAATTGGCTGCGCACGTGCAGCATACTCTAGTCTAAGTGAACCACAAGCAGCGCTAATTTCATTCAAAGCGTCTGTTAGCAAAGGAGGAAAAACAAAGTCCATCGATTTATAGAGGCTGGCAGGAATACAGACCTCATTCTTTTTATTGATCAAATAATTTACTAATCAATTATTATTATGGGCCTAAGGATGTTTAAGTTAAGTTATTGTGTGTAATATTACAGTAAAAGACAACTGAGTGTCATTAAGCAGGTTAGGGATGCACCTACCTCTACCAATATAAGGTTCATGCCGGTGAAAGATGAATCACCCATCATCTTGAGGCTTTTGTACTTGTTGGCCCTTAAGAGAAACTCATGGAATTGGACCGACTGTGAGGTAGTGGATGAGCTGGTAATATTCCTGTCTAACAGACACAATCATAACAAAATCAACATTCAAAGAATGGAATTTGCATTACATTAAGTTCCCAACGAATGGTAATCAGGTTTTTATATCATCAATATATTTGCTTGTACAGTACATATACATCATTGCCTTGAAAAAGTATTTCCACCCTTCCTGATTTATGCATTTTTTTTTCATATTTATCACTCGCAAAGGTTTCAGCTCATCAAACGAATTTTAATATTACACAGAGAAAATCCAGGGAAATACAAATGTAATTTTGAAATATTGATTCCATATATTAAGGTACAAAAAAATCAAAACATATCCGGCCCCTAGTAAAAAAAGTAATATTTACTTTAATCACCTCTCTGAATGTTGGTGTTCAAGTCCAGGCTAGGTGGGTTGGTCCACTCCTGAATTCTTAAGTCAAGTTCTTGAGACAAAACCTGGACAGTAGCAGTCTTTCCACATCCTGATGGTCCTGTTAGCAGCAATATTCCACCCTATTCCACGCATAAACATTTTGATTAAAAAAATGCTCATTTTCACTTTTAAGCTATAGCATCCTGTTTCTTTTCAATGGGTTTGAATAGTTTGGTAGCCTGTTATGCACTCACAGCCTGAAAAGCAAACTTGATTTAATTTTGCATTTTTGTTTAATTGAAAATGCTTTAGGTTCTTGGATTAATCTTCAAAATAATGTCCTTAAGATCCTACCTTTGCTGCATTTGTATGGAATTTCAGCCAATTCTCCACTTCTTCTATCTTCTTCTTGTGAACAGCTAAATCAGCCTATTCAAAAAGCCACAGTAAACATTAATATTAAACATCTGCTGAAGTTCATTATTAGATGTAGTCCGTGCAATTTAAAATTGTATAGCTCCACCCAAAAACAACGTAGTGCCCAAACTGCTTTACAACGATGCAGTCGTTCATTCACCAGTGACTACTACCAGGCAAGGCGCTGCTATTCAACTAAGAACACACTCGGATTCAGTGTCTTGCTCAAGAGCACATCAATACGGCTACAATGGCCTGGGATCAAACTAACAACCCTCGGGTTGGAAGACAGATGCACAGAGCCAGCTTAGTTTACGAGCTTTGAAAGGAAATAAACATTCATAAAATATATTTGGCTTTCCTCTCTCAAATCGTGACCAACTCTGCTTGAAATCCTCATGTCGGATTACACTAATGAACCAAAAATGAGCATCAAGATAAAAATGCTCAGTGTTACGTTTTTTTTAAAACACTCAAGATTTGTTGTCATATGCCAGTAACCTAAGCAATAAATGATCAATTAAGGTTATTAAAATCAAAAATGTGTATGTATGTATGGATACCTTAGAACATGGCATGTATCTGTCCACCCACTGTTCTTCCTGTTCCTTGAGGGCAGACTTTTTCAGTGAGTACATCGTACGAGGCTCTGAGCTGATGCGCTCTCCTTTCCTCTTGCGTGGTCCCATTTGTTCAACTCGTGAGCTCACACCTCAAGAAAGATCACATTTAAATTGACTTCAATATTGATGTTATTTTATAAAAACAAAAGTAAAATGAGCAGCGCAGTATATAGTGCGACCGATTATCTACACAAATATTTGGGATTTTGACGGATGTCGGTACCTGCATTTTTACTTATTATATCATTAGATTTAAATGCACAGGTGAAATTACTGCCTCTACTCCACGTAAAAACATGCTATAGATAAGGCACCTTGCAAAAACTAATGGCAGGAAGAACTAATAGCAGGTTTCCTTTTGTCTTTTGCGAAAAAAAATATAAAAAGCTGAAAATTGAGTCATGGTTGTTGGGTACTTCCCACTGCAAGATAATAATAGAATTAGAGTAAGATGTTATTTGTGATTTTTGCTGAACATTTTATCTGTACATGGTCATGCCCCCTGCTGATAGATATTTTGACGTTGGATTGTTGTTTGCCCTGCTAATACAGCCACAAGAATTTCATATGAACAATAAATGCCTTCTATATTTGTTATTTACAGCATTGTGAAATACTTCGGGAGGTCCAGCAGGAAACTTTATTTTGTGGTCAGTCCCTAGGACAGACCCCAACATCTTCACTCGATATGCTTCAAAAAGTGACCCGTAATATATGAGATACAAAGCAGGCCAATAAATTAGCAATAGCATTTTCAGCAATAGTCTCCATTATGTTCGACATAACCTCATTAATAACAGCGATTGGAATAGAGAGCTGGTTCTTATGTGAAGAGCACTGATTGTTATAAACTAATTTAAGTAGCAATTTAAGTACTTACCAAGCAAGCTGAGACTACTTTAGTTTACCCTGTGCATAAATATACAGATAACAATCAAGTTCGTGAGTGAAACATTTAAGTGTTAAAAAAGAAAAGGGTATGATTTCCTTCTTAAACTTTGAGGGAGAATGCCATAATTTCTTTTACGACAAGTAACGTAAACCGTAGATAGATTCGTTTACGGCAGTCTATTAACATGTGGCTTTGTTTTACTCTGTAGCCACTGCGGTCTTTGGCGTCTTTTTATCAGGTCAGTGTGGAAAATTGTAAAATTAAATATAGTTTAAAATATTTAAAAGATCATCGTGTGTGTGTGTGTTTCATGTTTGATTTCAATTTCAGGTTTCTGTGAATAGGACATGTGTGGGCGCTAACTCGCCATGAAAATGAGACGGCCAAACATCCTTTTAACAGGTACATAGCCGCTCCCATCAAATAGTTAATTTTATCCTCTGACTTTGTCAGTTCGATTAAGACACTTGAACAATTTCAAATCAATGATGCGTTTTTGTTTCATTTAGCAAGTTATCCAAGATAGAAGCATGTCTTGTACTTTACCAGGAGTTTTCGGCGTTATTGCGATTAATCGCTCGAGAATTACACCAATAAATTTTGCGCCAGTCTGATCCTACTGTGCTTTGCAGGGGAGCAAAAGCTATAGACGCTTCGGAATTCTTTCCATGTCTATTCCTCTATGTCTTAAATGGAGAAAGACGGCCGTGTTTGACAAGTCCAATGGACGAAGTTTGATGTTACCATGAACTGATTGAGTCTTTTTGAGTTCAGATATGACATTATAGACAGGTCTCCAGGAGTCTTGGCTCAAAAAGTACTGTCTGGGTCAAAGGGACCGCGCCTCTCGCTACTTACTTGGTCGGAGGTGCTAAGTGTGGGCCAACTTTGCCACAACCCAACCCAAACACATGCCAGTAATCGTTGGCATTAGATATACCTGTCCAGAGTTACGTCCTCAGTGGTGCCCTGACGACCCAAGCGATTAAACGACTTGAAAAGCGCTATATAAATGGAGACCATTTATGAATCACCCATTAATTAAGGAATCAGTGAATTTTTAACCTCTTGCAATAGAGTCTACAAAAAGGTTCAAGTTTGACACATGTGGACAGCTCCCCTGCAGACTGCAATCTTGCTACTAGGTTTAAAATTTGAACAGAAACTACAGCCTACCATAGACCAACATGTCAGTTGTCCTGTCTGGACATTAAGGAATCAATACTAACCAACAAATGGTGATTTCGCTTGACCTGGGTTCATTAGCTCTCTTGCTTTATTATTCACGACTATACGAGATGATTCTAATATATTTTAAACAACAAGTAAAAACTTGGCTCTTGATTTTTTTCACACACTCCAAATAGTGCCCCATTGCCGGAGGGCTGTGCTCTGCCCGTGAGTCATCGTGCCCATACGCAACAAGACAACTCACTGCCTTACCCACTCACTCTGTTAACAATATCTAAAGGAAGCAGAAGCAGTAGTTAATTAAAAGCATATAATAGGGGCATGCTTAAACACTGCTTAAACGTTTTAACAGCGACTGTGTAGCCTGATGTTGATGAATGTCGATTGAACACAGAATTTAAGGGCACAGATTTGAGCTAACATACATACTGTTATATGATATGAAACAATAAAAACTTTAACAAATAAAATGTTTGATTACAGTTTACAAAAATGAAGTTTAGATGTGCCATATTAGCAACACCAAGCAATTCTTATACAAGTGCATGAGCGAGGATATTTAAAGTTGGTGATACTTTTTCCACTCTCCAGTTGTCTTATTCCTTACTAGACAATTCACAATCTACTACATATCAGACAATTACAAATGATTAGAGCCACATTTACCTTTCAAAATTCCCGAGGACTTTGCCAAGTTGCCTGCCTGCAGTCAAGCACTAGCACCTCTCAGACCACAAATAGATGGAAAAAAGTGGTGCAACAAAACTATAAAGTTAAATCTAAACAAACTTTAAGTTTAACTACAACCAATATGCACATTTTAGGGTTAATGCTGTGATTCACTGCCTTTATTTTATCTTTAAAATTATCTTTTTATTCTACACCAAATGTGGATGTTTCTCTGCTCATTGGACATGAATAAATTTCACCTCTAGAATATGCCATGGTCACTCTTTTACAACATCACTCTTTAACGAGGGTGAGTTGTAAAATAGCGTTTGTGAAACTTGATATTATTTTTTAGGCAAGTGATTATTTAGTACATCATTTAGTTAAGTTTACCATGGCTTGGGGAAATTAACACCTTGGAACAGAGTAATAAGTGTTGTCTATTTTGACCTAAAGGTACACCTGGCGTTGGCAAAACAACTCTGGGGAAGGAGCTTGCTCAGCGGACCGGGCTTGCCTATGTCAATATAGGTGATCTGGCTAAAGAAGGTACAAAAAGACTTAACTTGTAATGGAATTCCAAAGACTACAACTTAAAGGATTGTTTTGTTTAAGGGAAAGTGTGCGTTACATAGTTCCAAGTAGTGGTAAATAAACTTAATTCTTTTAAGGAAAATATTGATACAAAACAAAACAAGATAACCTGAATTTTCATGTAAATTAAGGATCGACTGGTATGGCTTTTTCAAGGCCGATACAAATTCTAAGCTTTAAGAAAAAGCCAATAACCAATATTTGGAGCTGATATTAATTTGCTGTGAAAGTTAAAACATTGGTGTAGTGAATTTTCAATAATGCTAAAAGAAACAAATAATTGTTTTTATAAATTCAAATAAAACCTAAATAGCTCCCCAACATTTTTTACAGTGAATAAATTAGAATTTCAACACAACTAACATATTTTTTTTTCTTATTAACCAAAAACTCACAGTTGCAGGGAAGGAGATTTGGATTAGCAGTAACTTGAAAAAGGTACGTTAACACTTAATTAGCTCCCTGAAACATTTTACTGGAAATAAATTAGAATGTAAACACCAGTAATGTGACTAATCTTTCACTTACAGAAAAACTAATATTGCAGGCAATAAAATGAGAATTAGCAGAAACCTGTATAAAGTTACTTAACTTCAGTAGCTCCGATTATTTTTTCCATTAAATAAATAAATTAAAATGTTAATACAACCAAAATGACATAAATAACTTTAAACTAAAACTACAACAAAAGTTCAACAGAACTCGCAAATTAAAGTGTGGGCACTCCTGTTTAGAGCCTGATTGACGAACTAATGTTATGAGAACAGCCAATCACTCAGCCTTCCACTTTAGTGTGACTTTTATGCTCTCTCTCAATCACAAACGCACACACTTGATTGACAACTAATGTTATGATAAGAGCTAATATATCAGTCGGCAATGTTCTTGATTCACACTTCACAGGCATGTTGGCACGAGCTAGCAGAGCTGCCACTCTAACTTTATTCTTCCTCCTGTAGTCGCTCTGCCCCCAGTCGCTTAGCCATTCAGAAG
The DNA here is from genome assembly GCF_059441175.1 of Urocampus carinirostris. Taxonomy (NCBI): domain Eukaryota; kingdom Metazoa; phylum Chordata; class Actinopteri; order Syngnathiformes; family Syngnathidae; genus Urocampus; species Urocampus carinirostris. The sequence goes on along the minus strand of NC_142353.1, from coordinate 23,596,672 downwards.
GCGTGGGGTGGGTATCGTCCGAAGAGAGAGAGGAGCAGGAGAGAGTGAGAGCAAGGCTCTGCTAATTTACCCAGTTTTAAATATAATTAACGGCCCGTCATATAAATAAAAATGCCTATACCATTATCTGTCAAAATCCAAATATTAGTGCCGTTAATCAGCCTGCCCGATAACTGGTCGACATATAATATGAATGTACATTTTCTAAATACTCGTATGTTGAGAATTTGGCGTTTATTTTACACAACATGACACTCACACATAGGGGGCCGACACATGTTACCCATGTTTCTGCTACTGGCACCCATAACAAATAACCCGTGCTGGTAAACAAAGGAAGTAAAATTGTAAAGTTTGATCAATTTGAGTCTCTAGTTTGTATTTTTCCTTGTGCCTTTTAACCATTGTTTTTGGTTGCAGTGCACAATGCAGTGGTCAAATAACACACACTGTCCCTTTAAATAAAATAATGTTCTTGTTTTAGTTTCAGTCACATGAATTTTCCACATATTCTCGTTTTGAATGTAGATAATTAAATGCACTTTTTGTAGGAGATCTTTACGATGGATACGATGATGAGTACCAGTGTCCTATTTTGGATGAAGATAGGGTGAGTAATGGATTGATTTACTTTGATTCAACATGGATAACAAACCTTTGTTGAACGTATGATGTATAGCCTCTCCACTGTTGTTCTGCATGTCTCAAATTGGAGTGCTCTGTGCCTGCCATTTTTTACCAATTTGTCTTTATTTAGGGATATGGAAAATAAGGTTGTGTGGGTTCACAAGCATTGTACCCACCAAATGACAATTACTTGCAATTTTAGAATAAATTGTTGCTGTTTGTGTGATTCACGTCGGACTTCTTCTTGAAATCGTATTGGAGAAATGGGAAAATTGCTTTTCAAAGTCTTTAAAAAGTGCTGAAAAATGTCCATGAAAAAGGTTTATCTGTAATCCTGTAGGTGGTGGATGAGCTAGATGAAAAGATGACAAATGGAGGTGTGATTGTCGACTACCATGGATGTGACCTTTTTCCTGAACGCTGGTTTCACATTGTCTTCGTTCTCAGAACAGACAATACTCATCTCTACACGCGGCTAGAAAACAGGTAACCTTCAGTTTGCGAAGACTTACCAACTTTCATTCAAAGACTGTGATCTGATCGCTTTGCTGTATTAAGCAAGTTACATCTCTTGTGGGAGTACTTGCTCATTTATCATCTATGGCTGAATGCAGAAATATATACCTATACAAAAACTCCATTTGACACCTGACTTACTGCCTGCCTCATGGAATTTCTCTAGCTTCCTAAAAGTCCTTATGCTGTGCCTTAAGGGTATAGAAAACTTAGACTGCCACCGCTGATCTGCTCTGGACACATCCGTTCTGTAAACATTGTGCTTTTAAATGCCAACAGTAGTGTTTTCCATTTGTAAAATTGTGTATACGGACGCCCATCAGCATCTAATCATCTATATGAACTAGCTGCGAGAAGCCTGATCCCATTTTCGTGCTGAGACGCTGAAATTTGGCAAGCTGACTTGCGCAGACATGAAAACAAACAGTTTAGCTTTTACTACTTTGACTGCAGAGAGAACTGCAGAAGAGCGACATATAATACGCAAGGTGAGCCACGCTAAAACAAAATCCCCCAGGTTGGAGTGTCAGAGTGCCAGCCGCTGTTAATCAACCAGAAACATGCCAACATTATCTTAAAGTGTGTGATTCAACGGAGGCGGCACCGTCCAATGTTGTTTTACCTGAATTCATAAGTGAGTGGATGTGCTGTTTTCAAATCTATAACAATTGCGATCACCAGGACATGAGGCATGGTCTTTTCGACTGTTCTTTGTTATTACCCGTACTTCGCTGGTTTGTCACTGGGGATTTGATACAAAAGTTTGCACTGAGATGAAATGTATGTCACTAGGGTGTCTTGTCAGAAATTAAATCGGAAGTTAAATAGTTCCAACTTCATTCAATGATGCAAACAAATTTGAATTCTGAAACTCATTTAAAGGTTTTCATCGATGAAATAAAGAGGCAAAAGATTTTTTAAGCTCAGGTACTTAAGTATCATTGAAATTAAAGTAGTGTTTGCGTTCTTTTTTGTGACTTTGTAGTTTGCATGTGTACACCTGAGTTAAATCAACCTATTCAATTATTGCTTTGTATGTAATTGTAAAGTACAAGTTCACACTTTAGTGAAGGAAAAATTGTTAACCAAAAATAATTTAGAAATAGTTTCACAATCGATTGCTGGGTAAACACGGAATACCACCTTTATTGGTCACCTATGCCTTATAGTAAGGTTTATTTACATACAGACTATATTTTTCATGTACAAAAGTAATAGATGCGGCTTTAATGATATGCACCATATAGTCCGTTTTTTACTGTTAATATAAAGTTAATTCCATTTCCAATCCCATCTTCTGTAAGCTCATGTTGCATATATCGATTTTAAATGCATTTATTGATGTTTTTCTTGGTGATTTTGAAATGTCTGAGTAAATTTGAACGCTTTCCGAATGCGTGTGATATCAGTGTTGTTTGGACTGAAATACAATTTTCTTAGCATCATCATTAATGTCTTTGTTTAATAGGATTTCCAGTTGGCATTTTGCTGTCCGTAGTCATCAGGACAGATCAAGTAATTTATAATATGCTGTATCTCTGTGAACTTCAAAATACAGGCCCCCTCCGGCTATTGCATTGTAGTTCATTGACATCTTTTGTGTTGGGTCGTCTTTTATTTTGAAGTGTTTATTTCTATTCAAGTTCATTTTTGATGTGCAATTAACTTGCTTACCTCACAGATAACAGCCACTGGTAAAAAATCCAAAGTTTCAGGGGTCCCAGGGTTGGCATGTACCATTACCTCGGCCTCCCCTCCTGTTTCTAGATGCATTAATGAGTATTAATTTAAGCTATAAAGCGATTTTTTTTTTCATTTGTGACCTAACCTTTTGTTATTCTGTCATTTTGATACTTGACAGGGGTTACGTGGGAAAGAAGCTGCAGGACAATGTGCAGTGTGAAATCTTTCAGACCATCTATGAAGAGGCTATTGATGCTTACAAAGAGGAAATAGTCCACCAGCTACCCAGCAACACACCGGAAGACCTGGAAAGCAACTTGGAACAGATAGTACAGTGGACAAACGAATGGATAAAAGATAACAATTAGGAGAAGTAAAGATGCTTACAGGACCATCGGATGTCAGATAATTTGAACCCGTTTTAAGTTCCTTCCTAGATCTAGTATTGTCATCATGAAAATGTATATACAGTAATCTATGTCTGTGGATTCACAATCAGTGGCTGTCAGAGAATGCATGCAGCTTCAAATCTTGTTTAGACACGTATGTAGCCCCTTTCCCATGCTGCCCCTCCCCCTTTCTGGCATGTCAATCACAAGGTTTCAGTTTGGAGTGGTAGTCAGTGCGTGGAAAGCAATTACAGAAGCAGGGGAGTAAGAAAGAACTGGGGCAACTTGATTTTTTTTTTTACATATGCAAAGGAAATACAGATCATCTATTGGGTTAATACAAGTTACTATTTTATATATACATAGAAGATGGAGCCTTGATTCATTGGACCATATATGGTTGACTCAGTACGTGGAATTCCCTCTGCCTCCTATGAAGGTCCATCCTGTGTTCCACATCTCCCTGTGCAAGCCTGTTAAGTTCAGCCCGCTGGCTTTTTCCCCCCACTCTTGGACGTGACCTGATGCATAAAGTCAGGGAAATTCTGGACTGTCGGCGCAGACCGGGGTGTGTAGTACTTGGTGGACTGAGAAGGTTACAAAACCAAAGAGTGCCGGTGGGTACCTGGCTCCTGAATCCTTCTCATCTCTGAGCATTCCATGCACCAATCCGTCAAAACCAGGGATTGGATTAAGACTGGATACCTCGGTAAAATGTAAGGAAAAAGATGATGGAGGCCCATCTGATTTTTCTCATGTAAGAATAAATATACCTTCTGTTATCTCTATGCATGTTGTATTTAATTTTGTATTTGTCTATTGATGGAACATATACCGTATTTTCCACACTTTAAGGTGCAAAACATTTGCAATAGGAATCAAACACGGATCGCGTCGTTGAGGGAACCGGCACTTTACCACTAGATGACCAGTGATAAAGATGACAAATGAAAAGGCAGTATACCATATCTCATTATCACCCTAACCTTTAAATAGCATCTGTTTAATAAGTATACGTATGTACAAGAGCTTGTAAAGCATCTTGTTGAAAGACTTTGTTTTCTGTTTCTGTCATAATGTTATTGGCAAACAGGTGATGAAGTGGAGACAGTTTAACCTATTAGAATTACCTAAGCAAATCAGTGTTTCTGGCCCCGATACAAAAAATCGTGTGATAATGAGATCAGCTCTAATGCCTTTTTGGATGCCATCTGGGAGAGTGCCAACACCCTTACCGCCACAAACTGGATTTGAATCCTGTTGCACACAATTTATTGCCATTTGGGCCAGCAATCATTATTCAAGTCAAGTCATTTTTATTTGTATAGCCCTTAATCACAGAGTCATTGAATTATTAATCTGCCCAAATACAGAAGTATACTGTATTTATAATCTTGTCCACTGTATTCTGTAGTGAACTCTATATAGAATATATAATGAGCACCAGGTAATAAAGCGCACTAACATTTCAGGTCAATTTTGAGTTTTGATGTGCTTATAGACTGGAAATTATACAGGGATGTGATTTTTCCGCTAATTCGCGGAATTCCGCTTTTTTTATCTCCAAAAATAAAATTTTAAAATTTCCGGTGTTTTAATTGGTAAAAAAAAAACGATTTCGTCTCGACAGCATGCCATTTGAGTGTTTCCGTAACTGAAATGAAACGTACTTGCGATTGGTTGAAGTCTCGTGTTGACCAATAAACGCGCTTGTTATAGGAGTGTGCCATTGTTCATTTCTCACACGTTTTTGCCGGGTGTTTAAAGAAAGATGTCCGTGATCGAACGCAAAGATGCTCCGCGAGCTAAAGAAATTGATAAGATTGTAAAAAACAAGTTTCGATGGGACTGGTTGGAGAAGGAATTATCTACGAATGTTGGAAAGAAGACTGTGACGAATTTGTTCAATGACTTTATTCGGAAGATCGATCGTGCCGGGAAAGCACTTTGCATTTGGTGTCATGATACCATCGACTATGGTGGGAGAGGTTTCAAAGCTCTTGAAAGTCACGCAAAGAGCAAAAAACACGTGAAAGAACTCCAGTCAAGAACGACAAATTATTCCATCGCTGGAAGTTTCGGTGCCCAAACGAAAACTCCAAAACTTTACGGCCTCCATCCCTTATTGACATCACAATCGGAAGCGGTAATAAAGAGACGTGATCCACCCCAACAACCTGTACCAGTTGCTGATAGAGTCGTGAATTTTGAGGTAGGTGGTAAACTTTTCAAATTTATTTGACAGTTTTCCCATTTTTTTCGAAAATATTATAACGTAATAAAAATGGCCATAAATATTTAACAATTACAATAATAGATTTTCATGTGTACATTACACCAACACTTTACTGTAGGGCCTATACTTATTGTACTTTCATTTATCAAATACTTGGATACGCTGCTATTAAAGAAATAAATTATTACATTTAAAATATGATTTAGGAAATTTAAAAATTTTAATGTGACTGATTTTGAGTTGACTTAAACTGTAATTTTATATGGGATAGTTCAATATACATTGAAAATTTATGCTGTTGTCTTGTCTATTTCTTTGTCATCTGAGTGCATTGAAAGTACTTAAAAAAACCCATGAGCTCCGGGGGGGGGCTTCGCCCCACTTTTCCCCCCACCAGGGCACTGCCCTGGTCCTACCTGGTTTCCCCCCCCCCCCCCCCCCCCAGCTAGCAATCATCACCCCCCCCCCCCCGCTAATTTTCAGATAATTTCACTTTGGTCAAATCACATCCCTGATTATAGTACTTAGATTAGTTTTTGAAAAGAATGAAACCAAATTAATAAACACAACTATTACACCAAAGATGTTTCTGTACAAAAATAATACAACATAAACATAACCAACTGCACCTAAAGTAACGGCTTACTTTAGGCTTTATTATTTAAAACGGTAGTTGGCGCCCTTCCGGACGCTTTTTTCCCCCCCCTCTCTTGTAATTGGTCAATATGCATTTTTTACCGTGTTGTTGACTCTAAACGTATTTAGTATATAATAATAATAATAATAATATGAAGGGTTACAATCATTTGTTTTGTTTTTAAGAATTGTAAATATCTCAAATTAGTGTTTGTTAGGGATAATATTTCTAATGTTAAGCTTTAAAAATAATTCTTGTATTATGTAGTTTATTTGTTGCTGCACTGAACAGTCATTATTTGTAATTTACATTTTTTTGTGTCACACAGGGATTCGATTTTGCTTGACTTTAAAGTTCTTCGTTATAAAAAGGTTCGCTGTAAGGTGAAAACAATTGTTATTCTAATTTACTAGAATAATAGATTTTTAACACCCCAATTAAGGGACCCCAACAACCCAGCATTTTTCTTCTCTTCTTGCTTTTTTTCCTGTTGTCTCTTGTTATTTTCCCTACATTTTTAATTGTTTTTCCTTACCTTTTTCTTATTTTTTCCTAGCTTTTTTCTGTCTCAGCTCTGTTTCCTCTCTTTAACTTTTTTATTTTCTCTTTTTCCTCCTAGCATTTTACTTTTTTCCTCTTCCTTTTCTCGTTTTTTTCTTTTAAATTTTTCTTTTATGTATTATAGTCTTTTTTGTTCCTTTATTTCCCCCTTCTAAATAATTTCATGCCAAACGACTTGAATACCAAAATATGTGGTAATGCATGGGTAGAGGCAATAAAAGCAATCGGATGAGCCGTTTTGGAGCCCAAAGAGTCGGTTTTCTGAAAAAGAGTCGATATTCTCATCATTATAGCCTACAGATTCGTTCAATGAGTTTGGTTAGTTAGCGTGGCACAAGAGGAGAGAGTCTGGGAGGAGTCTAAGCCGGGTAATAATGTAACAGCCAGGCTTTGTTTTGGCTCCGCCTTTAGCGGCTAGAGGGACTGCTAAATACTACTTGAACATCCGAAATATCTTTCTAAAGAAGCATTGCTCGAAAAGCAAAAGAACATTTTATATTTCTGGGTAATGCTTTCTTGATAGAAAAGTTACATGATGTCGACCGTGTTTGATTTTACTGCGATTTCTGTGACTGGCAAATTTCCATCAAGATGTATATTCATTTAAACGCGAAGATATACTTTACGGCGTGTCAAAACGGATTTGCCACTCAACTTTGAAATTCCTCACCATGTTAAACAAGGTATAGTGTAACTTCTTATACTTTTTGTATTTTCCCCTAAGGCAGTCTGCTTTTCTCTGCCCAAATCAGCCATGTGATAATCAAACTCAACAACTCCGTGGAGACTGTTGTCCTCGTACATATGGAAAAAAGATTTTATTGTCATAATGTTTTCGGTTTCAACAACCAAAACGTTTCTTTCCTCACATGATTCAGTGAGAATAAATTGGCTTGATGTTCATTGTGGGATAGTCGCTCAATTTTAGAGACTGTCCACAAAGTTCCAAATCCGGCGTGACGTGTGCGGGAAAAATATTCTCCATCGCAAAACCTAAACAACAGATGTTTTTTTCATTTATTATTTCAAATTCTGGTGGCTGTAGTTGCAGATCAATCAATCCCAGTAACTGCTAAAGGTCCAAACGTTACAATATCTGTCAGCAGGGGGGAAAGCAACCATTAACCGTGAAACTTATTCCCCCGAAAAAAAGTAAAAAAAAATAAATTGCGGGTGAAAACTTATCTCGGCATTTAGGGATGGGCGCCACCAGGCTGTACTTGCTCGAGACGCACCACAGGAATTTGTTCCCCTATCACCTTTGTGGTTAAGATATCCATCCAACTAACCAATTGCTGGTGGATACAATTTAGACTCGTCTTTATTGTCGTTGATAACAATATACTGAACATTGTGTGCAGCGAGATTAGACGGGAGACCCCAGGATACAGGGCACAAATAAAAGAATCAGATTAAAGGACCATTCTGTAATATTAGACCCCCTAGATGTCGCTGCATTGTGTTGTGAAACCTAAAACGATTGCCACAAAACCCAGGGAAGGCTTTTTTATTTTCGTTTTTTTAAGGAATTAATGAATGGCTTTTATTGTCATTATAAGAGTTCTATATAACAAGATAAAAGGCTAATATTTTCTGTGCAAACACTACAAATTAAAAAGATAAACGTGCAAAAGGATAACAAAAATATATTCAGGATACATAATAAATATGTGCATGTTCTTTGTGGAGGTTTTACATAACATTATGCTCATAAACGCTGTAGATAGTTCAGGTCAGTAATGGCTTTTGGGCAGAAGCTGGTCATCATTCTGTTCTTGCTCTGATGCACCTGTAGCGCCTTCCAGAGGGCAGCAGCTCAAATAGTCGGGCACTGGGATGTATCCTGTTCTTAATGAGGTTTTGGCTATCAAGTGGAGTAGATGTCCATCAGGGAGGGAAGGGGGCAGGCAATGATGCGCTGTGCTGCTTTCACTGTCTTCTAAAGCTTCTCTGTCCATCTCATTGCAGCTCACGTACCAGGTGGAAACACAGTAGGTCAGCAGGTTCTCCATTAGTGGTGGAAGCCCTTCAGCAGCTTCCTGTCTAGGTTTTATCCTTCTTAGTACTCTCAGAAGGTGTAGATGCTGCTGAAGGTTCATTTATGATGGCTGTGTCTTCTTTTGCCCAGCCTTTCACAAAGTTATTAGGGGCAAAATGGGAGAAAAATGTTAGCAGCCTATGGGTGAGGCTCATGTTTTGTAAAATAGACTTACGAGAAATAAATGCACGTTCATACCATAGTTCACGTATTATTGCTTATTATTCAAATCTATATTGATTTTTTTTCTAGAATAATGTTTTTTGTTTGTTTTTTTTTTTCAAATATGAGGCACTTTATCATACACACTGTCCCTTTAAATAAAAAACAAGATATGAATAATTTCAGGATAAGTAGGCAAAATGTTTTCAAGGTAGTGCTTGGAGACTGGCCCAAGTTGTAAATATGACTTCACCTAGTCATGTTGCTGTTATTTGATTCACACACCTCTTAGGGCGGATCTGCTTTTGTAAGCTAGGAGATTTAACAAAAAAAAAGGGCTCAGGGGAAGAATTTCACATCTGAAAGCGTTCTGACCATTTTCTCAACCGCATTAAGCTTTCTTATTCCACTTTCATTTCGAAAGAAATGTCTCACCTCTTCTTTACACTTCACACCAACCATATTGAATAGATAAACTAGCTATTAAACAATAAAAATATCGACGTTCTTAGCGCGTTGGAGATGCAATACAGTATGTTTACACCCAACTATGAAGAGGAAGCCGGATTTCTTCTTCAGGGGTAGATGCTGGGTGACCTCTCACAGCGCCACCACACGCCGGTAGCGGCGGAAATAAGTACTACTGTACTGTCCTGTACTACAAAAAAGGTGCACACAATACAAAATCTAACTTACAGCAAGGTCCGGATATTTTTCGACATCCCGAGAAAAATGTTCCTATCTAAGGTTTTACGTAAGTGGAATGGTCGTAAGTAGGGGAGCGTCTGTATATTTGTTTAACAATTTTCAGGCAACAAATTGGAAGTGCTTTCCGTAAACAATAAGAAAATCCAATACCCCTGTTTTCCCCACTCTACAACCCTGAACACAAAATACACAGACCAACATAATGGCAAGGCACTGAGAAAACAATTTGACGAAAGGGACCTCAAGGAGCCTCATCCACACGGCTAGGGGTTGCATCAGAAATGATTTTAAAGCTGTTGTTTTGTCCTTGCTCCAATAATGTGCTCCAGTCCTGCATTTCATGTATTGTGCTCATATGTTTCTTGCCAGAAGCATGGACTTTTTTGAATGGATACAACTCTGGCATTTCCGCCATGGAAACTGAAAATAAAAAGGAAAATTTCGGGAGTAATCAACCAATATACATGAGGACTGTCTAAAAGTCTAAAAAGTAGGCCTGAGTTAGCGTGTATAATATATGTTTTTTTTGCGACATCAAAATGGCATAAAGAGCAATGCGCACAATCAATCTGACCATTCAAATGCATATACATGCATGAGTTAATTGAAAATGACAGGACTAATGCAAAAATGTCAATAAGACTTCTCTTGTTCAGAATAAGACCATATTGAGTGTGGGCTTACCCTACTTTCCATAACCGGAATACTACTATTGCAGGGGTCAGGAACCTATGGCTCTTATTTTGAGCTCTATGGCTTGGAGAGACCAAATCTATCCCATGTAAACCTTCTCCGAGTCATTCCATTTGAAGCTGAAACGACAATCCGAATTATTACTGTATTGTCTGGCATATATAAGGCGCGTTTTTTACTACACTTATCAGTCAGGGTGTCAGACCAAAAAAGCTCATTTTGGATGTGCATCGCTAAGGAATCTTTTATGTGGAAGCTCATTAAATAACCCATGTTCACTGTTGAGCCACCTTATTCTGCACAGCCACAGAACAAACTGTAACTAGGCTAAAACACGAGAAGAGCACCCAAAGCAATTTGATTGAGTGAGCGGTAGGGATGGGTGGAGCTATGAAAAGACCGCAAGCACTCCCTCCTGTCTCTCGCCCGGCGCCGTCTGTGCCGAAGGTAAATACGTCGGGTTCCTCGTTAGCAGAATTTTGTGACGTATATACAAAAGAACTCTGCTTGCACCTTGTTTTGAAATCCTTATTGTTTTAAAATCAAGGCCAAAATGAGCCTCAAAGATCTTAAGTAATAAAAGGAGGGAGACAAGTTTAAAGTGGTATATTTGGGACTCTGGCATTATTCTTATTTCATAAATTGTATCAAAACTTTAAATGTCATACAGTGAAAATTAAAAATGCTGAATGATAGGCTTTTGTCTGAAAAGCGGGTTTAGCAGCTTTGTTGAACTCAAAATATATGGTGTGGCTCCCCACCCCCCCCCCCCCCCCCCCCCCCCCAAAATCAAAATAATTTGCTACAATGGCTCATTTAGTCAAAAAGGTTCCCGACCCCTGCACTATTGCCTAAATGTAGTGATCACAAATCGGACCCATACACACTAGAGCAATAGTTCTCAATTTGTCTGACTTCAGGACCTACCAACCCACGCTAATTACAAGCAGTCACCCAAATTCAGAAAAACATTCTGAAATGAATTGAATGAAAATACTTTGCAGCTTGAACCAGAAATAGTATAATATATCCATTTATTTATATATATATATATATATATATATATATATATATATATATATATATTAAAAACGGCAAAATGACCAGCAAAACAAAAATGACATTAAGTAGTAAAATTCCCTTCAAAGATAGTACAGTATGTATATTATTTAGTGTCTTCGTTTATTAAAATAAACAATATTTATTTAAATAAGATGAAAAATGTTTCTTTTTCATACAAACATGCCATTTTTAAAATACTCCCAAGTTGAGAAATTTGTATTTATCAGCTATAACATGAGCATCAACTCGTCGGAGCTTACATAATTGTTGGCCATCCTTTGCTACGGATACCTGAAAAAAAACAACAGGCTCGCGAAAGTCTTGTCAAAAAATGAAAAGACCTGAGTATTTTGTCACTACGTTATGTTCGGATCACACAAAAGGAGCTTTTGTTTAATCTTAGGCCATATGGTCAGTGGTCACAATAGCAGGGGGAGGGGACAATAGGATTTAATGAGAAATATAGGTCAATTTGAAACATGAAACAGAGACTGGTTAAAACTATCTTATAGCCACAACTAAGCCACAACTTTTCGCATGAAATAAACTAGCCATTCAAACGGGCATTTTAAACTTATTTTGTATTTGCAATGGTAGCACAGTGGATGACTGCTGAGCACGTCTGCCTCAGGGTTCAGCGGTCCCAAGTTCATACCAGTTACCAGCCTCCGTGTGGGGGGGTTTGCATGTTCTCCCCGAGCCTGCTTGGGTTTTGCAGACACTCCTGTCCCTCCCTTAAAATATGTATGACAGGTGTTTATGTATCCCAAATTTCCTTAGGATTGAATGTGTGAGTGAATAAATGTCTGTCTCTGTGCACCCCGTTGTGGTTGTCTCCTTACCCACTGCCCCCGTAGGTATAAAATGATATTTAGTATTTGTAATGGAATATATGGTTTTAAATGGTTTCTTATCAATAGTACTGACTGAAAAATAGCAACTACAGTTGTTCAGTTTGATAGAAAGACTATGTCTGTGTAAAAAGAAGATGCTGCTGTTGCATAGACTGGGTTACATTTTATAATTTTAATAACACGAATCCCTCACTGCCCTTAGAGCAGGGGCCTCAAACTCAATTTACACTGGGGCCACCGGAGCTAAGGCCTCGGTGAGGTTCTGGCAAATCAGCTTTTCCACATAATAGCTCCGATAGAAACATTCCGCTGTCCTCAAATATAGTTTTTCCTACATAGGATTTCTTTCCCCCTGTGTTTCTGACTTTCTAACTATCTATCTGTCTTTCTGCCCGTCTGTCTTTCTGTTCGTCTGTCCGTCCATACGTCCATACGTCTTTTCTTTCTTAGTCCTAATGTCGTGTTTTCATAAATCTCTTCTTGTCTATTCAAAAAACATGAGCTGCTAAAATCGCACAAAAAAAAACATAAAACATAGAAATTGTAATGTTGCCTACCTTCACATAATAGATAAATAGATAGATAGATAGATACGTTATTCATCCCCGCAGGGAAATTCACACTTCCAGCAGCATCCCTGCGCTGGAGAACAAAACAATAATAAAGCAAAAAGAATACAATACACAAATAGCCAATGTAACGTGTTGATACCCAATGTAGCGTGTTATATAGAGTATCTAGTGCTACACAGAATACACACTGCAATAAATATACGGTAATATGCAATGTGGGGGGTGTGGTTTAATGTGGGCCTTTACTCCGCCGGGTGGAGTTAAAGAGCCTCATGGCATGAGGAAGAAAAGATCTCCTCAGTCTGTCCGTGGTATAAGACTGTGACAGCTGAAGCTGCTCTTCTGTCTGGAGATAATGCTGTGTAGGGAATGTGATGAATATGATAATGACTATGTACGAGGATTTTCAGCTGTTCTCCTGATGAAACTGTCTAAAAACTGATAGAAAATGACTGTATTATATATAAATCGTCTGTGCAAGTTGTTGGGATATTGTTACTAAAAGTAGACTTTAATATACTACTGTAAGACCTTCTGCGTAACGCGTACCCAAGCTTTGCGTTATGATTTTTAGGGTGAAAAAATGCGTGTTATATACAATTAATTATTTATTATGATTGTTGAGATTACCATTAATGTTTATTATGTTCATGTTTAAAGGTCTATTTTGCATTTACAAGAATCCGTTTTTTGCTTGTTATTTATCAATAAATGCTTGCAATGAAGAAATGCATTGCTGTGCCCAGACCATGAACTCATGGGGATATCATCCCAGTGGAAATCAAACTGTTAACACATGGAAAACTGTTACGAGCATTAAGGTTTTTCTATTTTGTAATCGCTTTTTAACCACTGTATTTATGTCCACCCATGGTGGTGCAGGAATCCCGACCATGTTGATCCTCCATGATTTCACCACCTTTAAAGGTCGGTCTACTTGTTGCCTGGAGGGGGATGTTCGCCACCAGGATATACTTGCCCAATACACACCACAGGAAATGGTGCCCCTACGACCCTAGTGGTTACACTTCATATAACCTAGCAGTCTGTACATTTCTAGTACTTGTTTGGATAAATGCCACAAATTTTAAAATAATACATACGAAACAAACAGAAAACATGTCGCAGCAAACAACTAGCAATTTTTTTTTTTATCAGCAGTTATGAAAATGTGAATTAAATATAAAAACATAATCTAAAAAGTAAACAGTGTTGGTAAAATGTTGTTAACAATGGCAACAACATTACACTGCACTTAGGATATATGTAATTTTAAAACCATTCTCGATGAGAGGAGACGCTGACTGCAGTGTACTTGAATATTATAGACAGATGAGACCACAGACTTCAACTCTTTATATGAGGCCAGGGCTCTACATCATAATTATAATGTGGTTTGTTGGGAACATACGTTTTTATCTCTAGTTGGTAAATACGTGGCCTACTTTCTGTAGTTAGGTTTGTGTAAACATTCAGCCGAGAAATGAAATGAAATGATCTGCATTTATATAGCGCTTTTCAAGTCAATGACTTCCCAAAGCGCTTTACATTGTGCTTCACATTTCCCAATAGCGGCCGTGATCTGTGCAGCCATGTAAGGCGCTAACCTGCTTATTGGGGGTATTGGGGATTCAGTGTCTTACCCAAGGACACTTCGGCATGTAACACGGACAAGCCGGGATTCGAACTGGGATCCCTTAATCCTAAAACGATCGCTCTACCTCCTGAGCTACTGCCGCCCCAAATCACATTCCATATCCAGACTGTTTATTGCAAACGACTAAACTCTTTAATTACTCTGATTAATAACTAATGTCACATCACAGTTTCTGTTGATGAGTCATTTGATTAATATATTTGGACTTTCTTTAAAGATTTTGTCATACTTCTTACATATCTTTCTGTCGTTTTCGTCAGATAGTGCACACGCATTGACCGAAACTAATCTTAGCTCTAAGTTGTAGAAGTGCTCCAGGCATTGTTTAGAGGGGAGTTGTGGTTTTTTTTACTTTAACGATTCCAGGCCCTGCTTTTGTACTCAATATAAATTTAGTGCAAGTGCAGTCTAGTTATGTGCACGGGTGGAGTTTTATTTTTGGGGTATCTTGGTTGACGAGTGACTGTGGCCAAATGAAATGGCTCCCTTTATTCACACTAAAATTACAGTGGTCAAAGCCTTCTTGTGATTGCGGAAGCAGATTGGCTCACTAAGCTCGGAAAACTAGATTATCATGGACTAGGTCGAGTGCTAAATCTCTCCTTTTGGATATTGCATAAAGGTTTAGTAAGGTGCGGACACAAATTATTTGGACCCAAATTTGGGCAAAAAATAACTGAGGTGGCTTAAGGTTTTGTACACAGTATTGGCAACATGAATCACACTTAAAATGACAAGTGCATGAGTATGATTCCCAAACACATAAGTCAGGACTGTTTTGTTGACATCAAAAAGTGCTACAATGCTAGAGCATTGAAACTGCGATACCGCAGAAGAGCCATCAACATTAGACTCTTCTCACCCTGACCACCACCTCTTTGTCCTGTTGCCCTCTGGAAGACAATGCTTAGTTTGACCTGAGAAAATGTGAAACAACATTTTGTACCGATTTTTAATTGAAAATAAGGGAGCGCATTGTACATGTGTGCACGATCTACTTGAGTAAATACAGTTATCATCTTATTTCTGTGTGCATTTACATGGCTTTACATAACCTGCAATTTATGTTCCTAATTGGACTATTGCCTGCATGGAGGCATGTAAAAGTGTCTGATTAGTAATGATTCGATAAATGTTCTCTCTTTTAGGGATTTGTGAGATGCTGACAACTTTCCACAAGATCTGCACAAGCACCCAGACAATCTTCAGCAATATGGAATCGACAAATTTGATTTTTTAAAGATGTTTTTCTATTTATAATTACCGGCACTGCTGTTGGTGTCATCCTAAGGTTTTGCGAATTGATTCAAGGACATCAGGATAAATTGATTGCTTGGGCCTGCTTGGACATTTGGCAGCATCAACCTTGCTGTTGGTGGAAACATCTCAACTGGACTAGGATGCCAGAATGCCCATATGCCAAGACAATGCCCTTAGCATCCTCTCACTTCTAGAAGAGTGGCTTGGAGCTAATGCCGAAACATCACACCATAAGGACAGCCTGAAACAGGAAACTGGAATCTGTGTCAACAAGGTACTTACCCCCCTCCTGTATGTCTTCCTTAATACTTACCCTAGATTTAAATACGATTTTAAAGGAAATTATCTTGTCCGATAACGGTATCACACTATATTACCAGAAATGATACATTATTTTGTTTGAAGTATTTATTTAACCTGAATTGGGCATTTTAAATTTGGAGTCAAATTGAATTAGACTATCATTATCAAAGTATATTTTAGTCCTGCTCTACTATAATCTGGTTATATTGATATGTCTACATAGGATCTTTATTCATTCCAGGATTGTGCTCGTATCTCAAATTGCTCTTATATAACGAGCAAAGGTTCCTGATATGAAATAGTTAAAAACAAATTGATCCGTTCCCGACCTCTTAAAAGCATTCAAGTTAACTCTAAACAGCTTTTAAACACATCTTCCTGATCACCAAAAACATTTTCAAATAGTAATTAAACATAAAAATACTTATATCGACAAAATAAAATGATAGAAAGTTATTCTTTTTTTAAAACTTCTGCTGTCATTATTCAGTTTTTTTAACAATGCTAATGTGAAATGTGTCAAGACAATTGAGGACATAAACCAAGATAAGATTCAGCTTTTTTCCTTCTGCCTTTTTTCCTTTCTCTTATCATTTAGGCTGTTTTGTGAAGTTGTACTTGATCCAATTCCTTGATACATTCAGATCACCTCTATCCGCTGAGTTGTCCAAGTCAGCCTCTGTGATTACTGCATTCCTTTAGAATTATGGTGGCTCGGATCCGCTGCATGCCGCAGACCGACCATCTAAATGCAATTTTTCATTTTTGCCAGTACACCACTTGTATTCTAGGATTGATTACTGGACAGTAATCTCATCCCAATATTTATGTCATTTAAATACCTTGAAGTTGTCATTTATGACCACGCCCCATTACTCATTCCTGAATACAACAGCACCCCAGTGGATTTGGAAATTTGACTTATAAAATGCTGTCTTATAAAGACTTTTTAAGGTTTATTACTTTTTACATTGAACCTTTGGCAGTCAACAATTTCACTCTGGACATCTCCAAATCAATAATTTCTAAGTGACTTAATTCCTACCTACCTAAATGAATTTGTCGTAGGGGAAAACAAAACTGAAATTAAATGATCGAGACTGTAGCAGGTATTTTTGGTATAAAATATGCCAGAGGCCCCTCCCCCGACATGTACAGTATAAACAAGTTTCTCTCCTATCTGTGTTTTAAACTATTTCAATTGAAAAAACTTTGGGGCTTCTTCTTAGGACAATACATTGTGGCAAGCATGAAGAAAAGTTTGTGAAAAGATCTTAGGCTAAACGGGCCCATCTGGTCTAAGTGTACAAGGTCAGAATGCCTGCCTGGAACAGGAAAGTGTTGTAGGTCAGCTTTAGTAAGCTCAAGAACCTCAGCTCGCTGGCACGTTATGAATCCTTACAAACTTGGCCGTAACCAATTTGACTGATGCAAAAACACCAGGAAATGAAAGCAAATGAAAATCCTAAAAGACCGGCAGCGCAATTCTGCGCAGGTTGCCTGTAGACATTTAGAAAAACTTGAAATTGAAAAAGATTTGTGCATATGTAATATAGGTTTGTCAAGATTTTTTTTACGTATTTGTACATCTTAAACCGCAATGTTATTGATCCACAGGCTTTTTATTTCACAGGCCTTCAACCAGAATGGAGATCAAGATAACGACTGCAGTTGCAGAATTCTTCAAGTGGAAAACTTATCCTTGTGTCTGGCTGCTATCCAGAAGCTGATAGAATACATCAATTTCAACTTCATTGAGGATAAATCGACTCCCTCAGCCGATCAGTCTTCTGAAAATGAAGAATCAGATGTTGAGGTTTATCCTATTTATGTCAGGAAAAAGGAAGGGGATCCATCAGATTTTGGTCTCAGTTTTGGAAACATCCCCATTTTTGGGGATCCTCATGGGAAAAAAAAGGCAGGACCTCGGAGGAGACGAGATCAGACCCCCATCATGCACGTGGGTTGTATCTGGGTCACAGAAGTCAGAAAGGGAAGTCCAGCAGCCTGCTGTGGCGGAATTAAACTCCGAGATGAACTGCTTTCACTTAATGGGCAGCTGATGGTGGGAGTGGATGTCACTGGAGCCAGGTAAGTCCATACTATAAATTATTTACAGGCAACTGGCTTTTGTGGCATAATCAAGAGAGCAAAATTAAATGCATAAAAATGAAGTAAAATTCAGGTATCTCAACCATACAGAAACAACTAGCTCCATCATTCCATTATCTGTACCAGGACTGTCAACCATACGGCCTGCTGTCCCGTGGGATGATTTAATCCGGCCTGCCAAAAATTCCCGAGTATGTTAAAAAGAGATTCTCTAGGTCATTTCTATCAAATCTATCATGTTTTTTTAAGTAAATGCAAACAAAATGCTCTCTCCAGTCACTAGATGGCAGTGTTGAATTTTCATATAGTGGTGAGTTGGTTCTGATGTAAAACTGCATCCACTCAACTGTTAAAAGAATAAACCAGTTAACATTTTCAATGCTGAATGCGAAACCCCTATTTTTTTTATTTAAAATTAGTATAAATAATTGTTTTACTTTTCTCAATTCTCAACTCAAACTAAGCTTTGTAAGTGACAAACATTGTTGAATATTTGCGTCCATGATCCAAATCATTTGACAACGAAAACTATGAACGCAATACCAATATAAAATTTACAATGTATTTATTTAATGTCCCTCAAAGTCCAATTCATTATTCGATACACCAAAGAGTTATTACCCTTGTGCTTTTTTGCGTTTATTTATATCTTTCAGGATGACTTTTTGTTTTCTCCATACTCTTAGCATTCAATAATGTGATATTGAGATGAAATCAAATGCGCTTTTGAAATGTCATCTCTGGTGGTCCAGTGGTTAGGACTCAGCAGTCTTAACACCGCGACCCGGGTCGATTCCCATTGCATCCAATGTTCTGCGATTGTGGTCAGTGATATTTTCGGACTGATCAATCATTGAACAAAAATGGTAATATACTACTGTAAAACCTCCTGCACCCAAACTTTGTTCTTTTTTAGTTTTAAAAAATGTGTGTTATGCATGATTAAGTAAAGTATTTCTTTATTTAGTATTTATTGAGAAACATTGGATAGGTCTTTTATCCTCATCTTTTGCTGTCATAGAATTTATTACAGACTTTTTATAACATCAATCAATAATTTCTATCCCTCCTAGTTTGGCCCCTCTGCCAATTGTTTTTAGCCCAATGCAGCCCACGACCCAAAAATTTTGCCCACCCCTCCTATAGAAAGTTATGTATTGAGTTGAGACTCACAGTTTTCATAACTTTTACTTGAATTTATTTCCAGTTATCTGGCTGATCAGTGCTGGAATGGAGACTATATTTACATGGTCCTGCTGCGAAGAGTAAAGCGAAAAGCTCCTCTTCCACCAGATGCTCTTCATGGCAGTCAGAGTACTCCCATCGCTAATCACTGCGATAATGACCATCTCCTCATAACTTCTTCTGACTCTGTGGACAGTAAAGAAACGGTCAAACGCACTCGCAAATTTGGCGTCATATCACGTTCACCCTGCAAGAGAGACAACAAAGATGTTTCCGACTCTGAACTTCAGAGTTCTTTTTGTGACTTGAGCTCCTCTGACTTCGTTGAAAAAGGAGGCAGCCCTTCAAAGGACCAAACGCAGCATATCTTCTCTACATGTTTGCCTGAGGTGGAACATTTTGGAGCCACCCACCATCCCCATCATCGGGGCACTGCCACAATGCCGTTGAGGAGTCAAAGTCAAGTGCTGGAAAGTAAAAGGGATTCGTTCTCCAGCCAACTATTGAAGCAGGTAATGCAGACGTTTTGTTATCTCTTTAATGCATGTGTGTGCCTGGTTTAGCGGTATTGGTGGGCAATAAAAGGAATTTTAGTATCAACCGATCCAAGCTAATATGAATGATGGAACTTCTCCCCCTTAAGTTGGTTTATAGTCATGATAAAAAGACAAAAAAACAAAACAGACAAAAAAGTGAGGATGTAAAAATGTTTTATTTTATTTTTTATTTTAATTTTATTAAATTTCAACCGTTTCCAAAAAAAGCCACGAGAGTCAAACCAGAAAAATTAGCAATGTAACAAAAATACAAATATTGTGAAATGATGTCTACAAGACAACTAAAATAACTTTATATAGCAAAATATTTTGAAAAGCAAGTCAGTAGTGCAAATGAAGTGTCAAATGGCTCTCATTCCCAGCCTTTTGCTCTTTGCTCAAGGAAGAAACTCTCCTGGCTCTGTCGCCATCGTGACAAAGGATTAACAAGTTACCATTTTTGGTTCCAGCTCGTAGTTTATGGAAATTCGTGGTTCTGCTACAGTAGCAGACTACTTTTAAAGTTCCCACCGTGCTATGCTTCCTGTTTGCCTCCGTCATTTATATCTTCTGGTAGGGGTGGGCGGATCAATCTAGCTGCTGTTTCACTATTTTGCCCTCTTGCAGGATCCTGCACCAGTGGCCACTGGCCAGGTAGGGGAAGGGGCCAAAGGTGTGCCTGTCCGTCATTAGTTAAGAAAGGGACTCAGAGAGTAACAGAGGGTGCTGGACGATAGAGAGAGGGGTTTGCGCTATCTGCACAAAGAAGCAGCACTTCTTAGTGGATGAGTGAAGTATTGATCCCAGATCATTAGTATCGATGCGATCCAAGTACAGTGGAACCTCGGTTCTCGACCATAATCCGTTCCAGAACCCTGTTCGAGAACCGATTTGTTCAATCACCGAAATCATTTTTCCCATTAAAAATAATGTAAATCGTTTTAATCAGTTCCAACACCCTGAATGTTTACCATGAATGTTTAACATAAACATGAAGCTAACCCAGGCTAATCGTACGTTCGCGTTATTGTAATCTTCTGTACGAAAGATTACGCTAACATGAACGTGTAAAAATAAAAAAATCTGGTCGTTTACAAGTCATTTAGCACCACAAGTGGCTAGCACTTTATTGGAAAGGGGGCTCTGTTCCAACTCCCAGAATTTTGGGCTCAGTTCCAACACCCTAAATGTTTACCTCAAATCATGAAGCTAACCCAGGCTAATCGTACGTTCGCGTTATCGTAATCTTCCGTACGTAAGATTACGCTAACACGAACGTGTAAAAAAAAAAAAGATAAAGAAAAGACTTATGAATAGGATTTTTTACCTTTGTGGTGGTCAGCAGAAGGCGCATGCTGTATATCCCCCTAGCAAGATCGGAAACTCGCACACCTCTTTCATATTTAGCTTGTATGTCTTTCTTAAAGGCAATAATGGTACGAACAACTTTTCTTTTTTCACCTGTCCTGCTTGCACCGACCTTCTTCGGAGGCATAGTTAGGGGCTAAAACACTCCGTTCACCGATATTAAAAGCGAAAGCAAAAAGAGGCAAGTAGGCACGTGATAACAGTTGGTCACGAGGGGTGGGGGCGATCTACACTCAGCATCGCACTCTAGCGTACGCATTCGCGCATTACCGGCGTTCGAGCTCCGAATTTTTGACCGAACAGCGAAGCAAGAATTTCTCGAAATTTTTGGTCGAACACCGATTTGTTCGAACTGAGAGGCGTTCGAAAACTGAGGTTCCACTGTACTTTCTTAGCATCGATAATATCGATATTGGGATCAGTCAACCCACCCCTATTTAACAGCAACCTCAAATTTATTCAGTTCGGCACAAGTTAGCAGATGTTACGGTTCAGTAAATTTTCCATCAGAAAAGTGGAAAAAAAAAAGATTACACTTATTTTGAAAACATAACTAATACATTTGAACTTTTTTCAGAAAAAAGGAAAAAACATTATTTTGGACAGCAGTCGGATAATCATAATACAAACTGTAATTTAAAGGGACACTGTGTAATATTTGACTTCTAGATGTCGCTCTATTTGACAGTGTAACTGAAAATGAGGACTGCAAAGCATTTCATCCTATCACTCCATCTGACACCCTCCTTTAGTCTCTTAAGGACAAATGTGACATATTCCATAGTGGCGCATCAGTGAAGAATATTGCCAATTTTGAACTCAAAAATATATGCACTTACTGTATTTTGAGAAGTTGATAAAATTGAGGTATAATTTCAATTTCTAATGGAACAATGGAAGATATATTTAATGTTTAAAAAAAAACACTAAAAAGTGGTTCTGCAGAACGACAAGTCTATTTAGATTTGAGATCACCATCACCATGGCTACATTCTGAGGTGGGTGCTTATTCATTGTGCTCTATCTTGACACTCATTTAAAATGCAAATAGGGAGTCCACCTATTTTATTAGAATTGTCTTTATTATTATTAGTAGCCACGTAGTGAACACGGTTTACAGCAAGATTAGACCTCGCCCCACAGCAAAAACATGTTATACTTACCCACAAAACTATGTTAGGATAAACGGGCAAATATTCACAAGGTAGACTTTGAGACTGGCTTAAATTATAGGTGCATCAAAATATTGTGCAATGAAAAAGTAGTGCAATGACATTTAGCTGCAACATATTTACAAAAGGGTGGCACGACGGCAGGGTGGTTTGAGCGTAGCCCCATGGTGTGGCGGTTCAGGGTTCAAGTCCTGCTACCGCAGCCTTCAAGAATGGAATTTGCATGTTCTCCCTGTGCCTGTGTGGGTTTCCTCTGGGCACTCCGGTTTCTTCCCACATTCCCTGAAACATGCATGTCAGGTTAAATTATCTCCTAGGTGTGAATGAGCAAGTGAGTTGTCTGTCTCTGAGTGCCCAGCGACTGTCTGGCAAACAGTTCAGGGTGTCCCCTGCCCACTGCCCAAAGATAGCTCCAGCACCCCCGCTACCCCACTGAGGATAAGCGGTACAGATAATGGATGGATGGATATTTACCCAATGATTTGTAAAATAGGATATTAATAATTATGGTAGTATACATAGGCAAGTTAAATAGTTTTTCACAGCCTTGTGTGTTTGTCTCTGAGTCTGTCAGTCCTTATTTGAAGGGTGTTTACTCAGGCTCTTCTGTGGCATCGCAAGAAGGCAATGTCCTCCACACTGCACAAAGAGCAGCCAACGTTTTTTAAGTGGCAAAATACTGGGAAGTTTAAACTTGACAAAACAAGTAAAAATGAAAATAATTTAATTTATTTTTGCTGATTGGTAACAAACCAAAAGTGAAAAATGTTCCTGTTTCTTTGATATGAATGTGAGATAAGGCAAAAAGAAGTGCATGTCATGAGATTGAGATTGTTGCTGCCAAGACTGTTTTTCAAGTGTTGCCGAATGGCTCCTGCAAAATAAAACACAAGCAGATAGAATAAGCAATGACATTACAAATGAAAATGATAAGGTAATTAAGTTGTCCTGGTGATAGTCCGTCAAACCTAAGCACCATTGTCAGTCAAAAAAGCAACACTTTGATGTTTTAACCACTAAACCAGGGATCCACAACTATATTGACGGGAGCTCCACTGACCTGTTTAGATGACAAGGTTCAAATCACAAAAATAACCCAACTCCAATAATATGTTATCCACTCTGATAAATGGTTCCTCAGGTTGAACGATAACAACTTTTGTAGTTGAGAAAAATTCACTGTTCACTGTTCACGGGTCCCTTAACAGCCTCGGTCGTTGGGGAAACAAATGAGGACACAACTCTGGACAGCTATCGGTTCCTGTACTGTTTTGGCCTGTGGCAAAACTGGCACCAGTCCGTTCCTTAATGTTGTTGGCCCAATTCTTTTTTGGTCTTCCTCTCCTCCTGCCCCTTTGGACTGTGCCCTGGAGAATTATCTTGGTCACTCCTCATGATCCTGAGACAGGGCAATACCACTAAAGTTTTGGTCTGAGCACAGTTGACAGTTCTTTATAGGGTACATTGCACCTCCTGATTGTGTTGTCCACCGTTTTGTTTGTCACCTGGGCTATGTAGCTGATGCCTAGAAGTCTGCTAAAGAATTGCATCTCCATGGCATGGATTTTCTTTTCCAGTTTTGCTGTGAGAGTTCATGTCTCACAATCGTAGAGGAAGATGGAAGTAACGGGCGCTTGCTTGAATCTCATCTTTCATTTCATTGCTATGTTCTTGTCCCTCCAGAATGAGTTAAAATCTGGCAAGTGCAGCTGTGTAACTTGAGCTTTCCTTGTTAGGATTTCTTGTTCTGACCACTTTTGGTGATATGACAGCTCCAAGATAATTACATTTGGTGACAGGCTTAGGCTTTTGGTGGTTGATAGTGATATTTGCGGTGATACCTTGGGGATCGTTGGTCATTACTTTTGTTTTTTTCTGTGTTGATTTCCATCCCATACTGGGTTGATGCTTTGTCCAGGCGAATGACCAGATCTCTGAGTTTCTGTTCTTTTCCTGCCAATCCGCAATATCATCAGCAAAATGGAGGTTAGCAACCTAGTGTCCCCCAATGCTGACTTTACCTTCATGTTGGTCCAGAGCTTTGGTCCTGATGTTGAATAAAGTTATAGAGAGAATGAGGCCTTGTCTCACTCTAACTGTTGTTAGAACCCTCCCCCACCCTAGAGCATAGACTTCCATTATTATTTATAGCTCATTACGATGTTCTGAGTTTCTTTGCTTTGGTTCCCGGGTTTTGAGGCATTTCAAGTCCATGTGTGTCCCTGTCTACCACTGTCTTGTCAACTTGTATTATGTTATACAAAGGACTCCTCTCACCCTGGCCACCACCTTTTTGACAGGCACTAATTCATTTAATCCTTCAATACCTTAAGGGAAAATCTTACAATAAGTAATAGCCCACAGACTCCACTTCCCCGCTAACACGTAAGAAGAAATTATGAAAGAGAAAAAAACAAAGAGCAGGTACAATCTGCAGGGGCCAGTTGAAATCAAAATAGTTCAGTGTGTTTGTTTTTGTTTACAACATTCTAACCATTTGCACAATACTGACACATTAACTTCATAAAAATAAATTAATGTAAAACGCCTAATAAAAAAAAACCTCGATTGGAATGTAGTGGTTTCAAATGTGGGTCAGAGACAAACAGCTGGTGTATTAACCCATATCAGAAGGATTTTGAATGTAAATCCATGTCACATGTGTTTTTCACGGAAACTTGTGGATTATGAAATCATTCTGAGTTTATAAAAAAAAACATGTCAATAGCTCTTCAGCTTTGTATTAGAGGTAGGGTTAATAAAAAACCCTAACCTTGTCATGCATCATTCATAGCTTTGTATCGGTCGTTGTACTAATATTTGATAAATATAAACCAAACTCACAAACATTTAATTATATATATTTTTTAAGAAAAATAAGAATTAGCTAATAATTCCAAAGTTGACATGCTGGAATTTGCAGTTGGAAATAAATTATGTTCTCCATAAGACTTAAGAGTTAACTCTAAAAAGCCAAAGATACATACTCCTGCACATTAGAAGTGAAAAGGATTTGAAACAATGTTTATTTACATGTGAACATTAAAACAGTGTATTAATATACTTTTTATTAAACAAATTCAAATT
The DNA here is from genome assembly GCF_059441175.1 of Urocampus carinirostris. Lineage (NCBI taxonomy): Eukaryota > Metazoa > Chordata > Actinopteri > Syngnathiformes > Syngnathidae > Urocampus > Urocampus carinirostris. Next base: position 23,571,254 of record NC_142353.1, on the reverse strand, counting down.
AATTTACATTTATTTCTAAACATCACTTATCACATGCTGATGAAGGGGAGAAAAAGGTTGGCAAAGGTGAGTTGATCATGTACATGAAGATGTTATAAAACCTATTAATTTTTTACACATTTGACTGAAGAAGGGCCAGATGACTCCCTGTAGATAATCTTAGCCTGGTTGCAGGCTGGCTGCAGAGAATAAATTACCCAAGTCACTGAGCTAAATTGAACCTGCTTTAATGCAACTGACTTGAGTCTGAATTCAGCCAAGATAATAAACATATCCCAACTTAAAAATGGTTTCGTGCATTAGCCCCTTAGTAAAAACTGGTGAAAATGATCCCCAATGAGAATCCGCAATGGAGTAGAATCTAATTACTAATTACTCAAAAGCAAAATAGAAGAGGAGGGCCTGTGTTTGCCTTATATATTGGAATCATATACACAAAACAGTATTTACATTGTGAGTTATTCTTTCTGCTTTCTCAAAGCCAAGGGAGGATTGCCACATCTGGAAAATGCACCTGGTGAAAGGTGAGGAGGGCTTGGGCATCCAAATCACTGGCGGGCGCGGGTCCAAGCGCTCTCCTCATGGTATTATCATTGCTCGGATTGAGGAAGGAGGAACGATTCACAGGTTTGGCTTTACATTGCTCTGTCTGAAGTTAATGGTAAAAGTTTTATTTTAAATTGTTAAAGATAAAAAAAAAATATCCACCGTGTATTTGTAAAAAAAAAGGCTAAACAACATTCGCTTTGGTGGTATTAAACAAAATAAAAAATATGGTGGGTTTTATTTATTCAAGCTGAAATTATTTGGGTAAATAATCTAACGGGACATGGAAATTAAGTATCAATATACAGTAAAATAGATTGCACTGCCTCTCATATCTTCTGTGAGTTGCGATTGTCGCCAGCATCTGTCCTTTCCCTTTTCGTCGTGCACAAAGAGTGAGCATATTTCCTTTCCACTTCCCTTTTGAATTTCTTTATTCAGGCAACCTGGTTCATCCAAATTCCGAAATGGTCAAATCCTGAATGATATGGAGGTTTCCCTTTCCACATACTCATTTTATCAGTAAGCTATGTCGAAACCTGATCAACAATCTTCTTTATAAAATGGAACCGTGTTAAACGAGGGAAAACTGTGAAACGAGGTGTCAAACTCCTTTTAGCTCAGGGGCCACATTTTAGAATAAAAACACTCACAGAGGCCATATTAGTAAATTAATGCCACAAAAAGCGTGCATTTGCTGTAGGGGTAGACGTCTTTTTGAGGCTCACAATTAAAATATGATTATGATTCAGAGGTGTAAGATTAAAATCCAATAATTGATGGTTTGCTTCTCAGTGCTTTTTCCCTTCACTAAGATTTAATCTTACGTGCATTTGTAAAAAAAATAAAAAAGCTAAACAAGAATATCTTCGGTGGGCCATACTGCATTTTTTTAAGTGATCACATAATATTGTTGGGGGCAAAAAGAATCATTGCTCAATACTGGTGGGGGCACGTACCCTTTGCTATGCCCTTGGCTTATTCAAATGACAGCGGAGGGGCAGAAGTAAGACACATGGACCTTTCTTTTGAATGAAGTGTGTTGCTTGTGGCAGTATGGCAGCTGAGTGGCTAGCGCGTCCGCGGCACAGCTCTGAGGTCATGGGTTCGAATCCAGCTACCAGCCTTCATGCACTGAGTTTGCATTTTCTCCCCGTGCTTGCGTGGGTTTCCTCTGAGCACTCAAGTTTCCTCCCACATTCCAAAAACATGCATTTCAGGTGAATTGTCCGGTCCAAATAATCCCTAGGTGTGAATGAGCTAGTGAGTTGCCTGATCTCTGTGTGCCCTGCAACTGGCTGGTAACCAGGTGAGGGTGTCCCCTGCTAACCGCCCGAAGATAGCTGGGATGGGCTCCAGCACCCCCATGACCCTACTGAGCATCAGTGGTGCAGATACTGGATGGATGGATGGATGGATGAAATGTGTTGCAAATACATTGGCTCTCTTCGTAAAATATTTCATATATTAGAGTATAATTTGCTCTAACAGAAAACAAAGCAAAATTTGATTAAACTTAAAAGATACTGCTGATATATGCTTCTTAATATACCCAATGAATTGTTTGTATAAAAATCACAGAGGTTGAATTAAATTAGAAAATTTTGTTTTTAAATACTGTAGTATTGCAGATATGTCAGTTTTTCGCTGTAATGGTTATTTTTTTTACTGATGGCTCATGCCTTCGTGTGACATGCCGTATTTGGCATTTCCTCTCACTTTGTGTAAAAACACACCCTCAATAAATACAAAATTCTGTTTACAACCTGTAGTTAGTGGTTAGCACGTGCGCGGCACAGTTCTTAGGTCATGGGATCAAACCTTCCTGTGTGGAGTTTGCATGTTCTTCCCGTGCTTACGTGGGTTTCCTCCGGGCACTCCGGTTTCCTCCCACATTCACAAAAACATGCATGTCAGGCTAATTGGCCGGTCCAAATTGGCCCTAGGTGTGAATGAGCAAGTGAGTTGTCTGTCTCTGTAAACCCAGCGACTGTCTGGCAACCAATTCAGGGTGTGCCCTGCCCACTGCCCGAAGATAGCTGAGATGGGCTCCAGCACTCCTGCGACGCTACTGTGGATAAGCGATGCAGATAATGGATGGATGGATGAATGTTTATAACTTTTTGTACATCCTGCCCAGCCCCAATCAAAACACAGTATGGCTGGTACTGGTAATGGGGTCACCAACCTTTTTGACAGCAGGAGCAACTTTTTTGTTACCGTTTGGCACAAAAATCTTCCTGTTTTATATGCTTTTCATGCTATTACTATGTTGTTACTATGTTATTGTGATGTTATTACCAGGTTCTAATTATTAGAATTAGGGTTAAGGTATGGTTTCTCATCACTAAAACATCTACCTTCTAGATGGGCAGTTATTTTCATTTATAAATTTATAGAAACATTTTGGAAGAGTTGATCATGTATTTAAAGACACTAAACATGTCAATGATTTATCACACCAATTAGAAATCAAATATCCTAGAAAATAGCAACGACCCATCACTGATGAGCTATTTACAGAACCGACCTGCAGGCTACTCAAGTGTTCTTAAAGGGCTACCTGGTGAACGGGGACACAACATTAGAGACCCTTAAACTACAATATAACTGCATTATTAACACTGACGAGTTTTCCGTAAAGTAGCAATGTAATCGCTACGCTATTACACGTTACTAGTGAAAGGGAAAAAAGCACCAAAGCATCAACCTCCGGCAACACATCAGTTGTGCTTAATTATGCAAGTTCTAAATTAAAAAAAGGAATAGCAAGTCACACCTTGCCTGAATAGAGAATACCAACAGAATAAACACGTTTTCTGATTCAGTTTCTTGAGGCTCTTGAGTTAAACTTTTAACTGAGTCTCATTTATTATATCTCGGTAACTATTCATGTGTGAGAGGTGGCAAATATTGGGAAGTATCTTAAAATACTGCCAGAGTTTAGCACACGCCTCAAGTGCGTCCAATAAACTGCGTATGTACTGTTTGGGTCTTCTGAAAACGTCTGCTGGAAGCTAAACTAGTTAAATTTCTGCTTCGCGGTCCTGGATATGCCGCCGTTGCTGTTTATGATTTAAAACCTGGACCCACGCAAATTAGTTTCCATATATTTTAATTTGTGTTTGTTTTGCAGAGATGGCCGTCTCCAAGTTGGCGATGAGTTGCTTATGATAAATGGTCAGTCACTCGTGGGTCTTACGCATCAAGAAGCTGTTTCCATCCTCCGATCTTCTTCTGGTCTAGTCCAGCTCATTGTTGCCAGCAGGGTAATATACACATCCAGTTAATCAAAGAGGAAATCCATTATGATCATTTATTGTCAACACATTACTTAACACTGGTTACTTGCTTAGAAAAGGAATTCCTGTATGTCAATCATGTAACGGGATTTATGACATAGTAAGTTCTGCTGCACTCAGTGCCATTGTTTGCAGGTGAATTAGGAACCTAAATGTCGGATTGAATTGCCATTGAACCAGCTGTTGAAGGCAACTAGTTATTTTCTCCACATATTTTTTTACTTCTCTGAAGGTAATGTGCCTTTCTCTTCCCCTCGTCCATCATCTACGTACATCTTGACACAAATGCTAACGCTGCAGCAGAAAAGTTCAATTTAGATCTTTAATTACAATAAAACACAGACTCCACTTCCCCGCTATAAAAGTACAACAAAAACAAATACAACAAAAGGGGAGAATATATATTCTGGGTTTATTCCGGAGCGTCTACCATAAAAGCATCAAAAACTCACGGAGCGATATTTTATAAGGCATGGGCGTAGTTGGAAAAAACGGTCTCTGAGTGCAGTGGAATTTTTTTCAGTGAACTTATATTTACCTGAGGACAGGATAAGCGAGTCATTGAAATTTGAGAGTTTTCTGGCAAGGGTCCAGACACAACCCATGAGTAAATGTTTCAAATACACAGATAATCATGACGATTTTTAATCACTGTACAACCAAACAAATAATGTAATGATTTAAATAGTCAAACTGGTTTAAATTGAAAAGTCATACAATTATGACTATATGTGCACTGACATTTTTCAGTATTCTAACAATATCAATCAAGTAACAGGATTACTTATATTTTATAATGTTACGCCACAACCCACCAGTACAAGCTCCGCAATGGACTGGCTCATCGCTGTAGTGAGCAGCCCTGTTTATACATTGAAGTACTGAGACTGTAGGGGTTGAATTTCAGCCTATTTTTCTCTGTTGATCCAGTGGAGTAGAGAAACATTTTACATTTATTGTTTGTGTTGAAGTTCTACTTACATTATATTAAAACCTTCCTTTTTTTATGCAGGAGGAAGCTGATATGGAATTCCAACACCACCCATCCACCAGTTTGCCTGATCTGGTCAGCTTCTCCAACTCATTTTAGCACCATTACGCAGCATGTAACATTAAATTGTCAAATCATTTAACACTTCAATGACCTTACAGTACTCAAATATTTTGTTTGTGTGAGCAAAACAAGTTGTACCCTGGGGGAGTACACTCCAATATAGGGCTGGGTGGGTGGTGGTATTGTTGCGTGGTTTTATGAAAAGCCGTGGATGCACTTTTGTTGAGTTAGCAAATTCCACCACATTCAAAAGGTCCTGTGACTTTTTTGCTGCGACCGGTTGTACGTTTTTTTCAGCAGTGTGCTTGCAATTAGACGTAACATAGCACATGCTTGACAAACTTCCTTTACCGTTTGATGACTGCTGCATATTTCAAATCAACATTTGGAGTTTTGATACCGTTTTTAAGATTTTGGGTGACCCCAAATGCAGGAAATCACCAGCAAAGGCTTAGGTGCTCGAAAAAAGGATGACATCTAATAACAAAAAGACACAGGAACAACAGGATAGTGTTAATGACCTGACCCAGTATTTTGTCAAACCAGTCCTTATAAACGGTCGGGTAGTAACAATCAGGTGTGGAGAGATAAGGCACCGGTGTGTCTAGTTCTCCACCCGGTTTGCACCCTCTAAGGGAAGGTGGTGTGCCAGTTACACTTCTTCTGTTGGTTAGGGACCATCCACAAATTAAACATGTTGAATTTTTGGGTCAAATAATTATTTCAATAAAAAATGATTAATGTGAGGACACTAGTTGAATATTTATGTTAAGTTTGCCCAGCGTTTTGGAGCATAACATCTTTTCAGGGGAACGGATGAAATTCCATGTAAATAGTTATTAAACTTAAAGTAGCTACACATCAATTTACATGAATTATTTGTACTGTACTCCTTTAGCCGGTCATGCTGTTTAAAATGACACACACTCAATGAAGTAGGGATCGTATGCATCGTTAACACTAATCTAAGAAGGGGATCTTTTAAAGCATGACTCTGGGAACTATCTTAGGCAGGGATGGCGAGCACGTGGCTCTAGAGCCGCATGCGGCTCTTGGCCAATAAGAATGCGCGGATCTTTGCCTCATCATATTTTCTATATACTGTGGCTCTTTGCCTTGTTTTATGTTTCGTTTAGTTTTTTTTTTTGTATTGAGGGGTGGACACTTTCCTTGAAATCAACACAAGAACAATCCTTGTTGTATTGTAAGGAGAGGAATGTGTTATGGGAAATAATATGTTTTTAATTGTTTGTGTGTGTCTGTCTGTCATGGCAGGTCAGTGCGTGGTGTGGCTCTTTGACTCTCACAGTTAAAAATTTCGGCTCTTTTTGTCAAACTTGTTCGCCACCCCTGATCTAAGGGCCCGGTCACACAGCCGTTTGCGTCTGTTTCGCGGGTAAAATTTTGCGTTTTTTTTTTGCCCGTGGTTGACCGCGATGGAAAATGCGCAAAATTGGCCAACCCGCTGTTCATCGGTGGTATGCCCGCAAAACAGACGCCGGCGACTGTTCCGCTTCCTCTTCGCGTCATTTCCGCGTCATTTTCTCGTGTGGACCACGGGTATAAAAGCTGCCGAGCCGGCGTTATGCCGAGAGATGCATCCTTGCCGAGATTTGCATCCCCTCGCTACTACAACCACTTTTACCTCGTTTTATCTCACTTTTAGGGAATTTAATGGCGAACAAATAACCAAAACCACTTTGTCTTGCAATAGTTGGGAATGTAATACAACTTAAACCATTCCGTCTTTGTATTTGTTGTGAATGTAATCGAACGGTAATGCACGTATACAAATCACTTTTGAGCAGGTAACATGTTTATTTTGCCTTTTTCTATTCAAATCGCTCGCATTGAAACTGTTATGCACTCTAACGTAAAGCTTATTTCTGCATAATAAGCTTTACGGTAGAGTGCATAACAGTTCTCAAAAGTGATTTATATACGGTGTGCATTACCGTTCGATTACGTTCACAACAAAAACAAAGACGGAATGGTTTATGTTGTATTACATTCCCAACAAATGCAAGACGAAGTGGATTTGGTTATATGTTCGCCGTTACATTCCCTAAAAGTGAGATAAAACGAGGTAAAAGTGGTTGTAGTAGCGAGGGGATGCAAATCTCGGCAGGGATGCATTTTTCGGCATAACACCAGGCTGTAGAAATCATAACCGCTCAAGACACAGTCCCGTGAAGATTTCAAGCTATGGCACCGAAGAAGCCAATATGTTATTATTGTAATAGTTTTTCATTTTTATTTTATTATCTTGTTATGAAATGAAAAGAAATGTCAAGAAATGAAAATGGATCAAGACGAGGTCACTACGGTGACGGGGATCCATGTCCACTCCTTGACGTCTCGAGCACAACTGACGTGTGCTCGGCAAATCGCGCTGTATATACGCGGAGAAAGGCGTCTGACCGTCACACGCGTAACACGCTAATTTAACGTAATAACACCGCAATACAGGCGCAGAACATGCTATGACCGTGCTCCACCCACAATTACCCGCTGAAATTCCAAAACTTCATGAAATTTGGCTAAAATGTCTTTAATTTGGGCTGATGGAAAAATAGGTGCATCCTTCTCCCTGCCATCTTGCCAGAACGCCTCCTCCTCCTCGTCTCTGAACTGTGACGGTGACACGAAGAGCATGCTGAGATACAGCCCGTTTGTCTATGTTTGGGAAATTCAGTAGGCGGCTACTAGCAGCGTGTACTATACTGTATTTTTGACTTTGTATCCTGAAACGCCTTTGTAACTAAAGGTAATATGTTCCTGTTCAGGTAATTCGTAACCCAAAACTTTCGTATGTAGAGACATTCGTAAGTAGAGGTATCACTGTATATTGTATTTATTATGTTTGGAGTGTACCATGGCTGGTGTAGCGTTAATCACTTTTAATAGGTGGTATTATCACTCACGTTACAAGTTTCTAGAACATCTTTTGACGTGAACCCTAACGAGAGGCGGTCTATTAGAATCTGAAGCGGACAAAATTGTTGGACTCGGGCGTCACTACTGACAGAGCCACCTATACTTGAGGCATAAAAAGCCATTGCAAATGTCAGACAAAATATGGAAACGCATTCAAGTTGCCCGCAAAGCCAAGTCTGTATATGAATACTTTAGAGAGATGGGGGAAAACGTTCTAAGAACTGATTATATGGACTTGAAAAATCCATTTTGCAGCCATTTGGTGGACATGTGTTTGAAGTTCTATCTAGAAAGTCGACATGCATGCAAGTTCGGTACCTTTGAATGGAATAAACATGTTTCCAGAGGCATATACAAATAAACCAATTACATTTGGATTTACTCGTTATAAATGGACAGTAGTGTTCACTGTGCATGTCACTTTAAAATGCATGCATTTGCAGTGCATATGAGAAAGCTGTCAGCAGATGACCACTATTCAGGGTGTTGTCACGGGGCCGGACCAGATCGGCGGCAGGAGGCAGAAAGGGTGAACTCATTCGCGTTAACGATCAGTCAGTTTTATTAAGGAAATAAATGTCGTCCAACACTCAGGGACAAAACAAAACAAAAACAGGCTTACAGGCAAACAGGAACTCAGACTAGGAATACTCACAAAACAGGCTCTTACTCAGAACGGGCAAAAACAGGCTTCCTCAAGTCAGACAGAACAGATTAATGCAGAACAGAAAACGCAATGAACCAGCAACCGGCAATCCCCAAAACCTCCCTTAAGAAGCACACACGCAAATTAGACGATCTGCTACAGCCGGTGCTCAGGGGGCGGGGCCAGTCGGTCGCCACGGCGACCATGCTGGACATGACAGGTGTCCCCTTAATTTATGCTTTCATTTTTAAAAAATATGTTGCACCAAACAAAATGGTCAAAGACTTTAAGTGATAAGAGACATTTTTTACCTAAACAGTTGACGAACCTGGATAAACTGGAGGACACAAGTCCGAGAGATCCAGCCCAAGAATCTCGCTGCAGTCCGACTCCTGCAAAACTTTGCAGTCCATCCGAGGGTAAGTAATACACAAAAGCAGCGTCAAAAGCCTGGCTGCCAATGGATATTTTGGGTTAAATCCCTAAGTCCGAAGGAACGTTTCGATCGATACAATAATAGTTCAAGTCTTACCCAATCCTGGTCCTCAAGGACAGATTTTGTCTCTCATCCAACACACATGAGACACATAGTCAATACTTGAGTCAAAGGTCGCACCAATTTGGTCAAAAATGACTAACTGACTACTTGGATCAATTTGAGAAAGGTTTTGGTTCATGTAGTATAAAATAAACTTGTTTTGGGGTGTTTTAACCCAATACATGAAATTTGGGTGAGTTTTATTCGTCTGGAGCACTGTACCACATTGCTAACTTTTATGCTGAGAGTTTTCAATGTTTTTTTCCAGATGTCTTAGTCCATGAAATGAATAAGAATACAAATGTAAGGGTTTTTAATTATGATACAATCTAAAGAGTTATAGTAATATTAGAGTTGCTGACAGACTTAAAGTGCAAAACCAAGGGATGGTGATATTTTGTTTTTGTTTTAGATACAGTAATCCCTTGCTGCATTGCAGTTAACTCATCACAGTTTTGCTACTTTATGGATTTTCATCATGCATTGCATTCTCCATTCTATTTGGCTATACATATGCACTGCCCCTCTTTCGCTTATCTTTCTGCACATCAATGATGTTGTAGTCTCAATTGTGCGAATCTTTTTCATTTTTAAGTTCCTCTAAAAGCCATCAGGTAAACAAAACGTTCTGGACCCACAAAAGCACCAAAGGCAGAGGAAGATGCTTTCTATTGCCAACAAACTTGGACTTCTCAACCCACCTAACTTTCTCTGGGTCCACGTGCATGTCTTTGGCGCTCCTAAGTGGCTCCCTGGTGCTTTTATCCTCAGTTTGCTATTGGAAAAATATATGCCTTTTCTAATGCTAATGAATATAGATACAATATGTGATTTCTTAATATAATATTATATATATATATGTATATATATATGTATAAAACTGAATTACATATAATTATATAATACAGTTTCCCATAACGTCCACATAATGAAATAAGTACCATGTAAAGTGGATCGTGTCCTTAATTCAGTTGTGCAATAAAACGGTATTTTTTTTTTTTAAATATTGACAGAACAGAAATTATTTGTAAAAAAATGTTTATTAAGTAATGTACTTTTGTGAAGCAAATTCTTGAGCCTGTAAATTAGGTTTGTGATAGAGTATTTGATTAATGAACAAATAAATAACTTGTGGCTTTCGACTAAACGAACTGAATCCGTTATCCCCCTATTCCGTATTTGAAATGGCAAAACCGCGTCCGTCACCTACTCTTTTTCAGTATCTGGTCACATTTTTACTGAATAATTACAACGGCACCACATTCATTATTTTTGTTTCACAGACCTATTAATTTAGTAAATTGTACCTGGAAATGTTGTTTGAATGCTGTTATTTTATTGTGGTGGTATTGAGCACATTGTGCTTTTTTTGCACAGGGAGTATTAATCGTTTGGAGTCAGTTGGTGAAGATGATGAGCTCTATCTGGAAAATGGTGAAAGTCACTGTGACAATATGGAGAAGACTTTAAAGTCTGGCAGACGTAAACACTCTTTACCACAACAGCTCGATTCTTCTGGAAATAGACAGGTCAGTGAACAATAGAATTATTTCTTTACAATTAAAGGAGTCTTTCAATCATATAGATTACATTTCATACGATTGCACAGTAACTTGGGATGCACTAAAATATCTTCAGCCAAAGATGACAAAAAGTACGTTATGTGGTTTCGGCTGGAAAACAAAATCAAAAGACAATATGATTACATTACATCTAAAGTGAGGCAATCCATGCAAAGCTGTTTTTTTTTGGGGGGGTGAGTTTTTGCTCGTTGTGACTGCTTATTTATTGTTTTACACATGTAAAGGAAGGGATGGGAAGTCAAACGGGAGCTTTACCAAGGCTCTCCCAACAAGACATTTTCCTAAAAGTTTGTGTCTCTCTGCTTTCACGATTTTGCTGTCCACTAGCCGTACTTTGGGTAAGGTTTACATGATAATATTATAAAACTAACTATCTAAGGTACAGCAGTTTTAATTCGTTACACTTACTTTGTGTGTGACATTCAATCCGTTGATTGGCTGGAGCTAAGGCTAGTAGTAGGATCATTTATTTTGATATTATTATTTTACGATAGCGAGTATGCGAATGTGACTGTTTTGTTCAATTACACTGTGCCGACAACTGCACCAATTGGAAGGACCAAGTACGACCAACGTCATTAAATAAAAAATGATTTTAATAATGTCACTCACCACAATCAACGACATATCTTGTTTTTTTCTCCTCCATTTATTTCTCTGTTGAGATTACAATTTATGTTTGTTTGAAGCATTGACTTGCACTATATATGTATTGAATATTTGCATTTTTCTGTGGGAACAAAACATAAAATAAAATTGTACCATAGAAATACAACAATACACGTGAGGCTTGTTTGGAGGGTAAACCAGAGTTAGCGTGTATCATTTGTTTCTGTACTACAAGTTTAAAGTTATTAGCGGCACCAACAAAGAACAAAACATATCCCGGATGTGCGCAGTTATCACGCACAAGCAATTGAATCAATTACATAACCAGAATACCGGCAACAGTACCAATTTCAGTCTGCATGTATTAGTACTCAATGATGTAGTACTGGGCATGTGTTTTTCTTTGGCAATGAGAGACTGAAAAGAAACGCAAAAGGCGTGAGTGATAAACGAACAAATCTCATTGTTAACTTATGATAATACATTTATTGGAATGAATCAATAATCATAAATGACAGCACAATCATAAAATGTATATACATGTACTGTATTGCTGCTCATTAAACAGCAAATTACTGTGTGCGTGTACAGTTATGATGAGATTTTAACTTTTTTATTGATAGTTTTTGTATTATTTTTCCTTCAGGAATATCACATGATTAAGAAATCAGCACGTTCATTGAGCACCATTCAAGTGGAATCACCATGGCGACTTGTACAACCATCCATTATATCTAGCATAGTACTAATGAAAGGCCAGGGAAAGGTAAGTGTACTCTTGCTATGTAAGCTGCAACGAATGTCTCCTGGGAATAAAACGTTTTTAATGCTGCAAATGATATTTGCTCATTAGAACATTTGGTCGCTACTTTTTTTGTAGCAGTTTAAGTGTTTGCATTTGGAGCAAAACAAGGTTTATGACATTAATATCCTCTATATATGGAGATCATTTGGTGCATTACAATGAGATGTAGTAATGGGAATTCTGGCTCCTTTCAGATTTTATGCACAAAACAACTTAATAAGCAATTTAAAAAGATGTAGGTACAAAATTGTTATAATTATTTGTTAGTTCGCTCTGCAGATAATTTTTAACTCATTTAAACGTTTAATGTTCATAAACTGAGAAACTTTAAAGTCAAGCAACACGGTCCCTTTAAACACAACACAAAAAAGGTAAATCAAAAATATTTAATTTTAAGTGCAACAAAAATAAACCATGAACTCCAATAATAAAAGTTACATTTGTAAAAAAAAACTGAATGAATGCAGTTTTACACCTTAACCAACTCACCACACTTTAAAAACTCAACACTGCCCTCTAGCGGCAGAAGAGAGCATTTGGTTCGCATTTATTTTTTTTTAAATCCCAATTTTTGATATAAATTACCTGCAGACTTGCTTATTTTTGGGGCTTATAGACACAATAACACGCACTTAATATGTCCCCAAACAACAAGTGTTTACCATTAACTGTTCATATTTGCAATCTTAATTTGTTAGGGCCTAGGATTCAGCATTGTTGGTGGCCAGGATTCAGCTCGGGGTCAAATGGGAATTTTTGTCAAGACCATTTTCCCTCACGGTGCTGCAGCTGCTGATGGACGACTCAAAGAGGGTAACCTTTTTCTTTCCTATATATATTAAATTATGTAAATATACCCTTGAGGAAAAGATTATACACCCCCTGTAAAAATGTAACAGTTTCCTATGTGTCCTCATTGATATTAAACAAGGCAACACATTATAACACAGTGCTGATTCATACCCCGGGGGTGAGAAGATTTGGGTCAGGCAAGCATGTGGTCTCTCACTGGTGAGCCAGATAATTCTCCTTCACCTGATGCAAAGTTCAACCGAGGTCAATGCCTCTTTTCAAAAATTAAAAGAGAAATAAAAAAAGATTACCAGACACAGCTTGTCAACCACAAACACCAGTATCTAGCATCTAAATTAACCTTGGGGGGTATTAGTCTCTGGAATCGTGGTAGTTGATGGTGTGGTTGAAGAGCCGAACATGCAAAAATCCCAAGGTGATATCTCCCAACCCAACCAGCTCCCCGAGGCCCGGCAACACCCAGGCATGCCATTTCCAGCTCCAACAGCATTGCCCGCCAGAGAACCAGCCCCATGGTCAGGAGCAAACACCCCAAGTCCAGCAATGTGGAACGTAACTCAGCCAACCCTCCAGGGCCTCCACCGGTCCCAACTCCATCTCTGCCTATCCCCCCTGCCTAACTGCTTGCCCACCACCATACCACCAGCAGAAGCCCCCGCGCCACCCACAGCCTTACCTACACTGCACCACCCAGGCATGCTGCCATCTCACCCCCGCTTACCTCCCTAAAGCCCAAACGCGCCACCTAGTTCCCTGAGGCCTGAACCCTGGTACCTGGTCTAGTCGGGAGGGAGGGCAGCAGCCCCGTAGAAGCACTCAGGCCCACCCCACGCTGGCCCAATTCGGGGTGTTTTTTCCAGAGGGTAGAAGATTAGGAGACAGAGTAGGGAAGGATGGACCAGGAGACTGCAGCACTCTGATCCCACAGGCCTGACCAGGAGAAGCCTGGTGCTCATGCTAGCGAAAATTAGACCAAAACTAACCCTGTTACTAGGCTCGCCAGGTCCCATGCAAATACAAATAAAAACGGGGGGTAGTATGGGTTGCTATAGGGATCCTTCCAGGCATACCCAGTTCCCCCTAAAAGTAAGAATGCGTGAAGTGCAATACTAGGGCAACTTCGCAGTATGATACTGGTTTAAGAAAATTAATGATATTCGTATTTGTATTAGCTTTATTAATATCTGAAAGTTTTTTTTTGTTTTTGTTTTTTTTTACAGGAGATGAAATTCTGGAAGTGAATGGAGAGTCTCTCCAAGGCATGACACATCAACAAGCCATCAAGACTTTCAGGGTATTCTGAATGACAGTGAAGAGTTCAAGTTAATAGTTTGATGGCATACACTCTTAGGCATTTGTATAGGTTTTCAGATCAATGTATACAATCCATGCCATCACTTAGGAGCCATTAAAAGCCCCTGTGTAGCATGTTTGGCATATTTAAAATGTTGAATTAACATCTGAACATTTGCTCATCTTCATTTGCCTGTCAGCTCACAATGAGGATTGGCGTTGTACCTAATATTAGGGTGTATTAATTATTTGAAAAAGTAATTCCTGTTTAACTAGGAAATCAAATCCATTTAAGGGAACCTTTAACTGTAAAATCACTTAACAGTTATTCGACTGGTTTCAACTATGTAGTAGATTGGGGGATCATATGGGAGTTGCGGGGTCCTTCTGGACAGACAGTACTTTCAGGCACCGTACTTTGAGGGCTTCCTCCAAACTTTGAATTTAGTGGATCAGTCAATAATATCTCCCTGATCATCAGTAGAAATTTTATGAAATGAAATGATCTGCATTTATATAGCGCTTTTCAAGTGAATGAAGACTTCCCAAAGCGCTTTACAATGTGCTTCACATTTCCCAATAGCGGCCGTGCAGCCATGTAAGGCGCTAACCTGCATATTGAGGGTATTTTTGGGTTCAGTGTCTTACCCAAGGACACTTCGACATGTAACACGGAGGAGTCTGGATTCGAACTGCGGTCTACTGATCCCAAGACGAGTGCTCTACCTCCTGAGCCACAGCCGCCCCGATTTACAGAGCAAATCATTAAGAATTGTATTAACTTTTGAGGCGTTAGCTAATTAAGACGAGGATACCTATTGGGAAGTTTTATTTTCGCTAAATGTTTCTCCCAATAAAAGCTAGAGTCACAAGATGCTGGAGCAAGTGCCCTATCTCCAAGGTGTCAGCTTTGAGGAAAACCAGGTTGAAGCTATCACGCTTGTTTGTTCAGCAGGACAGTAGGTCTGGATTCATCAGAAATAAATTTTTTGCACTTTACCTAAATCATGTCCTGCACAATTCACATTAGTTTCCACTAAATAAGCAGTGTTATGATGGAATATAGAGGTGCACATATTCCTGTGCATGAAAGGCTTTTGAGTGACTTAATGAGTGAGAGCAAGTTCTAAGGCCTACAATGTAGCTTGTGTTTGGGTAGACATTGTGCAGAAATTATTTAAGTTCACCTTCTCCTCCTGATTTGCACAACCGCAAAGACTGGGTGGTTCTTGGTGACCTGGTTTAACAGAAAAATCATCTCAGTCATTAAGTTTAAAGAAATTTAGCACATTGTTATGCGATAAAATTCACAATACAAAGCTTGGCACAGCAATTAATAGTATTCAAGACATAAGCGGACTGCCGGTCCATTCACTTACCCTCTTCTCGGGAAGGTAAGAACTTAATAAGTCAAATTTTGTCGTCTTTTGATGCAAGAGAAAACATTCTCGGGTGAAAATCGAAATCAGTCATAAGATTTTCACATCCCATAGCACACTCCCAACAAGACCACAAACCACAGAATATGACTCTTAATGACAGCATAAAAGACAGAATGTGACATAAGAAGGGAGTGGGGAGAGGGACATAATAATGAGCATAAACCGCTGTTACTGGTTTCTTCAGCACAAAAGAATAAAACATAATTTCAAGTAAATGCTTTTGTGCCTCAAAATAGTATTTAAAAGGATCACTCACTGAACTAATCCTTTAAACTTAATTCAAAACAAATGTGCAAATAGTTGTATGCTTGTGTGTCGACATACAGCATTCGCTTGGCCAACCCTCTGAAATTGGCCAATGGTATAGAATTATATTGTACGTAAGTAACATAATAGTATCACTATCTAAACATTGTACACATTTCTGCTCTTCTTTTAGCAACTCAAAAAAGGCGTTGTGACAGTGACGGTTCGTACTCGCCTGCGGAGCCCAAGTCTTACACCCTGTGCTACCCCAAGCATTCATAGTCGCTCCAGCTCGCCCAACTCCAACACTACTGATGGTACCCCTCTTCTCTTCGGGATTGACGAGACTGATGAGCAAAAGGCGCCTGGTCTTGGTCCGAAAGACTGCATCATCATCGAGGTCACACTTGATAAAGGTGATGTGTGGGAGCTTGTTTGCATGTGCCTACTCACAGTAGCTATTCAGAAGTGAGAAAACAAATACATTCAAGCTACTAGTGTAATGTGTTCGATGTTGCTTTGAGATGGTCTAGCCAGAACTTCCTGTATTCATGCAGATACTAACATTAAACCAGGATATTGAAAAAGTCCGACATTGTCAAGCCAATAACATAAACCTGTTAACTATAGTGAAGTGGATGCCAGAGTCATCCCAATGAAGAACACTTCTTCGTTGATCCATTTTCTCTGCAGCTTATGCTAGGACACACCAAACCCAATGGGGGTGTTTTCCAATTGATGTCAATTTGTCTTGCACTAGTAGACGCGATTGGCTGCTGGGCGGCCCAAGAATCTCATGTCACGCTTCGCGAGCCGCTGGAGCCTTTAAATAAATAATTCAAATGACTTTTTTCACTTTGCTTGAGGCAGAAGCCAAATGGTGTACAGAAGTGTAAAACAAGGAAAAATGAAGTAAACACAAGAATTCTGCGTTGGCCAGCATCTTTTTCCCAGAAATTCGACTGTCAAGTCAAAGAATTGTGCAGTAGTGGCATAACTGCATCCTGGGAAAAACATCAATTAATGTGTTAATATCTAGTATGCAAGCAAGGGGGAACTAACCAAGAAACAACCTCCAAAATCATTTCATGTTCACGGATCCCATAATTGTAAGGCTTTTCGGGGCACCAATACCCATTGGGCAAGTACTTCGTGGTGGTGCCCATCCAAGTCAAGTCAAGTCAAATTTATTTATATAGCCCTTAATCACAAAAAATGTCTCAAAGGACTGCACAGGATTACAGTTACAAAATTACACAATTACCTGATCTTAAACCAGCATGCGGGCAAGGAAAACTCAAAAACCTCAGTGTGAGGAGAAAAGAGAAACCTTGAGAAAGGACCTCACATGTGGTAATCCCCCTTCCAGGATTGACCAGGGTGAATTACAATTAGCATTACTGTACACATAATAGTAAACATAAGGTAAGATGTTGAAAATGTCCGGAAAGTGCATGACATCAACGACGCCCCCAGCCTGCAAACCAGTCCAGAAAGTCTATGACGGCCACAACGCTGCCTCCCGTCTCTGCCAGCCGGTAAATGCAGGGGTTGACATGCTGCAGGTCAGACGCCGGTCCGCTGACCCATCCCAAATCATCCTTCTCCTTTGTATCAGCCAGGCTGGCGTCGGAAAAAGACAGGACAAAACAGAATATGAGGTGGGCATCAATCATATGCTTTGGAATAGAAGTGTTTCTTAAGCCTCGATTTAAAAACTTCCGTTGAGGTTGCAGATCTTATCTCCAGAGGCAGGGCGTTCCATAACACCGGGGCCCGGATGGAGAACGCTCTCGAGCCCGCAGACTTCTTGGCTCTCGGAGTCACAAGTAGACCGGCATTTTCCGAGCGCAGACTCCGTGCAGGAACATAGGGGGAAATCAAATCGGAGAGATAAGAGGGTGCAAGCCCATGCAAACATTTATATGTTAATAAGAGAACCTTAAAGTCACATCTTAAGTGGACTGGGAGCCAGTGCAAGTTGGCCAATACAGGAGTAATATGCTCAAACTTTTTGGTCTTAGTCAAAAGTCTAGCTGCCGCATTCTGAACCAGCTGCAAACTTTTAATGCTAGACATCGGGAGACCAGAAAGCAATACATTACAGTAATCAAGCCGAGAAGTAATAAACGCATGAATTAAAATCTCTGCATCTGATTGGGACAGCATCGAACGAATCTTCGCAATATTACGGAGGTGGTAGAAAGCTATTCTAGTAATATTTTTCACGTGTAACTGAAACGACAGATTAGGATCAAATATAACACCTAGATTTTTGACCGAGTCACTATGGGTGATATTACATTTGTCTAGGTTCAGGGTAGTGTTTGAAAACAACTGACGACAGTGAGCTGGACCAATAATCAACATTTCAGTTTTTTCTGGGTTAAGGCGTAAAAAAATATTTGACATCCATCTTTGAATCTCAGTAAGGCAAGCCTCCAGATTTCTAAAACTTAAATGTCCAGTTTTTTCCAGTGGCACATACAGTTGAGTGTCATCTGCATAGCAATGGAAACTAATATTATACTTGCGGATAATGTCACCAAGCGGGATCATATAAATACTAAAAAGAAGGGGGGCAAGTACAGAGCCTTGAGGAACACCACAAGGGACATTAGATTGTTTAGAGGTCAGATTGCCATAGTTAACACATTGCATCCTGTCTGACAGGTAGGACCTAAACCACGAGAGTACAGTTCCTGAGATACCAATGCGTTCTAGACGACCCAATAATATGTTGTGGTCGACCGTATCAAAAGCAGCGCTGAGATCCAGCAGCAGTAACATTGATGAGGCACCAGAATCTATTGTTAAAAGGAGATCATTGGTTACTTTAGCAAGGGCTGTCTCAGTAGAATGATTTGCCCTAAATGCTGACTGGACAGTTTCAAAAAGGTTATTTTCTGACATGAAGTCATTTAGCTGCTGTGCAACGACCTTTTCAAGTACTTTCGCAAAAAATGGCAGATTTGACACTGGCCTATAATTACCTAGGCTTTCTGGGTCAAGGTTAGGTCGCTTAAGCGTGGGTTTGATAATGGCAGACTTGAAGGCTACAGGAACAATACCCGAGGATAGCGATATATTAATAATATTTAAAACTGATGGTCCTAAAATCCCAAACAGATCCTTCACCAGTGAAGCTGGAAACGGATCAAGCAGGCACGTAGTTTGTTTGGCCCTACTGACCATCTGTGTTAGATTATCAAGGGACAAATCATTGAAAATGGAGAATGTTTCTGAACAACCGCTGACACAGTCCATACCTAGCACCTCCACATCTTTGATATAGGAGGAGGAAACAGAGCGTTCTTTTAAAATTTCATTCCTGATTAGTTGAATCTTTTTATTAAAAAATTCCATAATGTCATTAGCAGAATAAGTGCAACCATTTGGGTTAAGTTGTTGTCTGGTAAGTTTCGCCACTGTGTCAAACAAAAATTTCGGATTATTCTTATGTTCAACAATAATCTTAGAGAAATACGAAGCTTTAGCTGAGGCAAGAGCTACTTTATATTTCAGCAAACTGTCACACCAGGCCAGTCGAAAAACCTCCAGCTTAGTAGTGCGCCATTTTCGTTCAAGTTTTCTGCAACTTTGTTTGAGTAACCTAGTTTCTTCAGTAAACCAAGGTGTATTCTTCTTGGGTCGGAATTTATACTTTAGGGGCGCCACAGAATCAAGAACATTTACCAAAGCAGTATTGAAGTTGTTTGTAAGTGAGTCAACAGACCCAGTGTACGAAGGGAAGGCTGCAGTTACCGTAGGTAATAATTCTTTTAAGGCTAACACCGTTTTAGGGCGGATATTGCGACTGCTAAAGCCTAAATTTTCCTTATCACAGTAAACATTAAACAGCACCTCACATTTAACAAAATAGTGATCAGAGATGGCATTAGGATACGGTAACACTGTAACATTTGAGGCTACTACGCCACGGGTCAGGACAAGATCTAGAGTGTTCCCATCTTTATGAGTGGGCACATCAACTATTTGATTGAAACCAAATGTATCAATCAGTGACTTAAATGCAATTGCAAGTGAATTTGATGGGGAGTTTATGTGAACATTAAAATCACCAATAATTACAACATTGTCCGCATAAGTTACTAAGTCTGTTAACAGTTCCGAAAATTCTTCCAAAAAATTTGAGTATGGTCCAGGCGGGCGATACACAACAACTAAATAAATTGGTGTTGACATTAAGGACCTCATGTCAAGTCAAGTCAAGTCAAATTTATTTATATAGCCCTTAATCACAAAAATGTCTCAAAGGACTGCACAGGATTACAGTTACAAAATTACACAATTACCTGATCTTAAACTAGCAAACCAGCATATAACAAGTGCTTCAAACGTTTTAAAACTAGTAGGGGTATTAGAAGTAAATTTCAACCTATCTTCCGATATAAGAGCAACACCTCCACCTTTTTTGCATGGTCGTGCCAAGTGCGAACTCACAAAGTTAGGGGGAGAAGCCTCATTTAACACTACAAACTCATTTGGTTTTAACCAGGTCTCACAAAGGCCAATAAGGTTAAGATTGTGTTCATTAATAAGGTCATTGACAAGTAAAGCTTTGGAGGCTAGTGATCTAATATTAAGAAGGCCAAGCTTCAGCACTGTGGACTGAGCTGAAACCTTTCGCGAGTTTTGAACCTTAATGGCAACCTTAGTGGTAACCACCACAGGATTAGACTGCCGGTCCCGGGTCTTGTGCCTTGCATGACGGCAGATGCGGCCCGAATTCCATACCACAGGAATATTCCAGTACTGATCGTACTGGCTTCTGGGGTTTCCAGGTGCAGCAGAAGCCTCCTGATCGGACTCAGATACCTTTATCATCTGGTCACTGTTGTTTTTCGGTGTAAAGCGTCCCTCCGCTCTTTAGAGATGAGCCGGATTTCGGAATTGACGGGCAGCGGCATGTGACAATAAGCTATACAAAAAAAGGAAAATAATACATAATTTACATGGGTAAGTATAACACACAGATAGGAAAAAGAAATGGGAGTTTATAGACAGAAAGGGAGTGATTAAATATTTGTGAAACTATGCCGACCACATCAAGTTTTGACCAATGGTGAGAATTTTTCATGGAAAAACAGTCAATTCTTTGACCCCAAAAATAAAGAAATTCCAAAGTAATAATACTGAACTTGGTAAGCTCTGAAGGAAATATGGGAGTACTTCTGATTACCACTATATTTTCTGAACATGTACCCAACTGGGAAAATCAGATTAAAACGCTCAAAGAAACCATTGAAATAATATTAGGATGAGGATTCCAATAGTGTTCAAGAAAAAAAACTCAACAACTATACTTAATGTAAATAAGTAATCTCAGGTAACGGAAGGAGGAACTGCTGGCAACAATTGAATGGATGGACATTGTTCAGGAGCTTTACAGTCTGGTGAAAATATTTTATACCTTCAAACGTTGCTCTTTATAAGGTAATAAATATTAGAAGGAATGGAAAACCGTCCTTTGGACGAACTATTGAGTACTTGTTGAACTATCTATTGCTAAACATAGGTTGCCATTTGTGGCTATTTACTGGATGGTGCATACACACTTCGAAAATAAGACTAATGTATATTCATGTGCATGTGTACTTTTAAAGACTTAAAAATAAGACATTATGTGATTTCTTTTTTTTTTTGTTCCTTTTCCTTTTTTTCCCTAAATATAGAGGCTGGTGTTGGCCTTGGAATTGGAGTTTGTTTTCTTACTCCAGAAAACTCAACTCCTGGCATCTACATCCATAGCCTTGCCCTGGGATCTGTTGCCAAGATGGATGGTAGACTCAGGTAAGCATATTTTTTTTGTGGATAAGTCACTAAACTCCAGTCAGGTAATTTTAGTTAGCCCTTGTGTCATTCAGTGCCTGGGATGTGATCAATGTTTGTGTGTCCTCAGTCCTTGGTGCCATGGACCTGAAAAGATGCTTTGTGTTTGGAAAAAAAAGTGTTTTTTTTTTTCCCCTCTCTAGAACAAGGGTGGGTAAACCTATAGAGTCCCTGGCGAATTGGGTTAAAAAGTTGGCAAGGGGTTCTGGCCTGGACACATCCAATTTTTCTTAATTGCATTTATGAATAAAAATACATGCAGGCACTTACATGTTATTTACTGTATATTTATATTTGTCTCCAAGTACATTAGTCTCATCAGACTGTTTTTTAACGCTCAGAATTAAAGAAAAATTATAGTAGTATTTCTTTTGTATTTTTGTAGTATGACTTTGGTAGTATTTTTGTAATATTTCTCGAGTGTTATTTTTTGTAGTATTTATGTACCATTACTGCTGTAGTGTTTCTGTGGTTTTGCTGTAGTAATACTTCTGTAGTAATAGTATGAAAATGCGTTACAACTCCTATTTGAATATGTGACCAGAAAAGCTAACGCACTTTGCACCAGGGCCGACAGCATTTACCCTGCAGGGTCAGATTCAATCCGTCCAAATGACACATCATGTCGACTAAAAATCCCAGATCCAAAATCCACTTGAGGTGTAAGAGCTCAGGATAGTCCTTGTCCTTCTCCTGCATTAAGTCTCACAGCATCCAATAGAAGAAGCGAGAGAGTACCTTGCTTTTTGACAGCCACCTCACAGTGGAGTGCAGGGCAGGTCACCTGGAAGCCCTTGGTCCAGCTCAGCGATGAGTTGCTCCCTTGTGATGATGCAGTGAAAATTCAAAAAGTCAGGAAATGTTTGATCTGCTCTACACAGCCCCACAATCTCGTTCACGGATCCAATCGTGGCTGGCGTTGCATCCGTGGCTGTTGCAGTTAGATTCTTTATGGGCGGATTTGCTTTTGCAAATCCAGCCATCATTGTTTCTTTCACATCTATGCCACGGGTTCTGTCTTCTAATGGTACAATATCAAGGAGTTCTTCTTCGATCATACATTTATTTGACACAGACCGTGCAAACACTGCTAACTGAGATTTGTCTTGTATGTCCCAACTCTCATCGAAAGCCATACTGAAACCGTACTTTGGCAGTCTAAATGTGTAACTGGAGTGCCACATCCAATTACGCTGTCACAATATGTTCAACTCATTTTGTAACAATGATAATAAAGGTGGGGGCAGCACAGCGGAGCAGTGGTTAGCGCGTGTGCGGCACAGTTCTGAGGTCATAAGATCGAACCTCCGGTGTGGAGTTTGCATGCTCCCCCCGTGCTTGCGTGGGTTTCCTCCGGGCACTGCGTTTTCCTCCCACATTCCAAAAACATGCATGTTAGGTTAATTGGCCGGTCCAAATCGTCCCTAGGTGTGAATGAGGGAGGGAATGGTCTGTCCCTGTGTGCGACTGGCTGGCAACCAGTTCAGCGTGCCCACTGCCCGAAGATAGCTGGGATGGGCTACATACAGCACCCCCGCGACCCTACTGAGCATAAGCGGTGAAGATAATGGATGGATGGATGGATAATAAAGGTATATTCTATTTTATTCTTCTATTCTAAAATACTCACATCCTTGAAGGTCAGAGAGCAACTGTGATTCAAAAGTCGTATTATTATCCGATATTCTGTGTTCAACACTGTGGCGGGACAGTTGGACGTCTGATTCGCTAAGTTTTAGTTTGTTGTTCTCGGGACACAATATTTTAACGGAGTTAATAAGGCATATTCTAATGTATTCCACTTCGTTGGATGGCTTTTTAGGGCTTGCTGTGTTCCAAGACAGTTGAATCAATGCGAGAGTTACGCTCTCTGATGGTTTGGTAAACTTTTCAAAAAAACTGCCTCTGCTTTTTTACCTGACTTTTCAAAGCGCCCTACTTGTGCTTGCGAAGTTCAGTCCCTTTTAAAAATTCCTGTCAGATGTCAGGATGGATTTAGCTGAAGTGACGCTGAAGCTTTGAAGCTTTGAAATGCGCTAATGCTGTGTGACATATAAAGCAGATCAGCTTGCTGTTACGTTCAACTAAAAAAAAACGTGCCACTTTTAGAGATAATATGACGGAAATTGTTTCCAGAACGAAAGATGTTGCGCCGAAGATTCTCTTGTCGTCCGTCTGACGTCATTCAAACAGGCTTACCTGGTCAGCGGTAGGGGGGATGAATGGCAACCCCAGCCAAGAATATTTGATGCATGTCATGTGAAAGCTCCTGAAGAGCCACATGAAACTAGTTAAAGAGCTGCGGGTAGGTCAGGCCAGCTCTTCACACACCTAGTATTACCATGTAAAGTAATACTACTTCTTACTTAAATCTTAAATCTGTGTAAATGTTTACATAAATCGTCTGTATTGACCTACAGTAGGCTTGTACATTCATACTGTACTCATTTTCTTACTATAATGTTAAACTTTTGCTTTCTCTCTCAGTCGAGGAGATCAGATATTGGAAGTGGATTCAGTCAGTCTTCGTTTTGCTGCCCTCAGTGAAGCCTACGCCATTCTTAGTGAATGTGGCCCCGGACCTGTTAGTGTCATTATCAGTCGGCATCCTAATCCCAAAGTAAGTGTTGGTTCCTATAATTTTTTAGTATGCACTATTCTTTTCAGTTCAAAATTTCTACACTGACCGTTTGCTTGCCCCCCCCCCCTTTTTTTTTTATACCAAGAAATATCTTGACACAGTCAGCTACAAGCATTCGAGTTATTCCACACACATTTTGTACCCTTTTCTTTTTCTTTTTTAATATTGAGTTCACCTTGTCAACTGTCAACTGTGTTTCAGGTTTCAGAACAGGAGATGGATCATTTAATAGCTCAATCTACACAATGGAGCAAAATGAACAAGACACGACTGTCATCTCATTCTCAAGGTCTTCTACTTTCACCTAAATGTACTTTATTTCTTCTTAAACAGCAGACCGCAGAAATGCTATTTTATACCTCAGCATGAACCGGAAAGAAATCAAAATTATTGTATTTCTTGGACTACAAGGCCCACCTAAAAACAAAACATTTGCCAGAAATTAGAAAGTGTGCCTTATAATCTGTGGCGCCTTATAGACCAGAATATACGTTCAACAAGTTAGGAAATGCATACTTACAATAAAATGCTCCTACATACGGTAAATCGTTATGAAAGAATTAGGTTAATTTAGTTGTGAAACCATAGTTTGGAATATTTATGTTCTATAATATGTTCTATGATATGATATATATTTTTTTCTATTTTCTGATGTTTTTAATGCAACCCTCACTCTTACTGTAGTTTTAGTTTCCTGGCCTTATAGTCTGGTACGCCTTATATATAAAAAAAAAATAACTAACAAAATAATATTTTGAGGGTGCGCCTTATAATCCAGAAAACAAGGTATTATGTTGACTCTTTGTTCGGCCGCTCATGATTTTTGTTAGATAGCGATGCTTGTTTGCTACTGTCAAAGATAAAAGACGAGCAGATATGACATATGGTTTGGTGGTATGTTGGAATGGCGTGGAACTCTATAAATGTAAACAGATGTAATTTTACAAATGTTCCTGTAAATTCCATTCCCGCGATTCGTCAGACTGGTGATGAGTCGTGTCTTTACGATGTCATCAGTCACTGAAATATGTCACGCCACTTGTCATTGGAAAGCTTAAACTCTTGGGATTCAAGATATGATAACCATTTCAAAATCCACTCATAACAGAAACATCACGATCAGTCTGAAACAAGATACTCGAAAACTATAAAGCCCGTATAACCCAAAAGTGCTGTGAAATTCCACTCCTACAGTATATGCAAACGTGGTCACAAGAGTCCAGTGAATCCAACCATGTAAAATATTTACTCCAGAGGTGGTCAACCCAGTCCTCGAGATGCATGTTTTGGAAGTATTTCTTCTACAACTCAAGTGATGCAAAGTTTCAGCTTTGTTAGCAGCTTGGAGCAGCAAAACTCCCCAAACATACAAGACATGTCTCTCTCGAGGACCGCATTGGCCACCCCTGATAATGCATTCTTTAGCCAATAGTGACAGATTTAAATGTTGATTTACACTTTGGTTAGCCAATTAAATTTCCAACGTAACAGAAAGAGATTAATGGCAGGAAAAAATAAACAAAAAGCTAGAAAAACGAAACAAGGATTTTTTTTTTAAAAAGGGTAAAAGCTAAAAGATTAATTTAAAAATATATACTTTAAAGAGCAAGAAAAAACATATTTTGGGGTCTCTTTGATCAATCATGTGTTACATTCAAATCATTTGCAAATTATTTGAATGTAACAGTCAATCTTTCTGCCAATATTGTACTTCGACTAAAAAGTGTGATTTAATACAGTTCTGCATTGTGCAACCAACTAAATACATCCACAAAATGTTAATATGATGTAACAAGAGACATGTTTTTTAAAAGAGAAATCTTATGTAAAAACAACAGACGTGTGTGGCGCGTGCAATATTAATACATTACATTAGCCAATTCATTACAATTTAAAGAAACGTACGAGTGTTGCTGGAAAGCCAGAAGAATGAAACTTTATTTAATTTTTAAACAAAGCAAGAAACCTCCAAAGAATTAGGCTCAGTTACTAGCTGTAGCAAACCAAGCTGCTCGCCAGCTTTGGATAGCATTGGTGGTGAATTACATATGGTGACGTATGTGTTATGCATCCACAAAATTAAAAGATACTGAAACTATAGTTTTAATTCTCCTGACTTTGTGTTTTTGCATTTTTATCAGCAGGCTCTCCAAGTAGTAGAAATGGATTACTGGCTCTCAGCTGGACCATGAAGAGATTTCTTGAGCCAGTCAGTAGGGTAAGTACTAAATTTGGGTCTTTGGGACCGAAATGTGAATTCATTTCCGTCACGTTTTTCAAATTTCTGATTGATCAAAGCCTAACAGTAGGATCGTTGTTATATTTTTAAAAGGAATCACACAAAATGTCTCTACGGTCATAATGTTGACAAATGTTCAAAATGTGTGAGTTTAATTATTGAGTATGTGAGTTTTTCCAAAAGTATAGGTTTGAACATGGAAAATCTTTGAAGACTTATACTATGAAATGAGGTATAAGCTTGATTATTCCTTTTCCCCTTTATCAAGCACGACTCACTGAGCTCAGAGAAAGAGCTATCACAGTACTTCTCACCGGATATTTCCAGCCACCAAATCATAACAAAATCAGATGGCTCAAATGCAGCTGAGGTGCATCAACACAGTGAAGACTTCTCCAATAATGACATTGCATCACTGCATTCAGGTAAAATGGCTTGAAGGTTTTCAGAAGACTTCAAAACTGAACGTTGGGACATTTGAATTTTAAAGGTGAAATGCTGAGCCAAGTTAAGATGGTCGTTTTGCTTTATTCAAGGAAGGTGGGGAGTCATATTGTAACACTAAACTGTTTGAGGAGTATATACCTAAACAAAAACACAACAAACATGTTTGGCGTTCTGAGAGACACGGCCTTTAAAATTTAGATTAGATATTTGAAAGTGATTTGGGAATTTTCTAATGTATGTCCTCGGTAAAGTATGCACATATATTCACTATTTGTAGATTCATTAGTCCGTATTACTTCCCAAAAGTAGGGCATGACTGTCTAATAGGGGTGCGTGATTAACTGAATTCAAATTCTGCTAAGAAAGTGCAATGAAAAGCTGATTAACAGCGGGTGCTACCTGGATTTCTATCGCGTCCGGCAATTGACGGAGGCAGCGTCTGGGAAAGCTAACAGGAAGGCTAACAACTCTCAAGCCACCACTGCCGAAAGTGGCTAGTCACCAACGCCAGATCCAATACCCATGAAACTGAGCTGTCATTCTCGGAAAACTGCTACATTTATAACTCTTGTATTTCAATCATCACAAAGACCTTGTAGTAGTCGACGCTAGTGTGCAGCTTGCCAGCTGCTCTCTTAATCGTTTTCTTACACTGAAAGGAATATCCCTCCAATTTTATTGTCCTTTTTGTATGATGGCAATTAAGACAATTTATTCAACTGCAAATCTGTTTTGATTTGATTTGATATTTTGTTACAGGCGTAAACTCTCTGTCTCTAAGTACGTCATCTCAAGTTATGTTTGCATGTCACTATGTTTCTGTTCTCCCTGGAAAAGAAAAATAGCACAGAAAATGGACTTTTCTTTTAAAATCGAAAATCACATCGAAATTGCAGTTTAGGTCTGAAAAATTGCAATTCGGTCTTTTTTTCCCAAATCGTGCAGCCCTACTATTTAATTCATCCAGTAACATAAACAATTTAAAATGACATGATTTGTAAAAATTGTCTCAGGTACTAGATGATGTTAATCCAAGCAGTTATTTCTGAAAGTAATTTAGTGCTCCAGAATCAAAGGTTGTTACCAAAAGTCAAAGCATTACAGCTTCTTTAAACGTTGAGTTAAAACAGGCTTCAAGGTTAAGATTTTTAACAGCTCTCGTAACCATGTGCGTTGTAATTTTTCACAGCTTTATGTTTTGCTCTGAACAGCAAAATCATGGATCCTTTAACCACGTGGGTTCTATGTGCACCACCTGTGTCTCGGGCAAGTACAGCCTGGTGGCGCCCATACCTCTTATTTTTGTGTGGGAGTTTGCTCCTCCACATGAAACAGATTGTACTGGTTTACATGATTGCCAGTAGCAAGAGAAGCCTTTTGACTCAGATATAGCACCTTTATCATCTGGACACTGTTGTGGTCACCATTGTTTTCAGTGTTAAGCGTCTTGCTACTCCTCAGAGATGATCTGGACCTTTTAGTGCACTTTGACCCCAAAGCCTTCTGGCATAGATATGACAATACTGATACCAGATCCTAAATCACCGGGGAAAACACGTTTTTTTCACACAAAAATAGCCCGATTTTTTTGGGGAAATTTTAGTTCGGCCCGTTTTTGACTCAAACATAAGAGTGTGATACAATTGGAATGATAAGCACCATTCTAATGTGAAATTACTTGTTGTTGACAGAAACACCCTTTGGAACTGAAGCAGAATGTGATACGACGTACAACCAATCCGCATTAAAGACCTTCCTACTGGCAAATCATCCCCAGGATGCACAAAATCTTCCCAAATTTGAGTCTTATCCCATTTCCTCGCAGAGTTCACTTATACATCACCAACGGATACTTCATTGTGAGGACAATTTGAGTAATGATGAATATTCAACGACTGGAGTCACCTCTTTATCGCTGGATGCAGATGTTCATAGTAATTGGGGGGAATTACAGACATGTTCAAACAACGAGGGTACAACCTCACAATACTGTAGGAACAATGGGTATGAAGAGGGCTGTACAGATATCTACAAAAAAACTATTTCAGAGTCCCCCTTCATGTCTATCAATGGCCATTCGAAGCACCAAGATGTGGAAAAAGAGTCTAACCCCAACACTGAAGAAACGGCAATCCCGGTCAAAAATGTTTTGTTGGTTGAGGCTCCCAAAGTCACAGAACATCAATATCCCAGCGCAACTGTATCACATTTTCATAGTAACCTGAGTAAACAAGATTCAACGACTGCAAGTGGATTGATAAACAATCCAGATATTTGTTCTTTTGAGATTGTAACCTTGAACAGAAAAAAGGATGAATCTTTTGGGCTGGAACTCGAGATCATGTCCTCCCCTCTGAAGGTGGTCATTAATGGGTTAAAGCCTGGAGGTGCGGCAGACATGGTATGTCTTATTGAACTGTATAATTTTAAAGTCTAAGAATTCCTTGCAAAAATATCTACTTGTACATGTGCACGTTTGTCCAAGCCCACCTTGCTGCCTGCTTAAGGAGGTGCAGCAGAAACAGACATGACAAAGCACTACAAATTTAATTGATTGTGACAAATTGTACTTGCAAAGCAATATGCATGTTTTTAATTTTTTCAATGTGGGATTTACAGTATGAGACACACTTCGATACCAGGGCACAATTCGATTGTACCTCGAAAAAAATTGATAATATTTTACACAATGTACAGTATGGCCTTAGTGCTCATTAAGTTCTGTTAAACATTCAATATTCGATGAATGTGCCTGTATTTTAAATGATCTCAAGGAAAAAAATCTGAAAAGGTTTGCTTAAAGTTTGCAACATTATCATGAGAGAAGCGCCCAAACATGCACAAAGAACGAGTAATACAAGAGCCACTTAATTTTTGAACTGTAACACACCTTGCACACCATTCAACATGTTTAGCACACTTGGTATAAAGGCAGAAACTCACCAAAATAGCCACACCATACATTTTGAAACAAAATTCAACCAAAACTAAACCCGCTCTCCAGACTAATCCTTATCCTTCGTTACATTTCTATATCAGTGAATGGCATTTGAGGATTTTATAAAATGCGTAAAATTATAATAATGCCAGAGCCTGTGTCCTGTATATATACATCACTTAGAATTAGTCTCCCTGCCGCAGTTACTTAAGAGTGTTAAGGCTCATTTTGACCATCATTTCTGTGATAAAGGTGCCTGCAAAGTTCTTTTGTAAAAATCTCTCAAAATTGTATTAACAAGGATCCCGACATATTTACCTTCAGCGCAGACGCACAGGGAGAGAGGCAGGAGGAAGTGCTTGCGCTCTTTGCATAGCTCCACCCATCCCTATCGCTCACCCAATAAAACTGCTGTGGGTGCTCTGCTGGCGTTTTACCTTATCTACAGTTTGTCATGTAGACTTTCATCGTAAGGTGTCTTAACAGTGAACATGGATTATTTAATGAACTTCCATATAAAGGAATCTTTAGCGATGTACAGCTAAAATGAGTTTTTTTTAGCATGAAACCTCGACTGTAGTTAAAAACATGCCCTCTATATACTGGACAGTACGATCAATTCGTTTAACATTGGTTCGGCTCCGTGTCCACGACAATACATTTTGCTGACACAAATTTTGGAATACCTTGGAAAGCCTTTGCATGGAATCGATTTTGTCTCAGAGCCATGCATACTCATGCAAAGAGCCATATATAGGTCATAAGCCATAGGTTCCCGACCCCTGCTCTGCAGTATTTTGCACCATCTGTTACATTTAAAATAATACAGACATCCAACCCCCACAATTGGAAAACAAACACTGGGAAATGCTCAGAGACATACACCATTTTGACTTCTTCTCTAAAAAAAAATCGTACAGAAACTTTATATATTTAGTCATTCAATTATGATTTTCCTTATTTTTATGTGACAGTTTATGCTTCTTCTTAGTAATGACATGCGAATCATATTTTCCTATTTCCAGGAATCAAAAGGAACCTTGCAGCCTGGTGATGAGATTGTTACTATTGGTGAAAAACCGGTGAGCTCCTGTGAATACCAGGAATTATGTGAACTCATGCAGAATCTTCCGATGACATTATCTTTGGAAGTTAAGAAACTCGTCTCAGGTGAGGCTTTAGTCTTTAGCTACGCACACACACACATACTCAAATAGTTTTGTTGAAGACTTTAAAAATATTTGGTCATTCAAAGAAAATGTTTTAAGAAATAATTATTTCAATACAGCCACAAAGAACAAAAAATAAACCTCTTAAAGCGTCAGATGTCACTTTTTATTAAGAGTGTTAGTGCACGCTCTATTTCAAAGGTGGGCAACCTGGTCCTCGAAGGCCGCATGTCCTGCATGTTTTTGTAGGTTTGTCTTCTTTATCTCTGGTGAGCTTGTTAAAGATCCTGGGGATTGGGATCACAAGAGCTGAAGAAGAATAACTTCCAAAAACATGCAGGACATGCGGCCTTCGAGGACCAGGTTCCCCACCTCTGCTCGAACAGGAGAAAACAGCCCCTGATAAACACACTGTTTTCCCATTTCCCATACAGTGGGTGATAAAAGTATCTAGTCAACCAACAGTTGTGCAACTTCTTTCATGTAAAAAGACGAGAGACATCTGTAATTGCTGTCAGAGGTACATTATACCTCAACAATGACAGAATGAGAAAAATAATAGGATCCTTTGGAGCTGTTGTTGGCAGTGTGGTAGAAAGGTACCCAAGTGACCTCAACCAAAATGTGATTGGGACTGGAGATGGGGTGCAGTGGGGGATTAGCAGGAAGAATGTATAACCTTGCATTTAGTGGTTGAGTTTCTGGGTAGTTCACTTCAGGATCTTGAAACGCTTCAAACTTTTGTTGCCTGGGCAGTGCGTTTGGGATTTTTGTCACGCTCAAAGACCCAGCTACACATCTTTATCGCCCATACTGATAGAAGGTTATCATTTCAAATCTCAAATTACATGACCCCATTTATTATTTGTTTCACACCAATAAGTCGACCTGGCCTATAAGCAGGAAAAACTGCCCAAAACATGATTTTTCCACCCCTATGCTTTACAGTCATTATGGTGTTCTTTCGAAGTTAAGTTTTTGGCAAAACGTTCTATTTATTTGGTATCATCAGACCATGGGACATTCTCCAATTGCTTTTCTGGAACATCCATGTGCTTTTTAGCAAACTCTTGATAGGCCACATGTCCACTCACATCTGCCAATGCAGAATATGAGTCGCTTTCCATTGTCTTACAGATAGAAGCCTGTGTTACTTTAGTCTCTGCTCTCTCCAGGTCCTTCCCTAGATATTTCTAAGAGGTTTTGGAAATTTTGCTCATTGTTCTTATGATCATTTTGACGCCACTGTGGTTAGATCCTGCGCGAAGCCTCAGATCGAGGGAAATTATCATTGGTCTTGTATGTCTTCTCTTTTCTAATAATTGCTCCAAAAGTTGATTGTTTCACACAAAGCTGTATGCCTATTGTGGTTCTAGTCTTTACAGCCTGAGGCAGGTCTACCATTTTGTTTCAAGTGTCCTTTGAATATCTCTTAGGTCTTGACCAGAGTGGAGTTTGGAGTGTGACTGTTTGAGGTCGTGGACGAGTGTTTTCTACTGCTAGTTCAGGTGAAATTAAAACGATAATGAATGGATAACAAAGAAGAAGTGACAACTCTGTGAGATCATAAACATTGCTTGTTTGCCACCAAAATTTAATAATACATTCTTTAAAAATCAGTTAATGTTTATTCCTGGGGAGTTTTGTCCTATTATGTCTCTCATTGTTGAGGTATACCTCTATGGATGTTTTAAGTGGAGGAACTTGCACTATTGCTAGTTGATCAAATATTGTTTATCCCCCTATTGTATACAAAGTTTCAGATTTTGAAATTTGGGACTTTCTCAGAGTCTAGAACATGAATGAGTGAAGGCTAATCTGCTGCAAGACTCTTGGGCCCAGTTTTGTAAAAAAACAAACAAAAGAAAATTGGATTAACTTGTAGAAACATTTTTACTACATACTACTATGCTGTGTTTAAATATTGATTAATGGTACCACAATAATGGTTTTTGATCTGGAAATAAATAAAAAGAAGGCATAACTGTAAGATTACTATAACGATTTTACAATGAGTGCTTTATGGATACGTTTATCTTTTAAGCAGGGGGTCCCTAACGTTTTCAAAGACTACTAAAATGTCTGACAAGACTTTCATAGCCTGTCTGAATGTTGGTATTAAATATCTTTGTAATTTTCTTTTAATATAATACTGATGACGATGAAAACAACAAGAGCGTAAATCCACTGTGTAATCCTGTGCAACTTTATTTGAATGTCTTTGTAACATTGCACCTGCACGATATGACATGGGTAATAAACATTTGTGCACCAATTCATTGCAACATTTTGGTCACTATTTAACGTTTTCTCCAAAATCAAACAGGCTTTTTCACAGAGAAAAATTGACTGCAAAAGGGTGTTGTTGAAACAACAGATAGAATGTTATAAACACATTTCCAAACTTTTTGTGTAATGTTTAAGCCTTATCGATTAACCCTTACCTAATGTTACCAGTAGTGTTGCTATGCACCCTGTACTTTTAGTTAAGTCAGGTATAGAATGTGTATCGGTCTATATTTTAAAACAACTTAACTCTTTCTTTTTTTTATATTGAAGATGCCAATGGCCTTTCAACTTTCACATTGTTCTCTGGGAGCAATGAAAAAGCCACAAGACTCATCCCAGAAATATCTGGAGAATTCAATGTCAGTAAAACTCAAGTCACCAACATCGATGACATCCTTGCACAAGTAAACCCTATAAGCACTTCACCTCCAGGAAACTTACCTAAAACTGATGACATTCAGCTTCAAGTACTGTCAACTTTAAACGGCTCTTCTGCACTAGATACAAATGGGGACTTGAAACGGGCCAAGGTCCAACCGGCAAGTGGCACTCACCATCAAAAGAAAGTGGAACTTACAGTGTTCTACAATCAATTTTCTGACGAACTGAATGCACCAACGAATACACCGTCACCTTCTTATCGTGCAAGTGAAACCAAAGGCACAGATATTGTTAGCTCCTCGAAGCTAATAGATGAAGATAGTTCGGCAATAGAAATATCAACAGCTGCGAAAACAGATCCAGATTCACTCACATTCCCAATGGTGTCGCCATTGGAAAGTCAGGTTGTCTTTGACTCTGACAAATGTTCAAGGGACTGTAATGCCATCGATCCTTGTATTCATATGAGTATTTCCCCTCGTGAGAACTGTCAGAATTACACAAGCCTGGAAATGCCGTCTAGTGGTGTTTTGCCCAACTCAGATTTATTGAAGTCGAACAATTTGAAAGGAGAAATATCACCCCAATTTATGTTTAAGACTTGCACTTACAGTTCCGATACTGACGGATTAAGTACAAAATTATCACAAACTATTATCAACAAAGAAAAAATCTTGGAGTTGAGGCCAAATTTTATATCAAATGATAGGCCAATGAATAGTGTCTCAAAGTTCACTGAAAATTGCCAAATTGAAACTCAGATCAGACCAGTCGACGGCCTTAAACTACAAGATCAGATAAAAAAGAATACTGATGCCACAGAAGACCCACTTCAAAATCATACCAAAAGTGAAAGTTCTATTGTTTCATCATGCAATAAATTCTTACATAAACCAAAAAAGACACTGCCAGAGAAAACGTTATGCTCTATTTTGAAGGCTCAGGAACAATTTGATGTGAACAGTGTCGCTTTATCTAACATTTGTGTAGGAAAGACAGAACATAACATGAACGACCCTGTAAATTCCAACAAAAAAGACCTTTATTCCGATGTTAAAGCAACATCAATCCAACAGACACTGTCTCAGTCCAATCCCACTCAAAGAACATTTTTTGAACTTCAGTTGTCCTCTTTAACTAATATGTCACTTGTTAAGGCAAAAAAGCTTTCAGTGGGTTTAAGTCATTCTACGGCGACTCAAGAAAGCACCGATGCAAGATCAGCAACCGTTCTACCAAATCCAAATTTCATATTAACTACAAAAAGTGACAATGATGCTAAACTGTCATTGGACCTGAAGTATCTAACAAAGGAAATTAATCTAGGGTCCAGCTGTGACTTGAAAGTCAGTACAGAGACAATTGATCATTCAAAGTCTACAACACCCAAACTATACAAAAAGACAATGATGAGGAGAAGCTTTGTAGCAGACACTTATTTTTCCATGGCCTACAATCCATTCTCTGTTCAACATAAGATCAAATCTTTTGAAAACCTTGCTCTATTTGACAAGCCTGTGACAAAAACGAGTGACATTCTGTCATGTGCCTACAGAGCCTCACTTAATCAAAGAGTTGCGGGCTATTTGGGCTTGATTAAATGTTCTGATGACCAGGCTCCCCAGCTGACTTCATATGAAGACACTCTAATCTCGACTAAAGCCAGCTCGCCACCGAAATTGCAGTCAAGTATTATTTTGAAAAACCTTGATTCTTCGTGTGAAAGCGACAGTGCAGGCTCTAAGAACAATCTTGTCTCAGAAGTTGACAAAGTTTCTCATCTTTCAACAAAGCCCGTGCCGGTCGTGCGTAGGAAAAATGCCAGACTTATCCGGAACCACTTGCGGCAAATCAGAGCTGTCAGTATGCCAGAAATGGGTAAACTATTCACTGGTGACATTTTGACTACAGTGAATGGTTTTGCTGAAAAACCTGAGGGCATCGTTCCTACCACCGAAACTATGTGCGGTTCAACCACTCCGATCAATGAACACAGAATCACGACAAGAGGGGACCAGAAATACAATGGATCCTCTCTAGAGACATCTGAGAAAAGCATTGAGGTCCTCGAAAGTTCTCAAAAGACTGAACCACACCACACTATCAGGTGATTCTGTTTTATTTTCAGTTTTATTGTGTAAAACTGTATGGATTTGCCTTGGATGAAGAAGAGCTTCCTTGGTTTTATGGTTTGTTTGTTTTATAGCAGATTTAAAAGCACATTTGACAGTTTTTTATGACCCAACCCAGGGGTGTTAAACTCATCTTCACTGAGGGCCGCATCAGCGAAATGGCTGTCCTCAAAAGGCTTGGTTAAACATATAAATAGCTAAATGTAAATGAATGGTGTGTAAAATAAATGTAACTACTCCTTCGTGTAAAGGAACTCTTAATTTTTTAATTATTCAAGTTACAAACATTACACTTGCGTTTTAAAAATGTCACTACACATATGTAATAAGTTATCAATTTAATACAGGGATACCTCTACATACTAGCTACTAAAACTACAATAAATTCTAAATGTGAGATGTCTTTCAGGGGAAAATCTTGCCTCACATACAAAAGAAAATCAAATTTACGAGAATATTCAGATATTACCACTAAAGACCGGGGCTTTAAACTAATCTTATGATCATTGTATTCATCTTATTACTGTATTTTTATGTTAACATACAATTTAAACAGGTTTTTAATGATCAAAAAGATGTGTTTAAATGCTATTTAGGTTTGACTTGGATTATTTTGTTGTGCCGGGTACGAATTGATTTGTTTTCAGTTATTTTGTAACCGGAAAATTCTCTCAATATACAAGTAATTCTAGATGCGAGCTCCATTAGGGAACATTTTAATCTCTTATGTAGAGGTATCACTGTATAACAACATAGGAAAAGTTTTGGCACATTTTTAAGATAATTATTTCTCAATTTTACTATTTGCCATCAACATGAAATTCTGGCGTGTAGTGGCGCTAAGCCGTCACTTTGCAGATATCGTAGTCATTTTTTTTATTTTAACCATTCTGTATGTCTGTTTTTGGCGTTCCTCGTTGTTAGGTTGGGGAAAAGGAGGGGATTTTTTTTTGTTATTGTACATTGAATGTTATTTATACAGCATCTTGAGTTGGAATCTGTTGCCTGAAAATGCTATACAAATAAATTTAGATTGATTGTTGATTAATTGAACAACTGTACAACACGCAAGAATTTATTTCTCAATTCCACTTTTGCATCAACGTGAAATACTGCCGTCTGGTGGCGCTGAGACGTCACTTCACGTATATTGCAGTTGACAAGCATCATGGGAAATGTAGCACTCTTTTCACCTATTAGGTATGGGAGTAACTGAATACTTGTAACAGCGTGACGTAATCTGGATTTTAAATTCTATTTAGTTACATGAAAGAAGACGTAAGTCAAGTTTTTTTTCTGTGACGCACTTAATCACAAGGAGTCTCAAAGTGCTGTACAGACCGCAGATTATCGCAAACTACAGACTGTTATTACACCATCCCCTGATCTAAAACTTACATGAGGGCAAGGAAATTCTCAAAAACCTCAACATGAGGTAAATGAAGAAACTTTGAGAAGGGACCACACATGAGGTAACCCCCCTTCCAGGATGACCAGGCTGCAACGGATTTTGCAATAACAAATAATACACAGATATTGTCAACATAAGCTCTAGAATGTAAGTGTGTTTTAAGTTTAGATTTAAACACGTCAACTGAATTTGCAGATCGAATCTTAGGGGGCAAAGCATTGAGGAAGTCCCCACTTCCTAGTCTTGCTTCCTGTATCCAACAATGGAAGTCTCCAAGCGACCAAATTTTGGCGTAGTGAAGCAGTGTGGTTAGAGTAATGAAGACATGGATAAGTACAGTTAACGCTTCAAGTTTTTTTTTCTACAAAGTCCTTCCGTCATTGTTGGGGTAAAGAGGGATGATGTTTTGTGCACGTTCGCAGGAAGAAGACCGCCATTGTGACTGAAATTGTGTGATCGCGTCACCGGTAACATAGGGCGATGAAAAGTTCTTGCATAGTTCTTGAATTTGAGTGTTCTTCTTGATATACATCCTTTCACAGAAAGGCATTCTTTTACCTCAGAAGTCTTCTTGGAAACAAATATTTTCAAAAAACTTGTTGCAATGTTCAACTGTTTTTTACTAAACTATGGTAAAAACTAGAAACATACTTTTTGTCCTAATAAAAAATGAGGGGTGAAGCTTTATTTTGCTATGTCCTATTCATATACACCTACAGAACGAATTTGTCTGTGGGCATTCAGAAATGAGTCGAAGTGGCGAAAACTGGCAGGCAACAGCTCTTCCCGTTTTAGAGAAATGTCTAGTATTAAGAGTTAAATATGAAACCACACATCTGGAAGTAAACACGGGGAAAGCAATGAATGGAAGCTGACAAACAATTTGGAATTATTCGATAAGTATACATGGACAAAATATAATTAAATCACATGATTCAGATATTTTTTAAGGCCAGCAGAAAAGGCCTTGCAGGCACTGAAGGTCCAACACTGCTTATGTGGAAAGGTTATTCTTAAACCCATCTCAGTGTTTTGAAAAATAATCATTGGGTAATCAGAAGTAGAAAAAACGTCACACTTTCAAGTACATCCAAACACTAATAAGATTGAAAACTGTATTCATAGGGTAATGAAGTTAAAACCCAAAATCTGCTTGATGGTTTGTTGATTGGTCCAATAAGTTCGATTCATTTCTTTTTTTAAATGTATCGTCACTGTTCTGTTCGAAAAGTGGGAAAATATTAACGTGGATTTTATTTGAGTGCTCTTAGGTCAAGATACGTGTAATGTATTTCTTTTACATAACATGAGAGGGAGTTTACATTATTGTTTGACATCTTACTGCTATGGGTACCCCCCATCAACCTAAAACCTTCTGAAAGCCTGGGCCAAAAAAGGGAATAGTTGTCTGGTTTGGTCAATTTGAGTCTCTGTAGTTTGGTATCTTCCTTGTGCTTTTTAGCACTCGTTTCCAGTTGCACTACACGATACAGCAATATCTAGGGGTCAGATATTACACAATATCCATTCAAAACACATACTTAGGGAAAAAACACTACTCCAAGAATACAAACATCAAGTTTTATTTTGAAAAATCCACATTGACAGTACAGTATAATTGTGTCGATCAATGTGTGTTAGTCTCATAAACTTCAAATCTGTATTGGATACCATTTTCCTCTTGGAGGCCTTGTGGTACTCCAGGAAACCTGAAACCATAGACACACACACACTTCCGATTTCAGTTATTGTCAAAATTTAAGAGGCTTTGAATATGTACTGCAAACCGAGTTGTAGATACAACTCACAATACAATACAATAAGATACAAACCCTTTAGAACAGTTGTGGCCAAAGTAAGGCTCACGGGCCAGGGTTTTTAATCCGGCCCAAAAAACTAAACTTTTAAAATATAACGATATAAATAACGGTACATAATTTACTACTAATAAAAAGATGTTGTTTCGGTGCCACCCTCATCCCCATTGTCCATTTGTGTGTGTCTCCTATACATACAAATATATATTTTCTTGAAGCATTAATGTGTACTGCACTCAAGCCAACATAAAACAGCTTGCTGTATTTTTTCCGTACTCGACATTTTCGTTATCATCTATTTCATTTATTAAAGGTATCAAATTTTACGTGAGGGGAAAAAAACCTTATTCACTTTTGAGGTTTTTTGGGATGTCAAGTATCCTAAGTCGGGCACCCCTAGCGGCCAAGATGAGCATTGCAGCTGCCTACTACAATTAAATGAAGCCCATTCACTTGGATGGGGTTTCTTAAGTTGACTGTCATCTGGTGACTCATGGGTATTGCAGCTGCCATTGTCATGTACGATTAAATTATAAATGCAAATGAGAAAAATTGGATAGGTCTACATGATGTTTTTTTCCTGATGCATCACCAGGGCATCATATTTCGAGCCTATCAGCAGATACAAGACAAGAAAGTCAACTCTATCGTTCGTCCCAAATGTTTTAACCCAATGCCGCCCGCGACTCAACAAGTTTTTCCCTTTGTAGTCTATTAGCGAAAAAACTTTTTTTCTATGAACACAACTAGAAATGTTCATTTTTTTTCAAGTTTCATTGGGAAAGGTTTTCCACTTATTAACAGTGTAGTGTAGGAAAACGTTTTTAAACCCTTTGGACTTTAAACTGTTGTGCTGTTATTGGTAGCAATAACCTCTGTTAAACCGTTTCCGTTAACTTGCAGAGCAATCAGAAAATTGGGCACATTTGACTTTAGAATATTACTTTAGTGTCAGATGTATACTTTTTTTCAGTGGTTAGAATTTTAAAAATTATTATTATTATTATTTTAAACTAATTGTGTCTCTGTTTTTGTTTGGAGTCGGTTAGCATCAACTTACTGTATGTATTTAGATTGGGGTTGCTTTCAAAAACAAATGAGAATTGCCTCGCATTTGAGATTCTGCAACTTAAGGGGCTATCCTTAAAGGTGCACTATATTTTGTAGCACATCCTAGTGGTAAAAAAAAAACAATACAAAAAATACAATATTAATTTTAAAATTATGCAAAAAATACATAAACTATGTACTTATGTAAACATGCATGTTTTAAAATGTTTTAGGTTGAGAAATCTCTATTAATTTTACACAAAATGAGCCTCACCTGGAGGAAGCGGATATTATTGTCCGCCATCATACTGCTACGGGTACCCGGACAAAACAAAAAGTGTGCAAAAATGAGAAGAAAAATGGTGCCCTTTGGTCACTTTGAGTTTCTGTACTTTCTATTCTTCCTGGTGCTTTTTAGCACTCATTTTCAATTGCACAACAAAAAGCGACACCAACAATACAAAATAAAACAGTGTCCCTCTAAAAAAAACAAGCAAATTTTTTTGAAAGGAGTTTAATTTAAAAAAAACACATTTCAGAGGTAGTCAGTTTTTGTCGATATTCCGGGAAGGTGGATTACCACTTGTGAGGCCCCTTGACCAGGTTTCTTATTTTCCTCATGCTGAGGTTTTGAGTTCTTCCTTGCCTGCTTGTTGGTTTAAGGTCAGGGATGTTGTAATTGTAACCTGTGCAGTCCTTTGAGACATTTCGTGATTAAGCGCTATGCAGATTAATGTGACTTGACTTATTGCGTTTGTTTTCTTTTATAATGTGTAATTAAAAATGCACAAAGGTTATCTTTAAAACTATAAATTGAGGACAGTGGTTGCCAACCTTTTTCAAGCTGAGAACACTTTTTTTTACGTAACGCAAAGGGCACTCGGTTTGATATACATTTCTAAAATAAAAAGCTTGTGTTATTACTAAGTTATTACTATGTTATTACCAGGTTAATTATTGGTAGTAGAGTTCAAGAGACACAGTCAACCACAACAAAAGAAAAATACTAGAAAATCACAATGACCCAGCAATTGTAAGTTATTTTCAGCACAGGTCCATGGGAGCCCCAGCTGTCCTTATGGAGCACCCTGGTGCCTGCGGGCACTATGATGGAGACCCCTGCATTAGAGCAATTACCCTAAATGGTTTCAGTGAATGGTAAACCAAAAATTATATATATTTTTAAAAAGGCATGTCTCTTTTTTGCATTTTGTAGAGTAAAGACAATTGTGCGTCAACAACTTGAAAATAACAAGCATGCGGATTGATCTTACCCATGCACCGGAGTGAACGTGTCCTTGCAGATTTCCGGGAAAAAGGTGTCACATGGAAACTGCTTCAGAACTTGTGTGACAAACAACCTTCTGGTACCTTGGCTCTGCATCAATTCCTACAAATGTCATCAGAATCGTCAATATAATCATCATCGGTCAACACAGGACAACAACAATAGTTTGAACCAGGCATGTTAAACATACAGCCCGCGGGCCGGATCTTGGCCATTAGATACTTCAATCCGGCCCGCCCTAAATTTCTGATGGTGTCAAAAAAAAAAAAAAAAAACGATTCTCTCGGTAATTTATATAAAGACTTCTGATTTCTTGTTTCTTGGGTGGACCCGCTATCTACGTGAACGAGGTGGTGTAACCCTGGGCACAAAGATTTCCATCTGCTGCAGTGATGTTGAACTTTTGGCCTAGCGCGTGACATCCTCCACTCCGCTGTTGCTAAACTACAACACAGCACCCCGAGACCATCCTGTAAATCTTATAATAAACAACCAAAGGATACTGCTGGAAGTGTGAATTTCCCTACGGGGATGAGTAAAGTATCTGTCTATCTTAAATAAATGAAAACCAAATGCTCTCCCTGGTTGCAAGAGGGCAGTAATGGATATACTCTCAGCTTTAGTAAACCCAGCCAAGTAGTTTGATCTCATGTAATTATAATATATATATATATATATATATATATATAAATATTAATGTTATTATAATGTTATTATAATCTTATTATAACCCATGCCCATGCGCTAACATTTTTATTGTAAAGATTTCTAATATATGGGGGGGCAGCAGTTCAGGAGGTAAAGCGCTTATCTTGGGATCGAGAGGTAGCAGGTTCGATTCCTGTATCCTCCGTGTTGTATGTGGAAGTGTCTTGGGCAAGACACTGAATCCCTAATGCCCCCGATAAGCAGGTAGTTGCCTTGCTATCGGGGTGTGAGTGTGTGTGAATGGGTAAGTGTGAAGCACATTGTAAAGTGCCT
The DNA here is from genome assembly GCF_059441175.1 of Urocampus carinirostris. Lineage (NCBI taxonomy): Eukaryota > Metazoa > Chordata > Actinopteri > Syngnathiformes > Syngnathidae > Urocampus > Urocampus carinirostris. Next base: position 23,528,804 of record NC_142353.1, on the reverse strand, counting down.
TGGGAGGTCTTAAGCGACTTGAAAAGCGCTATAGAAATGCAGACCATTTACAATTTTTATTCATTTAAAACCAGTTCGACAATTAAAGCAAAAATTATACAGTATATTTTTTAATTGCTCATCCTTAAGTTTGTATAGTGTGGTGAGTTGGTATAGGTATAAAACTGCTTCACTGTTAAAATAATTTAATTTTCAATGTTTCAAATTCAGTGCCAAACATGAAAATCATTTTTCTCCCGTTATTTGTGAATACATGTGATATGTTTAGAAAAGACTCCTTGTCATCCATGATTACAATATGCAGGGTGGGCTACTAGAGTTGTCTGAATTTGATAGCATACCACTTAAAAACAAAGCTACAAATTTGGAGTTAAAATTATTTTACGGGTCCAGTCCGCCTTAGAACAGAAAATCTCGATACGGCCCCAGAACCAGATTTTGATATCCCGGGTTTAAAGACGACATTTTATCGGCCCTGAGAACATTAACATGCAGGGTTGAAATTAGACGATTTAATTGAATAGTCTTTAATGACATTGATAACAGTAAACGTGTTGCTGGTATTAGGGTTAGGTAAAGCCATGTTGCCACACACAGAAATCGGATTACAGTCTTTTTAGAATGGCAACCACTACCTTGTTGATTTCTTGCCATAAAATTTCAGGGTTTTACTGTGCTAGTACCGCTCCTCAGAAACCCTAAAATAAATAAATATATTTTTAAATTAAATCTTAAAAGAAAAGTGTCATGCCATGTCTACGGGACTTTTTAGTAAATTCTTCAAGCAAAGACATGATTACCTGGTAGAGTGAGCTACCTCCTATTACCCAGACCTGGTCAGCCTGATCAGACAGCTCTGTGTTAATCAACTTGAGGGCTGAGCAAAAATCTGGAGCAAGATGGTGAGCGCCAGTGGGGGGAACTCTGTTGGTCAGACAACAACATTGACTCACTCTTTTGCAGTGCATTCAATACAACCAAACCTTTATTTACCGTAAATTCCAGACTACAAGCCGCTACATTTTAAAAACTGTGGCTTTACATAGGGTGCGGTATATTTTTGTTTTTCTTGGTGGCACAGAGGAAAACAGCAAGCTGCTCTATTCCACAACGCACGTGCTCTGCATACAAAACACCTCGGTGGCGTCTGGAACCATTTATGACACCTTACATGTTTTTTCCAACACTATTCATATAATACATAAAGCAAAACGGGAGGTTTTACAGTACTTTATTAAACATTTATAACATCCATCCATTATCTGTACCGCTTGTCCTCAGTAGGGTCGCAGGGGGTGCTGGAGCCCATCCCAGCTATCTTCGGGCAGTGGGCAAGGGACACCCTGAACTGGTTGCCAGCCAGTCGCAGGGCACACAGGGACAGACAATTCGCTCGCTCATTCACACTTAGGGACAATTTGGACCGGCCAATTAACCTGACATGCATGTTTTTGGAATGTGCGGGGGAAACCGGAGTTCCCGGAGGAAACCCATGCAAGCACGGGGAGAACATGCAAACTCCACACAGGAGGTTTGTTCTCACGACCTCAGAACTGTGCCGCACACGCGCTAACCACTGCGCCGCCGTGCTGCCCACATTTATAACATACTCAGGATATTTCAACTTTTCACCCATAGATCAAGTCTTGTACTTCCAAATTGAACATAAGTGGGAGCTGTCTATCAAAGTTACTTCTGACATTTCTCTTTCCGTATCATTGAGTCATTGTCAGGTCGCCGGAGTTTCCTTAAATCCTCGAGAAACGATGACAAGTCAATGCAATTTGGTCCGTAACCAGAGCAACCAGCAACAACAACACAAAAAGACGGTCTTTGTTGCAATTTGGCACTATTTTTGACAGTCTTTGTTGCCTTGGTGCTGTCAACTAGAAATAGAGGGTTCGCATTTTATGTGAAACAGCCCCCAAACGTAAATATGTACTTGTCTTTGTAATCTGCTGTTTGAATGGTCTGAAAACACGTGACATAAACAACTCTGAGCAGAGCAGAAAACAACCCAGCTGAAAGCGGCGTCAGGTGTGCGGGGGCATGGCACTGTTGGCTCAAAATGTAAGAAATTTGAATTAGTTCATTTTTAAGGCTGTTTAAGCCTGCGATTTTAAATCCTGTACGGTTTGTAAATATCCGAAATTGAGTTACGTTCTTATATGTGAGCAGGCTTTTAATCAGGTGCGCCCAGTGGTTTGGAATTTACGGTAATTAGTAAAGAACTGATGAACAGCAATTTGTACATTTGCTAATATGACAGGACATCAACCAGGTCCTGGGGTCCTATTACAGGACTAACTTGTCAATGTTTCTTAAGAAAAGTGATGGGACATTACGATTTCCCAGTAATGTAGGAGTGGCATTTTGTTATCTGCTTCCTCCCTTGTTAAATCCCTCACATAACGATCAAATTGCCAAATACTGGGAGTGTACGTCTCCCTCAAGGAAAAAAAACAGTGTATAAGATGTTTTAAAGGGACAGTGTGAATTAATTTCAACCTTTGTGTATTTCCGAAAGTGAACATTAGTTCAGGTATTTTTGCCTGCTTTTTAAATTTAATTTGTTTTGTTTTTAATTATTTTTTCTTACCTCTAGGAGGAGCTAAAATAATACACGCTGTCCTTTAAAGATATTGAGCTAAGTCTTTATTTAACATTAATATTTGCAGTTCTAAAAATTGATTAAAAAAAGATTGGACACAATTATCATTAATACACAAGATAAACAACGTTTAAATTAAAAAATATATTTTTCAACTCTTTAAACATGTCCTTTTTAAAAGTTTTTAAATATAAAAGTGTGATTTTCCTTTTCACATACAAAAAAATATGAGAAAAAAACAGTACAGACGCTGCCCTACTTAAGAACGAGATCGTTTGTAAGTTGAAGTTGTTCGTAAGTTGCTTCAGTGCTATACACTCTATGTTCCAGGTTTATATAAGTATGTTTAAGGCTTGTATAAATAACCTTTGTACTAAAAAATAAACATTTACTAAAATAATATGCTCTATAAAGATAAATAAAGTTAACTTATTTTTGGAAGCTGAGCTTCAAGAGATAGACTACTTCCTCCTATGCGGTAAAAAGTGGCCAAATAAAAAGCAATCTAACCATTTTCTCAACCGCATCAAGCTTTCTTATTGCACTTTCATTTCAAATGAAACGGCTCGCCTCTTCTTTACACTTTAAACCAACCATATTGAATGGATGGACGGAATACTAGACAATAAAAATGTCAAAGTTTTTAGCGTGCTAGAGATACAGCACACGTTAGTACGTTTACACACGAACTAAGAAGTAGAAGCCGGATTTCTTCTTCGGGGTGGATCCTGGGTGACCTCTCACAGCGCCGATAGCGTAAGCGGTCGAAAAAAGCACTACAGTAATGTCCTTTACTCGGAAAAGGTGCACACAATACAAAATCTGACTTACAGCAGTGTCCGGATATTTTTCGACATCCCGAAAAAAATGTTAGTATCTACCGCTTTGTCCAATGGTCGTAAGTAGGGGAGTGTCTGCATTTAGTTTTAGTATTTGGGTGAAACATACTTGAGTTGTCGACTTAGTACAATGTTGATCCTGTCTTTTAAAGGTCTGTTCTTCTCTGGGATGGAAAACCACGTCTTTCTTCCCATGATTACAGCATTCTGCTTACCTGTACAAAACACATTTGATCGCATTTAGAGACAATTGGAAGAGTGCATTTTGATTCCTGCACCGTTGTGTCCTTGAGCAGAAAAACTTCATATGCCCTGCCTGGGTTCGATAACAAACCAGCCTCCCTGTGTGGGATTTGAAACAACAGAATTGGTTTCCATACGGCCAGCTAGAATTCAGGTACCGTATTCATTCGTGTGTAACGCACATTTTTTAATCTAAAAAAAACCTCAGGGTTTGGGTGCGCGTTATACCCGAGGTTTTTCCATTTTTCGGGTGTAATAATGGAACAGTCGAAAAATATCGCTGACCACAATCACAATATGTTGAATGCAACAGGAATCGAACCCGGGTTGCAACAGTAAGAGCAACAAATCCTAACTCCTGGACCACCATTGATATAGATGACCTATGAGAAGCCATTAGATTTTATCTCATCGTCACACTATTTGTATTCACGGTACCAGAAACAAATGTTCGAGAATGGAGAAAACTGAAAGTCATCTTGAAAGTTATAAATAAACACAAAAAACAACTGGGGAAACAACTCTTTGGTGTATCTGATAATGAATCCGACTTTAGAGGACATTGAATAAATACATTGTAAATTTTATGCTGATATTGTGTTCAGTTTACGACGTTGTCAATAAATTATTTGAATCATGACCACACATATTCAACAATGTTTGTAACTTACAATTCATAGAATAGAAGAACATAATTTATTTTATTGTATTGTTATTATAATGTACTGTAACGTGTGAACTGAACAACAAAATTAACATTAGTCTCTGGTACTATTAATAAAAATAGTGCGATGATGAGATAAAATCAAATGCCTTTTTGTGTGGCATTTATATCACTGGTGATGCAGTGGTTAGGATTCGGCACTCTTAACGCCATGACCCGGGTTCCATTCCCGTTGTAGCCAACCGCAAATGGTTTAAAATTTACAATATACGGGTCTTGGAATAACAATGTCAAAGTCCAGACCTAAATCCTATAAAAAAAGAAAAATCATGTCCAAAGTCCAGGCTTGGGGCTAGTTACGGCCCCTGATCAAATTTTTACTGGCCCGCAGCCTCGGTCATAAAATTAATCATATGTACTCTGCAGTACAAAATATAAAAAAAATAAAAATAAAAGAAGAAGAATCAACATTTTACCACATGATGGCAGTAACCCTTTGGCCACCTTGCCCTTAGCTTTCTGTGAGAATTTTAGATGCGGCCAAACACTTGCAAGGCACTGTAGCAAAGTATTCCAGGGACTCGAGCGCTCCTTTCTCTCTTAATCCCTGTCTAACTTTCTTCCTTCACTCGTTTTTGTAGTATCATTTACCTTCCGCGGATGCCGTTGCTGTCATCTTCTTGAAATATTTGAATTCCTCACTGGAAGAGAAATACATGAGTAAGGAACAAAGGCTCGTTTATGAACATTTTTTAAAAAAGAAAAAGTTGCATTTATAGCCAAACCTCTTGGATGCATTCACAACTATTTGCTTTTATGTCTTTTTATGGGATTTTAGCATAACAATTTCAAATAAAATTGAATCTCTATTTGGGGAATCTGCTGTGGCATGCACATTTTGAGGTGCACTGTAATAAAAATGCGAATAAATATACTTATTTCAATTTACGCATGTTAAATGTAAATCAACTTACTCGTAAAATAATCTGTTTTTCAATATTTCACACATCAGGTTCACAACTGATCAGAAATAATGAATTCATATGAGCCCATGCCTTAAAATGGTCGCCTTTCCCTATTGTTTTGCTGCTATGTTTTTAAAATTAAAAAAAAGAATATCCACATTATGCATTCTGCATATTAAGGTTCCCAAAATACATCAATTTCAATATTATTATTTGCACAGTGCTCCTTGGGATGTTTAAAGCTTGGGAAATCGTTTTGTATCCAAATCCAGTTTTAAAATTCTCCACAACAGTATCTTGGACCTGCCTGGTGTGTTCCTCGTTTTTTATGATGCTCTCTGCGCTTTCGACAGACCTCTGAGACTATCACGGTGCAGGTGCATTTATATAGAGACTTGATTACACACAAGTGGGTTCCATTTATCATCGTTAGCCATTTAGATCAACATTGAATCATTCAGAGATCCTCACTGAACTAGTAAGTAAAGGGGCTGAATAATTTTGCACACCCACTTTTTCGTGCTTTTATTTGTTAAAAAAGTTTAAATTATCCTATAAAGTGTGTTCCACTTCATGGTTGTGTCCCACTTATTGTTGATGCTTCACAAGAAATAACAGTTTTATATCTTGATGTTTGAAGTCTGAAATGTGGCAAAAGGTCAAAGTTCAAGGGGGCCAAAAAGTTTTGCAAGCCAGTGTATGTTATCTAAAATATAATTTTTTTCTAATTTACTTAAACGTATTTTAGCAAATACACATTTATGAGAGTTCATGTATTGTTGGTCAATATCTAAATAAAATAAGTTTTTACCACTGGCAAGCGCAAAATATTACACTGTTCCTTTAATTATTTATCCCAGTTGAGCTGCACAAGTTATCGAGTAATGTGGTACAATGATGGGAAGGTTGGTTTTAATTTTCTTTTTTTGAGTAATAATGAAGAAGTGTCCGTACTCCGTATCTATATTCAAGCATTTGAGGCAAGAAAGTTGCAAACTTTCGATCTTTATGCACTTATTCCATGCACCCGTCGTGAAAGTGTACCAACTGCGGTCTGTCCAGATTTAATGTGGTTTAAATCAACTTTTCTTAACACATTATCTACAACTTTTATGAATGTAAAAGGAAGCAATCCTTGAATTTGAAGATCACGGGCACGAAGTATGCATGATAAAAAAAACAGATTGCATTTTCGTCCTCTCGTGAAAATTATATTTCATTTTTGGATACGGTTGTTGTTTTGAGATCAATGATTAAGCTGCACGTTTCTCTTAACCTCTGTGCACCTTTTTAAACAACACAAAGATCTGCTCAGAGAATTCTGCAATACGTTTCTTTACCTTAGTCTTGTTGGGTGCCAAGGTAAATTTCCGTCTTTTCCAATTCCTCGATCGGGACACATCGCAACGATGCTGTTCAAGACTCGAGACATAACGATTTCCTTGACAGTTACACGCGATTTTCAAAAAGCTATCTTGCGAGTCTTTCTCTGAAAAGAATCAGTTCGAGAAACTTAGGTGCAAGACCACCATCGTGTGGTTCGGAGAGTCGCTGGATTTGATCAAGAAAATACATGTTGCAACGCTTGGGAAAGTGCACAAAACGCAGGAAATGAATGCAAAATTGATTTTACTATGAAATATAATTTAGAGATGTGCATTTTTCCCCTGAGTTATATACAAACTATGGACAGGATTGCTAGTTCAGTATGGGATCCCAATTAATTTGCATTATTTGTCAAAACACTTCTCCCAAGTTACCTAAAACACGAATTTGGTTGGATCCTTTAACCACTAGGGTCGTAAGGGGAACATTTCCTGAGGTGTGTCTTGGGCGAGTACAGCCTGATGGCGCCTATCCCTCCCTAGGCCAATATACCTGTATGTTTCCACCAAGGTCTCGAACCAGAGAACTTTTCGCGTATTAGACGAACGTCCTAACTAAACACTGTACTACAGAAACAATTTAAACAGAATTGGTCTTCTACTTCAAAATTTAATGTTCACATGAATCAATCTATTCTTTTTAAAATGACAGTATGCACTGTGGTTTAGCCTGAAAAAAGCACTATTTAATAGAATAAGAAAACGTTCTTAAGCAAGTTTGCTTAAAACGCCATGGTCTACAATCCGGAAGGACCCCTGTCTAAAGACACCAATTGACGATGTTCAAAATGGAATCATTAAATAATCCATAACATGTCTTCAAATGGACAAAGTGTATTAATTAGCACCTTCGGGTGGTAAAAAAAAACATATTTAAAAAAAATATATTGAATTAAGAAATAAGCAAAAAATCATGAACTATGATACACACGGCGGGTGAGTGATTAGTGTGTCCGCGGTACAGTTCTGAGGTCATGGGTGTCTGAACCAGAACAGGAGGAGGACCCATATGCGTAACATTTTCACACAAGCTTTATTTTACGGGAATGGGGCAGTCATGGACGTGAATACAAACGCCAGTGATACGGCGATTGCTGGGCGGAAGAAGTTAGACAGAAGTCCGGCGTGGAAAAACAGGAAGCCAGAGGCCGACGAGATCGATACTAGATGCACGAGCAGATACCGGATGGATGGGATCAATACCAGACAGGATGGGACAGACAGGATCGATACTAGATACTGGAGTCAGATATCAGACAGGACGAGACAGACAGGATCGATAACGGATACTGGACCCTGGAGTCAGATATAAGACAGGACGAGCGAGACGGGATCGATACAGGATACTGGAGACTGGCGCAAGAAATCGGACTGGATGAGACAGGTGGAATCGATACAGGATACCGCAGACTGTAGCAAGATAACAGACAGGACGAGACAGACGGGATCGATACCTGATACTGGACACTGGAGTCAGATATCAGACAGGACGAGACAGACGGGATCGATACCAGAGACTGTGGACTGGAGTCAGATATCAAATAGGACGAGATAGACAGGATCGATACCCGATACCGGAGTCAGATATCAGACAGGACGAGACAGATGGGATTGATACCAGACACTGAGGACTGGAGTCAGATATCAAACAGAAAGAGATGGGCGGCATTGATACCGGACAGGATACACAAGCAGGATACCGGACAGAGTCAAAACACACGTCTTGCTGTTGCAGAGGTTCGTTGACGGACTAACAAGGGGTGAGTGAGAGCACTGAGCTTAATTAGGAGGGAAGCCAATCAGGCAACGAGCTGCAGCTGGCACCTAACGGGCGTGGCCAAGTGAGGGCAATGGGCAACTGTGACAATGGGATCCTTCCTGTGCAGAGTTTGCATGTTCTCCCCGTGCTTGCAATTGTACATACATTTAAAAAAAATACTTGTAGGTCAAGAAATCTGCATTTTTTTTTTACACGACATGAAGCTCACCTAAAGGGAGCTGACATAATTATTACCACCTTGCTGCTACAGGTACCCCCAAAATCCTCACGAAACATGCGAAAACAATGGGGTAAAACTAAAAGTACGGCTTTCCCATTTTATATGATACCCAGACAACGCTTAGAAGTCAATTGTTCATGTCCCTCCCCTGACTGGACATCACTTCTGACCCTGGTAAATAGGTTTGGCATACTCTGAACTTGTCCCTTTGCTATTCTCAGTGAACACCACCTGTACACACTTGGAAGAGCTACAGGTGAATGAAGCTCAGTAGCCATACCTGTTTACAATAATTTAACATTGCAACACACCAGAATGCAGATGTTCAGGATGAACAGGTTTAGCTCTCTTGGTCATAGTACGCCATTGTTGGTACTGATAAAAGTCAAGTAGGAGCCTTTTTCTTTCCCAGGTGCTCGAAGAGGAATGTGGTTGAATGACTTCCTTGTGGTAGTAGGGAGGAGACTCTGAGGTGATAACCGATTTCAGTAATCCTCACTTCCCTATTACACAAAGTAGAAAGGAACTTCCTTTAAGAAGCAAGCTCTTCACGCCAAAAGGTAACAAATATAACTTGAAACGAGTAAACCATCTGTGATTATTGTGTGTAGTTTGTCAACTATATTGTAAGATATGGAGAAGAAGAAGAGAATACTGTTGGGGATATTGTGTATGTTTCTTTGTTGTTGATTGTTTCAATGCCCTTTTGTGAAAGTGTCGGAGGGTGATCCTTGAGACAAGTTTGCTGGGCCTTTATACCAGCTTTTTTTGCCAGGCTTACACAATGGGTCCCATAGATTGTCAGAACCCGAACAGACGGTGGACCCAAGCGCGTAACATTTTCACACCAAGCTTTATTTTACGGAAACGGGGCAGTCATGCGCGGTAACACAAATGCCAGCGATTCAGTGATCACTGGGCAGAAGAAGTGAGACCGAAAAGTCAGGCGAGGGAAAACAAGAAGACAGGAGCTTAATACCGGACAGGAAAGACGGGATCGATGCCAGATACAGGATACACGAGAAGGATACCGGACAGACGGGATCGATACCGGATACAAGATGCACGAGCAAGATACCGGACAGGACTGGACAGAAGGGGTGGATACCGGATACTGAATACCACAGCAAGTTACCAGATAGGACGTGACAGACGGGATCGATACTGGATAATGGATATACGAGCAAGATACCGGACAGAACGGGACAGATGGGGTCGATACCGGATACTGGATACAACAGCAAAATACCGGACAGGACAGATGGGATCGATACCGGATACTGGATATACGAGCGAGATACCGGACAGAACGGGACAGATGGGATCGATACCTGATACTGGATACACAAGCAGGATACTGGACAGAGTCGAAATGCATGCCTTGCAAGTGCAGAGGTTTGTTGACAGATTGACCAAGAGTGAATGAGAGCACTGAGTTTAAATAGGAGGGGAGCCAATCAGGCAACGAGCAGCAGCTGGCGCCAAACGAGCGGGCATAGGTGAGGGCAATGGACAATCGTGACATAGATAGTGCCTGGTAACATCCAGGAGTCCTGGCAAAGCACATGGCGTCATTGTCAGGTTGCTGGAGTTTCCCTTAATCCTTGAGGATGACGATGCCCAGCAATTTGGTCCGTCACCATGGCAACCACCATGCCTGGGTTACTGTTCGGCACAATCTTCCTCAGTATGGTATCCCTGTTGCTTTCATCTAAAAATAAGGGCTCACAGGTTACAAGAGACAGTCCCCATTCATGTTTTCTTTGCGCAGTAGTGAATATATGCTCGTCAAAATTGATTTAGTTCTTTAATTTGAGCATCAGATGAGCTCTGTTGATATAATGAGCTGAACAAAAATTGAATCTCAGTTCATTTTTCTCTCAACAGACAAAATGCTTTATACGGAGTTACTGCAATTATGGAACGAGTCAGTCAGTGCAATGGATAAGAAAGACTGGAATGGAGCTCTGGAAAAGCTGGACCAAATCACAGAACCTACATCTTGCACTCTGTTCAATACGGCATGCGCTCACATATGCCTGGGACAGCTGGATTTCGCACTTCAGGTGACTTGTATGATTTGCATTGATGGACCTTGGACGAGAGAACCCGATTAAGGGAAATATAGCACTGAATGTTAATACACTGTATGTCAGATTTGGAACCACACACCTTACTGGCTCAGACGAAGTCTCATTGAACTTTACCCATTCATCCATCCATTATCTTCACCGCTTATCCCCAGTAGGGTCGCGAGCTATCTTCGGGCAATGGGCAGGGGACACCCTGAACTGGTTGCCGGCCAGTCGCAGGGCACACAGGGACAGACAACTTACTCGCTCATTAACACCTTGGGACAATTTGGACCGGCCAATTAAACCTACGTGCATGTTTTTGGAATGTGGGAGGAAAACGGAGTGCCCGGAAAAAAACCATGCAAGCACGGGGAGAACATGCAAACTCCGGACAGGCAGTATCCCATCACCCGAGAACTGTGCCGCGGCCTAAATAAATATAATTCTATTCTATTTTTCAGGCACCATCAGTAGCCTATAGTTTCTATTTTAGCACAAGATCATTAACTAAACTGAAATAATTTTTAAAAAAATATATTTGGATTGGAATACATTAAAGTGCAAAAATCTATTAACCATAAACAATTTCTACAGGGAGAAGTATCATACAGTGAAAGAGATGCATGGTTTCCGGGTGTATGATACAGTAATGTTTCAAGATCATCTCAGGGGCCCAAGAAAACCGTCTCGCAGCCCACATCCAGCACAGGGGCTTTGACTTTGACATATGGCAGCCACTCCAGCAGCTCCCGTGTTATTTTCGATTGTTCTCGATTGTTCTCAGCTCAGGGATGCTGCTGGAAATGTGAATTTCCCTTCGGGGATGAACAAAGTATCTATCTATCTATCTATCTATCTATCTATGTGATCTAGAATATTGGCTCACTGGAAGCACCCTGCATTTATACACTTAACATATTTTCATACCGAGGGTTCCTTCTTTGGTTTGGCAGCTGCCACCTGTACACCAACAAGCTGATCAAGTTAAAATTCCTTATAATATTATGCAATCTTTTGTAAAAGAAAAACAATTGACCCACAACTGTTTATAGAACTAAAGGAAACCATCCCCTTTCCCACCATCACACCCAGACACACAAGTAACCCAGTAATAACTAAGTCATAATGAGTCCACATGTTCTACTCAGTTTGGCTCCGAGGCCGGATCCAGACTTTCTATTCCTAAGTGGGCCTGATAGGTAAAAGAATGTCAACTCCAAGTTTTCAGCTCTGTTTTTAGTTACTTTAAAAATGTATTTACAAACAACGGGGAAAAAAGATCTTCAGATGTGGCATTGTTTATTCCAACGGTTGAGTGAATGCAGTTTTACACCTGAACCAACTCAAGAAGCTATGCGAAATCAACATTGCGTTTGGTTTGCATTTATTAAAAAAAATGTATGCCTTTTGATAGAAAAACCTAGAAACTTGTTTCTTTTTTTGACATACTCACAATTTATGGCGGGTCGGATTAAATTACTCAAAGGGCAATAGCTGGCCTACGGTCTGTATGTTTGACATGCCTCTTCCAACCTTTTCTTTTAATGATTGCGATCTTTTTTTCACATTATTCCAAAAAAGGTTTAATTGTCCTATTTTGGTCCATGTCCTCGCAGTTACAAACCTTTACTTTATGGATGATGAAAAAAAGCAAAAAGGCAAATAACAATAACATTCATTGATGTGGTAACAATGCCACTTCTATTTGATTTTGGATGCCATTTATTTTCCCTTTTCCAATTCCTTTATGAATTAAAATACACAGCTATTGAGCAAACTAATTTCATTGCATACAATGTTTCACAACATTGATCACAAAGCCAATTCAATTCAAAAAATGAAAAACAATATTGTGGCATCTAATAAACACACTTTATCAAGTGAGACATGTCAATTTGCATTTTTACATTTCAAGCTTCCTGATTTTCAAACATTTAGTGTTCAATGAACTTTTTACAAAGCGCAGAAATTTGGAAAGGATAAAATATCAAGACTTTTATTTTCACTCATGTACTGTTCCTTCTTTTTAGGCTTTAAATCTTGCAATTATCAAGGATCAACGTCTCTCCGTTGCATTTTTCCAGAGAGCTGCCATAATGATGCAGCTTGACAGGTAAATCTTTGTTGGGTTCCAATATTTAATTTGATTTTAGGATAAGGATTTGTTTTCCATATTTCGGATTCTGACAAGCCAACCTTCTACTTAGATTCAGAATCTTTTTTGGAACTGATATGAGAGAACTGCTCTATTTGTTAACTCATGCATAACAGATGAATAATCTAATTCAAAACCTGTTATTGTAATAATTTGTTGTCTTGGCCTGGAATTTTTAATTGCTTTTTCCCTTGTTCGCTGTCAATTTTTGTAATAAACTGCAACGTTTTCGAAGAACACATCTTAGTCCAAAGTGAAACCGAAGTTTTAAACCGTACAAAATTGGAAATAAGGAATATAAAAAGAAAAAAAACAATGAGGATCAATGGAAATGTAGACCATAGAAAAACAAATGATTGGACCAGGGGTCTGAGACATATGGTTAGCAAGCCACATATGGCTCCTTTCATGAGTACAGCTAGCTTAGGGATAAAACGAGGACTTAAGTTATCTTCTATGTGACTTTCCAATTTTAGTGTATGCAAAACCGAAGCAACACAGCAAGCCAGTTGTTCTGTCCATCGTAATTATGGCAAAGTTTCGACTACAGTTTACAATCATTGTGTTTCACCAAACAGACCCAATTTTGGAAGTACTGTCATTCTCAAATGAATCCTTTATGTGGAAGCTCATTAAACAATTTATGTTCACTGTGGCGACACTGTGATCAAAGCTCACAGAACAAATTGTAAACACCGAAAACACCAGCTAAACAAATGGAGCAATTTGACTGGGGAAGCGATAGTGGTGGGCGGATCTCTACACAAATTGCACACTCCCCTAAATGGCCTACCCATAGTCCTGATCTCAAACCAATAGAGAACCTCTGGAAAATCCTTTGTGAAATACTTATGGTCAAGAAACCCACTACAATCACCGAACCGTGGAGGAGGCTGGGAGAAGAATGTACCAAAACCACACTAGAGCAGTGCTATCCTGTGGCCGCTGATGTGCAGAAGTCAATCACAGGAGATGCCAATACACTTCTTACTAATTGCTAACTGTTGTAACTGTAAGCATAGTCTCGCCGCGTGTTCATATTCTGGGACCAGTATTTGGACGAAGAAAGACTAAGGCTGAAGAGAGCAGTTCAGTTGAGGACTCTTATTACAAAGTTACAAAATAGAATAAAACAGAGCGCACTCTGGAACAATTGAATCAGGAGGCCGTTCTCCTTCCAAAACGCATCCAAGAATGTATCTCCCTCTGTCTAATATTACCCCTTTGCACACGTATGACCTAACCATGTGATGACACCCTGACGGACGGTACAGCAGACAACAACCCAAAAACAGCAATAGATATATGTGTTTTTTTTGTTGTTCTTTTGCAGGTTAGATGAGGCCTTGTCTGACTGTGTCTGGGCACAAAAACACTTGAGAGGAAATATGGTCATCGACTACAGACAGCTTGGTCTGCGGTTTAAACTCTACGATTGGCAAGTGAGATAATGGCAACTTCATTTTTTAAATACATTGTAGCACATGATCGCTTTTACTGTTATAAATTGGTGCTAAGTTGACGACGTTGTCATAATTCTTTTCCCTCAGAGGTGAGAAAATCACTTGAGACAAATATAAATGTATTTTGAAACATTCAACAATGTCTATTATGTAAATAAATATGATAAAAAACGTAAATAATGGTGGAGTCAAGTATCCTGTCATGTGCCATAATCACACCTAATGACAATATAATTTAACTATCTAAACTCTTTTAACACAAGAACAGATTTGATGACCCTGTGTAGTTAATTTGAAATCATCCGAAAACTGGAATGAACCAAAATGTATATACAACACACAAGTGTTCCAAACAATCATTTCAAGATCAACCGTTGTTACATTTTCTGAAAAGCGGAAGCGGGTTCAAGCAAATATCAAAATGTATTGTAGGTGATCCATAATGCAGCAGCCGTGTACTGTCGAATGGACCAGTGGGAGCAAGCCAGAGATATTCTCATGTCACAAAGTCAAGAAGGGAATTTAGAGATGGCATTGGACTGTGTTCTGGTGAGTGTCCAACTATCTATTATATTATGTGGAGATATACCATATATTAGAGCTAAGGTTTTAACCCTGAACCCCGCCCGATTCCCAAACCGAAATTCGGGTCGGGTTGGATCTAAAAAGTTCTTCTTTACTTCAGGTTTGGTTTCTCCCTCGTGGACTTTAAAAGTAATTATGATGATAATAATAATAAATATAAATAAATTAAATTTCTCCCATCATTGTTCTTAGTTTATTTTTCTGTGTGGAGGATCCAGGTGATGGATTCCCTTTCCCTTCTGCGCAACGCATCTTGCGCGCACCCATCATTGTTCTTAGTTTATTTGTATTTGTGGAGGATCCTCGTGCGTGATATGTTCTGTCCTCCTTTTGAGGATGTGGACACGGACTAAGTTGCACGAAAGGGAGACAGAATCCATCGCATTCGCGGATCCTCCACAGAGAAAAACAAACTAGGATATTTTTTTCTAAAACATCAGCGAGGGAGCAACCCTCCTCCAATTCATAAAAAAAGTCCTCACAAATAAAATACAAAAATTCAGTCCCTCAAATAAAGTTAACATTGTTTGTTTTTGTTGTTGGATTTTTGCGTTTGCCACCCTTGGTATAGACGAATAACAGGTTTTTGCAAATTTGCTCAAACATACAGTATGCGACCAAGCCCCTCTCCAAAAACTCCGAGAGGTGCTGCTAAATACATACTCTCCCATTTTAAAAACCTGTTGACCAAAACTGCTACAGAAAAGGCAGAGCCAAGAAGCATTTAGTGCTGCACATTTCACGCACACCCGCAGAGGACATGCACACAATCACTCTCAGGCTCTCTCTTGTTCTACCGGCCTCAATATACAGACGCTCCCCTACTTACGAGCATTCGAATTACCTAAAACGGTAGATATGAACATTTTTTGGGGGATGCCAAAAAATATCCGGACATTACTGTAAGTTAGGTTTTGTATTGTGTGCACCTTTTTCAGAGTACAGGACATTACGGTAGTGCTTCTTTCCGCCGCTACCGGCGTGTGGCGCTGTGAGAGCTCACCCAGCATTTACCCAGAAGAAGAAATCTGCTTCCTCTTCCTAGTTCTTGTGTAAACATTATATACTGTGTCTCCAGCACGCTAAGAACTTTGACGGTTTTATTGTTTAATATCTAGTGCATCCATTTAATATGATTGGTGTAAAGTGTAAAAAAGAGGTGAGCCATTTCTTTTGAAACTAAAGTGCAATAAGAAAGATTGATGCGGTTAAGAAAATGGTTGGAAAACTTTTTTTCGGCTACTTTTTACCCCGGAGGAGGACCTCTTGAAGCTCATCTTTCAAAAGTAAGTTAAACTTATCTTTATTTTTCTTTTTAGAGCATATTATTTTATGAAATGTTTATTCTTTAGTACAAAGCAATAAAGGTTACTTATACAAGCCTTAAACATACTTATATAAACCTTAAAAATACAAAATATAGCACTCAAGCAACTTACAAATAAATTAAACTCACGAACGATCGCTTCTTAGTAGGGCAGCGTCTGCAGAATATTTTTAAAAGGGTATAAATGTGCTTCTTTTCAATGTTCAACATTTGAAGTAGAAGCATTATTTTAGAGTGAAAAAAAAAGAAAATGTTGCGTGCTGTATTGAATAAATATTCATGTGTTTATTTGAATGCATTCTGGGTCGCTTTTACTTTAATACTTCTTGAAGGTTTAAATTTGATCCAAAATGGTCTTATTATGTCAAGAATAGTCTTTAATTGTTGCAACCAGCAGACACTCTGTCTATAGTTCCCTAATAATAAAGCAGAATTTATCCATTTTGTTAAGTAAGAATGTGTGCATTTTGTTTCTTATATTCCAGAGACAGGAAATCATCGCTCCTCTCATGGTGCCTGAGGGTGTGGTGTTTCGTCCTAGGAAGAAGGACATTGAACAACTCAGGCAAAGAGACTTCTTAGGAAAACCAAAGGTATGGAGAGAAATCGAGTCTACTACTCAGATGTCATTACACTTTCCTTTAACGCATGTATTATTTGATGTGTTTTAGCTATTGCTGTTATCATAGACTATTATGTATTATACTGTCAAGGTTTTAGGATGGAGGTCATTTTTGTGACCAAAAACTGATTTGGACCAGAGAACCTAATTTTAAATCATCGGAATCTGTTACTCAGTTTTTATCTTTTACAAGTTATTAAAAATAATTGCTGGATGGTATTAAGGTTTGCGAATAGTTTTTCACGCTTCACAAATGAAACTCGATTCTGAAAGCTAGTCTGGGAAATGATTAGAATCATCAAATAATCTGTCTAACAGAAAATGTATACTCCTGTCATAAACTATACATTTTAACCCGAAAAGTATTAAAGTTGTTATTCCCCATGCTTGGTGTTTCTGCTTTGTGATAATTTCTTAGATTATCATCTGTTTTTGAGGGATATATTTTTTCTTCTATCAGATCCAAATGTTGTAGATACCATAGGTGTAACCAGACGTGCCTGAGCACCCCCAAATTTAACCCAAGCACTCCCCCAAAATTATAGCGTTTTAAAAACACCCTTTTCTTTAATAAAGGACAGGTGGGGCTTAAATATGATGAAAATGATTGATAAAAAAGATACAAAAATGTAAAAACAAAAAACAAAAATGTGAACAACCCAGCACTAGAAATACTCTACAGCTTTGAAATGGTTCAGTCTGATTCATTCCTAGCACCGCTCTTGGCACCGCTCGACTGGTGTCACTTGCGGCATAGCAGTCTCTGGAGGCTCCGGGGTAATACTCTGAGAGTATTTTATACAGTGGTTATGTTGAACATCTATTTACCAACCAATACCGTGACTTTGTTATCTTCAACAGATATTAATCATCATTTTAGCTGCGTTGAATTATAGCAATAGTGTTTCTGCTAACCACAAAGTGTAATGTGTTATTCACAAATGGGAATTGACACTCCTGAACAGCTTTGAATGATCCTAAATCACTTTAAGTGAAATGGGTCCAAAAAAAATTTATACACTTCCCAGCATTCATTTTTTTGGGAGGGAAAAACAATTTATAAAGCTAAAATCCAAACAATCATGTTACTTTTAGAGCCTTGGTACAATACAACCAGTCTTTACTGTTATTATTTGTGCAGATTTGCGATACAGTTGTGTTTATACTGTTCTATACATTGCGTCATTTATAACCACATATAAAATCTTCTTAACATTTTGTAACTCATTGAAAATGCAAAATATATTATATAAAAGGTGATTGTTTTCCCTGCTGTCTGAAGGTGATTTCATCTATGATCCCCAATGATGATTTTGGTGGATTTGAACCTCTCAGAGTACAGGTAAGATATAAGTTCCTTTTTTTTTCCAATAATTTTTGAAGAAGTTGCTGTTGTGATGTCAAGTTGCCATGTCCTTTCAACAGAAACCTGGTTTTTACCAGCCCATCTCAGGTGCTGCTCAGTGAGTATTTTATTGTTAAAGTTCCGGGACACACTGGGTGAAAAGGTGACCAACCAATACAATCATACGTCGTTCTTTGAAGATCTGCCTTTTTTCCCTCTTTTCCATATGTCTTAGTATCTGTGGTGGACCTCGCAGGGCTTTTGCAACGTTATGACATCGGCAATAGGTCAAAACAGCACAAATTCCAGTAGACGTACACTACCGTTCAAAAATTTGGGTTGCTTTGATACTTCCTTATATTTGACGGAAAAGCATTGTTTTTTTAAATGAAGATAACAGAAAATTAATCACAAACACACACTTCTAATCTTTTACTGTATAATACTTTAGTGGGGATTTTACTGTCTTTTTGTATGCTAAATGTTTTTATACAACACTTTGAGTGGCATTTTTCTTGCCTGAAAAGTGCTTTACAAATAAATTTCATTTGACTTGATTGCTGTAAATTACTATTTTAACTGAAAAATTTTTTAATCTAAAAAATAATAGTAATCTTGAAATCAAACTATTGCCAATATTTCTGTTATGTAGGGATATGTCAGGACCAGAACGAAAACAGGACCCGTGCGTTTCTCTTAGTTTTATTTGGAAGAAGGGAAAGGATAGTAAACACAATCCATAGATCGCTGGTCGCGGGGAGAAGGTTGCTCAGACGCGGAAGTGGTATTTCTGTGGTAAGCGAAAGTAGTGTCGAGAGCGGGAAGAAACAGATCTGTGGCTGGGACGGGGGAGAAAAAATCGTAGTCAAATTCAGAAAATGGGTCGGAGCCGGGAAACAGGCGGGAATCAGAACAGGAGAGAGTCAGGGTCGAAAGGTTGCCTAGCATGAGCTGAGGTTTGCAGACGGACTGACAACTGGTGACAGGAAGGAGGGGGGTTTAAAAAGTGACAGGCAGCCAATCAGCGTCCGAGGCAGTTGGCGCCAAAGGAGCAGACTCAGGTGCCCCGCATCAGTAATCATGACAGGATATGTGAATGCACACTGCTAGATCATGGTGTTTTTCCGCCTGCAAATACACCACATAAAGTGTTGGGTTAGTCCTTCCATTTAAAGATTACTTGTGCATGCATACCCATTCGATTGATGCAAATACTTGTGCGCATTATTGTGCCTGCTCAGTTTATCCATCCTTTTTTTAATTTGTTGGTTCCGCAAAGAACTGTGGACTTGTAGTACAGCGACGAATAATACATGGATCTCCAGCTCTTTATTTGTTGGTCATTAGTAGTGTTGGGCACGTTACTGAAACAAAGTAATTAGTTACAGTTGCTTGTTGCTTCATTTAAAAAAATAACTACGTTATCCCTCAGATTACTGACACCAAAAAGCAGTGTGTTACCCTGAAAGTAACTATCTACTTTTAGATTTCCGTATATGCTCGAATAGAAACGGAGCCTCTAAAACTGCTTTAAAATAGCCTCATATAAAAAAAACAACAACGAAAAACATAACAACGACCTGAGAAAACAGTGAAGCCTTCATATTTCTTGGCTTGTGCAATCTTGATAGCTTGCAAACAAACACTTAGCCAAGACACTCCATATCGATTTTGTCTCTGGACTTCAAACCACCCGAAGAGCTCCTTCTCCATTTCTAGGTACTGTCCAAGATGACTTATTTTCCAGGCATGGTGCATTGCAAACAAAAAAATAAAAAAATTAGTACACTTCTAGTGTAAATGCTCACGTTTTCCCCAAGATTTCCTGTTGGTTTGTTGTCCCTGTAAAAGCCACGACCCCTCCTCCACACCATGCCTACCAATTGATCCAAGTGACATACATCCAAATATGTGCATGTAAGCTTACCCGCTGATTTAAGTATTTTAGTTTATTGTTTATAATTCAGCTTGGATGTATATACAGTAGGGGTAATATCTTTATGCTGAGAAATTCAAGCCTTCTCATACACTGTACTTGAGACCGCGCCACTATAACTGTATTTAGTTGTACTTTGTTGGTAAATGTAATCACGCCCACCCTTCATAGAATGTTGCTGGAGGATCGGTGGTTGTATCTGTCAACCGGTGATGCAGGACGGGACATAGTAACACATAATCTGCATTACATGAGTTGTGGAATAACGCGGCAACTCACCACTTAGTAATGACATTAGAGATACGAAATGTTGTGAACAAAATGTTAATCGTAATCTTTACAGAGAAGAGTATTTACAGTCCTGGAGTGAGTTCCTTTGTAATGCGTTAGTCCCAACACTGATCATTAGGCATGATTCTTCTGTCCAAAAATTCGATTTGTGATCATGGTCGGACTCTTCAATGTATGTAAACGTAACCCAATAGTGAACTTTCACAGTAGTGACCAGGGCATTGGGGGTGGTTACCTTCAACCCGAGACAGATTGGCAACGTAACAATTTAGTCTACATTAATATATAACAGAAATTGAAAAATAAAGTCCATTTTCTTCCATTTTTGGCATTTTCGAGTCAAATGTCCCAGTAAAGTTTTGTCTCATTCAACAGGGAGTCTCACTATATGTGTATGACGGTCCCTTACATGGCCCGAGGCCCAGGCCAGTTGACAGTGCCAGGTGGTGCCAAGGTTTTTTTATTTGAAGATCAAAATAAGGACGGCATGGCAACAGTCATTTATGACGGACAAGTAAGAGATTATAAATACTATACTACTGTATAATCAATTAAGTTCAGGCATGTTCATTAATGCAAGTTTCAATTGTTATTTTTTTCCAGAGAGGACTTGTGCCAATGTCTCTACTTAAGCCAGTAGATATGAAGATAACCAGAGTCAAAACTACAAATGTAAGTTTGCGATGTTCCTGCTAGAGTTTAACGTTTTAATGACACCAAATGATTTGTGATCCTTATAGATAGCCTAAAGAGATTTTGTCTCACTATACTATTCCAAAATGAATCTTCTAGGTCACATGTGTCAAAATCTTGTCCGCAGGCCAAATGTGTCCCGCCAAATCATTTTGAGTGGCGTGCGAGAGCTTAAAATGCCGGAATGCTTATAAAGAAACAGGTCAAAAGAGTGTTTTGACAAAAAAAAAATTACATTTCACGCAAGCCTGTCAACTACAATATCTGTAATGTGATGATGGACCAGCACCAATACGCCAGTATATCCATACTGATGAGCAGGATTACGAAATAAAAGATCCTATAAATGTCCAAGATATTTTGTTATTTTGTTTTACAGAGATACCTCTACATATGACATTAATTTGTTCCTAGATCGTGCTCATATATAGAAGTTCTCGTATCTCGAGCAAATTTTCTTGATATGACATAACTAAAAACCAGTTATTTCGTTCCAGGCCTCCCAAAAGCATCCAAGTTAACCCTAAATAGCTATAAAATCATCAATAAAACAAATTCAAATAGTTATCGAACCTAAAACTCCATTAAAGGATAAACAACATATTATTAAAATGACTTTAAAGCCCAGCCTCTAGTGGTAATAACTGGAAATTCTCGTATATTTGCTCAAAAGAGATCTCATATTTTGAATTTCTCGTTGCTCAAGTACCTCGAATATAGAGGTATCACTGTATTTGATTGACAACATATTTTATATGTGTAGTGACATTTTTTTCAATGCAACTGTGGTGTTTAAGACTTGACATTTAATAAATTCAGAGTTACTTTACACAAAGTAGTAGTTACATTTTTTAACATACCAATTACATTTAGTTACATGTGTAAGGTACAGGAAACAAAAACCAAATCAGAGATAGTAATGACAGTGGAAATGAAAATGACTCGACGACATGTGCTGTCGAAAATGTCATTATAAAGGGTCAGGATAGTTGGGGACTGGTGTGTGGTGATTGGACAAACCCAGTTGGCACCCTCTGGTGGTTGAATGCCTACCAAACCATAACATTAACGCCAAAACAGTCAATTCGTCAGCCAAAGGTCTGGCAAGACATGGAGCGAATTCACAAAGACTGTGCAAGCACAAGAGGTATTGATTGTCTTACGGATTTTATGCACAACCACTCTACTAGACCATTTTTCAACATTGGACCAAGGGCACATAGTGTTCAAGTGTAGTCGGGCCCAATCCCACTTTCTGCTTTGACCCCAAAGCGTGGCCCCCGGGGTAACAAAAATGCTCATACATTCTAAGTTGTCAAGGATCACAGCTCACTCGGTTGTCAATAATAATGTTGATCTAGCCAACCCTAACGTTTGTGTTGCATTATTCATTATTCTCTTAGACTCTTGCAACTGGGATTCCTCTCCCTCCAGGTATGAAGCCACCCGCTCGCCCAGAAAACCGGTCTCGCCCAGCCTCTTCAAACAGAGGTAAAATCATGTTCATCTCGTGCTATATCTAGTGCTTTGTTATGCGGATGATGCATGATAGAGAAACTCATTCTTATAGAAAAGCCAATCAGAACTGGAATCTTGCTAAACACCAGGGAAAATGCTCAGGTGTGCACTACCCTACAAAGCTGCAATATTGTCTATGTGTTTTCAGAGTAGTGGACAATCTTTCTCAACAAGAGCAGGCAGGGCCCTCCAGGCTTAACTGGTCAAAAGACTATCTATTTATCAATATATCTATCTACCCTGGTCATATCCCTCGAGAGGGGTGACAGACAGCAAGACAAACACATACACAAAAACAAAGAAAAGGAAAAAGAAAAAAATAGCATAAAACACAAAAAATTGACCATGGCCAACCCAAATGCCCAAACACCCAAACAAGTAGCTCGGCACCCAGGTTGGTCATGCTTTCGTCCCTCCAGATGAAATGGGACACACGAAAGCGGCTGGGTCACTCGGGTCAGGGTGACACAACACACTCTTCTGTTCAACAGTACGGCCCGACAGCTTTCACTGGTTTACCCCTGCCGCATCATACGGGTGCCTTGCCCATCCCTTAGAACGCGTCAAAACATTCCACTATCCTTTCACATCACCTTTCCGCTCAATCCTATCACCAACAAGAGCTCTAGCTCAAAGAGAAAAAAGAATGTCAGGTTGTAAAGGCAAAACTATTTAAAAGGTATAAATATATAGTAAGACATAAAAAAACCTCCTGGAGAGCTATCAGTCACTGCACCCTTTCACGCCGCTATCTTTAAAAGATATGTTACCACTGATGCTGTCATGGTGAATGGTAAATTTAACAAGAAGAAAACAAAAAAGAGATAATTAGACTCGACCGCAAGCCTATTATTGTGTTGGCTGCCTTCCTTCCGGTTCATGCTTCAGTCTAAAAATAGCATTCATATTGTAGACTACAGTAATACCTCTACATAAAAGTTTAATTGGTTCCAGGAATGTGCTTGTATCTCGATTGCCCGTGTATTGAGCACATTTTCGCAATATTAAATAGTTAAAAATAAATTAATCTATTCCCGGCCTCTCAAAAGCGT
Organism: Urocampus carinirostris; assembly: GCF_059441175.1. Taxonomy (NCBI): domain Eukaryota; kingdom Metazoa; phylum Chordata; class Actinopteri; order Syngnathiformes; family Syngnathidae; genus Urocampus; species Urocampus carinirostris. The sequence goes on along the minus strand of NC_142353.1, from coordinate 23,505,035 downwards.
CCAAATTAAACCCTAGATAAGTTTAAAACACCTCTTCCTGATCACTCAAAACTCATTCAAATAGTAACTGAACATGAAAGTACAGTGATAAAATAAAAGACAATATTAACAAAATAAAAGGAATTACGAGCACTTAGTATGTGTGTGGCGTGGAAAGAGTGGGGGGAGGAGTACTGGAGAAATGGTGGAGCACGAAAGACTGTTTATGATACGTAAGCACTTACTGTACACTCAAAATGAAAATTACTGTCACTTTAAAAGAACGTACACACAAACATTTTTACAGCATACTGTTTTGTTTTTGTGTGGATTTTTAATAAACAAAGCCTTGCTTAACTCTTTAGCGTCTTTGTTATCTGCACTCGCTGCCTACCCATGCCAAGCCACGGATCACAAGTTTGAAGCACATTGTAAAGCGCTTTGGGAGGTCTTCATTGGCTTGAAAAGCGCTATATAAATGCAGAACATTTACCATCTTCTTGAATTTCTCAAACCAGCCATGGCTGGCCTTGAAATCAATTCCAGTTGTAGTCGCCGATGATTACCCTTTAGTTGACGCTGCCTCATGTTGTAAGTCCTTATACAGTATATTCTGTTCTCCAGCTAGCTCCTTGTCACATATCCACAATAATAACAGCCTCTCCATCTTGTGGTTAACGATTTTATGAAAGCAGTTACGTCCCTGGTTTTATAACTGTCATGGTAACCTTTCTGTTTTAATAGCATACGAATAGGCCACTCACACAAACACCACACTCAGGTTTGTCTTTTATTTTCTGCTTTCTTTCAATTGACATAGTACCATTCCTTTTTCTGGAACCTCATGACAATGGTCAAAAGAAGTCACTAAAACTGCAATACAATAAAAATAAACTTGCTGCAAAATATATCCAATGGGTGAGATCAGGCATCCAATGGCGGGATATACATGCGCTGCCTGGGACGAGCTGGTGGTTGTCAGTCTCAAGCGGTGGGTGGTCTCAATTGGTACATTCTGTGAAAATTGGAAATTCCCTCATATGCCAAGTAAGATTTTTGTTCGAAATAAATCTTGAAAGTCGAAATTCTCATATCTAGAGGTAATTGCATATAGAGGTTTGACTATATTTGCTTACTTGCTTGTGTGAATACAACCTTCACCGTGTCAACTGTAGTTTGAATTTGGCAGGAGAACAATTGTCTTCAGACACACCCCCTCCATCCTACTCAACTGCCACCCATTCTCCACCGCCAGTTGCTGACGCTCCCCACTACACAAGCCATTTGGCCAGCAGTAAGCCACTGGTAAATTTGCACCCAGACAGAGAAGTTGACCCCTTTACCCCTGGATAACGGTTTAGGATAAGGGTTTAGGAACCCTGTTCCTTAAGAACCATATTAAGAACCATATTTTTTATATAGTTGATATCTTCTGGAGCAGAATTCATTCATTATTGTCTTCTTTTGGTTCGCTTAGGATATCACGGAAGGCTCAGTCACGGAAGGAGAAGTTGACACTGTGGTGATCAAAATTCACTACACATACAATATGGCGGTCTCCGTACCCTCAAATTCATCATACCAAGAACTGAGGGAAGAAGTTGCTCAACAATTGGGCCAACCTGAATCTTCTCTGCGTCTTAGGTAGACCCTTGAGTTTGTTTATGCTGAATCACAAATTTCCTTTCCTGTTTTGTATCGTCTTGAGTTGTCATAAGATGTCTTCATTTTATGATTTAAACACATTACCTCTTTGTAGTAAACTGCTTTGTATTGGTATCAGATAGAAAAATATCGTATTTCACTTTGGGTTTTTTCACGCCAAATGAAAATTTTCCTCTCTCTCATTAGATATCGGAAGCATGGATCCCGGGTACTGGTCCCTCTCGAATGGGAATTAGAGGCTGGGGGCACCCTACAAGATGTCTCGGAGGATGGCAAAGCCACTTTGTGGTGCCAGGTGAGGATTTTAACACAATTACATTGGTATAAAGAATATGTTTTGGTTTTATCACTCAACCTTACTGAAAATATCAATTAGAAATTAGTTATTGGGTCGTTCCACAACAAATTCTCCATTTTGTATTGAGTGTCTGCTCTTAGTGCACTGTCGGTCCGCAGATATATTGTTACTGGCATAGCCTTTTAATGGAATTTATATTGCGTGTCCAAACTTTCAAATCCTGAAATAAATATTCTAGTGTATTTAGGAGGCCAACAAGTCAAGCTAAGTCAAAACTTTTTTATTTGGATAGCCCTTAATCACAAGAAGTCTCAAAGGGCTGGACAGAATGCAGACTATTATTTCACCATCCCCTGATCTAAAACCTACACGAGGGCAAGGAAAAACTCAAAACCTCAGCATGAGGAAAATGAAGAAACCTTGAGAAGGGGCCACACATGAGTTAATCCCCCTTCCAGGATGACCAGACTGCAATGGGTGTTCTAATACACAGGCAGTGTTCTCGTTTGCCCGCGTCCCTGCGTCCTAGACGCATCATTTTTGCTGGGGACGCATTGGGTCAAATCACCGGGACGCAACGTTTTTGACACCAAATTGTCATTATTACCCGATTACTTTTCTTTTTTTTACCACACTCCAAACTTTTTGTCAGGCAGATCCGCCATCCGCCATTGTTGTTTTGGTCTTGCGCCGATCTCGGCAAACGAGATCTCGTTGCTTCGAGATGACATCATTGTTGTGGCGGTTGTTGAGTGAAAGAAGTATGCCTCCAGAAAAACAGTTGGTACTAGGTGCAAATCAAGAAAAAATTGGTAATTTCTTCAGTTTCGGTAATAAGTCGAAACATAACACAGAAAGTGGTAACAACGGCAATAATTCCGGCACAAAAAAATGGCAGAGAAACTCTTCAGAAGACCGCGAAGGCAAGGAAAACACATGTTTTGAAGCGAACGATTTGACGAAAGAAAATAAACAAAATAATACTGGCAAAAAATGGACTTTTCTGCCCAAATGGACTAAATTATATTCCTGGTTACGCTATGAGGAGGATGATAATGGATTGGACCTTGAGAAGGCATTACAACTATGGCGGGACAGCAAACCACAAAGAATATATGAACTGACAAATTTGAAGTAATAACTGCTTTGTATTACCAATTAACTGTGATGATTAAAACTGCATGAATGTATAAATATTTCAGCAATATTATTTTGTATAGTGTACAATATTGTGAACTGAAAAATCTGAACTGATAACTGCTTTGTATTACCAATTAACTGTGATGATTAAAACTGAATGAAAATATAGATTTATATTATATATTTGTTGCCAATTTACAATTTCAACCGCGATAACACTAAATTTTGGGGACCCATAGATCTCTGTTTGGACCCATAGATTTTTGAGCATGCGAGTCCCTGGGACCCATCACTTTTCAGAGGTAAAATGAACACTGCACAGATATCGTTAACCTGAAAAATTGGTCATTCATAAGCTATAAAATATAAGTGTGTTTTAAGCCTAGATTTACAGTTCTACTGAGGTTGCAAATTGTGTCTGACTCAATAAATTATCAATTGACAAAATAATTTGTCTGTTATAGCATTACAGCAGTTTTTAGATATTTTTATCAAGAAAATCGTGAGCTCGTGATCAATCTCATAATTTATAGTGTCGCTACACACACAATTTCACGGTGATTTATCTTACCGTCTAGAGGTCTGTGTATCTTAATCACGACACACACACTCCAATTTTCAAGGGAATTCATTAACTACCAATCTAGAGATTGAATAATACATGCAACTTGGGACAAAATTATAAACTTAAGGGACGGATGGGGGGGATTGGCACATGTGGCATATGAGGAACCAAAGAGGGAAAACAACACAGATTAGCTTAAACCTTTGTAATGGAAACTTTTGGGGAACAATTAGGCAATTTGGCTTTTTTCTAATTGGATAAATATTCCCTGGATCAAGGAATTCATATCTGATTACATACAAATTGACATTTCTCAGGTGGTTTTTGGTTGGGTGGTAGCGAGCCTGGTTCAGAGGAGGTCAAGGAAATTGTGTAAAAGCCAAAAAAAGAAGAGAAGACAGTCTCAAGCAGGGAAAACAATCTCTTTTGCTGGGCGGTTTGGATGGCACAGATTGGCAGCGCAGTGACACGGCCCACTGGAAATAATCATTGTCACTTTGTTGTTGTTTTGCATTGTACTTTCTGGCAGCATGTGTTAGTGTTTGCAAGCTAAACTACAGCCCAAGGTAACGACAAAAGCTGTACGCAGAATCGAAAGAGAAAAAAAGTTTTGCTTAAATGTTTGTCCTTTTCGTATTATGGGGGACCCAGCGGGAGAGGAGAGCAAACAGGAAGGAGGCGTTGTTGAAATTTGCAATGTTGACATGAAACAAGAAAAAAACATAATATTTGTCACACAAAAAAATATTCTATTCCCCTATTTTTCAGGCTGAAGATTCCTTGCATGACCATACTGTCCTTTACCAAATGGTGGCGCTATATGATTACTCTGGTCAGGGTCCAGAGGATTTGGAATTCAGCGAAGGGGATACCATCGACATCCTGGGTGTAGGTAAGATACCGGACACAGCTATTCAACAACTCTAATGGTTGATGCAGTTATGCAATTTACACCCAATTTGTGAGATGAATGACCAGTGGGTAGGTGACAATTCTGTGATGTGGGTCTGACCTGAGGTGCAGGTAGGTTGGTATGTTGGTCAGCTGCATTATGGGTGCTGACACTAGAAACTGCCTCTACTCTATGTGTAGCAACACCTGGGGTAGAACTATCAACAGAGGGGATGGGGGTAAACATGCCCCTGACCCGGCCAATGTGAATAGGTGTGTCAAATTGTGGAGCTAACACATTGCTCTGATTAAACATGTTTCAAAGATGTCTCATCAACAGAAAAAAAATTAAATAAGTCAAAATCACAAAATAAATCAGCAGCCTGCGTAACACGTCACTGTTCAGACCGCTTACAACCAAGGCTACAAGCTTTGTGTTTGCGTGTGACATTCTTTGCCATGATCTTTGATTTTTGCAATCCGGAGATGGAATAAGAGCTTGCTCTGTCCACTCCACGCATCGGCCCGGTATTGCAGTACCTCCGGGAACGGTGCATTCGCAATGATCGCAGCGAGGCTTTAGGGCTAGGACCTTAGCTTGGCCTTTTGGCTGAGAGTAAGTGTCTCGGCTCCTAGGCTTTGTAGCGTATTATGAACTGACCGATAACGGATAATGGATAATGAATAACGAAGATAGAACAATAACCCTTAAAAACCCCAAAACCCCCGTCACTGTATAGCACACTTAGTTGTCTGCATCACTGTGACACTGCACAAAAACAAAACAAAAACAAACAGACTCAGAGACAGTTTCTTCCCCAGAGCCATTACCACCCTAAACACACACCGCACAAAAAACTGAAAACTCTTGCAAACACACTTCCTCATACGAACATAAAATGGTACTCATGTCCATGTTTCTTGCACAATGTTGACTGCACTATGTTTACTGCAGACCTTGCACAATGTTGACTATTTTTTTGCACTATGTTGACTATTTTTGCACCAAATGCATATTGCACAAACCCATACGATACCAACTGTATGTAACATCCTACATGCCATCATTTCTTTGTGTAAATATTGTGTAAATTATAACTATAACCTTATCCTCCTTGTTTTATAACCTTATCTTCTCTGTTCCTTATCTTCTTGGTTTCTTTACCTCACTGTGAATGTGTGAAACTGGAGTGTCAGGCCCAATGTCATTGTCACAATATGTTAACCCATTTTGTAACAATGACAATAAAGGTATATTCTATTCTATTCTATTCTATTCTATTCTATTCTATTCTATTCTATTCTATTCTTTTTGTTTTCTCCTAAAATGATTTTTCCTTGGAGAATTTTGAATGCTACGTTGATCCCGAAATTTAAACAAAACAAAACAAAAAAATCCAACTAAAATTTAAAAATATACAATCTTTTTTTTTTTCATCAAAGTTTCCTGTTAGTAGGTACAGGACTACTGGTTACTCTAGTCTAAAACAGGGTTTTCAAGCTTGCGGCTTGATAAGAAAGTTAAGGGTACAGTCTGTATCATTTTACCACTTGATGTTGTAGTGTTCTATTGTACAACCAAAAACGAGTGCTAGATATCATGAGTAAGAAATTACAGAGACTCAAAGTGACTATAAAGTTGACAAATTTTCGTCTATTTTTTGCCCCTTCTTCTCGCCATGTTTTTGGGTTTTTTTGGTACCGGTAGAAGAAATATGGTCGTATGTCATCTCAAAAACTGAATACATTTTGTTCTTAAAATTGTGCGTGCAAGTTTAAATCATATGTGCTCTGTTGGCTGGAATTCATTTATTCATTTTTATTGAGTGTGTAAACTGTTGCATATTCTGTTTGGAAACTCGATGTGGGTTAACCAACAGCTCTTAACTTATCAGTAACAAATCTCAATTAGTTTGAATTCTATTTTCAAATGGTTTTATCCACAGAAGCCATTTGTTTTTGATAATAAACCTAATTTTATATACAGAAAATTAATGGATGTATATAATTGCAGCCCCAAATCATGTTTTCCCTGAAGCTGTTTAATTTTCCTTTTCTGTTTTCTCTCTAGTGAACGACGAATGGTTGGAGGGCCATTGTGCAGGCAACATTGGCATCTTTCCCAGCAGCTTTGCCATGAGAGAAAATGAAAACTTCAATTAAATGTCCGAATTTTAAAACTCGGCTTTATCAACACATATTTTTCAGTTCAATCCAACCTTGAACCTCACTATGAGCAAAACTACACCATTTCTCGATTTTTCAAACGAGTCGACAATTGAAGTTGGTGGCACATATATGTCTTGGTCATTTTGGTCTGTATTTGAAATATCTTATATCTCTCCTGCCTAACTAATGTGCTAGGTTTTGGTCAATTTCATGGCACAACAAAATGAAACACTGCAAAAGGCTAAAAAGCTGTAAATTGATTAATTTCGTAAAATTGGTTTTGAATAGCGCAGAATGAAAGTAAACTAATGTTTTATGCCATTTGAAGCTAAGAGGTACTTTTTTATACTGATTAGCGCAATGGACTACCAGTTTCTTAAAATAACAACTTATTATGTTATTACTGTGTTGTTACAATGTTATTATTGTGTTAATACTCGGTTGTTGTTAGAATTAGGGTTAAAATACAGTAGGTCAAATACTAAAACCTCTACCTTACATACAAGGGATTTAGATACATAAATTATAGGTTAACTCAGTGATTTTCAACCACTGTGCCGCGACACACTAGTGTGGCGTGAGAGATCGTCAGGTGTGCCTTGAGAAATTATCCAATGTCACTTTTTAAAATTTAAAATTTTATAAAACATTTATCAATCATTTTCTGCAAATATTATGTCATTGTCAAGTGTATGTGCTGTAAAAACAGGGAGTATTATAAATTATATTATAATTAAACATACTGTTCAGTGTCATTTTATAACATTTTTGGTTTGTGGTGTGCCGCAAAATTTTTCCAATGTAAAAATCATGCCCTGGCTCAAAAAAGATTGAAAAACACTGGGTTAATTTAGAAAAAAATAAGAAGAATTGACCATGTTTTAAGAGACACTGATTAGTTAAATTATTCCCATGCCAGTTTGGAATTAAATTTCCTAAAAAATTGCAATGACCCATCACTGGTGAGCTGTTTTCCGAACCGGTCCGTGGGCTATCAGGGGGCACGGGCACCATATTGGTGACCCCTGCAATAGGGCTAGCTTAGAAGCGTTTGTTTTTTCCTGAAATCTGATTCATATCTTGAAAAATAAAATAAATACACAAGAAAAAGCAAGGACAGAAGTATGTATCCGGCTACTTGAATGTAGGCCTTGAGCGCAGTACTCATTAACGCTTCATGAAAACAATAATTTTATGGAGGGGTGTGCACGAAGGGACACTGGGGACAAGACTGCCACACAAACAACAAATGTTATTTATTAGTGCTATTTTTCCGTCATATGGATTAGCATTAAATTTTTACCATTTGTCAAGGTTAAAACTCGAGATTGTATTACAGAGAAAGAAACACACTCTGAGTCGGAGATTGAGTTGGGTAGCCCCTTCATCGGAGGCGCATCCCACCTGAGCTGAAGTAGTTGTGTTGGAGCATACGCCTTTTCGTTGGGTGGGCCAGATTAAAAAGCTTGGTTTGCCCACCTCAGTCTGGCCGCTACTGATGTAATGGTTGTTCATTGTATTTGGAATGCTTGATACTCTGCATTATATAAATTATACCACATATTTTCAATAAAATGCTGAAAACTGAATTAAATCTGAGAATTGAATTTTAAAATACTTTTTAGGGTAGTTTAGCTTGTTTTTAATTTGGCTCAAGAACAGAATAAAAAAGGTTGGGAAACACTGTTTTAAACCGTTGAAATCCTACCATGGCCTTCCAAATACACTTGCACAGTTAATATCCATGTAAATTGACTGCATTGTTAAATTCATTGGTCTGGATCTCGATGATTGTCAAGCATCATGTCTGGTGAAGCCCTTTTCTATTTCACAGTCGGTAAAACCTTGTAAACATGAACTCACAAAACATATTTTGACGTTATAGGGTCCAGAAAAATAAATCACAAAATTAAAAAAAAACTTTCATAGTAACATTTCTTTGTGCAGTGCCTATAATGCTGAGGTCTCAAACCAATTGTGGCCCTCAGGCCTTCATATGAAAGGTGGAGGGAAAAGTGAGTATTATTTAACCACAAAATGCCCCTGTATTGTGTCTTGCAAATCTTCAAGATATCCTTTCTTCCACCCATCTCTGCTTTCTGTTTGTGATAAAACTCTTTTTCTTAAAATCAGTAAAAATATGCAGTGGTGTTTCCGAGATGTATCTGAAAGCATCGCGCAATTTTTAAAGCATAGTTTGTATTTGACCGCTAGAAGTTGTTGTATAAACAAGTGATAAAAAGGAAGAATACAAACTAAGGAGAGTAAAAGTGACCATAAAATATAAAAACTTTTCGATTTCCTTTGTCTAACCTTTTTGGTTTTCAGGTACTCGTAGCGGCAAGATGGTCGACATGTCAGCTCTCTCTAGTCAAGGCTCTTGTTATGGCAAATATATACAAATCTCTCGACGCACAAGTCATTTTAAAAATGCTCATAAATATGTTAATTTGTGTATTTTTGATAGTTATTTAAATTAAAAATATTTCTGTGAAACCCTAACACGAGACCAATGGTTCCCAAACTTTTGCAGGCTGGCGCCCCTTTGGCTCCCGGGTGTATTCCTAGCTTTGCGAACTTTTTTCTTGCGGCGTGAAGGGCGCATATGCTGCTTTGATGGAGGTTTGTTTACCTCTCAGTCCTTTTATAGATGCACCTTCTTCCGCTTTTACTTGTAATTCTTTTTACATGCCCTGATAATTTTTAAGGTTCTGGTACAAATTACTCGTGTTCCCTTTGGACCTAGCAACTACGTGAAAGTAAATTCTGCAACAGGCGTTTTTTTTCTGTTCCACGTCCGCTTCGTCGAAACCAAAATAGGTCCAAACAAGTGATGTACCGCCTTTCTTCGGTGCAAGCTTCGTTTCCTTCTCGTTTGTTGACTCTGGGACTATGTTTACGGAGTCCGCTATGACACACAATGAGCTCACACGGTGGGTGTGGCATAGTGTGGTGCTTGCAAAATTTGAATCCCGTTTATTGGCATGTGCTATTATGAAAACTTGCCTCTGATTGGTCGGCGCTTTTAAAACTCAAACAGTAACAATTGTGGTTGGCCAAAACTCCCTCACTCACTACAAAACCTTGAAAAAACCTTGGTGCTTTGCGGTTTCACAACGGCACTACGTTTAAACTTCTGACTTGCCCCCCCACCGCCCTTCTACCGGCCCCTTACCGCCCCATTCTTCCTCAATGCCCCCCCAGATCTTTCCACCGCCCGCGGTACCGCCCATTTTAGGGAACCACTGCACTAGACAAATTGTGTCTACCATAATCTCAATCACTGACAATAATGAGACATAGACAGACGGTAAGACATCCCAGAGTTTATTAGAAATTTAGAAAGTGAACACTTGTTTTGTTTAAAACAATATTGGGATCCTAATGTGAACTAAAACAGACCACATATCGTCTGCCATGTGAAAAAGAAAGTTTTATTTTTGCTCAATAGACTATAGACCCTTTCATTTCTTTGTAAACATTATTATGTAACCGGTGGGCGGGGCTTAGCCTGGAAACTCGAGTTTGCAGGGACCGCTTTATTTAAAGTAAGATAAATCAAATGGTTATGATTGTTGCTATCGACCCCATATTACTTATTATATCAGCAAAACATATTGCTATTTTCTTAGCTTCAGTTGTTAGCGTGTCGCCTAAATGAAAACGGTAGCCTTGTAAACACTGTGTGGCCCGAAAATAAAGACAGGCACACCTTCCAAACAAACATTGGGCACACAATTAAAATTGTCGAGAAAAATTGTTCAAACCTCACATTGTTTATTTGCTGTTAATAGTGTCAATAAAATTGTTCAAACCAAAAATTTAATTATTCATGTATACTTACTAAAAAAAATGTTTTTCATTTTTTAGAAGCATCCCATTATGGCATTTAGGCTCCACGCTAACAGCTAAAGCTAAGAAAAAAAACATACTTTTGCCATAAGTAATATAGACTCGATTGAAACAATCACAAACCGTTAATTTATCTTACCTGATATGAAATGTGCGCTGCAAACCCGAGCATTTTCTATGAGTGCCTCGGTCCAATCTTTTTGCTTGAATGCATCCCCAACACTCTTTTTCTTTTATCAGGAATGTCCGCTGGGATCCTGTAAAACTTCAATATACGATCATTAACGTTTTTTTACGATTGTGGCACACAAAAACACAACATGACATTTTACCACCGAACTAGCAGAAACAAAAGCTTGGTTTCTTCAGTGTGTTGACCAGCAAGACTGTGATGTGGTTATAATGTGAAATGTTTAATGGGACTACATGAGTTTGGTTTTCTCTATTTCTTTTTCAGTGTTACATTGTTCCTTTATCTTAAATAAATTCATATCTTAAGTAATTTATTTTATGTTTAGTTTATTTTGTTTTTTATTAGTATTTTTAGTATTGGAGTAAACCAAAAGTAAGCGAAAGTAATCAAGTTATATTACTACAATATTAGGGTATTCGGATTAGGTTACTGATTTCATTTTTTAACTGGTATCTAGTAACCGTATTGGATGACATTTTTAAAGTAATTCTCCCAACCATGTCCATCATGTACGGAGAAGAAGCAACTCTGTTAATGACACATTCTCATGAAGTTGTACGTTTTTTGCTTAAAAGAACGTTGAGTTACCGACCATACTTGTTTTCAGTTTGGTATCAAGTCATCATTAATGGTCTTAAATGACAACAGGATACTTCTAGACTCAGGATAGATTTGAATAGCACCTCGTGCACGGGAAATTTATTACCAATTATCATATATGTGCGTCTAGGTCTGAATTGCCGAGTGATTTGTCTGTCTCTGTGTGCCCTGCGACTGGCTGTCAACCGGTTCAGGGTGTCCCCCTGGCTACTGCCCGAAAATGGCTTGGATGGGCTCCAGCAACCCTGCGACCCTTCTGAGGATAACCGCCGCAGATATTTAATGGATATACACACTAGCACGCCTCCAATGAATGCAACTTCTCCCACGACAAAAAAACAAAAACAAAACATTTGGTGCCTGGCAACAGATGATGTGTACCGCTTTTTTCTTAAGATGTTTATGACGTCATAAGCCTCAGCCTTCAAACCACGTTCGTTGAAACACTTTGTATTGAATATTGCATCATTTCAAACAAAATTGCCACTAAACGAACAACAAAATTGCTTTACGGTGAGGCGGATCTCAAGAGTCGGCTCATAAAGCCAACTTGTTCACGAACCACACATAACAAATCATCATATTAGCGTTAATGGTCCTGTATGAAAACATGATACGTGATACATAATATATAGTACATTTGTGAGTACAAAATTTATTGTCATTGATAACATCGTAGTAAACATTGTTAACAAGATTAGAAGTGTCCACTCCAGAGAAAACACGCAATAAAAAACGTAAACATAAAAAATAGAGTAGAAAACACTAGGATAAACAACATTTTCAAGGCAGTGCTTGTATACTTATAATAAGTATAAGAGTATCTCAAAATAGCGCAGTGACATTCGCAACAGCATTTAAGAGTATATAGGAAAATAAGTAAAACTATAAATATATTTTTCCCAAACACATAGCTATTTTTTCACGTAGCGCCATACAATCTTATGCCCCCTGAAAAATGTCTGCTGCTAGATTTACAACCATACATTTGGAAAATGACATAAAAACTATGAAAATCTCAACCTGATTTATGGCTTCAACGGGACATATCTATCAAAAGACGAATCCATTTGACCAAAACGTAAAGTTTATCAAGGTCTATACATGCAGCATACTCCCAAGAAATTCCAAACAAATAACCAAAACCATCAAGTAAATGCCCTTTAACTTTGGTTGGTAGTTGGATCATTTTACCATTTCCTGTGTTGTATCTTGGGCAAATACAGCCTGGTGGCACCCACCTCTAGATTTGTTTTTAGAAAAAAACCACATTGCATAAAAAAAGTCAAACGGTTAAAAAAAAATGGGTAAAGGTGGCCTGAAAGCAATAGATTTTGACCGCTTTAATGGAAACGCCAAAAATAAAATGGATTCAAACATGGACACCTAATAATATTTTTCTCTGGTATTGTCCCCTGAACTATATTTGAAATGCTTGGAGGAATTTATTTTTTATCATCTGTAATTTCTATTTATTTCTATTTATTTCTATGTATTTCTATGCGGTTATTTATTACATAGGAACAAGTCATTGTTTTTCGAAGCTTTGTTTGAGAGGAACATATTGTCATTGTCACATCTAATGGATGATAATGGTGGAATATTAAGTTATGAGCATTTTAAATGTGAATGGTACTTCACTCCATCCAAGTGAATGGCATTCGAAAGCAACATGTCCCTATAATGGCTGAAATTCTCAATAATCAAAAAATAAACCCTTACATACCCCTACCATGGCGGTACGGTGGATGGGTGGTTAGCATGCAGCCCCACAGTGCAGAGGTTCAGGGTTCAAGTTCAGCTAGCCTCCCTGTGTGGATTTTGCATGTTCTCCCCCTCTCATTTTTCAGCATTGATATTGAAACCACTGACCATATGTTCTTCTCATGTCCTATTAGAAAAAATAACGGTTTGTTCATTGGTTGCAGATTGACTGCTTTTAAATTTCAATTTGGCACTCCGGTTTCCTCCCGCATTCCAAAAACATGCATGTCAGGTTAATTGGCCGTTTCAAATTGTCCCTAGGTGTGAATGGGCGAGTGAGTTGTCTGTCTCTGTGTGCCCTACGACTGGCTGGCAACCGGTTAAGGGTGTCCCCTGCCTACTGCCCGAGGATAGCTGGGATGTGCTCCGGCACCCCTGCGACCCTACTGAGGATAAACGGTGCAGATAATGGATAGATGGATACCTCTACCACTTTTACAAGGAATGTCATTTCCGAACAATATTTAGCCATCAAGAATTTATTGAAATCACGTTTTCAAATTGAAGATAACATCTACTCATTTTACAGCATTGAGATTGAAACCACTGACCATATGATCTTCTCACGTTCTATTATAAAAAAAAGATCGATTGGTTCATTCGTTGCAGACTGACTATTTTTTTATAATGCTTTAAATGAGGAGGAAGCGGCAAGGCGAGAGAAAGAGTAAAAAACAACAACATGCACAAAAAACATATATGCTTTCATTGAAATTGTTTAATACAATTTTGTGTGTGATTATGTTTAATCAAATCTGTGATAAAAAAATATAGTTCCATTTTTATTGTTTCATGTTTTTTATCAAGTGTTCATGTTTATTTCCTTTTCTCCTATGTGATGATGAGATGTGATTCATATTACACGTAATGCCTTATAATACTGTGGTTAAACAATTTGATGAATTTGAAAAGTGCCGATTAACTGTGGTATTTTCCCACCAGCCCCTTTTTGTCTTTCTGTTTTGTTAATAGTTTATCAAAGTTGTTGATTTTGAGTTCTTTGTAACATTGTATCTGATGAACATTCAAGAAAGAAGTCAATCAATCAATAAATTAAGATATTCAGCTCTGCATCACTCTACATTTCTTAACACATTACCCAGAGATCATTTTACATTCTGACTTATCTCACAAATCAAGAACGATGAAAGAGCAATTAATCTTATTTTAAATATAGCAAATTATGTTATTCACAAAAATATCAAAAATATAAACCAGCTGTTTTGGGGGGTCAGAAATTTGAATATGATCAACATTCCCAATGTGTTAGTGATGAACGATATGCTTAAGAATCTCCCCCTCGTGTCGAATGAAGCAAGTCATAATTGTTTTACTTTTTACTTTATTTATTTTCAGGTTTTTTTCTGTATTTCTGCAGCACTTTCTATTCCCTTGAAAATTGTCTGCTTTGTATTTTTTTGGACTGTTTAGTGGCAATTTTGTTTGTAATGATGCGATATTTTTTTTTTAAATGCGTAAAAAAATGTGATTGCAAGTCTAGCATGTGTGATGTCTTTTTGTATGATCTTAATCAAACAGTGGATGACATCTTTCGTTGCCAGGCACCAATTGTATTTGTTTATTTCTGTTGCCTTGGGATATATATATATATTTATAATATATATATATATATATATATATATATATATATATATATATATATATATATATATATATATATATATATATATATAATTATGTATATAATTGGTAAAAGTATCCTTTAAGACCATTAATTTCGTTGTCACAATATGTTAACCCATTTTGTAACAATGACAATAAAGGTATATTCTATTCTATTCTAATGTATTTTGGCTACTGAAGAGAATACAAATAAGATCAGTAACTTCACAGTCTTTCAGAAAAAAAAGAAAAAAAACTTCCATAGAATGTGTCATTAACAGTGTTGCTTCCACTATGTACATGAAGAACAGGGAGTTGTGCTATTTTTTGTTTTTGTTTTGTTTTTACATTTGTCAAGATTCAGAGCAGTTTTTGAGAATTAGTCACGGCATTGAGCTGGCCCACTGATTGACCTTTCATTCTTTTTTTCACGGTTAAGACACAAGGAATTGAATTACATTCATCTTTTTATCTCAGTGATGCATTTTCAACAACTTAACAGAGCAGTTTCCTCCATTGGCAGATACAGTTGCGTGTCATCTGCATAGAAATGGAAACTAATATTATACTTGTGAATAATATCACCCAGTGGATGCATGTAAATACTGAAAATGAGGGGACCAAGTATTGAGCCCTGTGGAACGCCACAGGTAACAACAATAGGCCAGATTTCACATCACTGTATCTAACATAATGGGTCCAATCTGAGAGGTAGGATTTAATTCAAGAGAGGACTGTTTCTGAGAGACTAATCAATTTTCCCAGCTAATCTAGTAGGATATTGTACTACCTCATGTGCAGCACATTCTCATTTTTTTCACCCATTTTCCTCATCCTAAGGTTTTTGGAGTTTTTCCTTAGCCTCATTTAGTTTTCAAATCAGTGGATGTTGTAATGGCGGTTTGTGCAGCCCTCTGAGACTTTTTATGATTAAGGGCTACATGAATAAATATGACTGTACTTGACTTTTAGTAAATTAACAAGACAATTGTGAAACTGTACAGGCTAATGCTTAGAATAAAATATTGTGGGAGACAAAAATGTTATTGTTATTTTTCCTGTGGGGATTCCAATTTTATTAAGTAGACGTGCTAATAATTATTGTTTTGCTTTATTTTATTTACTTATTCAGTTTCATTTTTTCCACCTCTGTATTTTATGGTTAACTTTGTATTGTTGTTTGACGCCAATTTTTTTTTTGTAATGATGTTCATTAAAAACGCGTAAAAAAACAAACACAATTTTTAAGTGGGCACCCTTTACATAACGCCGTTCACTGACGTCACACGGGTACATCTTTTACTACGCTTTCTAACGTCCGTAAAGTACTGAGAACGATGGCGCATGGTGATGACGTCACAGTGTGAACACTTTTTGAGGTTTTATGACGTCGACTCATCAAAGCTTGCACTTCTCTATTTAAAAGACGAGGGAGCCTTCAACTTCTTTGTGTAAAAGCAGCGTGTCTACATTAGAGTCCTTTCTCCTGTTTTACAAAGTAAGTCAAATCGTCTCACGTATTAATATTTACGGTGGTTTTCCTCGGGGGTTATCGTTAAAAGTTCTTTCAAAAAATAAATACTTGTTTTCGACTTGTTATTGAAATGTTTGTATTGCCATTAATGGTAACGTTGTGAGACATTGTATCCCACAAGATTAGACATGTTACCCCAGGGACAAGATGTAATAAAGACTTAAAAGAGGAATAAGATAAACTACCGTCAGGATGAAATGAAATGAAATGATCTGCATTTATAAATTGGCAAATATGATAACGAAGTATAGAGCTTGAAGATTGGCGTAATTTCTAATAAGAATGCGATGAAAGAATTGTGCATTTTAACAGTAGTCTAATGGGAAGGAGTGCAATACAATTTAGCAGCAACAAAACATTTAACAGAAAATGGTTTTATTTTTAATTATTAGTTTAAAACCTGGATGTCAAAACTACAAAAAAATGCCTTTGCCGTTTTGGGGTGTATTACCATAAAACTTGGATGTCAAAACTAAAAAAAATATATATATATATATATATATATATATATATATATATATATTCCTTCACCATGAGCTGTCCCAAAACCAAAAGGACTAGAACCTAAATTCTCACTGTCCTGAGTTGCATTCAATGTCCTGAAGCAGATAACTCTTTGCAAAAGTTTTTTTTTTTTTTTAGTTTTGAGCTGTTTTGCATAGTGTAACCTGTGTGCCAAAATTGTGCAAAATGCCCTCACACTGACCTGAAAAATTTGAAAACGCAATTCTGTAAGAAAACTTCTCCAAAACCAAAAGGGCTAGAATAGAATAAGACTTTTCTTGCGTTCCTGAGCTGCATATATATTTAAATGCTTTTGTAAAACAATTAACGTGACAATACAAACTGCCAAATGTTAAAGATTGCTCTACAAACTCCTGATAACCCTTTGAAAATACTGAACTTACAGGCTATTATCCTTTGATTTTGACAACAAAGCTTTAAACATTATATTTGGTACACTCTAATATTTTTGTTTGATCTGTGCAAACCTTTGCATTTCCTAAATGGAACCGATTTTTGACACCACGTGAACACAGATGCCATTTATACAAAAGCCAGATTTGATTATTTTGGATGATGTACTGGGGAGATTTGAGCAGGTATGAAACACCACTTGTTAACCGAGGGGTCTCAAAGTACGGCCCATGAGCCGTACATGGCCCACCAACAGATTTAGTCCAGCCCGCGAGACGATGCCGAGAGAAGCACAGGGGGAAAAAAAGCCACTTCTTGTCAATGACCTGCAGTTCTTAAGATGTCCACTGAATGTCGCCAGAGCTACGCACCACTCCACCCAAACAAAGACAAGTGTGCAGACGCTGTTCGCATCCCATTTGATGTGAAATAGAAGTCTTTGTTTAAGGCAATACGATTGCAATCACTTGGTCCCTGTGTATTCTCATAAAAAAAAAAAATATATATATATATATATATATATATAGTTTTTTAAAATAATTTTTATTTATCAAAATATTACATTTCATTCAATAAAACAATTCTGAAGTACTCTTGTTGCATATAGTTTTTCAATGCTAATGAGCAAGTTGAGTGCTTAAAAATTGAGATTACTTCGGTGTTACTCTTGATTAAAGTTTTTATTTGTACGGTAAATAAATACATTGTTTCAAAATCAATTTGATGGCTCCTTTGTAAACAATAAAATACAACTTGTGCGGATAAAAGCAAATATGAAAAAATGAATTGGCTTAATCTCCATTTTCCTCTAAGACTCTATTGGCATGCACAAAAAATGAAATATATCAATCAGCTATTTTTTCCTCTGGCCTGGCACCTCTGCTATTTTTTTTTCAAACCAATGCAACCAGCAACACAAGGAGTTTGGAGACCCCTACCCTAAACCGTTCTTGTTTTATTTTTATATATTATGCTCTTCTACCTCTCTAAAAATGCTGGTTTTATGGCAGAATCCACCTTTTAAAACTTGTGTGGATGGCCAATTTTGTCACTTCAACTTTAGGATGATAATGACTGTGTGATATAGTTGTTTTCTCCAATTTAACCCCTTGCTGTAGTTTTATGTTTGTACTCAATAAAATAATACAAATACTTAACTATTTTAGGAATGTCCCTGACTGATTTACATGCTTGTTGTAAAATACCTGATGTCTGGCCGACTCCTCATTGGACTTCTAACTTCCATGTATAATGTGCCACTAGGAGTTCAATACATGCAAGGCATTTTTTAAATGCACTTCTTTTGTAAGAATAAACAAATTATACAAAAAAATGTTCTTACAATAGTGCGTTCAAGTGTGTGGAGCCATCTTCTAAGCAGGTTAATTTACTTCATTCCATCCCTTTGGGTATGTCGAGGTACCGTTGCTCTTCTGTTTTCTTAGTTACGTTTTTTCTCTTGTGTACTGAGGTGTATTGGTCTGTTTTCTTTGAATATACAAACCAAAATAGGTGTTGTGTTTGTTTCCGTGGTGACAAAAAATTATGGGCATTAAAATAAGAATTTTTCGTAACTGCAATTCTAAGATGATCATTTTGCGATTGTTTTTTAAACCCTTGCTGTAACTTGGCCAAATACAATCCAAATGTGATGAGTTTGTACTTAAGGGGACAATGTGTATTATTTGATGCCACCTAGTGGTAAAAAAAGATTTTATTTCAATTATCAATAATGCATATCATTCGAACATCCGTTTTTTTTTTTGTTTTTTTTTTTTAATTCTTTATAGGTCAATAATTTTTATTTGACATAAGATGAGACCCACCTAGAGCTCACATGTCCACCATCTTGCTGCTAAGGGTACGCCCAAATATAAAAAAATTAAAGAGGCTAGGCAACAAACCTTGGACGAAAAATGGTGCGGTTTGGTCCTTTTGAATCTCCATAGTTTGTATTCTTTCTTGAGCTTTTGTTGCTCTCATTTTTGGTTGCACTGAACAATACAGCAAACTAGTGAACAAATATTACACATATTGTCCCTTTTAATATTCAACCACAATTTTCTTACCTATCCAAACTGTTTTGTTTTTTCAGAGACCTCTCTCCTTCAGAAAACATGGTGAGTGTACATTATTCTATGTCTCTCTTGGGACACATTTAAATTCAGGGTTCGAACTTAATCTCTGAAAATGCTTGAATTTTAATGTTTTAAATGTTTGCTAAATGCTTACATTTTGAGTGAAGTGCTTGTAAATTCGTGAAATTGTTGTAGCTTTATTTGCAGTCTAACTCTATAAACCACACATTGAATGAACCAAAACATTTTGACCACACGGTTTGATGGTGGCTTTGCTTTGCCATTGTAATTGACGAAAATAATCTATCCACATAGTTCTATGATTTGACGTCGTTGGGTGCTGTCAGTGTAAGTTAAAAAAAAAGGACTTTTGATAAAACACTGACCAACAGAGACCGCAACATACTAATGAAATGGGACACAGAAACTGTTTTATTTTCTACGCCACATTCAGTGATGATATCTGCTGGTTTCATATTTGGCTTAGGGTTTGTCAGGTTTTCTGGTTCTTTTTCCTGCCAGCAGTGCTCAGTGCCCCCCAGACAACAACCCCATGGATTGATTCACAACAAATTTCTTCTTAACCCTTTGTTAACCAGATATACTGGCCGCCTGGAAATGCATTATTATGTCCATGAAAGAGTCAGAAAATCCTAATTATGTGTTGAGACAATGTAATATTTTAAAATTAAAAACTTAAAAAAAAAAAAAAAAAAGACTTTTCAGGGTAGACTGCAACTGAACATAAGCATATTGTAAGACAACATAAAGATTTAGAGTCTTGCGCTCTCAGATGTCCATATATTGTCAACTATTTATCACAATGAACAGGCATTTTGTAGGCCTGTGTGGTAGTTTGTTAAGCAATTGCTGGAGTCAGAAACCTACATCATACATGAAGCATTAGTACCCATTTGCCTCTTTGACTATTAAAACTAATAAGATAAGGTTCTAAGGATTAAATGTGTTTTAATAATGTTTTAAGGATTAAATGTGTTATTGGTTAAAGAACACAAAATGCATTACTGTCATTTCTTGCCTGTGATTGGACCGTCGACACACTTGGATAACAGTGAGAGAATCCATTGTGTGAAGTTAATGCCACCTTGTAGGTCTTCAAAAGAACTACTTTGATCGAATTTTAACCTAACGGTGATCCTTTATATTGCTGCGTTGCCAGTCTTCTTCAAGGAGCCGACAGTTAATTTTAAATAGTGCTTGAAAAATTTTCTTGAAAAAAAACTTTAAAAAGGCTTGAATTTGGCCATGGCCGGCGTACTAACCCTGTAAATTCAAGCAGAACAAAATACAAACTTGAGAGAAACTGTTCCGACAGAATTGTCCCTAGTTGCTACACTGCATTCAATATAAGATTTCAAACAAATGACCTTGATGTTTTTTATGCTTCCCACAGCGTGAGTGTATTTCAGTGCATATTGGACAGGCCGGCGTTCAGATCGGCAATGCATGTTGGGAGCTGTATTGCCTGGAACACGGAATCCAGCCAGATGGGCAAATGCCCAGCGACAAGACAATCGGTGGTGGAGACGATTCCTTCAACACTTTCTTTAGTGAGACCGGAGCGGGAAAACACGTACCCCGAGCCGTCTTTGTGGACCTGGAACCAACTGTTATCGGTAAACGAGTTTGTCTCGCAACTGCTATGCATCATATGACCTAATATTAATGCTTTCAATACTTGCTAGGACAAAACACAAATATTAGAACACAAAATGCAAAAAAAAAAAACGGATATGGAAATTGCATTTATTTTTTAAAAATGCATGTTTATGTGATAGTTTATGGATTTTGTCTATTTAAATCAATAGATAAAATGTAATCTGTTAATTTAAACTGTTAATTTATCAACAAGGCTTCCCCATCAATTGACAGTTTGAAGATCGTTGTTACCTTGTGGTTGAGTAGCTAAAGTCAGACAGGGTTAGAAATGTCTGGACACTTCGTTGTGGTGGTGTAAAGAGACCGTGTATAATATTTGACCGGTAGCTTTCACTGTATTGTGCAGTGCAACTCAAAGAATAAAAGCCTAAAACATTGCGGAATAATACAAACTACGGAGACTCCGTGACCAAACTCCACTAGTTTGATTCATTCATCTAGTCCACATATGTCAGAGTCAAGGCCCGCGGGCCTAATGAGAGGGTTTTACCTGGCCCGCGTGACGATATCAATATATTAGATCCGGCCCGCAGGCCGCTGCAAGCCAGCAGCCCGCAGTACGCATGAATACTACATTTCCCACAATGCAACGGGGACGCGCCGAGCGGGAGCAAAGCGGGAGGCGGTTTGATTTATTCAGCAGCAGTCATTAGCATAACAGCAAAAATTAGCCCACATATACCCATCAACAATGGCTAAACGGAAGGTGGACACTGAAAACCGGGGCTTTCAAAAAAGGTGGGAGTTGGAGTACATGTTCACGGAGGTAGCTGGAAAAGTATCAGCGTCAGCCTCAAACAAGTAATGTAGAGTTGTAGTAATACAGTACTGTATATAAATGTATGTAAATACAGTAATAATACAGTAATGTTTCCTGTGCAATTACACATTTGAAGTTTTTACTCCGTTCAAGTTTAAAAGTTAAATATGCACATAAAGAAGGTCTTGTTTTTTGTTGTTCCCCTCGGGAATTTTAAAGCTTTATTGTCTATGTTGACTATGTTGTTTTTGTTTGCCGACTCTGTCCTGGGAGTGTTTCTTGTTTTTCGGCTTTTCATGGAAAATAGATCTTGATGTGGACAACAGTCTTTTGATAAAATTGTCTCCTATTTAGCAGAGAAAATGACTTTTGATTGTTATTATTTGTTAATCAGTAATTCCTTTTTTTCACACTAACCCAGAGAAAGCCCAGAAAGGAAAGTCAATGTACATTTGAGCAGGACAGATGAGGTCCAGTGTGTTGATTGCTTTTGGTTTTAAGTAACAAGAGATTTTTGCACTTTATTTTATTGTATTTTGAGGCAATATTTCTTTTTAATAATTTCAGATGATTGAATGATAGAAAATGGTTATGAGTTGTTGTTATGAGATATGTTATGAGTTTTTTATATAAAGGACATTTGTATTTTGTGCCTGCTGAAATTAAAAATGACTGACAGAGTCATAAGAAAATATTGCTTTATTTATACAATCATATTGTAATATATTTGTTGTGTTTTCAGTAGGTTAAATCTTGGTTTCAGTAAAGATTGGACAGTCCGGCCCTCGGCTTGTAGCCAAATGTTTTATTTGGCCCTCCGTCCATTTGACTTTGACACCCCTGATCTAGTCGCATTACTTGATTTAATACCAAGTGGTTAGTGAGGTACAGTACCAGTTTGGGTAAGCCCAGAGAATTTATTTTATCCATTTTTCAGAACAAAAATAGACTGCAGAATTTACAGTGAAGTTTTTTTCTGGAAATTCTGAAATGTAATCACACCCATACACGTGAGGGTCAACATACTCAATCAGCTCAAAGAAGGTCAGTTTTATAATTTCTCTAACCAGCTTACTTGTTTTAAGCTGCACTAACATGATCGATTAGTCTCCCAATTCAATTAGCAAACACTGGAGTGCTGGTTGATGGAAATTTGGCTCTATAAAACGATTAGTCTCCCAATGCAATTAGCAAACACTGGAGTGCTGGTTGATGGAAATTTGGCTCTATAAAACTGTAGATATTGCATTTAAAACTAGACATTTGCAGATGCAGATAAAATAGTTGTTCCACACCATAATGGTGAAAGGAATGTATTCTGGAGAAGTACAAAGTTCATTGAAAAAAACTGCTTTTCTTTCAAAAATAAGAACATTTCTATGTGACCCCAAACTTTGGCTTTACCAGAAATTATAAATGTGTCTAATGCGACCGGTTGGCAACAAGTTTACACTGTTCCCTTTTTTGTCTGTAGATGAAGTACGTACTGGAACCTATCGACAGCTCTTCCACCCTGAACAGTTGATCACCGGGAAGGAGGATGCAGCGAACAACTACGCGCGCGGCCATTACACCATCGGCAAAGAGATCATTGACCTGGTGCTGGATAGAATACGTAAATTGGTGAGCACGGTAGTCAATGTTAAGGACCGGCAGTTACTTGGCACCTATCTGATCTCCAAACTGTTCTTCTCTATGTCCTCAGGCTGACCAGTGCACTGGCCTTCAGGGCTTCCTGGTGTTTCACAGCTTCGGAGGCGGCACAGGCTCTGGTTTCACCTCACTCCTGATGGAGCGTCTATCTGTGGACTACGGCAAAAAATCCAAGCTGGAGTTCTCCATTTATCCGGCACCTCAGGTGTCCACGGCTGTAGTAGAGCCCTACAACTCTATTCTGACCACACACACAACCCTGGAGCACTCCGACTGCGCCTTCATGGTGGACAACGAGGCCATTTACGATATCTGCCGCCGAAACCTAGACATGGAGCGTCCCACTTACACGAATCTTAACCGACTCATTAGTCAGATCACATCCTCCATCACCGCTTCCCTTCGGTTCGACGGCGCCCTCAATGTTGATCTAGCTGAGTTTCAAACCAACTTGGTACCATATCCTCGGATCCACTTTCCTCTGGCTACCTACGCCCCGATCATCTCTGCCGAAAAGGCCTACCACGAGCAGCTAACCGTAGCCGATATCACCAACGCCTGCTTTGAGCCAGCCAACCAGATGGTCAAGTGTGACCCCCGTCACGGCAAGTACATGGCTTGTTGCCTTTTGTACCGTGGCGACGTGGTGCCCAAAGACGTCAATGCTGCCATCGGCACCATCAAAACCAAGCGCACCATCCAGTTTGTGGACTGGTGCCCCACAGGTTTCAAAGTGGGCATCAACTACCAGCCACCCACCGTGGTCCCGGGCGGGGACCTGGCCAAAGTGCAGAGGGCCGTATGCATGCTGAGCAACACCACTGCTGTAGCCGAGGCCTGGGCTAGGCTAGACCACAAGTTCGATCTCATGTATGCCAAGCGTGCTTTTGTCCACTGGTATGTGGGCGAAGGGATGGAGGAGGGTGAGTTCTCTGAGGCCAGAGAAGACATGGCAGCTTTGGAAAAGGACTATGAGGAGGTCGGAGCAGACTCTGTTGATGATCAGGGAGAAGAAGGCGAAGAGTTCTGAGAAGTGCAAAGAAAAAAAAAACCTTTTGATTACTATGTGATCTTAATCGTTTTCGCTAATAAGCTTGATTGCGCCAATCAAAAAAATTGTTGGATCATTCTAGCGTAAAATTCATTTTGCATTTTGGACAAAATTGCCATTTTTTTGGGATTACTATGTGATCCTGATGCATTTGCTTAAGTTTGATTGCTAAAGTCAAAGTTGGATCATTATATCTTGAAATTTATTTTGCATTTTGGTCAAAATTGGTAAATTTGTTTGATTACTATGTTAATCTATTTGTACTTGCTGCTAAGTTTGATTGCTCAAACGAATGTTAGTTGGATCGTTCCACCTTTAAATTGGGTTTGCATTTTTTGACAAAGTTGCTCATTAAAGGATATTTCCAACATTATTTGATTGTTTTGTCCAGAATATTTATTTTAAGATATGATTGCAGCTCCTGACACCTGGTAAGTTAATCATATCTGAGTCACAATAATGGTTTGATGCTGAGTCAACATGAATCAATCTTCACTGCACTAGCTTAATCTCAGAATCCTGTTCCCACATACAGGAACTTATATTTTTAAGAATATTGCTGCTAAATAGGTCCCTTTTGATCAGAAGTAGGCAACACCAATACTTGAATAGGTTTTAGATCAAGGACTGATGTAATAATAATCTGTAGTTTGCAACAATCTGTGTTCTGTGCAGCCTTTTGAGACTCCTTGTGATAAAGTGACATGACTTGACCTGTAGCTCAAGAAATTTGTATTCATTATAAGACATGAGGCTCACATTGTCTGCCATCTTGCTGCTACCGGGACCTAAAAGCAAAATTCTGGGCAACAAAACAAATTGGTATTACTTCTTATTACTACTTGTACTTCGTTTGCACACACCAGGCATGTCCAAAGTCCTGCCCAGGGGCCAGTTATGGCCCGTAATCAGTGTTCCCTCTAAGCTGCGCACAAGCGCAATTGCACACTGCTCGCACATTCTCAGCGCACAATAAAATCTAGCCAGCGCACAAAAATGAGGGCTCAAAATTAATTAAGCTTACATTGCTTGAAGGTAAAAATACACGGGTTCCCCTGACGTTGTGTCCTAAATGCGGTATTTTGAAGTCGAGTCGAAGTAGAACAAAGTTGAGTTAAGCAGAGTTTGTCGAACGGGCTTCTTCGGCTCGGCTCACTAAAAGGAACCGGCTCTTTCGGGTCCTAAACTGCTCTTCACGTTGTTTTTGCTTCTTTAATCCCAACATGACCAAATATTATGTAAAATTATGCACAAAATGACTTAAAGGAAGGGGGGAATAGAACAGAAAAAGAAATACCAAAATGAAAAAGTTGTGAAAAGCTGAGAAAAAAAAACAAAAGGAAGAGAAAAAAAGAAGGAAACATTTAGAAAAAAGCCAGAAAAAAGAAAAAGAAATGTAGGAAAATAAGTAAATAGAGAACAAAAAGAAAAAAGTAACAGCTCGGGGAAAAATAAACACGAGATTTTTTTAAAGGAATTTTTAAAAAAGTAGAGAAAAAAAAAACGTTTGTGTTGCATTCAAATAATGTCCAATTATATCAAGTGAATCTTGTTGCCAACGTTGTACTTCCACTAAAAAAATGTGATTAAGTACAGTTCTGTATCTTACAACCGACTAAATAAGCCCCCAAAAATGTTAATATTATGCGACAAAATATATCAGGAAATAAAAAGAAATGGATCTCTTGTGAAAGAATTGTAAGAAAGAACGACGTTTGTAGGCCGTACAACCTTTGCAATAGTACATGAGTCAATTCATTCAGAAGAGAAAAATAATTTTGCATTGCCGGAAACTCAGCAAAATGTAACTTGATGTCAAGTTTTGGACATATTTGATAATTAATTATCTTACCACACTTGGGATTATGGTTGCTCACTGTTGTTTCAAGCGTTGCTCACCGACTTTGTGTGAATGCTCAGACCCGTGGAAAATTAGAGGGAACATTGCCCGTAATAGAAATTTTCCTGGGTCGCGGCCTCTGTCATTAAATTAAGTGCCTCATAGTAATGTTGACCACAGTATATAATAACATAGTGAAAAAATAAATCACAATTTCAGCAGATTATGGCAGTAGCCCTTTGACCATCTTACTCTTGGCTTTCTGTGGGAATTTTAGCCCACCACATTTCCGACATGGCCACTGTAAATAAAAAAGGATAGGTGATTATGAGGGTCGTTGCAATCAGGACAAGGACCAAAATTTGAAACTGTGCTGCCTTATTTGCCAAGAGACTGGGGGCTGTTTTCAAAGGATATGACAAAGAGGCACTGCAAGAAAAAACATGCCAACTACAAAAAGCTAACTTGAAACAAACACTGTGAAATGGTCAGGAAACTGGAAGTTGTTTTAACAGCACAGCGGCGCCTTTTTCTCGAGACCTTGCAAGTCAAATGCAAATGCTACAAAAGCAAGCTACAAGGTCTTTGCGCTGATCGCCAAGTACTGCAAACCTTTGACAGAGGTTCAATTTATTAAAGACTATTTAAAGAAAGGCAGGCACAATAGTTGGCCCTCACACATTTTCAGTTTACCAAAGCTGGCCTGCTCTTCTGGCTCACAAGTTTGAACACCCCTGTACTACACCATACATTGACATTTAGTGGTCCAAATTCAAATACACAATACACAAAAAAAATCAAGAGCCGGTTCTCTAAAAAGTGAAGGAATAATAGGTTTTACATAAGGGAATAATAGTATGTACAGTAGTTTGCAATCATCTGTGGCCTGTAGCCCTTTGATACTCCATGTGATTAAGGGCTATACAAACAAACTCAATTTAACTAGACAACTACTTCCGGTATTTTGCGCATGCGTACGCACATCGACAAGGAAGTCAGGTCGTAGTTGACATTAGCACACAGTCATCAAGCATGCGTGGATTAAACTTTTTCCGACAAGTGAAAGTTTATTTGGAATCGGGAGGACTCGGTTTTATCAATGGAAGATCAGAGAGATGGAACATTAAACGTTCAGCAAATAATTTCATCTTGAAAGGTAACGTGAAGTCAAGGGAAGATGCATTGTTAGCATCAATGCTAACCATGTCATGGAAGCCCTTTCATACTTGTTTCGTACAGTACTGTACTTTTCCGGCAGGGGTCACCAACGTTGTGACAAAGGGCTCTTAGGGGCATTGTGAATTTCTAGGGACGTTGGAGACATGATAATTTGGCACGTAGACACTGACATATATGTTTACATCAATTGTTATATAGTTTAAATCAAAAATAAAATAATTTATAATGGTTGAATGTAAAAGGAAAAATATAATGTGTGGCTTTTCCCTCATGTGTCTTCCCCCTTATAAAAAAATGTTTCAGGAAGCACTTGACTCATTAAGAATGTGTACTGCCCGCAAGGACACCATTAAAGTAACTGGCTAAAATTTTATGTACTTTCTAAATAATCAATTTACATGTCAATTTCCACTTCTTAATTAATTTATAAGTGCATATCATTATTTTTCATGAATGCAATGTTTATTATGAAAATAAATACAAAATGCCCCAAAAACATTTAGCAATGAGCTTATAAGAAAATTTAAATAAGCCTAAATTATCTATTTTCCTCATGTATTGCCGAGGTATTGGGTTTGAGACTGTATTGACTGAACAAAAAAAAACAAAAAAATAATTAATTTTTTCTCTCTCATGGCCTGACCCTGCTTAATTTTTTTTAACTCGATGCAGCCTTCCAATCAAAAAAATTGCCCATCCCTGGTTTAAATGATGTATTGTTTAATTTTTCAGTTTGTTTATTTATAATTACAATTGTCTTTAATTTCATAACAACATATTAAATATTGATACATAAGATATAGCGCTGCATGATAAAAGCATAATAAAGTCTAGTCATGTTTATTTGTATATCACTTAATCCCAAGTAGTCTCAAAGGGCTGCACAGACCACAGATTATTGTCAACTACAGACTGTTATTACACCATCCCCTGATCTAAAACCTACATGAGGGCAAAGAAAAACTCAAACTTTAGCATGATGAAAATGAAGAAACCTTTAGGAAAGACTGAGAAAAACAAGATAAAAAGAATGTCAGAAGAAGTATGATATCACATTAACAAGGTAGTGCTTGGAGAATGGCCTGAGTTATAATAATAGTGCATTGTGTCTTTTTCATGTCTATATTTTTTGAATTTTCTGCTTTCTGTTTGTGTGATAATGTTCCTTTTATTCTACACAGATGGGAAACTGTTCTACACCGGACCCAAACATAGTTTTATGCGTTTGGTTGTCATGAATAAGGATGAAATGGCAAGCGTTTTGCATGAATGCCATTCCCAAAAGGGCATGGGACCCCATAATGGGATCAGGCGCACCATTGACCGTGTGGTGGCTGCCTACTACTGGAATACCATCAAGCAAGATGCTGCTGACTGGGTAAGGCAAGATTAGCATGATGTCTTCACCTCTTGAATTTTAATATGTCTTCTTTTGTTAGAAAATTGTTCAAAAGTTTCTGAAATTTCTCTCTTTCTGACTTGTTTTTCACTCTTTCTCTCTCTTCCTCCTTTTCCTTTTATTTCCCTCATCTTCTCTTTATTTCTCCCTTAATTTCTCTCTTTCTCTATTTGGCACATGGAAGGGGAGATAGAATTTGTTAATTGGAGAGTGGCCTGTGCATTGGGCTGATTAATTGAAGTTAATATTATATTAAAGGAACAGGATTCTCTATTTGATTGTATTAAAGGAGGAGATTGATTCATATAGGATATGGCAAAAGGAGACTGATACCTGATGGCTGTTCCGTTTTAAAGGATCCGTGACTTGCGATTGGGTAAAGCAGAGCCTTTCCGTGTGCGCTCGAGTGTGAACTGGTTTGTAGATTAGAGTGGTAGAGTCCACCTTAAGAGTGTTTTTGAAGGCAATGGGTGGTTCTCTAAAACAGGGTAAGCGTATAGATATGAATGGCCCTGAACACGACTAATTTTGTAAACATTTACCTGTAAACTTTTTATCATGATTAATAAATAGTTCACATTTTAATCACGAACTTTGTGTTAGCAGACTTTGTTGTAATCCGCTGAAGATGTGTGGTCTCTGTGATAAGACCTGTGTACTTTCCTACACTGATAAAAATTTAAATTACGTTATTACTTTGAGTTCTGATATTACAAATCCCAGGTAAATGGATTCAAAGAACCAAGCCAATTGAAAAAGAAAAAACAATTTATTAACACAGAAAATCAATGATAGAAAAAAAGGAGGGGAGGGGGGGCGCTGTAGATAATGGGAGTTTCGACCGCTGAAAGTCTGGATGCTACTAGCACAAAAAGGAAGTTTCCGCTATAATGCTAGTCAATTTGGGGAGATTGCCTTGTACAGAAAAAAACACTTATTCCAAATTCCATAGAGTTGAATCTATAGCCGTCACTTTACTTGAGTTCTGGAGAGATTTGGTCTAGTGCTCCAGATGGTCGCAACGTATGGCCCACGTGCTGAACAGGCCCGCACGGCCGCGCCATCCGGCTGACGTGCGATGAGACAGTCGGGTAGGAGGAAAAGAGAACGGCTATCGCTCAGCCAATTCTTTTTAAATGGACCAGTGACGCTCGACCAGACCATGCCTCTATGGGTGTGGTCTTAGATATTTGATACTCTCGGTATCGGGTGACAGTGTTTGAAATTGCTAAACTTGTTAGAAAGCCCTAGGAATGAGAAATTTGCATGCTGTAATGTTCTGTACTTAAGAATGTCCCTCCAATCAACATAATTACGTAAGGTGAGAACATTATTTTATCAATACATTGCCTTGGATGTTTTAATTACTTTCAAAACTTCATGTTATCAGATTTCATTATGTTACATGGTGAATTGGTACATCCAGGGACGCAGTCGTTCCATCCATTCCAAAGTGAGTTATTTGAAACAAAGACTGTGCTGAGCTGTTCTATAACATATTGAGTAAAAAAATATTTAAAGCAGGTTGATCATTTTTCAGCTTGTTTTTTTTTTTTTTTTGTCATTTCATGAGCACAAAAACATTTTTGGGAATCAATTATCAACTCTTGTCCTAGGTCAGGAGCTGTCCTGCCTGCCGAATGTACGTCCCAGTAAAAAGAACGGCACCAGTGAAACGTTCCATGAAGGTATTTTCTATTATAAAAGCACAAAAAGCAAACTGATACCTTTATAATTTGAAAGTTGTAAAAAAATAAAAAAGTGATGACCTCCATACTGAAAATTTTCTCCACAGGTGAAAAAAAAATGGAGCGTGGTCGAGATGGACCTAATCGGCCCGCTAAAGGAGACCAGCAGAAAAAAAAAATACATCCTGACAATTACTGATTTGTTCAGCCGCTTTATTGTTGCCGAACCTCTCGGCTCAAAGACCCCCGCTGAGGTTTCCGCAGCGCTCGTATCCAAATTTTATTTGTTCGGCATGGTACGGAAAATAATAAGTACCCAAGACACCAAGTTTATGGACGAGGTATGCTTTATGCCAGGGGTCTCCAACATGGCGCCCAATAAGGACAGTTAAGGCGCCCGCCAAACTGTTATGAAAATAGCTCATCACTGCTGGGTCATTGTGATTTTCTAGAAGGAAGATTTATTTCTATTGGTTGACCGAGTCTATTCAACCCAATTTTTTAATCATTTACCTGGTAATAACACAGTAGCAAAATAATAATAACATAAGTTGTTATTTTAGAAATTCCCCAAAAATGACTTCCAGTTTATAGAGAAAACATGGACAAAATAAACTGTATTCAAGTGTTGATTATTATTTTAAGCAATTAAGAGAGTAATATGAGAATCTAGTTCTGTATTAAACACATTTATTTATTAATCTTTTTATTGATTTATTTGACAGGAAATACATGAAACTTAATTCCAAATCATGGGTTTTTTAAAGCAATTGATCAAAATATGCAGTTAATAGCTAGCCATCTGGCTACCTTCTTAGCTTTGTGGCTAGCTATCCTCTTACCTGTTTAGCTAGGTAGCAGCTATCTAGCTAGCTATGTACAATTTGTGCATGCCATCTAGCTCACATTTTATTTTTCTTGCTAGTTATCAAGCTAAAATTTGGCCTCCTTTCTAGCTAGTGATTTAGTTGGCTTGTTACTAAATGAAAATGAAATGATCTGCATTTATATAGCGCTTTTTAAGTCAATGGCTTCCAAAAGTGCTTTACATTGTGCTTCACATTTCCCAATAGCGGCCGTGATCTGTGCAGCCATGTAAGGCGCTAACCTGCTTATTGGGGGTTCAGTCTCTTACACTTCGGCATGTAACACGGACAAGCCGGGATTCGAACTGGGATCCCTTAATCCTAAAACGATTGCTCTACCCCCTGAGCTACTGCTGCCCCACTCTTTTAGCTGGCTGTCTAGCTCCCTTTTAGTTGTTTTACCTGTTTACTTTTCTAGCTAACGATTAAGCTACCTTTTCAGCTATTTGGCAAGCCGTCTAGCTGCGTGCCCTTTACGCTTAATAGTAACAAAAATCAGCTCTCGCCTTGAAAAAGGTTGGAGACCCCTGCCTTATACTATAGCCTATGGAGTTTTTGTCATTTGGATCCTTCTTTTCTGCTAACTTGGATGTTTTGCTTTTTATATCCGGTTTCAGGTCAACGATGGAATCTTCACGCTCTTAAACATGAATCAAGTCGTGTCGGGCATCTACCAACCCAAAACTTATAAGCAGGTAAATCTGGATACAAAACCAGTAGACCCCCGGGGGCTGCATTGGGTTGCAAATATATCCAATATCCCGTTTTTCTCATTTGCATTCGGAGAGAAATATCCAAGCGGACATATTTATCTATGTTTTGTTTTTAAATACATTCATTTCGTTAAATTGGTTTTGAAACGCTCACTATTAAAGCACAATGATACGCAAAGGTCCCTGTTTTTAGCACTTAATTTTATATTCAATTTTTGTAGTATTTCAGTAGGAGTATTTCTGTGGTATTTTTGTAATATTTTTTGAAGTTGTATTTTTGTAGTATTATAGTAGTATTGTTGTGGTTATTCTGTAGTATTTAGCAGTATTTCTATTGTATTATATCGATAGTATTTTTGTAGTATTGATTTAGTTGTAATATTGTCATTGTGTTTTTGTAGTATTTCTGTAGTAGTATTTTTATTGTATTGTTATATTTTTTAGTATTTTTCTAGTATTCCTCTTGTTGTATTACTGTATTATTCATGTAGTAGTTTTTTTGTGATATTATCTCAATTCTCTTTTGCTTTCCTCTCTGTCTTTTTTCTTTCTTTCTGTCTTTGTCCTTTTTTCTTTCTCTCTTTCTTTCTATCAGTCTCCATCTCTCCCTTAGAACTCCTTATTTCTATCTTTCTATTTTTTATTTCAACCTTTATTTCCTTCTTTTTCCATTTGTTTCTTATTCTCTCTTTCGCTCTTTCTGTCACTCTCTCACCATCTTTCTCTTTCATTCTTTATTTCCTTTCTTTATTTCTGTCTCTCTTTTTTTCTTTTCTTTTTTTTCTCACTCTTTATTTGTCTCTTTCACTCTCTCCCTTTGTCTTCCACTCTCTTCTTTCTTCCTTTCTTCCTGTTTTTCTCATGTTCTCTTATCTCTCTTTCTCCCCTTTTTTTTTAATCTCTCTTTCTTTTTTTTGTTTTATCTCTTTTCTCATTTCTCTCTGTCTCTCTCTCCCAATCACTCACTCACTCATCTCCTATTCCCTCCCCATGAGAGTGTTTTTACTTTTCTACCATATGGCCCCTTAGCTAAAAAGAGTTTGACAGCCCTGCGCAATATAAATACAACTGTGCTGTTGATATTGTCATTGCACAGGAGAAAGGCACGGGTTCGAATCCGAATCACCTTCTCCGTCGGTTTGCCGATGTGCATCACGACGATTGGGATATTCACCTGCAAGCCGTCTTGTACGGCATAAACACCTCCAAGAAGGTACGCTCTTCCAATTGTGAATTCGCAACAAATTGATTTGACAGATATGTCTCTTTGGGAATAGACAATTTGAAAACGCGCTATGAAATTGAGGGAATGAAGTCCAGAGTTAGTTTCAAATCTGGTGCTGATCATCACAGAATAGTTACTAGCTCAGGGGTCTCCAACGGGGTTCCCTCTAAGGACACTTGAGGTGCCCACGGACCTTTTCTGAAAATAGCTGGATCATTGTGATTTTCTAGTAAAAAAAAAGTATTTTATTGGTTGATTGAGTCTATTCAACCCTGTAATCATGTCCCTGGTAACAACACAGTAACGACATAGTTGTTAGTTGTCATAGTAATAACGTAAGTTGTTATTTTAGAAATTCAAATAAATTTAAGTTCATGGGCTTAATGGACAAAAACAATCTATTCAAGTATTGATAGTTATTTTAAGCAATTAATCAAGAGAGGAGAATGAGAATCTAGTCATGTATTAAACACATTTATTTATTCATCTTTTTATTGATTTATTTTACAGGAAATACATAAACATTTTTTGATAGTTTTATAAAGAAATAGAGCAAAAATGTGCAGTTTTTGCCATCTATCTGGCTACCTTTTTAGCTTTGCAGCTAGCTATCTTCCTACCTTTTTAGCTAGCTAACTATCTAGCCTTTTACAGTTTTTGCATGCTATAATGCTAACATTGTATCTTTTTTGCTAGTTATCAAGCTAAAGTTTGGCCTCCTTTCTTGCTAGCTATCTAGCTCCCTTTTGGGTTTTTACATGTTTACCTGTCTATCTAACTACCAAGCTACCTTTTTAGCTATTTAGCAAGCCATTTTGCTAAGTTGCTTATCGAACTGGGTTCCCTTTTCGCTAATTGGTAACAAAAAGTAGCTCTCAGCTAGAGGACTATGTTTAAGAAACCGTTTGAACTGTGATTAATTGTTAGCCGAAGCCTGAGCATTTGAGATGTCGCGTTTACTCGACAGCATTTAGAGTAATGCGGACACATTTTTTACCCACACTCTACTGAATTTGGTCAACAAATTTGAATTTTGGTTTTTAAATATGATAACGTTGCCTAGTGGTTGAGTGTCTGCGCTGTCAGTGCCGGGACCTGGGTTCGATTCCCGTTGCATCCAATGTTTCGCAGTTATGGTCAGCGATATTTTTTGGTTGATCACTCACTGCACAAATAAGATAGTATACCGTAAAACCTTTTATAGTATGGCACACGTTTAAATGCATAGTGCTGCGGGTTGTAGGGCGCACTTTTACATTTCTGGCCGGTTTGGGGTTTTTAGGTGCACCTTATAGTCCGGAAAATACAGTACTGTGTAATCCGTCACTGGTCACCTTGAGGACTCTTACATTGTTTGTTTATGTGCTGCTTTCTTTCACTAGACGCTCACTCAGAACTGCCCGTTTTCCGTTTTCTTTCATCGGCGCCCACTTCTTTCTGAGCTACTGAATACTTGTCCCTTGGGCGAACAATTTGAGGGTCAGCAACAGCAAAAAAAGTGTGCCGCCTCACAAAAGAGAAAGCAATTCACAGCCAAAGAAGAGCTTCCCCTCTTTGCAAACGCAGAGCAGGAGCCAGTCTTCATATCTGTTGGTGAAGGTTCATTGAGATTCGACGTAGAAAAGAGGAGTTCCACCCTGCAGATGGTCGCCGACCATCAGAAATGTAAGCATTGCCTCTGGATAATTGAGCGATTTAAACTGTGTAGTGCAGAGGTTTCAAACTCAATTTACTGTGGGGGCCGCTGGAGTTAAGGCAGGGGTGTCAAACTCATTTCACCTGGGTGACGCTCGGCCGCATCAGGTTTTCCGCAAGAAAATATCTGATAAAGGCATTTGGATGTTCTCTTAATACCTTTTTTAACACATGTAGAAGAAATTGCTTAAGTTTTTAATTGGTTTTATTTAGAATCAAACGTGGTTGTAACCAAATTAACCAGCTTGTGTTGCTGGAGGTCTACTACCAGAATTAGTTTCAAATAGTCTCATTTATTACAATATTATTCTGAAGAAGCAATCCACATTATCATTTATTTTTACTTTGAAGTCATTCATTTTGTAGTTTAAGTCAATTTGATGAGAATAACTGAACCAAAGGAAAATAGAGACACAAACAGAATGCACGGGTGGCTGGAATCTTAACAACTATTATTCATCTATACATTGCAAGGAAATTACTAAAAAAAAAAAAAAAAAACATTGCATAAAGACAAACTTGCACACTTCTAAATAACAGATGATAACATGTGGTGGAATTCTGAATTGGTTCGAAACAATGTCGGATAAGCCTGGTGTTAGGGTAGTCAGCTAAACTAAATGATCAGAGATTACTTAATGGTGTGTCTGAATAAAACTGCAAATTTACCGAAAAGTACAAAAAGCTATAAAAAAAGTAATGAAAGCATGGGAAGGGTGCTGCATATTACTTAAACGTATCAAAAGGAATTTTAAAAAACTGGGAAAAAGGGTCCAAGAATGACCCAAAAATAACCGGAAAAGAACCTGAAACAAACCCAAAATTGAAAAACAACCCAAAAAAGGACAGAAAGAGACCCCAAAATCGCATCTAAAACAAAAGTTTTACTATTCCTTTTTCAGGTAAGATCCACAAACTCTCAACCCGTGGGCCGCGTGATTGAGACCCCTGATTTAAGGTCTGGGTGAGGTTGGACGGAAGATTTTGATTTAGCAATCAGTGAGTCTGATAGACTCACTGGAACCAAATTTGATCCGTTTGGCGGCAAGACCAAACTAAAGGCGACAAAATGGCGGGTCTTATATCTTGTTTTTCCACAAGCCAACTTCTGGCAGCATGCGTTAACGTTTTACAATAAAATCTGGGTTTCTTTTCTGGTTATATTAGTTACTTAAACATAAATCATTAGGCACATTTCTGTAGGTAAATGTTTTGACATCATTTATTGCTTGCTTACCATCCACCTAAAACATTGATTTATTAAATT